>NC_090389.1:17861166-18561941 GCF_036365525.1 Heterodontus francisci | reverse complement strand
TTGGGAACTCCTGGAAAACTTGGAACTATGAGGAGGATAGCAATCGACTTCAAGGGACAGAGATAGGCTGATGGAATGGGTGGACACATGGCAGATGAAATTTAATGCAGAGCAGTGTGAAGTAGGAAGATTGATGAAAGACAATGCAAAATAAAAAGGACACAATTCTAAAGGGAGTGCCGCAGCAGAGGGACCTTGGGGTATATGTGCACAATCATTGACGGTGGCAGGACAGGTTGAGAAAGCAGTAAATGAAGCATACAGGATGCTGGGCTATACAAACAGAGGCATAGATATCCAAAGTAAGGAAGTGATGGTGAACCTTGATAAAACTCTGGTTCGGTGTCAACTGGAGTAATCTGCCCAATTCTGGGCACCACACTTTCAGAAGGATGTGATGGCAATAGAGAGGGTGCAATAAAGATTTAGGAGAATGTTTCGGGGATAAGAGACTTCAGTACAAGGATAGATTGGTGAATTCGGGGCCGTTCTCTTTAGAGAGAAGATGATTAAGAGAAGATTTGATAGAGATGCTCAAATCAAGAAGGGTAGCTAGGGAGAAACTTCCCATTGGCGGAAGGATCAAGAACCAGAGGATACCGATTTAAGGTGATTGGCTTACTAAGCAATGGCAACATGAGGAAAAACATTTTTTTTTTTTAAACGCAGTGAGTGTTTAGGATCTGGAATGCACTGCCTATAAATGTGGTAAAGGCAGACTTAATCGTGGTTTTCAAAAACGGAATTGGAGGGGTGATAGATATAGGACAGATGTCAGAGGTAGTTTCTTTACTCAGAGAGTAGTAAGGCGTGCAGCAGTAGTAGACTCGCCAACTTTAAGGGCGTTTAAGTGGTCATTGGATAGACATATGGATGAAAATGGAATAGTGTAGGTCAGATGGTTTCACAGGTCAACATCGAGGGC
Source organism: Heterodontus francisci (assembly GCF_036365525.1). Taxonomy (NCBI): domain Eukaryota; kingdom Metazoa; phylum Chordata; class Chondrichthyes; order Heterodontiformes; family Heterodontidae; genus Heterodontus; species Heterodontus francisci. Next base: position 18,561,016 of record NC_090389.1, on the reverse strand, counting down.
CGAAGGGCCTGTACTGCGCTGTAATGTGCTATGTTCTATATTCTAAAACCTTCAATCTCTGTTCTAAAAAAAAAATCTGAGGAGAAAAGATTTGCAGGGGCTACAGGGAAAAGGCGTGGGAGTGGGACTAGCTGAGCAGCTCTTAGAGAAACGGCACTCACACGACGGGATGACTGGCCTTCTGTGCCGTAAACATTCTATAATTCACTTGGATGATACCAGGACTGAAGGATAACAATTATGAAGAGAGACTTAAACAAAAACAAAATCAGGCTATTTTCACCAAGTCTAACCAAGTTGAGGTTATTATGCAGAAATTACAACAGGGAAACTAGCCACTTAACCCATCCAGTTTGTGTTGGTGGTTAGCCTTTACATGAGCAGTAATCCTAATCCTATGTGCCTGCCCTTTTTCCATAGCCCCTTATCCTCTTTTCCTTCAATCACCTATCTACCCATTTTTAAATGCTGACATGGTCAGTAATTCAATCACTAATTCTGCTCGTGCGTCCCATAGCAGGATTATGGTAGGGTCTTTAAGATGATAAGGTTAATAATAGCAGGCTGTTTCCAGTTAAGTAGAGGGGTGCAAATTTAAGATGGTCACAAAAAAAAGGGAAGGTTGAAGATCATTATTTCTGTAGGCGTGGTTAGGATATGAAATTCTCTGTCACATACCATTGTTGAAGCAAAGTACATAAGTACTTTAAAAGGGAAATGAGACAGGTGATTGAAAAGGGTAAACTGAAGGGGTTGGGGATCAAGGAGAGTGGGATTAGAGGTGGCGCATATGGAGAAAAACACTGGCACAGACATGACAGACAGAATGGCTTATTTGTGTGCTGGAACATTGTGATTCTATAATTGCGAATACTATGAAAATAAATTAGAACCATTTGTGCCAGCAGTTCAATCACAATTTTCTCCACCTACTATTATCAAATTGAATTGCATCATCCGTGAACAGGTTTAGAAATTAAACATTCCAAGGATCAGAACCTACTCTTCCTCCCCCCTGAATTACCCTTCTTATCTCAAGACCTTGACCGTTGCTTGGATTTGCTTCAACAGGGGTCAGTCATCCTCTGATACCTCACCTAAGCAGTCATTCGTTAATGAGTTTTAGCAGGTTTTCGATCACGGAGGTATCACAACAGTGGCTGAAACTAAAATCCATCCATGCACTATTTAAAGCACGATATTACTAGGTAGTCACCAGGAACAGGAAATGGGCTGTTTTCTCTCTTTCTAATTTGGCCTAACCATCGGTTTCAAGAAAACGAACGTGGGACAGGACGTCAGAAATGCTCCATCCATCAATATCAGTGACCACACTCTGGAAGTGGTTCAAGAGTTCACCTACCTCGGCTCAACCATCACAAGTAACCTGTCTCTTGATGCAGACATCAACAAGCGCATGGGAAAGGCCTCTGCTGCTATGTCCAGACTGGCCAAGAGGGTGTGGGGAAAATGGCACACTGACACAGAACACAAAAGTCCAGTGTTTCAAGCCTGTATCCTCAATACCTTACTCTACGGCAGCGAGGCTTGGACAACGTACGTCAGCCAAGAGCGACGTCTCAACGCATTCCATCTTCGCTGTCTCCGGAGAATCCTTAGCATCAGGTGGCAGGACCACATCTCCAACGCAGAAGTCCTCGAGGCAGCCAACATCCCCAGCATGTATGCCCTACTGAGCCAGCGGCACTTGAGATGGCTTGGCCATGTGAGCCGCATGGAAGATGGCAGGATCCCCAAGGATGTATTGTACAGCGAGCTGGTCATTGGTATCAGACCCACCGGCCGTCCATATCTCCGCTTTAAAGACATTTGCAAACGCGACATGAGGACCTGCAATAAAAACAAGAAATTCTGGAACCACTCAGCAGGTCTGGTAGCATCTGTGAAAAGAGAAGCAGAGTTAACGTTTCGGGTTCCGAAGAAGGGTCACTGACCCGAAACGTTAACGCTGCTTCTCTTTTCACAGATGCTGCCAGACCTGCTGAGTGGTTCCAGCATTTCTGTTTTTATTGCAGATTTCCCAGCATCCGCAGTATTTTGCTTTTATTATATGAAGACCTGCAACACTGACCACAAGTCCGTGGGAGCCAGTTGCTAGTGATCGCCCGAGCTGGCGGACAGCTATAAAGGCAGGGCTGAAGAGAGGTGAGTCGAAGAGACTCAGCAGTTGGCAGAAAAAGAGACAGAAATGCAAGGACAGAGCCAACTGTGTAACAGCTACGACAATCAACTTTACCTGCACCGCCTGTGGAAGAGTCTCTCACTAGAACTGGCCTTTATAGCCACTCTAGAACTGGCCTTTATAGCCACCTCCAGGCGCTGCTCCACAAACCACTGACCACCTCTAGGTGCTTACCCACTGTCTCTCGAGACAAGGAGGCCAAAAAGGAAAAAGGAGTCTACTGGCACTGAGGCCAGTTGCAGTGATCAATCAATTTCTTATTTTATTTCCTTCGGTGATGAATTGAAGACCCCAAAATTAACATGGTCCTTCATGTCAACCGGAATACTGCCAATGTTGTAAAGCAAGATGTTGAAACCCTACAACTGCTTCGCGATGGCTCTATCCAGTGTGGAACTGACTTGTACAAGAATAAAAGTCCCGGGTTCCTGGTCTGTGCTGAGTAAGCAGAACTCAGGTGGGGGTGCAGTAGAGTACTACAATTAGCATCCAAATCACTGGACTTTAGAAAAGGCAGATCAGTCGGGAATCATGCTCCATAATAATCCTCCAATGATCCCTGCTGGGAAGCGTGGACGCCAAGTGATGACAGGATTGAGCTTGGCTGTGACATCCATGTTCTAACAGACTGGTGAGCCTCAGGCATGTACAAGAACCCGAAGACGGTGGCTAGACTTGGTGCTTCTATCTCCTCTTCTGGAATATACGCAGCATTTTTCATTGATGACATTTAAGAAAATACTGAGAACGTGGTGGAAGGAGTTTCAATACTAACTTTCAAAAGGAAATTGGGTAAAGACTTGAAAAGGAGAAATTAGCAGGGCTATAGGCAAAGAGTGGTGGAGTGGGGACTAATTGGATCACTCTTTGAGAGACACGACGTGCCGTGCAGCCTCCTTTTAATAGATTAGATTAGATTAGAGATACAGCACTGAAATGCTATATCATTCTAACTGTCCTGCCAACCTAGGGTGTTCAGCATGAGATACAAGATTTGAAATGTCAGAGCTTACCTGGTGAGCAAAGACATGTCATTAACCAATTTCCTCATCGATCACTGATGTCTCGTCCACCAGGGGTGTCACCTTGCGCCGTGATCTACGCTCTTCAATCCATTTGAACAGGAAGATGAATCCATAGACAGGGCTGGAAACAAGAGGGTAGGAGCAGTGTGAGGTAGCACATCCAATATCACATCAACAACATATATTTATGCAGCGCCTTCACAGAAAAAACGTTTCAAGGTGCATTATGGAGGTGTTAAGTAACAAAAGTGGCCACCAGGTCACAGGAGGAGAATTGTAAAGGCAACCAAAAGCTTGATCAAAGAGGTGGGCTTTAAGGAGACTCAAAGGAACAGACATAGATGGAGATGCAGAGAAGTTTAAAGAAGAATTCCAGAGTTTAAGGCCTAGATCGCTAAAGGTGTGTCTGCAATTGGGACAAAGGGAGGGAGAGTCAAAGGAATAAAGAATAATAGGGGTGTTTGTAGTTGGAGGTTACAGATAGGGTGGCAGGGAATTTAAATACAAGGTGAGAATTTTTAAATTGGAGGTATTCTGGGAGCCTGCATGCCAATGCAAATCAGCAAGCGCAGGTCACCAGGGTGCCCAAAACGTAGCGTGAGCTCGGTGAAAGGCTGCACAGTTTTGGGTGAGCTGAAATTTGCAGACTGTGGAGGATGATCATTAACCAGGAGAGCATTGGAATAGTTGCATCTGAAACAGTACATGAGTTTCACAGGAGCACATAGTGTTTTATTATAAAGTCACTTATTTGGGAACTCCTTATATACACTATGCAACAAAGCATAGAGTAGAACCATTACATGAGTTGATAGCCACCATTTACATAAGAGTTCTTTCCATTAGTAGATGCTCTGTAATGCAGCATAACCGGATCCCCTTGCTGATGATCTACCATTTATGGTTGAGCAGCCTGCAAGTCCAACTCATGAATGTGTGTTTGCTTCAAAAGTTGTGAACTCAACTTCACAGCAACTTTGTCAGGCCAAAGATACTGTAAGAGCACCACAGCCTCACAGCTCCAGCGACCCGGGTTCAATTCTGGGCACTGCCTGTGCGGAGTTTGCAAGTTCTCCCTGTGACTGCGTGGGTTTTCGCCGGGTGCTCCGGTTTCCTCCCACAGCCAAAGACTTGCAGGTTGATAGGTAAATTGGCCATTATAAATTGCCCCTAGTGTAGGTAGGTGGTAGGGAATATGGGATTACTGCAGGGTTAGTATAAATGTGTGATTGTTGGTCAGCACAGACTTGGTGGGCTGAAGGGCCTGTTTCAGTGCTGTATCTCTAAATTAAAAATAAATTAAAAAAATCAGAGCTGAATGCCTCCAGCCCAGCAGTTGGCAGCAACTCAGGGAATCCCCACCAATGGGAAATCTTGTTTGTCTCCGATTGCAGTGCAGTTGTTTATTTGACAGGTTTACGTTCAGTTGCGTTCTCTCACCATTGGATGCAGCATACAGAACATAAGCTTATCTCTGACCTGAGTGAAATGAACATGGAATTTGAAGACCTCTGCATCTTGCTGTCTAATGTTGTCACTTGCTTTCTTAAGTGTATCGGTACTTATATGCCATCGATAAAGCAAATCTTTATGTACCACTAGTTGCACAGTATATGGGTGCAGTAGCGTGGTGGTTGTTATTGGACTAGTAATCTAGAGAATGCGGTAGTTTGTTACAAAGTCTCATCATGGCAACTTGAGAATTTGAAATCATGAAAACAAGTGTGCAAAGTGACTATGAAGCTGTCGGATTGTTGTGAATATCCACTAATGTCCTTCAGGGAAAGAAACCTGCTGTCCTTACCTTGTGTGGCCTGTGTGATATCAGACTGCAATCAATTGGGACATGTAATTTACCTGCACCAAATGTCCTTTGAAGTAGCTCAATAAGCCACTTAGTTGTGCAAAACCACTACAATCTCTTCAAGTGAAAACCAGGTCAAATACAGTAAGTTGAGTGGGGAGTTGAAGAGGAAAACAAGACTTGCAAAGAGAAAGTGAGAATAGAATGGCAGTTAACATAAAAGGGAACCCAAAAATTGTATACCGGCATGTAAATATTAAGAGGCAGGGGTTGGGGACGGAGTGGGGTGGGAGGGGGGGGGGGGGGTGTCCTACTTAGGGACAAAAAGGGTGATATATCCTTAAAAGGGCACAGGGCAAGGCTTTAATACTTAGTACTTAATAATAATGAGTACTTAGTGTCAGTGTTTACTAAGGAAGAGAATGCTGACTAAATATTGGTAGCAGAGATGGTAGAGGTAATGGATGGGGCGAAAATTGATAGTCAGGATATACTGGAAAGGCTGGCTATGTTTAGAATGTATGGGTTGCTTGCTCCAGATGGCTTGCATCCCAGGTTGCTAAAGAAAGCAGGAATAGCAAGGGCTTGCCATAATCTTCCAATTTTTCCTAGATATCAGGGAGGTGCCAGAGGATTGGAGAGTGGCAAATGTGACACCTTTATTCAAGAAAGGGTGCAAGGATATTCCTAGTAACTACAGACCAGTCAGTTTATCACTTGAGGGTAAGGTATTACAAACAATAAACTGGGGGGGGAAAACAGCACAGATTTGTAAAAAACAAATAGTGTTTGACTAATCTAACTGAATTTTTTGATGAAGTAATAGAGCAGGCTATGAAGGGAATACAGTGGATGTTGTCTAAGTGGATTTTAAGAAAGCCTTTGACAAAGCACCACATAAACAGCTGGTTAACAAAATTGAGGCTCATGGAATAGGTCAGTGTCAGCTTGGATAAAAACAAAATAGGCTTAAGAACAGAAAACAGTAAGTCATGGTAAATGGTTGTTTATCAGACTGAAGGATGGTAGGCAGTGGTGTTCCCCAAGGTCTGCACTGGAACCACTGCTTTTTTTGATATAAATAACTTGGATATTGGAGTACAGAGCAAAATTTTAAAATTTGCCATCAATACCAAACTTGGAGGTATGGCAAACAGTGAAGATGATACCAATCAACTGCAACAAGGCACAGGTTAGCAGAATGGGCAGACAAGTGGCAGATGGAATTTAATACAAAGTAGTATGAGGTGATGCCTTTTGGTAGAAGGGATAGGGAGACGCAATACATATTTAATGGCACAGTTCAAAGCATGTGCAGGAACAGAAGGACCTGAGGGGTGCATGTGCATAGATCTTTGAAGGTGGCAGGACATATTGTGAGAGTAGTTAACAAAGCTTGGGCTTCATAGAGGCATTAGTACAAAAACAGGGAAGTTATACTGAACCTTTATCAAGCTCACAACTACAGTACTGCATCTAGTTCTGGTCACCACACTTTAGGAAGGATGTGAGGGTCCTTGAGAGGGTGCAGAGGAGATTTATCAGAATGGTTCCAGGGATGAGGAATTTTGGCTACAAGGTTAGGTTGGAGAAGTTGGGGTTGTTTTCCTTGGAGCAAAGGAGATTGAGAGGAAATTTGATAGAAGTTTACAAGATTATGACAGGTTTAGATAAGGTAGACAAAGAAAAGCTGTCCTAGGTTTTAGGCAAGAGATGCAAGGAGGATGTGAGGAAGATTTTTTTTTAACGCAGTGAGTGGTAATGGCCTGAAACTCGTGCATTCAAGGGTGATGGACGACGAATAATTTCAAAAGGAAAATGGATGGGCACTTCAGGGAAATAAACTTGCAGCGCTACGGGGATAGAGCAAGGAGAAATGGGAAAATAATTGGATTGCTCCATAGAGAGCCAGCATGGACTCAATGGGCCAAATGGCCTCCTTCTGTGCCGTAATGATTCTATGACTCAATGAAAAACTGTACTGCAGAGCTTCATGGAGGCCCAACAACAGATCTAGAATGATACAGCACTCAAGGAGATGAATTTGCCCATAATTTTGGGAGAACTATACAATTAGTCCCAATTCCCTGCTTGTTCCTCATGGCCCTATAAATGTTTTCCCTTCAAGTATTTATCCAATTCCATTTTGACAGCTACTATTGAATCTGCTTCCACCATTCCTTCAGGCAGCGCACTGTGTAAACAAAAAAAAAGTTCTCTCATGTCACCTCTGGTTCTTTTGCCAATTACCTTAAATATGTGTCCTCTGAATACTGACCCTCTGCCATTGGTAACAGTTTCTCATTATTTACTCTATCAAAGCCCTTCATGATTTTGAACACCTCTATCAAATTTCCTCATAGACTTCTCTATTCGGAGAAGAATAACTCCAGCTTCTCCACGTAACTAAAATTCTTCACCTTGGTACCATTCTAGTAAATCTCTTTTACACCCATCAAGAGCTTGACATCCTTTCGAAGTGTGGTGTCCAGAATTGAACACAATACTCTCTCTAAGGTCTTATGAGTGATTTATAAAGTTTTTAGCATAACTTCTTTCATTTTGTACTCTATTCCTCTATTTATAAAAAGTCAATGATCCTATATGCTTTTCAACAGCCTTCTCAACTTGCCCTGCCACCTTTTGTGTACATGCACTGCCAGGTCCCACTGTTCCTGCAACTCCTTTAAATTCTGCCAATAATTGCAACGGGCAATAAATGCTGGCCTTGCCTATAATTCCCACATTTCAAATTTTTTTTTCTAAATCACAGTTGACACACCTGCACCTTGAACTATACACTTCAAAATACTCTTTTCTTCCCCACCATCTGGAAGGGCAGAATCTGTAACTGTATAGCAGTACATCTGACATGATAGGAAATGGCATGCTATTTACTGAATTCTTGGTGATACCACTGTAATGCCAATCCACTTTGCAGGAAATGCACTACCCCCATCAGAGCACACCTTCCTTATACATTCACAGGATGATGCACAAGCTGGTACCACCTTTCAAAGCACACCTTTCCCTCACCCTCACAGGAGATTATACAGGTAATGAAAACTATAATACAGGCCAGTAAAAATCTAAATGTCAGTTTAAAATCTGTGGTCTGCAAAAGCCCTAGAACTCTCCACTGAACCTGATGAAGCTCTACTCATTAAACCCCACTGTTACTCAATCTGTCAAGTACTGCAGACAATTGTTCTCTTAGACACTGCCAAAATAGTTGCGATCAGGCTAATACACAAAAAAGGTGAAAGGTACAATGACTATAAAACATGAACCAAAATTCTAAATGGCACGCTTGCCTCAAGTCTAATGAGCTTCACACAGGGAGAATCCATCCATTGTGTTCTGCCCCTCAGGCAGGTCCTAACTCAAGTCCTACACATGAAATTCTTGAGCCACTTACTAGGGAAGAGTAGCTGAGGTGGTTTCCCATTGCCTTCCTCATGGTTTTCTTATAAACTTTGGAGTACCTTCAACCGAAGAGCCCCACCGACCCTTCATGACACAAGTACTCTCATTGGATGCCAAACTAGCATTCAGTGCCAGGGATACCTGGACTGGGGTCTGAACCCAACCATTGACTCAGAGGTGGGAATACTACCCGAGTCAATGGTCATTCTGTCTGGACAGGAGTTTCCTGCTGGATGTCAACCCAGCAGTTAGAGACATTATTCTAGTCTCTACTCGCTGTGACTCAGACTTTACGGCTTCTCACCCGGGGAATGCTACCTCATTGCCAAAGACTCAGCAGTTACTCAATAAAGTGCACTACTGTGATAGCACAAACACGAGCTCTGGTAGTCCATCTGGATGTGGCACAGGAGTTTAAGATTACAGTTCAGACAGCTCCTGATCATCATTTTGCCTCTTTACAACTCAACAGCAGTTTCTATAAACAGAATGAGTTTCTTATGACCTGAAGCTTCTGGTTATAAACTCTGCTGTGCGTGGGTTAGCATAATCAAGGTCTAATCACTTGCTAGAAAACACGCGAGATGTCCACCAAGTCCTTGTCACTTCCAAACGCAGAAAATACCACATTGCCAGACCAATGCATACGGTTTAAAGCTACAGCTCACTAGGATTATGATTCATTCATGACATCCTGGAATTGAGTTTTTGGGATCAGAAGCTGTCAGGTTTGATTCCCAAGGCTATGCTAAATTAGTTAGTGTGGTTAAATGACACTGCAATTGGTCTCAGCTCAAAAGGATGAAAAAGAAATCAGCCAGTGGTCCTGTTCCTCTCCATCATCCACTAATTCCTGCTGGAATGTAGGTGTGTTTGGATGTCAAGAAAGGAGAGCATCAGCTTGGTTATAACATCCCACCCCAGTTGAATAGCCTCAGGGCATTCCAACATCCAAGTGCATGCAAAAAGAATGGCAACTTGGATAGTTAGCAAAGGACATCTTTGGAACTGTACTACAGCATGCATCATCACCTTGAAGAAAGGAAGAGAAGAAAACAGGGGGCAAAGGGGGAAAAAAAATCAGAAAGAGGTACGAGGGTGGTGGAAACGAAGACAATGAACAATTTCAAAAGGAAATTGGAAGGGCAATTGAGGGAAATAAACTTGCAGGGCTATGAGGGTAGAGCGGGGAAGTGGGACTGATTGGATTGCTACTGAGGGCCGGCATGGACTCGATGGGCCAAATGGTCTCCTTCTGTGCTTTTAGGACTATGACTTACCCCTGAACTTTACAATGCAGGTCGTAGATCTCCTCCACTTGAACACCTTTTACACCTAGGGGCATGAGAATAGAGAAGCTAACATTAATTTGTTTGAATTAAAAGACGTGATGAATGACAGTGCAGTAAAGTAATTTTAAACACAGATATTGGGAAATCGCCAACAATCTAATTGGTCAAGTTCCTATATTTTATTGCAAAATGTTGTAATGTGAACAGGTACTTACCAAAATCCTCTACCAGCAGGGTGAAGAGCCCTGAAATGCAAAACAGAAATATACCATGAATACAAATGTCTTAGGTATCCAGCACTAAGGATGTTGAGCATTATCCAGGTTTAGACAATTGGTTATTGAATGTACTTTTACATCAGATTTTTATTAAATAACAGGCAGCATTTATGTACCGAGTCCAACTGAATGGTGAGAAACATACAGCATTATAATTCCAGATTCAATCCTTTGAAACTTGGTTCAAGTTTTGAAAACATTTTGAGCCTAATAGCACTAGAATAAAATATCAGTGGTTACAGGTTTATCACTATTGCTGGGAACAGTGAGAGCAATATGAGCGGATGAATTAAAAGCTCTACGTGGTAAATTAGCCTGACAACAATGTGGTTTAACAATAACTGATTACAGAACCTTACAGCACAGATGGAGGATATTTGGTCCATCATGCTTGTGCTGGCTCTTTGAAAGTGTTAAGTCCTACTTGTTCAATTCCAGAAAGCCAGTTTTTTTTATTATTCATTCGTGGGAAGTGGGTGTCGCTGGCTAGGCCAGCATTTATTGCCCATCCCTAATTGCCCTGGAACTGAGTGGCTTGCTAGACCATTTCAAAGGGCATTTAAGATACAGGCCTACTACCCGACCCGAACCCGACATGTATCGGGTGCTCAAGTGAATCCCCAATTAATGCCTCCCACCTGAACACAATATACAATTAACAGATTCCCTTCTCTCAAAGTAAAAATTAGAGTTAATATGCACAAGTAAAATTTCAAAACAAATTGAATTAGATCAAAAAGTTCCATATTCTGTACAAAGCATTACATTGACACACCCCTCCTCTGGGACCCCTAACAATTTCTTTGTACATGCTTTTTGTTTTGTAAAACAAACAATCTAACAGTTGATGACTTGCATCCACCCATTTAATTTTAGAGATTTCTTTTCTTTCCAGCATTTGTTTCAAGCTGGCAAGGCCAGTCTGTAACCTTCCTTAACACATAATTTTCATAGAGTGTATGTTAACCAACAATGAATGGTTGTTTACATAACATGGGTATAATATTTTCAGTGTTATACAATCCCCATTATACAAAATCTCACTTACAATATTAGACAAATAGAATGCCATATCCAGTGCCTCCACAAGAGTCAGTGTTTCAGCAGCTAAAGTACATTTAACAACCCTTTTTTAATTTCTTAGCTTCTCAAGCTAAAAGGATAATACTTCCCATTTTCATCCATAAGAAGTATTATGAAACCAGCTGCACTAGAATACCCAACAGCAAGATCAGCATGTGAAGCATCACTAAAAATGCTGAGTTGCACAGGCCGGAGTTTTACGGACCCCCAACGAGCAGGCTGATGCCTGGTGGGGGTGAGGAAATTGAGTGGAAGGCAGGGGAGGCCATTACTGAAGCCTTTCCATCCTGTTGCAATTTTATGTGGGATCGCGGCGAGAAGCTGCCCCAGGCCAATCACGGCCCTTAGGTGGCCAATTAACTGCCGCTTAAGGGCATCCTCCCGCCGCTGCGGGTATTTTACCTGCAGCACTTGCGGCGGGTGGGTGAGAAAAGCCCCAATCTTGTGGACTGGTGGGGAAGGGGGCCCTCCTGATCGGGCACCCAGTTCCCCACGGATAGCCGCCCCCGAAGCCCCAACTGCCCCCACCGCATAACTACCCTCCTCCTTCCCCCCCCACCCCCTTACCTCGCCTGGGCCCGGCCAGGGACACTTACCTTTGTTCTGGGGCCATCCCGCCCAAGTCCAATTAAGGGCTTGGGGAGCAAAAAATCCCAGTGTGGCTCCCCAGGTGGAGGTGGGCTCACTGCCAACTTTTCGGCCAGTGGGCAGGGCCTCCTGCCCATCATAAAATTCCAGTCACGTTCTTTAGGCGACCCAAGAATGGGAACTTAATGATGTATTTGTTCAGATTTTTAAAAATGTTTTACTCGCCCTTCAAACATTATTTACCTCAGGGGTTTTTTTTTAATGTAGTACTTGACTCCATTACATCAAAATTAGCCTCTGGTCTAATTTGTGTACCCAACCAGTTCAACTGACCAATCAAGCTTTGCAATTGCTCTGCCTCTTCTTTAGAGGCATCATCTTTCTGTGAAGACCTGATACTATTTACCAAGATGGGACGAACACTCTCTAAATACAACTGTTGATTTAAAGTTATTCCAGACCTACTCTGCTTAATATCTAAACCAATATATTTAAAAATCTTACAAGGCTCACTTGCAATTTTAAATTCTACACTAAATCTTATTAATATCACATTTCTCAAATCCTACAGTATTGCCACATAAGAAATCATCAACATCTATTATGAAGATGCCTGAAAGTTTTCCTTTATGATACAAACAAAACATTGTGGCTTTTAGTTGAATACAACCTATTTTCAGCAAAACAGATCTCACCAAAAAATATTGTGCGCTAGAAGCATCAAATGAGGCCACAGACGCATTTGTTTAGTTTCCATAGTTTCCCTTCTGCATCTGCTGCTTCTTTGGGAGGATTCAGAACACATCTCTCTTTAAAAAAAAAACACCCTGCAATTTTTTTTTAAATAAATAAAAATGCAGCTTTTATGTTGATTGATCTAGACTCTCATGAATATGTGGCCAAAAGAGCTACAAAGATTGAACATTACTTCACCAGTGGCAGGAGAATCTATTCTAACATCTATATCACTCAGTCGCTCTTCAAAGCCCCTAGCAAATAGCCTTGCAAGTCCCTTATGCAAGTACTTTTGCAGTACTAATTCACCTGTGACTAAGCTGACTGCCCCTTATCTGGTACTCAAAATAAACTCCAAACTCTGCAATTATCTAATTCCCTTTGTTTTGCTACTTATTAGCTTTTTTTCAAGTTTACTGGCAGTGCCAAAACTTCATAATTATGAGGACCTCTGCTTCTAGTTCTGTTACAAGACTGTTCAGTCGCCTTTATTTCATTATGTAATCTATTGAAGCTATAGCCTCTACCAGCACTTCTCTGTCTGTCAGGACTATGACTGCGAGATTGCCCTCTTGTACTATCGGACGGTGTTTCTCCGGTATGTGATACTTTTCTGACTCAAGAGTCACTTCTGAATGAACAATACTTCCTCTGCATTTTCTTAGTCTCCACTCTTTCACCCCATTCTGCTCGTTCATGGACGTTGCTTCTTGACCATCATCCTGAACATTCAACCAGTATTTAAACTTTCCAATAGCTTTACTTGCACGTCCTACAATTGTTGCATCCTTCCATTCACAAGACCCCTCTGGAATATATGTCACCCGAGTACAGACTCTGGGCAATTAGCCTTTAGATGATAACTCTGTCCTGTACGTCATGATCACTCACACTACCACTATCCAGCCCTTGATCTACTCTATTCTGTTCATCAGAACCTTTATCACAAAACACATGAGCAACTGAAGTACAAGGTGTCTTGTTTACTTCTATCAGCAACTCAGAGTCAAAAATGTTATAATTAATTCGAATAATTGTGAGGAATGAACCTCAACAGCTTGATTGCCATGTTTGTTAAGTCCCGTCTTACCAAAATAACCTATACCTTAACAGTGCCTTTTCATTCCCTATGACCCTCTCTTGTATAATACATCAAATCTCCTGAATTAAATTCTGTCTCGGATGGTCTTACACAATGCCTCAAAGCTCTCCTTATTTTCTCAGAGACCTCAGCCTTGATGAAAGCCTGTCTGCCTGCTTGTAAAGCATTCAAATGTGCCGAAAAAATGAAACTAATTGTAGTACCTTCTAGAACAAGAGGACTATCGCGCAGCACAGAAGGCAATTTGGGATTTTGCCCATAGACTAACAGAGAGGGACTATATCCTCCAACCATCTGGAGTGAATTCTTTGCATGAACTGCCCATGCCAACTTACAATCTGGTTTACCAACATAAAGGTTTATGCAGCATTTTGTCGATTATCACATGATTACTTTCCTAAAGTCCATTGCTGAAAGGATTTTGAGCTTCAAGACCATAATGGTCATGTTTTTCAACATGTTTCCGAACTCATCACTGGCAAATTCCCTTCCATTATCTTGATGCCCATTTCTCCATGATTTTGTCTATAATAGCCCTTTTGTCCTTACTAATTATTGTAGAAAGACTAAATCTGGTCACCACGTCTACAAAATGTAGAATGAAAATATCTGTCTTTGCCCGATAGCTTTAGATCCATGGCAACTACCTCATTAAAAGTCATGTGCCAATACGTTTTACAGATTTCACGTCAAACTAATTTCTTCTGTTAGTCTCACATCTCGTATACTCTTCATCATCCACACCTGCTTCTTCTAGTAGGGGTTTTAATCTTTGACAAGGGTAACAAATTTTCTGTGTAACTTTAAGACAATTTGCTTTTTTTTCCCCTCTCTGATGCCATTCATACTTGTCTATATCTCTGATGAGAAACATCAGGTTTGCTAAAGGAATACAATAATGCCCTGATTGGGTAAACTGCAGAGCCACTGACTTTCCAAAAATAATTGCCTTATCATGCACCATGTCAAGTTTCTTTTGTGCCTTTTTCATAGAAGGTTCATAGAAGCATAGGTACCTCACTAGAGACGACATCAGTACTTATAAAATGACTTACTCCAGCTACTTTATATAGAATTACAAATATCTTTGGTGACCTCAATGCGTGATCATCATCAAACCTAAAAGTACTACTTTTACATTCCTTAATTTATTTATTGATACAACACTGAAACAGGCCCACCGAGTCTGTGCCGACCAAGAACCACCCATTTATAGTAACCCTACAGTAATCCCATATTCCCTACCACCTACCTACACTAGGGGCAATTTACAATGGCCAATTTACCTATCACCTGCAAGTCTTTGGCGGTGGGAGGAAACCGGAGCACCCGGCGAAAACCCACGCAGTCACAGGGAGAACTTGCAAACTCCGCACAGGCAGTACCCAGAATCGAACCCGTGTCCCTGAAGCTATGAGGCTGCGGTGCTAACCACTGCGCCACTGTGCCGCCCAAACTTGTGTTGATCCTCACTACTTAAGTGAATCCAGATAACATTTTAACCAATTTGTTCCACATACTAAAGGCCGGCTTGGGTCTGCAAATGAAACCCGACAGAACCACATCCGACCCGAGCCAGACCTGGCCCGAGTCCTTTTATTTTTTCCTGCGCCCGACCCGACCCGACCACTGGAATGTTCAGTTAACCTAGCTTCCATTTTTCACTTTTTAAAGCTTGTGCAGATAAGCAACAAAAACTGTAACTGGATTTGAAAGGTTGTTTAAAAAGTACATTTAAGATTGGAGCTACGTACCGGAGGTGGTGATAGAGTGTGTCCGACCCTGCCTGACCCAAGCCCGAATGCCGGACCCCGATACATGCCATCGGGTTCGGGTCGGGTAGCTATGCTCTGCCACATACCATCAAAGTGCAAGCACTGCACAGTTAAGCTAGTCCGCAACCAACACATTAGTCACAGGACTAAAACTCCTTGTGACCAGTATAATCTGTTCCGATTCATCATTATCTTCATCCTCTTGCTCAGAATTCTCTGCGTCGTGTGTCATTCTGAGGACCCTGCCTCTCCGCTTTGGACAGTTCATGGCATAATTATACCTTGAGTCACACCTAGTAACTGTTTCTTGGGCATTCCTGGGATTCGTTCACCTGTTATTGCTGTTCCAATTCTTCTGTTGTGATAGCCAGATCTGCTATAGGTGTTTTCATCCTTATTCTCTCTGTCTTTAACCCTTCCAATGTATTTACGCCTGCATCCAGTATCTGGGCCATTCTGAAATATGGCAATCATCATGGAATGTCCCACTACTCCATGAAGACTGAAGAAAATGACTTTCTCCAGGCATTTTTCAAGGCAGCAGCCATCTGATCCAATAGCATCTCCCTCTCCAAGAACTGAACCGAGTTAGTACCAGGAGCTGTCCATATGAGACAGCCTTGCACCATTGAGCAATTTAAATGCTAGTACTGATCCAGGGATCCCCACATTGAATTTTGTTAATCTTTTATACAATCTGTTAAATTCCATCAAATATTCTTCCATGGAATGACCATCTGTTTTTTTCAAAATCTAACCATAACACATGGCATTGGTGAGGCCACACCTTGACTACTGTGTGCAGTTTTGGTCTCCTTATCTAAGGAAGGACGTATTGCCTTAGAGGGAGTGCAACAAAGGTTCACTGGACTGGTTCCTGGGATGACGGGATTATCCTATGTGGAAAGATTGAGTAGACTAGGCCTGTATTCCCTGGAGTTTAGAAGAATGAGGGGTGATCTAATTGAAAGATATAGAATTCTTAAGGGGCTTGACAGGGTAGATGCTGATGAAATTCCTTTGATTCAAAGTTCTTTTATTTGGCGCGGTGTGGAGAGAAATTGGAGCTCAAACATGAATCGAGTCTGTATTTTGCTGATAGAATTTTCTAATCCATATCCATTTTCATGACAAACGGAAGGTTCACAAACCACTGACCACCTCCAGGCGCGTATCCATTGTCTCTCGAGATAAGGAGGCCCAAAAGAAAGAAAAGAAGATCTGGAGTCTGGTAAAGGATTAAGCAGGAACCAACATTGCAGCTTCGGAAATAGGCACAAACCATTAGTACTGTTGGTCACTTCAGGATTAAAGAAGCCACTCAGAGGAGGGCTGCCACTCAGATTTCTGAGACAGAGAAGTGACTGGTGGCAATGGAGAGAATGGGAAATAAATGAGAGGGGAACAAGACAGAGAGAAGGCACAAAAGGAGGATGAAAATGTGGAAGAGAAAGATAAGGGAGGAGAGAGAGAAAAAGGAGAGGAAATGAGAGAAAGATTATAATGGATCAAAGGGTGGAATGAAGTGGACAGAGGAAAGAATGAGTAGGGGAAAGGGATGAGCAAAGCAACATTAGAGATGGGAGGAGGAGAGACACAGATAGAAACACACATTAAAATTTCACCTAAATAGCTGGAAACATAGGCATCGGGAACCTCTAATCAGTGTTATTTTAGCGGGATAACACAGTTGGAAAATCTAAACTTTCAAACAATTGTTACATTAATAGGCTGGGGCTCAAAATATTTTGCACAGTATACTTGTATTTCTCAGTGAGTGCACAACGACACAACGTATTTAAAACTTCCCATTTACACTCTTCTAGACCAATCTTTTGTCTCTTGATCCATTACCCTCTCCTTTTGTCTTTCACCATCACTTAGTCATTTAATCACTCCTGCCTTCCAACATATCACAGACCTTCCCTTTGTTCTTTCCTTCCTTCCTTCTGCCTCTTTACTTGTTTAAAACCCAGTACATTTTCCAATTCTGATAAAAGAAACGTTAACTGTTTCTCTCTCCAGATGCTGCTTGACCTGTTGAGTTTTCCAGCATTTGCTGTTTATTTTTAAAACTTGTGATTGTCTGTCAATGTACAATTTCTTTTTCTTGTACTTGAAGCACAGGAAAGTTGTTTACATGAGTTGTCCATGAGTTCTAGGCAGTGACTACTGGCCAGGGGAATGAGTATGCAAATCATGAAACTGATAAAACAACTTGCATTCATAGACCAGCTTTAACATAGGATGATATCCTACAGTGCTTTGAATGTGCATAATCTGAAAACAAACCAAAGGGCAAGATATTAGCACGGTGACTAGAAGTTAGATCAGAGATAGGTTTTAAGGAGGGTCTTAAAGTAGGAGAGCTGGTAAGGTTAAGGGTTAGAGAAGGAATTCCAGAGCTTAGATCCCAAATGACAATGTACAGCCAGCAAAGGCAGTGGGGCAAAGGGAATGCATGAGAGGAATGCAGAGTTCTTGGAGAACTGTAGGGCTGGAGAAGGTTTCAGAGATAGGGAGGGTCGAAGCCATGGAGGGAAGTGAACAAGAGGATGAGAATTTTAAAATGGAGCCTTGATGGACTGGTAGCCCATGTGGGTCAGCGAGCAAGGGGTGATAGATGAACAGTTCTTGGTGCAAGTTAGGACATAGCCAGCAGATTTTTAGATGAGTTCAAGTTTGCAGAGGATGGAAGATGGGATGTCAGCCAGGAGAATATTGGAACAGTCAAGTCTGGAGGTAATAAAGGCATGGCTGAGGGTTTCAGCAGCAGATGAGCTGAGGCAGGGGTATTATTAAGGAGGTGGTCTTTGTGATGGACTGGATATGGGGTCAACAGCTCAGCTCAGGGTCAAATAGGATGCCACACTTTCCAACAATCTAGTTCAGCCTGAGACAGTGGACAGGGAGGGGGATAGATTCAGTGGAAAATTGCAGCTTATTCTGGACTGGATTTATGACAAGCAGACTGATAATACAGGAGCAGCGGAGAAGTCAAGAGAGGTGATGGTGAGGTAGAGCTTGGCGTCATCAGTGTGCACGTGGAACCTGATGTCACATCTTCGGATGATGTTGCCAGGATATAGCATGCAGATGAGAAATAAAAGGGGGCTAAGTAGAGATACTCAGGGGACTTCAGATGTAACAATGCAGGGACGGTAACAGAAGCTACTACCAGAGATTATCTGGCTACAACTAGATAGATAAGAATGGAACCAGTCAATGGCAGTTGCATACAGCTAGACAATGGAGGTAAGGTATCAGAGGAGGATGGTGTCAACCATACCATAGGCTGTAAGCAGGTCAGGAAAGATGATGTGGGATAGTTTACCATGGTCACTTCCAAAAAGGATATTACAGTGCCTTTAATTAGGGTCGTTGAAGTGTTGTGACAGGGGCAGATATCTGACTGGAGAAGTGCAAACATGGACTTCTGAGAAAGTTGGTACGCATTTGGGAGGAAACAACAAGGATTTTGGAAATCAAAATAAGGCTGAGAGATGGGGCAGTAACTTTGCTGAGGGGGCAATGACAGCAGATTTGAAGGGGAGGGGACCGTTTACAATATCAGCTAGCATAGGGCTTATGAACGGAAACTGGGTGGTTAGCAGTTCAGTGGGAATAGGCTCAACAGAGAGCAGGAGGTGGGTCTTACGGAAAGGATGAGCTCCCATCCTTGGACGAGAGATAGAGAAACTACAGAAAGATGCAAGTTTACAACTCGGGCAGGGGGGTGAGCTTTGCGGGCGGGGGGCGATGCCTGGCTGATGGACAGTGGGAAGGGAGGGAGTGGTGGAGTTGAACAGATGGTCTCAATCTTATTGACAAAAGTCCTTGAGCTCCTTGCACTTGTTGGAAATGAGAGTGGAGAAGCCACTGAGATAGGTTTAAGAAGATGGTAGGTAGTGAAAAAGCAGAGTGTTATCTTAGCATTCCAGGATGGGGTCCTGGAGTAGTGAGTAGATTTGGCTGAGAAGAACGAAGACTTATAGTGCTTGATGTGGTTAAGTCAGATCTGGTGATGAATGGTTCAACCATACATTGTCAAGTCTGCACCCCTTAGAATTCAGGGAGTGAAGACATGGGCTATACCTGTAACATTCCATGTGGAGATCTTGGAGACAGAAGGACACAAATGAGGATACCAAAGAATTAACCTCTCAGTCTCCCAAAGCAGAAGAATTGCCATTCTGAGTTTTCAGTTGAACCACTGATTTAAAGGTTGTATGCATCTTTATCTGTAGAACCTGTACTTTAATATAACTAAAACCCATTGTTAGAAAGGTTTAAAGCCTTGGTTGGTCTTACCTCTGACAACCCAAAACAACAGAGTAGAATCAAAAACTCTTATACCTCCCTCAGCAGTTTCACCTTCTGCTAATAAGCAACAGTAAAATTTGACCAAGCTTGACATGTGGCATAAAAGCACCACGAACAGCATTGTATTATAAGCTAGATAGCACAACAACACCCCAAGCCATCAAATCTTAATGCCATAGACTAGGCAGCTTTAAGTCTAAAGGCAAACATAAGATGGCAGTGGGATCGTGGTTTGAGTTGCAATATTATTTTACTCCTATGAAAATACATGAAAGGTAAGTAACTAACATTCCCACATCACAAGAATAAGCTGGGGGGGGGGGGGGGGCACAAGTTTCTTTTTAAAAAGTCAACATCTACCACCTGATTGCCCCCCTTTTTCTCACTTCTCATTAAAACCTTAGAAGTTTACAGTATGGAAAGAAGCCATTCAGCCCACTGTGCCCTGAATCTTCCTCTCCTTCAAATATTTATCCCTTAAAGGAAGTAATGCCTCTGCCTTAATTGCTGGTTGGAGACAGTTCTATTTCTGCACGAGTTGTGGCAATGAGTATGTGCAGACTACTAGATGTCACAGCCAAGCCCAATGCACATACAGATACAGTTCAGTGAGAGTCACTGAACAGCAGGAACCCCAACCCTGGGAGCTGAAGCCAATAATAGTGTCCCGCACAGAGCAGCATTGAACCTGGCACTGTCCTGGTCTACAGCCTGGATTTATACAAATATTCCCCAATACTCCTGGACAGGTGGCAACCTTTATCAATGGCTCAGTCACCAAGGCAACCCCAGCAGCAAGATACTGGGTGATAAATAACAGGCTACTCCATGAAGTAACTATTACATTGAGTTGCAGGCTCCAGGGCACAAGCTAGGATCCCGGCCTCTGGAGATACATCTGTATCCAAAGAACCTGCCCCTGCTGCCTCTAACATTACCACTGTGTTCACTCACCCGGGTCGCTCTCCAGCTCCAGCCAGCCTTTATTCATGTTCTCATCCCGCTCTCCATCACTCCCACGGCCCAAGCCCCACAGCACACTCGGAGCAGGCCGCACTACGTCATGAGGTCGCGACCGCACCTGCGCAGTAGCCGTACTGCTGCCCCTCTCGCCGCCATATTTGTGCGGGGCAAAATCATTGAACTCGGTCTTTCTCTTTTGACCTATCAACTTCCATCAATTTGGAGGGTCAGTAAGTCTCATTTTGGTTTAAGATTACCACCCACTTCGATGTGTGTCGCGCGTTTAATAATAAAGATGGATTTGCAAGCTCTGTGGTTCCTAACAGTATGCTAATGATCACAGCTCTGTCCCAACCACTGAAACAAAAATAACATACTGCAGATGCTGGAAATCTGAAATAAAAACAGAAAATGCTGCAAAAGATTTCCAGCATCCCCTGTGTGTCAAAATTTGTTTATATAAAAAAATCAGTGTTGGGCTCCAGTGAATGCTGGAAATACTCATCAGATGAAGGGTCACTGACCTGAAACGCTAACTCTGCTTCTGTCTCCACAGATGCTGCCAGACCTGCTGAGTATTTCCAGCATTTCTTGTTTTTATTTCAGATTTCCAGCATCTGCAGTATTTTGCGTTTATTTAAGTTAATACACTGGGCAAGTCTACTCTGCCTCTCAGCACAGTCCCAGTGTTCTCTCCAATTTCCCCACAGCCTTGCAAACTTCTTACTTTTTAGGTGTTTATCCAATTCTCTTTGAAGGTTATCATTGAATCTGCTGCCACCACCTTTCAGGCAGTGCATTCCAGATCATAACTTGCCTGTGAGTTTAATTTAGGCATGATATATTGTGATATGATTTGTTTCATTATTACTGCAATGTGTAAACATTCTATGGGCCTATTTCTTCATGCATTTTATTAGACATTTATGTTATAATGGATCAGAGGATGGAATTGGGGGTTGTGTGAGGGGTGCAGAGGAGCCTGGATATTCTTATTGCCAAGGCCCCAAAAATTCTTAATCCGGCTCTGAAGGAATGTCGTGTACACCGACTGTTTAAGGTACATAGCCTCTGTATCTGCTTGTTCTCACACTTCAGGGCCATTCTTCAGTTGGCAGCACTTTCACTAATGTCCTTTACTTTCTTCTCAAGTCCTCCTGGCAGATGTATTCTGCCCCAGTCAAATGGCTGTGGTGGAAACCTATCAAAAGCTGTTAACATCGGGGAGACATTAGGATTGAGATTTATGAACACAACATCCATTTCAACACACTCACAGAATCAGCAAATTGGCACCACAGAAACTCAACGACCCTACTCTTTTCTCAACAAATTTTTCTTCAAATAATCTCTTAAATGTTCTGATGATGTAATCTTGCACAACAGCGCTTCTAATATGTCTTCCTTTTTCCTTAACCGAGGATTCCCCCCCCCACCCCCCCACTGTGGTTGACAGGGCCTCAACCATGTCCGACCCATATCCAGCACCTGCCCTCACCCCTTCGCCTCCCTCCCAGAACCGCGAGAGGGTTCCCCTTGTCCTCATTTTCCACCCCACCAGCCTCCACATCCAAAGGATCATCCTCCCCTATTTCTGCCACCTCCAGCATGATGCCACCACCAAACACATCTTCCCTTCCCATGCCGTCCCCTTCAGCATTCCGAATGGATTGTTCCCTCCGCAACACCCTGGTCCATGCCTCCATCACCTCCGACACCCATGGCACCTTCCCATGCAATCACAGGAGCTGTCATACCTGCCCTTTTACCTCCTCTCTCCTCACCATGCAAGGTCCCAAACACTCCTTTCAGGTGAAGCAGCAATTTACTTGTACTTCTTTCAATGTAGTATACAGTATTCGCTGCTCACAATGTGGTCTCCTCTACATTGAGGGGTGACCGCTTTGCGGAACACCTTCGCTCAGTCCGAAAGCATGACCCCGAGCTTCCGGTTGCTGCCATTTCAAAACACTCCCTGCTCTCATACCCACACTTCTGTCCTTAGCCTGCTCCGGTTTGATTTTTAGATGATGGCTCCCTACCAGCAGAAATAGTTTCTCCCAATCTACCCTATGTTTCCCTTAATAGTATGAAAACTGCAATCTAATCACCCTTAACCTTTTAAATTCCAGGGAATACAACCCTAGTTTGTGTGATCTCTCCTGTAATGTAATCTTTGGATTCCAAGGATCTACCAAGGAGCCAAACGGACACTTATGGTGGTGTTTTCCATGATCCAAGAACCATTTGTGTGAGGTAAATCTTCTAAGCTCCCCTTCTTGGTTCCGCTACTAATCCTAAACTTCTGCTCCCATGTTACTAGTTGACCAATCAATAATCTTTTACTATTAAGTTTCTGAAACCATTCTAAAGCTTTAAACAAGTTCCTTTAAAACAATGTTTCATCAAGAATAACTTTGTTTATTGAGTGGACTGAAACCACGGGATGGGTCTTGGAAAGGGACTGACAAGCAATGTTTTTGGGTGGCCTGAATAGCAGTTCGTAAAGTGGCCAAACACTTACATGACTTCACTTTGCAAATTACAAAGCCATCAGAAAGGAGACGTGCTGTCTGGAAGTGAACCACCAGAACAATCAGCTTAAACGAGTGACGGTTGGCCACCTTGTGACGTGTGAATAACGTTTTGTTAGGTTGACTGGAAGTCATTACCTCTTCAGCTCATAATGATAAACAGTTCCGAAGGGAAAGAACCAGAAGCTCTCTTCGAGTTTCAAGAAAGGTCCTTTCTGTGTGACTTTGATAACGAAATGAGAACACATCCTAACTGCCTTAGCTCTGATAAATAATCCCACTGTGAATGACTGAAGACTTAGCAAAGTGAAGACGTCATTGAGCCCATATTAAGGCTTTTAATAAAAATCTTACAAGTCGTTTTGCAAGCATGTTCACTGCCTGTATATGACCAGCTAAACATAACAAGATCATAACAAGAACCAATCGGACAGGTTTGCTTGAGTTAACAAAGAAAAAAGTTAACTTTATTGTACCTAAACCAAACTATAAAAATGATGAACAACTTGACAACTTTCACTCTCACACACTAGAAGTTTACACACACACAAATAGGTTACAGAGTAGGGAAGGTAGATTGGTTGAGTTACAGTCCATAAAAATAAAAAGGAATACAGTCTGTAAAGTTTTGTGATTTGGTTGGCTTCTAGCTGAATTCAGTGGTCCAGAGGCTTTTAGTTGGAAGAGGTAGATGACTGGTACGATGAGTCTCTTGGAGATACCAATGTGGATGATTTCCTCCAGTGGGGTTTCTGATTGTAGCCAGAGTATGCAAAGGTGTTCAGTCAACAAACAGGATTTGAATGCTTTCAAACTGGAATGGAGAGAGAGAGGGGGGTGGGGGACTTAGGGTCTGCTCGTGTCAGAGTCCAGTTGCTTCTCCTCTGCTGCAGAGAAAAACACCAACTTAAAACCAAAGATGGGGAGGGGCTTGTCACATGACAGCCACTCAGTGATTCAAACCTAGCAGTGAGCAATATTTCTCTGCTTGCTGAAAAGAACAGCTAGTTCCTTTAAACTTCCTGGGTCTTGGTTCTTGCTGGGAAATGCACAGACATTTCATCCCCCTCCTCACAGTCCTTTGCAATGTAGGTTATTTACAGTGTAGCAAACTATGTGATCATTATAAGCTGCCAACAGTAATCCTTTTTTTAAAATGTCTTTTTAAATTTCTTCAAAAAAAAAGTCAGATCTCCAGTGGACCAAAGAAAATTATCATTCAACGAAACACATTGGCGTAACAACACTCAAACAATTTAACCTACCCTCCTTCCTTGTAACCTACTTCTGTCTGTGTGTGAATCTCTTGGGTGCCTGTGTGAGTTGGACCGTTTTTATTTTTTAGGTAGTAAGAACAATAAACACTATTTCCTTTTCTTTTAAACCTTACAAGAAAACCTGTCTGTGTATGTCTTTTACAGTCACAGCACTTAAACAGTTAGACACTCACTAAATTGACAAGCAAATTCTTTTAAAGGCCACCTGTTGCAGTCAACCGAGAGGCGGAAAGAGAGGGGAGTCATTCTCCCTCTTCTCACCTGGCTGTAACAGAAAAAAATTGGTGGCTCAGTTCTGGGATAAGACCCTTAGACAACGAAGAATTGGAAGCTGAAAATTCAATTGATCCCTAGAATTATTTAAAACTTCCCTACAGGTTTTTTAGTGGTTACAGTACTAGAATACTTACATGTTCACATTCGAGGCTAGTACTTTCATGGACCAGAGTGAAATAACTTGGAACATCTTAAAAACCTTATCCATTTGTTACAACCGGGTGAAGAAGGGATCTCAGGTTCCCTTCTGGCCCCTTTCCTGGTTTGGTTGTAACAGGGTTTAACTTTTAAAACACAGTGTTTTTAGCTTCACCTCAGTGAGTCCTTACTCACTGCACTCTAATTGTAATTGTAAATGAACCAATCAGCCAGGCTTTCTTAGGTTTAAACAAGAACAATGTAAGTTTATTAGCCTTAACACTCTAACCCAGTTAAAGTTACTCAAAATATGTGACACAACCATGTTAGCATGTGTACGCGATAAACACACACACAGAAAGAATTAACAGAGGATGGGGGTTTGGAGTAGTAAATGGAATTCAGTTACTGTCTTTAGTTTGGATGAAAAAAACCTTGGTTGGAGTTAAGTCTTGCAGTTCTCGCTGGGGCCCAGTGCACACTTTCAAACTTGTTTCACTGGTACCAGAAGGCTGAAGGGGTCCTCTGTCATGAGGCTTAAGTTGTTTCCGTGGGTCCCCGGGACGTTGCTTGAGAGAAAGAGAGAGGGGTGTTTTCTCCTTGAAATTCAATTGCAGTCTGCCCTTTCCAAGTGGCACAATTCAAAAAGCTCCTGGTTGGCCAGCAGGTTAGTCATGTGACCAGCTCTTTGTTTGAAACAGCATCAGCTGTGAGGTTTGTTGATTTCAAAAGTTCTCCAGTCACATTCAGTGGGGCGGTGGAATGCTGGCTCTTACACAGACAATGGCTCTCAATGTCTTTTCACAAAACCCATCTCGCTAATTGAATCAGGGAGCACTTCCATTGTCTCTCTGTTCAACTGTCTTTCAGAATGCAAATGTGTAGCCATGTTTTCAGCCGTTCAGCTCTGTGGTCTTTTTAAACAGGTTATGTTCAATGTCCAGTAAAAGTTCAAATAGTGTTCCATATGGCACCCACAGTGCTGTTAGGAAGGGAGTTCCAGGATTTTGACCCAGAGACACTGAAGGAACGGCGATATAGTTCCAAGTCAGGATGGTCTGTGACTTGAAGGGGAACTTGCAGGTGGTGGTGTTCCCATGCATTTGCTGCCCTTGTCCTTCTAGTTGGTAGAGGTCGCAGGTTTGGAAGGTGCTGTCTAAGGAACATAAGAACATAGAAATAGGAGCAGGAGTAGGCAATTCAGCCTTTCGAGCTTGCCCCGCTATTCAATACGATCATGGTTGATCTCATCTCGGCCTCAACTCCACTTTCCTGCCCGTTCTCCATAACCCTTCAACCCATTTCTAATTAAAAATCTGTCTATCTCTTCCTTAAATCTACTCAATGTCGCGGCATCCACCACATTCCGGCCTACCCTCGATAACCTTTCACCCCCTTGCTTATCTACCTCTGCCTTAAAAATATTTAAAGACTCTGCTTCCACTACCTTTTGAGGAAAAGAGTTCCAGAGACTCATGACCCTCAGAGAAAAACGTTTCTCCTCATCTCCGTCTTAAATGGGCAACCCCTTATTTTTAAATAGTGACCACTAGTTCTAGATTCTCCCACAAGGGAAAACATCCTTTCCACATCCACCCTATCGAGAGCACTCAGGATCCTATATGTTTCAATCAAGTCAGCTCTGCATCTCAGAGCTCTGCCATCTCTCACCATTTACATAATATACTTTTTTATTCTTCCTGTCAAAATAGACAATTGCACATTTTCCCACATTCATTTGCCAGATCTTTACGCACTCACTTAACCTATCTATATCCCTTTGTAGCCTCCTTATGTGCTCTTCACAACTTACTTTCCTACCCATCTTTGTGTCATCAGCAAATTTAGCAACCATAACTTCGCTGCTTTCATCCAAGTCATTTATATAAATTGTGAAAGGTTGAGGCCCCAGACCTGATCCCTGCGGCATACAACTTGCTAACATCTTGCCAATCAAAAAATGACCCATTTATGCCTACTCTCGATTTCCTATTAGCTAGCCAATCTTCTATCCATGCCAATATGTCACCCCTACACCATGAGCTTTTATTTTCTGCAATAACCTTTGATGTGGCACCTTATCAAATGCCTTCTGGAAATCTAAGTACAGTACATCCACCAGTTTCCCTTTATCCACAGCACATTACTTTTTCAAAGAACTCCAATAAATTGGTTAAACATGATTTCCCTTTCACAAAACCATGTTGTCTCTGCCTGATTACCTCAAATTTTTCTAAGTGCCCTGCTGTAACTTCTCTAATAATAGCTTCTAAAGTTTTCCCGAAGACAGATGTTAAGCTAACTGGCCTGCAGTTTCCTGCTTTCTGTCTCCCTCCCTTTTTGAATGAAGGAGTTATATTGGCTACTTTCCAATCTAATAGAACCATCCCCAAATCTAGGGAATTTTGGAAAATTGAAACCAACGCATCAACTATCTCACTAGCCACTTCTTTTTGGACCCTAGGATGAAGTCCATCAGGACCCGGGGACTTGTCAGCCCATAGCTCCAACAGTTTGCTCAGTACCACTTCCCTGGTGGTTGTAATTTTCTTGAGTTCCTCCCTCCCTTCCATTTCCTGATTTACAGCTCTTTCTGGTATATAACTTGTATGCTCCTGAGTGAAGACATGCAAAATACCTGTTCAATTCATCTGCCATCTTCTTATTTTCTCTTATTAATTCTCCAAACTCACTTTCTACAGGACCAATGCTCACAATGTTAATTCTCTTTTTTAAATATCTATGGAAACTCTTACTGTCTTTATATTTCTAGCTTGCTTTCTCTTGTATGCTAATTTTTCTCTCCTTGTTAATCTTTTTGTCATTCTTTGCTGTTCTTTATATTCTGTCCAATCGTCTGACCCGCCACCCATCTTAATACTTATATCCACTATATGCCTTTGCTTTAAGTTTGATATTATCTTTAACTTTTTTAGTTAACCACAAATAGTGGATCCTCCACTTGGAATTTTTCTCTCTTGTTGGAATGTATCGATTCTGAAAGATCCCCTTAAATGTCTGCCACTGCATCTCTATTGACCTATCTTTTAACCTAATTTGCCAGTTCGCTTTAGCGAGCACTGCATTCATGCCCTCATTTAAATTTAAAATATTAAACTTAGACCCCTCCTCTCCCTCAGACTGAATGTAAAATTCAGTCATATGATCGCTGCTGCCTAGGGGCGCCTTCACTGTGAGGTCATTAATTAATCCTATCTCGTTGCACAATACCAGGGCTTGTATAGCCTGCTGTCTGGTTGGCTCCAGAATGTGCTGTTCTAAGAAACTATCCCAAAAATATTCTATGAACTTCTCAGCCTGTAGTCAGTAGAAAGCTTCATATTCCTCCAGCAACTCATCACAGTGCTTCCATTAACTTGGGCTGAGCGCAAGTCAAAGCTGCAACTTGTTGACTGGCCCTTTAAATAGCACAGAACAAAGTCCTTTTTTTTTTCTTTCACGGGATGTTGGCGTTGCTGGCAAGGCTTTTCCCTTTTTGCCCTTGAGCTGAGTGGCTTGCTGGGCCATTTCAGAGGGCAGTTAACAGTCAATTATATTGCTGTGGGTCTGGCGTCACATGTAGGCCAGGCCAGATAAGGACGGCAGATTTCTTTCCATAAAGGACATTGGTGAACTAGATGGATTTTTACAACAAATTGATGATAATAATGGTGACATGAAACTGAGCTTTCAATTCCAGATTTCTATTAATTAATTGAAAAATTCCAACAGCTGCTGTGATGGGATTTGAACGTGTGTCCCCAGAGCATTGGCCTGGGCCTTTGCATTACTAGTCCAATGACATTACCAGTACAGCACCACTTCCCAGTGCTTGCTTGTTTCAGAAGTATGGAAGGCATCCCAGAAAATTTGTTGACCAATTTTAGTATTTGTGTGCTGCATCAGCCCATCATGATCTCACCCTTTCAACCTCTTTGGGCACATACAGTGGATGCCCCTGTGTGCGCCACTCCAGTTGCCAGACATTGCTCAACTACCAGCACCTCCCATGCTACAAACATGGAGGTATGTCTGAGGAGCGCTGCTTCAGTTGAATTTCACACCCAATCATTTTTAGTAATGTTGACCGAGGGATAAATATTGGCCAACACACAAGGAAAATTTCCCTGTTCCTCTTCAAATAGTTCTAGGGAATCTTTTATGTTGAGCTGAGGGGGCAAACAGGACCTTGATTTAATGTTTCAACTGAAAGACAGCACCAGCAACATTGCAGCACTCTATTATTGCACTGAGGTGTCAACCTGCAGTGGGGCTTAAATCCACAACCTTCTAATTCAGAGGCAAGTATACTCCACTGGGACCCACATTATCCTCGTGGTTCTGCAGTTCAGTGCTTCTAGTGGATAGCAGTGTTGAGTGCCTCTTGGACCTCAAGAATGAAAAATCACAGGCTTGTGCGCCTACAAATTCCCACAATGCGCTTGCTGCAAGTGCTGCTATCCATGAGAAGCGCCAGATTGTGGAATCACCCATTACCCTGGGAGCATTCTAGCAAAGCTACAATGTACCCTTTCCATGACTCCAATGTCCTTTCTACAAAGGAGTCTGTTGAAATGCAGTGCTTCAGCTACAGCCTAACTTAACATCTTGCACTGATTCGTCACTTCCTCCATATGAACATTCAGAAGCTCATTCACCCACTTTATGTCCTTTCCACTGACATTCTTACTTGTAAATATCCAAATATCTGTACTTACAGCATCTTTTGGGAATGTTCTCATCCACATCTATTAGCGGCTGAAGCAATGCAGCAATAAGCTGCTGCTCGACACTAAGCTCGAAATGAAAGGACATGATCAAGTATGTAATGGGATTATTGAGTGAATGGGCTGGTGAACCCAACAGGAATAGACCTTACAGTGGGGTTCAGAGAAGCTGGCTGAATAGATGGTCAGACTTGCATGTTGTTGGCATCCTTCCATCTATGAAACATGATGGACACGCAACAAACAATCCATTTAGGTGGGGTGTTGTCCCTTGGTGCACTTTTGCTAATGGTTGTGAAGCCAATCCTTGTAAGGCAGGTTCTGCCACAAGTGCTGCACGTGAAGCTGCCAAGTGACACACAGTTGTTTTCAGCATTTCGGGCCTCCATGCCATGCTTGCATGCATCCTTGAAGCAGATCTTTGGGCACCCCACAGGTCATCTGGCCCCGGCTACCTCATCATACAGAAGGTCCTTGGGTATGTGACCATCTTCCATCCTGTAGATGTGCCCAATCCACTAAAGCTGCCTCTGTTTCATTAGTGCCAACACACTTGGGAGCTCTGCCTTTGCGAGGACTGCCACATTGGTGATTTTGTCCTGCCGGGATATACCCATAATGCCGCAGCCAGCGAAGATGGAAATTATTGAGCTTCTTTTCCTGGTAGCTGTTAAGTCACCCATGTTTCACAGCCATACAGTAAATGGTTAGACTTAAACAATTAAAAAAACAAAAAAAATCTCCAACATGCTCCAGCAATCTCCAGGGCGGCACAGTGGTTAGCACCGCAGCCTCACAGCTCCAGCGACCCGGGTTCAATTCCGGGTACTGCCTGTGTGGAGTTTGCAAGTTCTCCCTGTGTCTGCGTGGGTTTCCTCCGGGTGCTCCGGTTTCCTCCCACAGCCAAAAGACTTGCAGGTTGATAGGTGAATTGGCCATTATAAATTGCCCCTAGTATAGGTAGGTGGTAGGGGAATATAGGGACAGGTGAGGATGTGGTAGGAATATCGGATTAGTGTAGGATTGGTATAAATGGGTGGTTAATGGTCGGCACAGATTCAGTGGGCCGAAGGGCCTGTTTCAGTGCTGTATCTCTAAATCTAAATCTAAAATGCTGGGGCCCTGGGAGAGAACAATACACAATGACAGGAAGCAGCATTTAAATTAGTATGATTAATGTTTAATTAAAATGGATCAGATGCTTGACTCCATCCCAATAAAATGGTTATCAGACTTCACCCGCTAAACCCAGCATTACAAATAACTTTTTTTAAATGAGGGACAGCATAGGCCCAAAGTGCATGACATCACCTTGATTGAAAGCGGAGAGGAGAGAAGGCAATTCGGGAACATGTACTCAATTGATATTAAGCTTGGGTTTTAAAAGCCTCTAGATCGTTGGAAGCGATGAGTTTGGAGGCTCTGGTAAAGACTGAGGTAGAGTAGATGAGGCTGGCTTTCAACAAAAATGCAGAGTGGAACATGTCAGGGTAACCTCACACAAGTTTAACTCAGCCCCGCCACACTTTAATGCTTGTTGCTGTATTTTATTACTCCACAGATACATTTCATTTAAAAAATATATTTTTAAAAAAATCAACATTTACTCAAGGAGGCATTGTTTCTTCTACAGAAATCAGCAAGCCCCATCTACTGTCTGTAAACACAAGGCACTATTCAATACTACACTGGCTGCAGGTACCAAAGTAATCATCTCCTTCATGTATCAGTTCAATCTCACCAATTAAATTAGTATTCAGCTCATTATTCAGATATTGCAGCAATCATTCAGCAGCATTGTCAGTTTTCTATTGGTAGTTGTCTAATTAACACCCTCCTATATTAGTAAACATTCCATGTTCATTTACAGCTGCAG
This sequence comes from Heterodontus francisci, assembly GCF_036365525.1. Classification (NCBI taxonomy): domain Eukaryota; kingdom Metazoa; phylum Chordata; class Chondrichthyes; order Heterodontiformes; family Heterodontidae; genus Heterodontus; species Heterodontus francisci. The sequence goes on along the minus strand of NC_090389.1, from coordinate 18,529,591 downwards.
TATCCAAGATTAGTCCACAAAAGCTAGTTTCCAGAAACTTGACTGAAGCAAGGCAATCGCTCCTGCCGCACAGGACAGAGTAGTGGTTTCTGATTGTGATGAGACTGCTGTTTATTACAAATACTGGGCATGCAAGCAGACCAAAAGTCACCTCACCTTCAATGTCAAACCCCACTGAAAAGCAGCTGCTGCAGCGGATGGTGAGGTCCCAATAGTGGTGGGAACTACTGACCTTTTCCAATGTCTCAGTTTGTAAAAGCACCAGCTCCTGCTGAGCCACACAGTCCTGGTTTCTGCTGAGTCAGTTGTTTACAGCAAGGTTGTTATTGTACCCTAGGCGGGGGGCGGGTGGGGGAAGAGAGAGAGAAAATCTACTTGCAAAGGGTCGTGCTGCTGCTGGCTCTCTGCCAACCCCTGCTACAAAAGGATTGGGTCGTGCTGCGATGCCACCTATGGTCGAATATAGCTCAAATTTTTAACATCCCGGCTTGCATAATGAACAACCAGGTGTGCAAGGTGCTGGTGCCGTACAGCAGCAAGAGGTCAGAACCTGCAGGAGAGCTGTGGAAGGGGGAAGCTAGTGAAAAAAAAAAGCCAGCCCACAAAAATAAATGTCCTGACCAAGAATCCTACCCAGGATATGACCCCTTCATACATTTCCCACCTCTGCTTTTATCCTGGAAACCAAAAATTAATCCAGTTAGCTGTCGGACACACAGGATTCCAACTGAGCAACTCACTGGATTTTTGGCTGGTTTATTTTACATCTCTCCCATCATAAGTATGATGGATGTTGATCCACTACTTAAGAGCAACATTTGATGAATGTCCAACCAGCCTTGCATTTGAGTTGAGTTATGGGTTCTGCAGGGGAGAACAGTGCTGATCACGTGGATGAAGTGAGGACTGAAAGCTGACAGCGATTAACAGCAACCCCTCAATGTTTTGTTTCAAATGGAATTTCTTCCATCCCTCTGAAAACACCCACTATACCTTATGCACCAGTGTAGGAGACAGGTCAACAGTTAGCCTTCGTAAACCAAACGCAGATACTAAACAATCACCCATAATTGTATAAAAATATGCAATTAAGTCTGGTCATCTTCAAAACATTAATTTCTCTCTCAGAAAAGGAGACACAGTCACTTCACAGTGTAGTATTTTGACGGTACAAAAGGCATCTTGGAGACGACTGCATCCACAATTTTCTTGCGAACTTCCACCTTTATTGGCGTTCCCGGCTTGCTGTACTCTGTATCCACGTATCCCATGGCAATGTTCTGTTTCAGACAGGGGGAGGGGCAGCCACTGGTCACCTCCCCTATCAGTCAATGGAAAACAAGGTTAAGAGGTTTGTACAAATCCCATAGTCCTTATTAATTAATTTCTTTTTTAAAAAATCCTGTATTTAAGTTGAGAATTATCCTGAAATTCAGCAGGTATTTTATGTACAAGGAATAGTTCTATCCCTAGCTCCCTCACCTCACTAACTCCTGACTGTCCATACCCCGCTACAGAGGAGCAGGCTTCCACTGGGCCACACGCTACTCATCAATGTGCTGTAGGGGAGAAGGATGTACTCATGGCACCAGTTCGACCCCCTAACGCAATTAATGGGTCATTTTAAGCCCAGAAAAAAAGACAGAACTTGCATTTATATCGTGCTTTTCATGACTGTAGGACATCTGAAAACGCTTTACAGACAATGAAGTACTTTTGAACTGTAATCACTGTTGTAATGTAGGAAATGTGGCCCCCAATTTGTGCACAGCAAACTCCCACAAACAGCAATGTGATAATGACCAGATTTGTTTTAATGATATTATCCGAGGGGTAAATATTGACCAGGACAGGGCCTCAGTCCAACGTCTCATCCAAAAGATGACACCTCTGAAAAAGGACACTGGAATATCAGCCTAGATTATGTACTCAAGACTGTGGAGTGAAACTCGAACCCATGACCTTCTGACTCAGAAGCAAGAGTGCTACCCACTGAGCTCAAGGCTGACAGGAGACATCACCACCCAGCAGCAACCTTATGTCCCCATGAGGAGGTTCTAGGTTCCTCCTTAGTATTTACCCACAACAGCAAGCTGGAGGCAGGCTCAATTCAGTGCAGGGAAGGTTAAACCATACAGCACAGAAAGAGACCATTAGGCCCCTTGTGCCTGTGCTGACTCATTGAAAGAACTATCCAATTCCCCATAGCCCTGAATTGCTTTCCCTTTCAAGTATTTATCCAATTCTTTTTTAAAAGTTACTATCGCAGTGCATTCCCGATTCTCTACAATCGTTACTCCAAGGTGCCCCTGTATATCTGTTGGGCTGCCATTGCGAAACATACCGATGACTTTTCCATCAGGGTTTAAAATAGGTGTGTGCTGCCTGACTGGGGGGCCGGCTGACGTCAGACCCACTCGCTTCCGTCTAGCTTTCTCTTTGATCTGCCTCAGGATAATCGCAGCTCCGGGGAAGTCTGCAGCAGCTCGCCGGCGCTTTCCTGCAGAGAGGGGGAGTGAGGGGAGGGAAGATATCCACATTAGAAACTCTGTACATGCCCAGCGACCGCTAAAACCATCTCGCTTGTTAACGGATAGAAACTGGGTCAACTGCACAAAGAATAGGAAGTCCCTTCCTTGACAATCATTAGTTGGATAAAATACACACACCAGCCACTGTGGGACCCAGCCGAGCAGACCAAGGACCCAAGTGAGGAGGGAGTTTGGGCATGGCATGTGTTGCCTCGGGTGGTGTAGTAGTTACATCACTGGCCTAATAATCCAGAGCACACTAGTTCAAATTCCATTGTGGCTGTTTGAGAACCTGAATTCAGTTTAACAATCTGGAAAGAAAATTCTGGTTATCAGTAAAAGTGACCATGAAGCTGTGGGATTGTTACAAAAACCCAACTGGTTCATTAATGTTCTTCAGGAAAGGAAACCTGCCATTCTTACCCGGTCTGGCCTATATGTGACTCCAGTCCCACACTAACGTAGTCATCTCTTAACTGCCTTCTGAAGTCATCTAAGCAAGTTACTCAGTTGTACAAGGGCAGCTAGGGATGGGCAATAAATGTCAGCGATGCCCACATCCCAAGAATGAATACAGAAGTCCAGAGTAGGAGCTCACTGAAGTGTAGTGCTCACACATGGAAGGGAGTGCGGGTAGAGATAAAGGTATCCAGAAGAACAGCAAAATGAAAGTTATGGACGATTCTATACTAGAAGAATAGGCAGCTGTGACAGAGTCCTGAATGGTGTGGTGCTTCCCAGATACCTGATCAAAGGCCACAAATAGAGCGGAGTAGAGGGAAAACCTTCTGGAAAGAGAAAGACATCAATGGGTTTTATTGCGGGAAGTAGTAACGGATAAGGATTAGGATGCAGGCACTGCAAAGCAAGTTAGCTGCTAGATTAATGAATAATTGCAGGTGTACTCCTTGATTCATTCACCAGGATTGTTAGGGACAAGCAGATTAGACACTTCAACCTGTGGCTGCAGGTGTGGTTTCAAGTGGAGGGTTTTAAGTTTCTCGAGCATTGATATCATTTTTGGGGCAAGGTGAAACTGTACAGATTAGAGACGCTTTAGCTAAACTCAACTGATATTGTCACGTGTACAAGAAGTGTGGCGATGAAAAAAATTATGGGCAAAAACTGAAGAGTTATAAAAACTGACTGTCTTTTAAAAAATTGAACTTTCTTTTTAAAAATGAACAACGTGCTCCAAAATGGCTAGCGAAGGAAAAGGATTTGACTTTTGTATATTCAAACTGTCTGACAGGGACAAAGGAAAATCTTCAAAGCTAAAAGGTGTCAATTGCACCCATCCTACATCCCTCCTGAAATATTCCCGAATTGAATGGGTTTTTCTGAAACAAAGAAGGTGTGAAGTAACCACATCCTAGGCGTGAAGTGGAAACAACATAACTGGATTATTCTCATCCTGAAACAAAAACAAGAAATGCTGGAATCACTCAGCAGGTCTGGCAGCATCTGTGGAAAGAGAAGCAGAGTTAACGTTTCGGGTCAGTGACCCTTCTTCGGAACTGACAAATATTAGAAAGGTCACAGATTATAAACAAGTGAGGTGGGAGTTGGGCAAGAGATAACAAAGGAGAAGGTGCAGATTGGACCAGGCCACATAGCTGACCAAAAGGTCACGGAGCAAAGGCAAACAATATGTTAATGGTGTGTTGAAAGACAAAGCATTAGTACAGATTAGGTGTGAATATACTGAATATTGAACAGCAGCAAGAGCAAACCTGAAGAAAAACAACCTGAAAAAAACAGTGGGTAAGCAAACTGAACAAACTAAGATGAAATGAAATAAATGCAAAAAAAGATTGTAAAAAATGTAAAAAGGAATGTAAAAAAAAAGAAAAAATAACTAAAAATGACTAAAAATGAAAGTAAAGTGGGGGGCTATCATGCTCTGAAATTATTGAACTCAATGTTCAGTCCGGCAGGCTGTTGTGTGCCTAATCGGTAGATGAGATGCTGTTCCTCGAGCTTGCGTTGATGTTCACTGGAACACTGCAGCAATCCCAGGACAGAGATGTGAGCATGAGAGCAGGGGGGCATTTCAACACTCCCCCCTGCTCTCATGCTCACATCTCTGTCCTGGGATTGCTGCAGTGTTCCAGTGAACATCAACGCAAGCTCGAGGAACAGCATCTCATCTACCGATTAGGCACACTACAGCCTGCCGGACTGAACATTGAGTTCAATCATTTCAGAGCATGACAGCCCCCCACTTTACTTTCATTTTTAGTCATTTTTAGTTATTTTTTCTTCCTTTTTTTTTTACATTCCTTTTTACATTTTTTACAATCTTTTTTTGCATTTATTTTATTTCATCTTAGTTTGTTCAGTTTGCTTACCCACTGTTTTTTTCAGGTTGTTTTTCTTCAGGTTTGCACTTGCTGCTGTTCAATATTCAGTATATTCACACCTAATCTGTACTAATGCTTTGTCTTTCAACACACCATTAACATATTGTTTGCCTTTGCTCCGTGACCTTTTGGTCAGCTATGTGGCCTGGTCCAATCTGCACCTTCTCCTTTGTTATCTCTTGCCCAACCCCCACCTCACTTGTTTATAATCTGTGACTTTTCAAATATTTGTCAGTTCCGAAGAAGGGTCACTGACCCGAAACGCTAACTCTGCTTCTCTTTCCACAGATGCTGCCAGACCTGCTGAGTGATTCCAGCATTTCTTGTTTTTGTTTCAGATTTCCAGCATCCGCAGTATTTTGCTTTTATTCTCATCCTGAACCCAGCAAGAGAATCTTTTGAATTGAATGGGCTCTTTTGAAACAAAGAAGGTGTGAAGTAACCACATCCTAGGCCATTGCCGATCACTACAGGGAAGAAAATACCAGCCTTCCGGCAGAGGCGAGATGTAACACATCTTTACCTTAAAAAGCAGGCTAGAGAGAAAGAGAGACAGACCCAGAAAGCAGCATTCAAGAAACTTGTTTCTGGCAAACCTGAAGGGATGTGCCCTGCTGTAGAATTCTACAGCTACACTTTATACAGCAGTGAATTAGAAGTGATCCACTGTCTTCAACTGAACCTTCAACCAAGAGACTGTACACTGAGATAGGATTAATTAATGACCTCATAGTGATGGCAGCAGCAATCATAATATGATTGAATTTTACATTCAGTTTGAGGGAGACAAGAGAGGGTCTAAGACAAGTATTTTAAACTTAAATAAGGGCAATTATGAGGGTATAAAAATAGAGCTAGCTAAAATTAACTGGCAAATTAGGTTAAGGGATAAGTCAATAGAGATGCAGCGCAGCAGACATTTAAGGGGATATTTCAGAATACACAGAATAGATACATTCAAATGAGAAAGAAAAATTCCAAGGGGACGACCCACCATCTGTGGTTAACTAAAAAAGTTAGAGAGTATCAAACTTAAAGAAAAGGCATATAATTGCACAAAGGTGGGTGGCAGGACAGAAGATTGGACAGAATATAAAGAACAGCAAAGAATGACTGAAAGATTAACAAGGAAGGAAAAATTAGAGTATGAGAGAAAGCTAGCTAGAAATATAAAGACAGATAGTAAGAGTTTCTATAGATATTTAAAAAAGAGTTAACAATATGAGTGTTGGTCCCATAGAAAGTAAGTCTGGAGAATAAGGGAAAATAAGGAGAGGGCAGATAAATTGAACAGGTATTTTACATTATAATAAAAGTAAAATGTTCTGATAAAGGGTCACTGACAAATGTTAACACTGCTTCTCTCGCCACAGATGCTGCCAGACCTGCTAAGTATTTCCAGCATTTCTTGTTTTTATTAGCAGTATTTTACATTGGTCTTCACTGTACAGGATACAAGTAACATTCTAGAAACAACTGTAAATCACTTTAAAGGGAGGGAGGGAGGAACTCAGGAAAATTACAAACCACCAGGGAAGTGGTACTGAGTAAATTGTTGGAGCTGCTGCTGACAAGTCCCTGGGTCCTGATGGACTTCATCCTAGGGTAAAGGCCTGCGACCCGACCCGAACCTGACAGGACCCGACATGTGTCACGTTCGGGTCAGGTTGCTCTTCCGGGTCCAGCTTTAGGGCTTGGGTCGGGTCGGGCCCAGGTCGGACACACAAAGTTAAGTATTGCATTTTGCTTTGCTGGTAAATGTTAAAAGTAAAAACCTACCTGAGCTGGGAGTCCAGGACGTCAAGGAGGGGAACTGAGTCTGCGCAGTGAGCGAGTGAACGCCTCTATGACGTAATGACGCTCTGAGCTAAACTAAACTAAACTAAAAGGGTTAAACCTTAATAACAAAACATGTTTGTTGCAGTCAGGTGGGAGTTAAACAGTAGGAGCCATACAAATCTGATCATGTGGCCGTAACAATATCAATATCCTTTTGGAGAGGAGGAATGGAACACTATGGGACCATTTTAAATATCAAAACAAAGAAACAAATTGAAACTGAAATGAAAATAGGAGGGATGGGGTGGAAGCGGAGGAAGGAGGAAGGAAGTTGGCGAAATGGAATGAAAAGTTCTACAAAAATTAGACAAGTAGCCAAAAGTTGGTCAATCGGTGTATCTTTATACCAAGGCTATGTGGCACTAGACACGTGGATCTAGATGCAGAAGGTGAAGATGCAGTAGCAATTAGAGAGGCAGACTTGGCTGAAGTCTGGGCCAGAATGGGAGCTAAATTTACTGAGTCAAAGCATCAAGTGGATAGGGCTGGTTTTTGACCCTCTGGTTATGAAGCTAGGCCATCATATCCTAAACAGACACACAGGGAAGGGGATAGGTGGAATACCTATGGTCCATAAAAGGGTCGCTTCCACTGGAGTGGTGGTCTCATCAATGTCATTTCCATAAAGACAAAGCCCGGCCTCCAGGCGTAAGCTATCCCTCGACCCAAGACCGGCGAGTCTCACCTCACTGTTCCTCAACAGCAGCTCTGCCAACTCTACCGTGTGCTGAATTGGGACAGAGATCTAAAATTTAAAAGTGAAAATGTTAGAACCAGCACAGGAGACAACCCTCATCCCATCATAAGGAGCTCTGATGAAGGGTCACTGACCTGAAACGTTAACTCTGCTTCTCTCTCCACAGATGCTGCCAGATCTGAGTATTTCCAGCATTTCTTGTTTTTATGTCTCTGCAGCTCTTTGGTAGAGCAATCCGAGTCCAATCCCACAACCGCGCCGTCTCCTCAAAGCCCTGCTTTAATCCCAACCCAATGCCACTGCCCCCTGCTCTCCCCTGATAACCCATATTAATCCAAATCCAATGCCACTGCCCCTTCTCTCTCCCCATAAACATGCATCAATCCAAATCTAATCCCACGCCACATACGCCTGTATTTTTATTTTCAAAATTTGTTCATGGGATGGGAGTATTACTGGCAAGGCCAGTATTTATTACCCATCTCGAACTTCCCTTGTGAAGGTGACGTTGAGCCGCCTTCTTGAACTGCTGCAGTCCACGTGCTGTAGTTACACTCAGTGCTGTTAGGGAGGGAGTCCCACATTTTTGACCAAGCGACAGTGAAGGAACGACGATATAGTTCCAAGTCAGGATGATGTGTGACTTGGAGGGAACTTGCAGGTGGTGGTGTTCCCATGCGTCTGCTGCCCTTGTCCTTCTAGGTGGTAGAGGTCGAAATTTGGAAGGTGCGGTCGAAGAAGGCTTGGCGAGTTTCTGTATATGGTACACACTGCTGCCACTGTGTATTGGTGGTGGAGGAGGAGAATGTTTAAGGTGGTGCATGAGGTGCCGATCAAGCAGGCTGCTTTGTCCTGGATGGTGTTGAGCTTCTTAAGTGTTATTGGAGCTGCACTCATCCAGACAAGCAGAGAGTATTCCATCACAAGCCTGACTTGTGTCTTGGAGATGGTGGACAGGCTTTCGGGAGTCAGGAGGCGAGTTACTTATCGTAGAATTCCCAGCTTATTACCTGTTCTTGCAGCCACAGTATTTATGTGGCTGTTCCAGTTAAGTTTCAAGTCAATGGTAACCCCTGGATGTTGATGGTGGGGGAGGCAGCCATGGTAATGCCATTGAATGTCAAGGGGAGAAGGTTAAATGCTCTCTTGTTGGAGACTGTCATTGCCTGGTATTTGTGTGGCATGGATGTTACTTGCCAGTTAAGCCCACGCCTGAATATTGTCCAGGACTTGCTGCATGTGGGCATGGAATGCTTCAGTATCTGAGGAACAATGAATGGTACTGAACATTGTGCAGTGAACATTCTCACTTCTGACCTTATGATGAAGGGAAGATCAGTAATGAAGCAGCTGAATATGGTTGGGCCTAGGACACTACCCGGAGGAACTTCCACAGCGATATCCTGGGGCTGAAATGATTGGCCTCCAACAACCACAATCATCTTCCTTTGTGTTCGGTATGACTCCAACCTGTGGAGAGTTTCCCCCCTGATTCCCATTGACTTCAATTTTACTAGGGCTCCTCGATGCCACACTCGGTCAGATGTTGCCTTGATGTCAAGGGCAGTCATTCTCACCTCCTCCTTGACTTCAGCTTATGTCCATGTTTGGACCAACACTGTAATGAGATCAGGAGCTGAGTGGCCCTGGCGGAACCCAAACTGAGCATCACTGAGTAGGTTATTTCTGAGTAAATGCCACTTGATAGCGTTGTCAATGATACCATCCCTCACTTTGCTGATGATTGAGAGTAGACCGATGGTGTGATAATTGGCTGGGTTGGATTTCTCCTACTTTTTGTGGACATATGTGGGCAATTTTCCACTTTGTCAGGTAAGTGCCAGTGTCGTAGCTGCACTCGAACAGCTTGGCTAGGGCATCATTTGTTCTGGAGCTCAAGTCTTCAGTACTACAGGTGTGATGTTGCCTTTGCCATATGCAGTGCATTCAGCCATTTCTTCATATCATGTGGAGTGAATCGAATTGGCTGAAGGCTGGCATCTCTGATGCTGGGGACCTCAGGAGGAGGCTGAGATGAATCATTCAATTGCCACTTCTGGCTGAAGTTGGTTGCAAATGTTTCAGCCATGTCTTTTGCACTGACGTATCAATCCTAAAGTAATCCCAATGACCAGCTCTCTCCTCATAGCCCTGTATCAATCCTCCCTCCATGGATCGTCACCTTGATGTGGTTGAGAGGCTTGTGCACTCCGATGATCCATTGAGCAATGTCGTCAGGAGCTTCTTGCTCTTGGTAGGGCCACCCATGCTGGCAAGGTTGGGCAGGGGAGGGAGAAGGTGCCAGACCAAGTGCTGCCCAAAAAGTCCTCAATGCGGAACAGGTGAAGAAAAACTGTGCATTTCACCGTCTGTGAAGGCGGAAGAAGGCTGCAGTGGCCCCAGTCATTGTGGTTCGACGCTTCACCAAAATCTGATCACCAATCCGCCAAGATTGTGTGGAAAATGACGGCACCCCAAGGTCCCCATGTTAAACAAAGTCATGTGAAGGCTTCTACCGGGGTTCATTAACTGCACCAGATTTGCAATTCACTCTCAATCTCTTCAATTTCTACATACAAGATACTCAGCCTGTCTTTGAATGTTGTCAATACAAAACTCATATCAACCCACACCTGGTTAGCCAAATATTCCACCTCCCATATATGTTGAAGGAGAGACTCTGGAATATGTTGAGCACTTCCCACAACTTGGCTCCCACCTCTCGCAAAAGGCCACCATTGATGATGAAATCCAACACCAGATCAGCTGTGCCAGCTCAGCCTTCTATAGCAGCGAGTGTTTGACAACAAAGACCTGCGCAAGCCAACGAAAGTCCCAGTGTACAGAGCAGTGTTGTCACCACACTCCTGTACTGCAGTGAGAGCTGCACTGTGTAACAGTGACACATAACAGCGCTAGAGAAATTTCATCAGCAATGCCTCCGCCGCGTCCTCCAGATTCAATGGGAGGACCGTTAAACAAACACTAGTGTCCCTCTTGAAGCCAGCTCCACAAGCATTTAGGCAAAACTCCTGCAAAACTAACTTCGATGGACTGGACACTGTGTCCGGATGGCTGAAAACCATTTCCTCTGCCAGGTCCTGTTTTCTCAACTCTCAAATGGCCAGCGTTCCAGGAGAGGACAAAGAAAACACTTCAAAGACGCTCTGAAGCTCTCTTTGAAGCGCGGCAGCAATGACATTGATGACTGGGAGGAGCTTGCTACCAATCGTTCAAAATGGCGACAACTTGTCCGTCAAGCTGAGTCCAAACGCCTTAATGATGAGGCAGAGCAATGGCACAGAAGGAAAGAAAAGGAAGCAAATCCTGCACTCCAGATCCCACTACCTTGTGGGACATCCTGCCCCATGTGCCCAAAGATCTGCAGGTTGAGAATCAGCCTGTTCTGTCACCTGAAGATCCATGGCAGAAACATGCGACCCTGAGTAGATGTCATCCTTGAGGGACAGCTGATGCTGCTGATGTATCAATTCTAAACTAATCACACAGCCCCACTCTCTTCATAGCCCTGTATCAATCCCAGCCTAGTCCCAACGCCCCGGCCTCTCCATATAGTCCTGTATCGATCCTAACCACACAGCCCCACTCTCTTCATAGCCCTGTATCAATCCCAGCCTAGTCCCAACGCCCCGGCCTCTCCATATAGTCCTGTATCGATCCTAATCACACAGCCCCACTCTCTTCATAGCCCTGTATCAATCCCAGCCTAGTCCCAACGCCCCAGCCTCTCCATATAGTCCTGTATCGATCCTAATCACACAGCCCCACTCTCTTCATAGCCCTGTATCAATCCCAGCCTAGTCCCAACGCCCCAGCCTCTCCATATAGTCCTGTATCGATCCTAATCACACAGCCCCACTCTCTTTATAGCCCTATATCAATCCCAACCTTGTCCCACTGCTCTATCTCCCCATAGCTCTGCTGCAATCCCAACCCAGCCCCACTTGCTCCCCATAGTCCTGTATGAATCCTAAACTAACCTCACTGCCCCACTATCTCCTCACTGCCCTGTATCAATCCCAACCCAGTTCCACTTTACCCCCGCTCTCCCCATAGCTCCATATCAATCCTTAACTAATCTCACTGCCACACTCTCCCCCGAGTTCTGTATCAATCCCGATCCAATCCCACTGTCCCACTCTCTCCCCATAGCCGTGTCAATCCCAACCCAATTCCACTGCCCCCTGCTCTCCCCACAGCCCTGCATCATCCTAAAGTAACCTCACTGCCGCACTCTCCCTATTACCCTGTGTCAATCCCAAACCAAACCCACTGCCCCACACCCTCCCCATAGCTCTGCTGCAATCCCAACCCAATTCCACTAGCCCACTCGCTCCCCATAGCCCTGTATCAATCCCATCCTAATCCCACTGCCCCATACTCTCCCCACAGCTCTGTTGCACTCCCAAAACAATCCGACTGCCTGCTCTCTCCCCATAACCCTGTTTCAATCCCAAACCAATCCCATTTCCCTGCTCTCTTCCCATAGATCTGTATCTTCCTCTGCTTCAAATTGAAAAGAGGAATGACCTCTGCAGATCCATCCATTGTGGGAAAGCATTCCACACTCCAACAATTCCTTGTGGAAAGAAATTTCTCAACCTCTCTCCTCACTCTCCATGCTAATTTTAAATTGATGATCCCCACATCGTTGACTCCCCAGAATCAATAGTCATAGAGTGGCACAGGAGGCCATTCAGCCCATCAAGTTCGCCGGCTCTCCACGCAACTATGCAGTCAGTTCCTCTAACCAGCTCGATCCCCTTAGCCCTGCAAGTCGATTTCTCTGAAGTGGCCATACAACATCCTCTTGAGGTCCTTGATTGTCTCTGCTTCCACCATCGTGGGCATAGAGTTCAAGGTTATTACCACCCTCTGCCGAAAAAAATGCTTCCTCACAGAGAGAGAGAGAGAACAGCGGGAGCAGAGCTTTGAAAAGCGCGCCAAGAAATCGGAAGCCACAGAGAGAGAGAGAGAGAGAGAACAGCGGGAGCAGAGCTTTGAAAAGCGCGCCAAGAAATCGGAAGCCATTTCTCGTGTATAGGCGGAGCGCACGCGGGACTGCTGGGTAAGTGAGGTTACATATTTGGGCGGTTGCTTTACCCGAAACACTACTCGGGTAGTGTCTCCCACCCATCCTCCTCCTCTAACCAAAAAAAAATTTTAGAATAGTGGGAATGGAGGTTAAGGCAGTTGAATGTTCCTCCTGCAGAATATGGGAGGTAAGGGTCGCCAAGAGTGTCCCTGCTGACTGCATCTGCGGGAAGTGCACCCAACTCCAGCTCCTCGAGAACCGCGTTAGGGAACTGGAGCTGGATGAACTTCGGATCATTCGGGAGGCGGAGGGGGTTATTGAGAGGAGTTATAGGGAGGTAGTCACACCTCAGGTAAAAGAAGTAGGTAGATGGGTTACCGTCAGGGGAAGGAGAGGGAACCAGCGGGCAGTGCAGGGATCCCCTGTGGCCGTTTCCCTCAACAACAGGTATACCGTTTTGGATACTGTTGGGGGGGGGGGGGGGGACGACTTACCAGGGGTAAGCAATGGGGTACAGGTCTCTGGCACAGAGTCTGTCCCTGTTGCTCAGAAGGGAAGGGGGAAGAGGAGCAGAGCATTAGTCATTGGGGACTCCATAGTTAGGGGAACAGATAGGAGGTTCTGTGGGAACGAGAGAGACTCACGGTTGGTGTGTTGCCTCCCAGGTGCCAGGTTTTGTGATGTTTCGGATCGTGTTTTTGAGATCCTTAAGAGGGAGGGGGAGCAGCCCCAAGTCGTGGTCCACATTGGCACCAACGACATAGGTAGGAAGAGAGATGGGGATTTAAGGCAGAAATTCAGGGAGCTAGGGTGGAAGCTTAGAGCGAGAACAAACAAGAGTTGTTATCTCTGGGTTGTTGCCCGTGCCACGTGCTAGCGAAGCGAGGAATAGGGAGAGAGAGGAGTTGAACACGTGGCTGCAGGGATGGTGTAGGAGGGAGAGTTTTGGTTTCCTGGATAATTGGGGCTCTTTCTGGGGTAGGTGGGACCTCTACAAACAGGATGGTCTTCACCTGAACCAGAGGGGTACCAATATCCTGGGGGGGAGATTTGCTAGTGCTCTTCGGGGGGGTTTAAACTAATTCAGCAGGGGGATGGGAACCTAAATTGTAGTTCCAGTGTACAGGATGTTGAGAGTAGTGAGGTCAGGGATAAGGTTACAAGGACGCAAGAGGGCACTGACAAGCAAGAACTTGGTTTAAAGTGTGTCTACTTCAACGCCAGGAGCATCCGGAATAAGGTGGGTGAGCTTGCAGCATGGGTTGGTACCTGGGATCTCGATGTTGTGGCCATTTCGGAGACATGGGTAGAGCAGGGACAGGAATGGATGTTGCAGGTTCCGGGATTTAGATGTTTCAGTAAGAACAGAGAAGATGGTAAAAGAGGGGGGGGTGTGGCATTGTTAATCAAGGAGAGTATTACGGCGGCAGAAAGAACGTTTGAGGATTTGTCTACTGAGGTAGTATGGGCCGAGGTTAGAAACAGGAGAGGAAAGGTCACCCTGTTGGGAGTTTTCTATAGACCTCCGAATAGTTCCAGAGATGTAGAGGAAAGGATAGTGAAGATGATTCTCGACAGGAGCGAGAGTAACAGGGTAGTTGTTATGGGGGACTTTAACTTTCCAAATATTGACTGGAAATACTATAGTTCGAGTACTTTAGATGGGTCAGTTTTTGTCCAGTGTGTGCAGGAGGGTTTTCTGACACAGTATGTAGACAGGCCAACCAGGAGCGATGCCACATTGGATTTGGTACTGGGTAATGAACCCGGCCAGGTGTTACATTTAGATGTACGTGAGCACTTTGGTGATAGTGATCACAATTCGGTTAGGTTTACCTTAGCGATGGGCAGGGACAGGTATATACCGCAGGGCAAGAATTATAGCTGGGGGAAAGGAAATTATGATGCGATTAGGCAAGATTTAGGATGCGTAGGATGGGGAAGGAAACTGCACGGGATGGGCACAATCGAAATGTGGAGCTTATTCAAGGAGCAGCTACTGTGTGTCCTTGATAGGTATGTACCTGTCAGGCAGGGAGAAAGTTGTCGAGCGAGGGAGCTGTGGTTTACTAAAGAAGTTGAAGCGCTTGTCAAGAGGAAGAAGGCGGCTTATGTTAGGATGAGACGTGAAGGCTCAGTTAGGGCGCTTGAGAGTTACAAGCTAGCCAGGAAGGATCTAAAGGGAGAGCTTAGAAGAGCGAGGAGAGGACACGAGAAGTCATTGGCGGATAGGATCAAGGAAAACCCTAAGGCTTTCTATAGGTATATCAGGAATAAAAGAATGACTAGAGTTAGATTAGGGCCAATCAAGGATAGTAGTGGGAAGTTGTGTGTGGAATCAGAGGAGATAGGGGAAGCTTTAAATGAATATTTTTCGTCAGTATTTACAGTAGAGAAAGAAAATGTTGTCGAAGAGAATACTGAGATACAGACTACTAGGCTAGATGGGATTGAGGTTCACAAGGAGGAGGTGTTAGCAATTTTGGAAAGTGTGAAAATAGATAAGTCCCCTGGGCCAGATGGGATTTATCCTAGGATTCTCTGGGAAGCCAGGGAGGAGATTGCAGAGCCTTTGTCCTTGATCTTTATGTCGTCATTGTCGACAGGAATAGTGCCGGAAGACTGGAGAATAGCAAATGTTGTCCCCTTGTTCAAGAAGGGGAGTAGAGACAGCCCTGGTAATTATAGACCTGTGAGCCTTACTTCGGTTGTGGGTAAAATGTTGGAAAAGGTTATAAGAGATAGGATTTATAATCATCTTGAAAAGAATAAGTTCATTTGCGATAGTCAGCACGGTTTTGTGAAGGGTAGGTCGTGCCTCACAAACCTTAGAGTTTTTTGAGAAGGTTACCAAACAGGTGGATGAGGGTAAAGCCGTGGATGTGGTCTATATGGATTTCAGTAAGGCGTTTGATAAGGTTCCCCACGGTAGGCTATTGCAGAAAATACGAAAGTATGGGATTGAAGTTGATTTAGTGCTTTGGATCAGAAATTGGCTAGCTGAAAGAAGACAGAGGGTGGTGGTTGATGGCAAATGTTCATCCTTGAGTTTAGTTACTAGTGGTGTACCGCAAGGATCTGTTTTGGGGCCACTGCTGTTTGTCATTTTTATAAATGACCTGGATGAGGGTGTAGAAGGGTGGGTTAGTAAATTTGCGGATGACACGAAGGTTGGTGGAGTTGTAGATAGTGCCGAAGGATGTTGTAGGTTACAGAGGGACATAGATAGGCTGCAGAGCTGGGCTGAGAGATGGCAAATGGAGTTTAATGCGGAAAAGTGTGAGGTGATTCACTTTGGAAGGAGTAACAGGAATGCAGAGTACTGGGCTAATGGGAAGATTCTTGGTAGTGTAGATGAGCAGAAAGATCTTGGTGTCCAGGTACATAAATCCCTGAAAGTTGCCACTCAGGTTAATAGGGCTTTTAAGAAGGCATATGGTGTGTTAGCTTTTATTAGTAGGGGGATCGAGTTTCGGAGCCACGAGGTCATGCTGCAGCTGTACAAATCTCTGGTGCGGCCGCACCTGGAGTATTGCGTGCAGTTCTGGTCACCGCATTATAGGAAGGATGTGGAAGCTTTGGAAAGGGTGCAGAGGAGATTTACTAGGATGTTGCCTGGTATGGAGGGAAGGTCTTACGAGGAAAGGCTGAGGGACTTGAGGTTGTTTTCGTTAGAGAGAAGGAGGAGGAGAGGTGACTTAATAGAGACATATAAGATAATCAGAGGGTTAGATAGGGTGGATAGTGAGAGTCTTTTTCCTCGGATGGTGATGGCAAACATGAGGGGACATAGCTTTAAGTTGAGGGGTGATAGATATAGGACAGATGTCAGAGGTAGTTTCTTTACTCAGAGAGTAGTAGGGGCGTGGAACGCCCTGCCTGCAACAGTAGTAGACTCGCCAACTTTAAGGGCATTTAAGTGGTCATTGGATAGACATATGGATGAAAATGGAATAGTGTAGGTCAGATGGTTTCACAGGTCGGCGCAACATCGAGGGCCGAAGGGCTTGTACTGCGCTGTAATGTTCTATGTTCTATATTCCTAAAACCTTCAATCTCTGTTCCCTAGTCCATGCACCATATGTTAATGGAAGCAGCTTTTCCTTGTCTAACTTATCTAAGCCTGTCATAACCTTGTACACTTCTATTAAATATCCCCTTAATCTCCTTCGTTCTAAGGAGAACAAACCCAGCTTTTCCAACCTAACCTTGTAACTAAAATCCTTCATCCCTGGAACCATTCTGGTAAATCTCCTCTGCACCCTCTCAAGGACCCTCCCATCCTTCCTGAAGTGTGGTGACTAGAACTGGACGAAATACTCCAGTTGGGGCCTAACCAGAGCTTTATAAAATTTCAGCTTTTGTACTCAATGCCTCTATTTATGAATCCCAAGATCCCATATGCTCTACTAATCACTCTCTCAATATGTCCTGCCACCTTCAAAGATCGATGCACATGCACCCCCAGGTCCCTCTGTTCCTGCACACTCTTTAGAACTGTGCTATTAAATATATATTGGCTCTCTCCATTCCTTCTGCCAAAATGCATCACCTCACATTTGTCAGTATTAAATTCCATCTGCCACCTCTCTGCCCATTCTGCTAGTCTATATATGGCCTGTTGCAGGCAGTTCATATCATCCTCACTGTTTGCCGCACCTCCAAATTTGGTGTCGTCAACAAATTTTGAGATTCGACTTTGTATTCCAAGATCCAAGTAATTTATATACATCAAAAAAAGCAGTTGTCCCAGCACTGACCCTTGGGGAACAGCACTGTCTACTGTCCTCCAGTCTGAAAAGCAACCATTTACTACGACTTGTTGCTTTCTGTCTATAAGCCAATTTTTTTTTATCCAATTGGACATTGACCCTCCTAATCCATGAGCTTCAATTTTGTTAACAAACCCTTTATGTGGTACCTTATCAAATGCTTTCTTAAAATCCATATAGAAACATCCACCACATTCCCTTCATCAACCATCTCTTGTTACTTCATCAAAAAATTCCAGCAGATTTGTCAAGCCTGATCTGCCTTTTACAAATCCATGCTGGCTATCCTTAATTAACTCAAACTTCTCTAAATGTCTGTTGATATTTTTCCTAATTATAGTTTCTAAAATCTCAGCCATCACTGATATTAAAGTGGCCTGTAGTTGCTAGGACTGTCTTTACACCCTTTCTTGAATAAGGGTGTCACATTTGCCACTCTCCAATCCTCTGGCACCTCCCCATATCCAGGGAAGATTGGAGGATTATGGCAAGCCTTCCACTATCTCCATCCTCACTTCCTGCAATAGTGTTTCCCTATTCAAGCTATCAAAACTGTTCATTATTTTAAAAACTCCAATTATATCTCCTCTTAGCCTTGATGCTCCAGTGGAAATAGTATTCCAAGTCTCTCTTTTTAACTAGCTTCCCATCCCTGGTATCACCCTGCTTAATCTATGCTGTATGGTCTCTATGGCTTTAAAGTCCTTTCTACAATAGGGTGTCTAAAATGGCACACAGCACTCTAACTGTGGTCTAACCAAGGCCCAGCAAACATTTATCACCACCTCTTTGCTCCTGTACTCTATGCCCCATTTTTATGGCTTTCTCTATCCGCACTTTCTCCCCATGACATTCAATGGCATTACCATTGCTGAATCCCCCACTATCAACATCCTAGGGGCTACCATTGACCAGAAACTGAACTGGAGTAGCCATATAAATACCGTGGCTACAAAAGCAGGTCAGAGACTACGAATCCTGCGGCGATTAACTCACCTCCTGACTCCCCAAAGCCTGTCCACCATCTACAAGGCACATGTCAGGAGTGTGATGGAATATTCTACACTTGCCTGGATAGGTGCAGCTCCAACAACACTCAAGAAGCTCGACACCATCCAGGACAAAGCAGCCCGCTTGATTGGCACCCCATCTACAAACAAACATTCACTCCCTCCACCACTGACGCACGGTGGCAGCAGTGTGTACCATCTACAAGATGCACTGCAGCAACTCACCAAGGCTCCTTAGACAGCACTTCCAAACTCGTGACCTCTACCAACTAGAAGGACAAGGGCAGCAAGTGCATGGGAACACCACCACCTGTAAGTTCCCCTCCAAGTCACACACCATCCTGACTTGGAACTATATCGCCGTTCCTTCACTGTGGCAGGGTCAAAATCCTGGAACTCCCTTCCTCACAGCACTGTGGGTGTACCTAACCTACATGGACTGCAGCAGTTCAAGAAGGCAGCTCACCACCACCTTCTCATGGGCAATTGGGGATGGGCAATAAATGCTGGCCCAGCCAGCGACACCCACATCCCATGAATGAATAAAAAAAACCAAAATCTCTATTCATCCACACAGTTTAGCAATTTCCCCATTAACTGTATGTGCCCATTTCCCTGCTTTTACCCCCAAAATGCATTACCTCCATACCCTTCAGCATTGTATTGCTTATAGCATCATATAAATTTACAGCACAGGAGGAGGCCATTCAGCCCATCGCATCTGTGCCAGCCAAAAAAAAAGTGCTTTTCAGCTTAATCCCACTTTCCAACTCTTGGTCCATCAACTTCAACCCTACTTCGGTCACCTATTACTCACTCCGCTAACCTAGCAAAGTGCTCCATAGCCCACCTCACTGCTTACCAAAACCCTCACTCTTGTGTCCTTAGAAAATTTACTCATCATGCTCCCTATATCCAAGTCCATTAAGATTATAGATAGGGACTTAAAATGGACCCAGCGCTAACCCCAGAGGTTTCAACCCTTCTGCAACCTGAGCAAAATCAATTTCCTGTCTGGTCATTTTACAATTCGACCCATGCTGCTGCATTTCCTCATTATGTATACCTAGATTGTGTTTAAACAACACTCTTTGAAACACTTTATAGAACACTTTCTGGAAATCCACGTGTCACAACTTCTCAATTCCCTTCATTTATCCACTTCTTCACAAAGAAACTATTAAATTTGTCAAACACAACTTGCCATTAACAGATCATACTAACTATCTCATGTAACTCTAAATGCGCACAAATTAGATTAGGAATTACAGATTGTAAGAGTTTGCCCACAACTGATGGTAACACTGTTACCTGGATTATCCTTCTTGAACAAATGTATTACATCATTTACCCTCCCATCCCATGACATAACTTTCATGTTTAAGGAGAACTGAACTAATGTGACCTGAGCCTCTGCTATCTCCTCTCAACAGCCAAAGGTCCATACGATCAGGGCCCTTTGAGTTCCATGATTTAAATCCAAACCAACGCCTTTCCCAGTTATCTGTAATAATTGTTGCATATATATATAAATAATTGTATGTATATGTTCTCACTTCCATCATCATTTGTAAAAAGCAATGTAAAATATTTCATATTGCCCCATTCCTCCCCACCCTGCCACTGCATGCCATCCCACCCTCCTGAACAAGCCTTTCACTTTTTATATGCTTATAAAATGCAACAGTAAAGATTCAATATTATCTGTTAGCCTTTTTTTTAAATATTCCCTACTGATCCTTCTCACTACACTTTCTTTATTCTTCTCAATTTTCTTTTGTATGTAAGCACTAGTTTTATCAGATGCTTCCCTTTGAAGTTTGTTTTATTTTATTCTCTCCAATTATCATTTGAACTCTATCCTTTGATGCACCCACTATTTGCCTTTATCAGAATATATTTATTTTGTAAGCGATCCATTTCATACTTGAAGTTTTATGACTGCTGATCAGTCAATCTGTTTGCTAACTATTCTGCCCAGTTAATTTGGACCAGATCCCCTTTTATCTCTCTGAACCTTTCCAGTCCAACACCCCGATCCTTAACTCTTCATTATCATGTTCAATTTTTACACTGATCCTATATTGTCCTTGCTATTTCCCAACAGCTCTACTCATACAGCAGTCATTTGCTGCACTTCATTTCTAAGATTCAATCGAGCTTCTTTTCTTGTTATTGAGGAAGATTTTTTTTTTATGCACATCATCCCTCCTCCCTGTCTCCTCTCCTGAAGGTGTTGCCTTTGCTGAGGTATAGTTCCATCGGCGACAGCTGCCCTCTCACCACTCATCCAGCTGGCCTCTCTCTAGCAAGGTCGTAGGCAGCAAGTGCCAGTCGCACAGCCGAGCCCAATTCTAGCCTGGGATCCTCAGGTCTGCACAGCAGAGGATGATGGATATTGGTCACTGGGAAGAGCACTGGCTGGTGTGAGAAGTGGAATAGGCAATCCGTGTTGTGTAAACTGGGGATTAAGGTGCATTGTTGGAGTAACATAGATGGAGTTTATTGAGAAAGAAGATAAGCAGGGGCACTACCAGTTAACGGGAGATAGGTTGATAATACCAAGCAAGGGAATCAGTAAGGGAAGTTAGATAGTCCATGTTAACTGAAGAGAAAAAGTTTTTAGGGCTACGGGGAAAAGACGGGGGAGTGGGACTAGGTGAGTTGCTCTTGCAGAGAGCTGGCATGGACACGACGGGCTGAATGGCCTCTTTCTGTGCTGTAACCATTCTATAACCATGTGCTGGGACAGGAGGGGGATCAAGGGAGTGAGTCATAGGCTTCATGGATGAGAGAAATTGAATGGAAACTGAGTGGGGAGGGAGCTGAAGGTGAAGCCAGGAGTTTGAGGGAGGGGTTAGAACGTGATGAGGAAGTGTCAGGGATCGGATGGAGGAGGAGTAGGTGAGTGCATGACTCCAGGCACAAAGAAATCCACGTGCTTCCTACCTTTAGTAGAGAGTGGGAGATGTATGCGGAGGTCAGATGGAACTGTTTTCTGATGAAACATTGAGCAGACTAGGCTTATATTTCCTAGAGTTTAAAAGAATGAGGTGATCTCCTTGAATCATATAAAATTCTTAAGGGGCTTATAAGGATAGATGTTTCCTCTGGCTGCAGAGTCCAGAAGTCGGGGGCCCTCGTCTCGGGATACGGGGTCAGCCTCTTGGGACTCAGATGAGAATTCCTTCACTCATAGGGTTGTGAATCTTTGGAATTCTCTACCCAAAGCTGTGGAGCTCAGTTATTGAATATATTAAAGCCAGAGATCGACAGATTTTTGGATGCTAAGGCAATCAAGGGATATGAGGATAGGCTTAGAAAGTGGGAGTTGACGTTGATCCTATTGAAAGGGAGCAGGCTCAAAAGGTCTACCCCTACTGCTATTTCTTATGTAATAAACAGGAATTGTTTCTGGTGCCAGAAGGATCAGTAACTTGAGGGCAGATTTAAGATAACTGGCAAAAGAATCAGAGGTGACACGAGAAAAAAGAAATGTTTCATAGCGACTTGTTGCAATCTGGAATGCACTGCCTGAAAGGGTGATGGAAGCAGATTGAATACTAACTGTCAAAAGGAAGTTGGATAAATACTTGAAGGGGAAAAATCTGCAGGGCTATGGGGAAAGAACTGGGAAGTGGGATGATGGGCTGAATGGCTTCCTCCAGTGCTGCATCATGCTATGATTCACACAAAAGATGTGCTCTACCACCATCTAGTGGAGCTGGTCATTAAATGCAGCTTCTGCTTTTGTATGGAATTAAAATCCACTCAACAGGAAGGGGACTGGGCGACAGGTGTCTTATTGCAATGCAGGTTTAAATCCAGCATAGATAGATGTACTGGAAGTCACCTCTGTCCACTGGCTGTAAGGATCCGATGTGGAATTGATCTGGGGAGTTTCAGTCTAGTTGCTAGTGGGCATGGGCCAAGAGCACAAAACTACCCCTAATTTTGCAATTTCAAAGGCCATACAATAGTGGGGTGGGTGGGGGGGGGGGGGGGGGGGAGGCTCTGAGGCATATCATTGGAGTGCAGTAGAGGGAGATATAGCATCTAAAATGCTGTAAAAATATTTGGGAATGCTGATGTACAACCCTCCAAGATCTCTGTGTTCAACAACAACTTGTATTTATATAGACCCTTTAACATAGTAAAAAGGCGCTGCACAGAGGCATTATAAAACAAAGTGCTACACCGAGCCGCATAAGGAGATATTAGAGCAGATGAGCAAAAGCTTGGCCAAAGAGGTAGGTTTTAAGGAGTGTCTTAAAGGAAGGAAGTGAGGTAGAGAGGTGTAGGGAGGGAATTTCTGCACTTAGGGCCCAGGCAGCTGAAGGCATGGTCACCAATGGTGCAGCGATTAAAATCAGTGATGCTCAAGAGACCAGAATTGGAGGACTGCAGATAACTAGGAGGGCTATAGGAGATAACAGACATAGGCAAGGTCAAGGCCATTGAGGGATTTGAAAACAAGGATGAGCATTTTAAAATCAAGGCATCGCTTGACTGGGAGCCTGTGTAGGTCAGCGAGCACAGGGGTGATAGGTGAATGGGATTTGTTATGAGTTAGGATATGGGCAGCAGAGTTTTGGATGTCCTCAAGTTTAGGGAGGTTAGAAACTGGGAGGCAAGCCAGGAGTGTGTTAGAATAGTCAAGTCTGGAGGTGTAAAGCCTTGGATTATTGCTTCAGCAGCAGAAGAGCTGAGGCACAGCAGAGTGGTCGATGTTACGGAGGTGGATATAAGTGGTCGTGGTGACAGCAGGAATATGTGGCTGAAAGCTCATCTCAGGGTCAGAACAATTTCTAACAGTCTGGTCCAGTCTCAGACTGCTGCTGCCAGGCAAATGAATGGTGTCAGTGGCGAGGGAACAGAGTTTGTGGCAGGAACTGAAAACCATGGCTTCAGTGTTCTCAATATTCAATTAGAGGAAATTGCTGCTCAAGCAGTGCTGGATGTCAGACCAGCAGTCTGATAATTTAGAGGCAATGGAGGGGTCGAGAGGGGTGGTGCTGAGGTACAGCTGGGTGTCATATGGAGACTGATGCTGTGTTTTCAGATGATGACACCAAGGGGAAGCATGTAGGTGAGAAATAAGAAGGGGCCAAGGATAGAAACCTTGGGAGACACCAGCGGTAATGGTTTGGAGGGTGGGATGAGAAGCCATTGCAAGTAATACTCTGGCTATGATTAGATAAGATAAAAATGGAACCAACTCCAGCATCTCCAACTCACTTTGCCCCACCAGTGATGGCCGTGCCCTTAGCTGTCTAGACCCTAAGTTCTGGAATTCCCTCCCTAAACCTCTTCCTCTCTTTATAGCCCTGCTCCTCTTTGACCAAACTTTTCGTCATATATCCTAAAATCTCCTCCTTTAGCTCAGTGCCAAATTTTCTCTGGCACATCAGTGAAGTGCCTTGGGATGTTTTGCGACATTAAAGGTGATATATAAATGCAAGTTGTTGATACAAGAAAGCACTGAAACAAAAATTGCTTTTTTATCCTTTATGGACATTAGTTATCTTGATGAACACAAAATTTGAGTATTGCTGAAAACAGAGACAGAGACATTTTGCTGAAGCTTTTCATCTTGCACTCATCAGGACAATTCGCAAGAATACCAATGTAGGGGAATCTCTTACATTGGTATTCTTGCAAATTGTCCTGATGAGTGCAAGATGAAAAGCTTTGACAAAATGTCTCTGTTTTCAACAATACTCAAGTTCTGTACTACCAAACGACTATCTGAACACAAAATTCACAAAAAGAAACCCATTTAGCAGTGGGTCTCTCTGCATCAATTAAGAGATAACCTACCTCAACCCCATCCTCTCCAGTGTAGCCACAGCGAGTCACTCTGCAGCCTGGTACCCCAAACACAGTCATCACAGCACTCGACATGAAGGGCAGTTTGCGAAGGTCATCGGACACACCTTCCTGTAGCACCCTCGCTGCGGATGGACCTGAGCAATATAAACAACAGCTCCATGTTATCTAGAAGGTTCTAGCACTCCTGGACAGGGAAGAAAAATTACTAAAGTTTTGTCACACCAAAGCAAGCTCTCCAAAGACAGGACAGAACAGAATTTTTTTTTGGGGGGGTGGTGGTGGGGATGCTGGGGTCCCCAAGATACCCATGTGCTTCAGCTCAAGGGTTGCTGGATCAGGCAACTTCCAGTTATAGAGGGCAAGATGATGGCTGGCTGGGATTAGAAAAAGCTGTGGCTCAGTGGGTAGCACACTCGCCTCTATGTCAGAAGGCTGAGAGTTCAAGATCCAATCCAGAAACATGAGCACCTAATCCAGGCTGATACTCCCAGGGCAGTACTGAGGTACTGCTGCACCTTCAAAGGTGCCATCTTTCATACGAGATGATAAACCGAGGCCTTGTCGGCCCTTTCAGGTGGATTTAAAAGATCCCATGGCACTGTTTCAAAGAGCAGGGGATTTTTCCTTGGTGTTCGCTGATACATGAGAGGGAAGGAAAATTAGTGCATTCAAGATTGTTCAAGTTTATTAAGCAAGGCCTTAGGACTGAAACTTGAAATCCTGCCAATAGAATGTTCCAGATTCCATCTGCTACAACAGGGACACTGTAACTGCAGCTGTGACCACGTGACGGTTGAAGGTTGCTGATACATTCTGAATAGACAAGATGCTAAGAATTAGGCTGCAGATTATAAAGCAATGTGCAGTAAAATGCACCAATCAGGAGAGAGGGGAAAGATCCCAGCTAAGAAAAAATAATGCACAAGGAGCAATTTTTTTCTTTTATTTAGTACGAGAAGAATGTATTCTACATTTCTTGTACTCTGCTGATACCACTGTGCTTGTAAACTGCTTTGTATTACTTCATAAAAAATAAAAGTATTGTAACCTGAATGATTGACTGACTTTGTTACTACTCAAGTTAACAATCCAATTTTTATTTTAATCAGTGTTCTGGCTAATATTTATCCCACATCACGAAACCAGATTTTTTGGTTATCACATTGCTCTTTTCGGGAGCTTATTGTGAACAATGGCTGCCACATTTCCTACAAGAGTCTACACTTCAAAAGTAATTTTGAGGTGCTGAAAGGCACTATATAAATGCAAGTTCTTTCTTTTGGTTTACTATGGACTCCGAGATCCTTGATCAATCACATTAGGGAGTCTGAAAGGAACTTGTCAAGAATTTACATTAGAAATCTGCATCTCCCAGTTGACTGCCTGACAGGAGGGTGGGTCAATGGTGTACGTGATTGCCTCATGTCAGTTTGGTCCAGATGCTCCCCTCCTTGTTCATGCGTTTTAGACTGTGCCCTCTGGAGAAGCAAAGCATTTCACTAGTGCAGCAACAGCAGAGATGCTTTTCAATTCCTCCAACTGGGTCAGGGGGTGGCGGGAAACACATTTGGGTCTGAAAGATTTTGGTGGAGAGGATGAATCAGTTGCTGGGGCTGAGATCTATGCAACCAATTATAGGCTGAAGGGTGATTCAGGACGCTTGTACACTGCATTTTGATTTATGCACTCATGGAGCAAAGGGTGATTTGGGGGGCATTTACATTGCACCTACAGGACCCAGACACCTTGGAAACTATAGTTTGGGGTGCTGGGCTCCTACTTAACTGAAAGCCGAACTGTCCTGCTTGGTAGAGAGTAATGTGCACACCTGCCTCCCAGAAGTTAGAAGCTTAAATATATGGGGAATGTAGGTGAGAAATCTCTGATCTCTAAATATTTAAGCCCAGCCAGCCAATCCTCTAACAAGCAGTTTACAATCCAGGTTTATCGCCACACTGCAATGATACTCCACATGATAGCAAAGAGATGAGATCACCCTCTCCAGGGGGTCTCACCCTGCAAGGTTGGGTCCTGACTCTGCATTGTTTTAGCATTGGCACAAAGCTTTCATTGCTCTGCATGGATGCCAAGACTGCACTGCAAGTGATGGATGTGAAGACTCAGAACAGAACCACAGGATACAGGTCAGCTGACTACTTTTTTATTGTTTGTTTATTTATTTCCCACAAATGTTTCTGAATGAGACATGAGACGTTAAACCGAAGTCCTTTCTGCCCTCTCAGGTGGAGGTGAAAGCCCCACGGTATTATTCTGAAGAGCAGTATCCTATCCAATATTAATTCTTTCAACTAACATCACTAAATCAGATTCTAACAAAAGGTCATTCCCACAGATGCTGCTGACTTACTCGGTGTATTGAGCATTTTCTGCTTTCATTTCTGATTTCCAACATCCACAGTATTTTGCTGTTGACTTACAACAGATTACTATTTGTGGGATCCTGCATTGGTTGTGTACACTGAATGCATCTCAGTAGGACTTCATTGGCTGTAAAGCGCTTTGGGACATCCTGAGGTGGTGAAGGATATGATATAAATGTAATTTCTTTATTTAAGTTAGATTTTTAAAAATTTTGAAAGAACAAATGGATTAAGTACAATTCTGTGCCTCTCCTGTGCATGTCTTTGTGGATTGGTTGAATTGTTGCTGTAAGTACCCACTGCTTACGGTGAGCATGTTTGTGCTTACGCAGTTTACTTGCTATACATGGTGGGTGGTAAAGCATGGTAGGTTGTTGCATTAAAATAACTCCCGTGATGGTGAGTAGTGTTAACAGCTGTTTCAAACTGCCTTCTCCTTAAAACTGTGGAGCTTTTACATCTGAATACTGATCAACACCAAATAGCTGGTGTGCTTAATATGGTTTAAGGGACATCTTCTTAATTGACTCTTGGTAATGCCTTGGTTGGGGCTATTTGCTTGATAGACTGTCTGTAATAAACACAGTTGGAGTTTTAATTTACTTTTAATTGTAATTTTTTTTTTTTTTACTTGACTTGGGATGTTAATTCAGTGGTGACCCATTGCCTTTTAATGAAACTTTTCTCCTTACCTGTGCTGCCTTTTGGTTGAGAGGACAGACACAGGGATCTGCTGCTGAGTTGAGCTTTTTTTAAGCTGGTGGGTGGGAGATACTCAAATTAAATCAGCGTGTTCTTTCTCCTCTCTCCATCTTCTTTCAGATAGCTGAGGCAGTAAATGCAGTAGTGGTGTCATTCAGGTGAGATAGGTTACAGAGTCGATCCCACTTCTATACTGGCCTGCCCTGGAGAAGGAAGTGGGGTGCTAGACTTGGCCCCTAGAACACTGAAGGAACAAGTGGTTCCTGTCATCTATTCTATGACATCTCTGGAAAAGTTTGTGTGTAAATGCTGGGTTCTGTGAAGATTAGGCTTCAATGTAATGTCTCCCATGATCAAGTAGGCTGCCTTTGCTTGGTGCTTGGGTGAGATACCAGATGGCAACCAGTACTTGAAGAACCATATGACAGCGTGGGTTGGGGTCAGCAGATTAAAAACACTGGGTGTAAGACTCCAATGTTAATCATGCTTTTTCCTTTGTTATGCAACATAGTATGCGTGCAATTGTAGCAAGGACCAATGCCCTGTTATGCACATAACGGTTAGGACATTTCTGCCATAATTTCACTTTGCAATTTCAAAAAGCATACCTTACAAAGACTGTCAGATCTCTTCCCTCTGCTATGGACGCAGAGGCCAGGGATTTCTTCCCCTACCTTGGTTCCCAGATGGTTGGAGCCTAGGAAGTACAGAGGGTCAGAGGGACCTTGGGGTGCTTGTCCATAGATCACTGAAGGCAACAGCACAGGTAGATAAGGTGGTTAGAAAGGCATACGGGATACTTGCCTTTATTAGCAGTGGCATAGAATATAACAGCAGGGAGGTAATGATAGAGCTGTACAAAATGTTAATTAGGCCACAGCTGGAGTACTGTGTACAGTTCTGGTCACCACATTATAGGAAGGATGTGATTGCACTGGAGAGGGTGCAGAGGAGATTCACCAGGATGTTGCGTGGGCAGCATTTCAGTTATGAAGACAGACTAGATAGGCTGGGGTTGTTTTCCTTGGAGCGGAGAAAGCTGAGGGGGGACCTGACTGAGGTATACAAAATTATGAGGGGCATTGATAAGATAACTAAGAAGAAACTTTTTCCCTTACAGGAGGTGTCAATAACCAGGGGGCATAGATTTAAGGTAAGGGGCATGAGGTTTAGAGGGGAGTTGAGGAAGAATTTTTTCACCCAGAGGGGCCAAGTGCGGGGAAATGGGATTTGTTAGGACGGGTGCTTGATGGTCAGCGCAGGCGTGCTGGGCCGAAGGGCCTGTTCCTGTGCTGTAAAACTCTATGACTCTAACTGGGGAGAAATCTGTGATATATGAGAGAGAGAGAGAGAAGACATCTTAAAATGTAAACATTAAATGTGCAGGCCAGTCAATATCAAAGAGAAAGTCACGCCAACATTTCAGGTGGAACCCTTCATCGGACTATTCTAGATCATTCCACAGTGGTACAGAGACGCAGTCACCTTGCAGTGCAATCAGTCCCGCCTCCAAAAATTCCAGGTCGGCATCATTCCCTGCAGCTTTGAAGGCAGCCAATTTTTCCTAGGAATAGAAAAAAGGTGATGAGCACAGGGCCGCACCTCAGAGCAGCAGCAGGATGAGGGTTTCTCACTAACTGTCCCAGCATTAAACTGGAAAACCAACACTAGCCTGGCCCCAGCAGTACAATAGGTCCTAGGATTGGCATCAGGTTAGGGCAAGGCTTAGGAGCGCCAATCTGCAAATTGTGTGGAAATTCCACATCCCAACAAGTTTCCTTACTATATTGTTGAATAGCCAGTAGAGCAATTTGTAAAACACCCACACACATTCCCAATTCTTAAAAACTTGTATTTTCCTTAATTTTAAACACTGCTCTGCAGAGCAATTCAATGGTTTTATTTACTATTTAACATCCCACCAAAGAGCAACCCATCTTAAAAAATCAAAATTCCCCTGCTTTATTTTTCCACTGATACCCAGATTGGGATATGCCACCCACGCAGGGACAATTCAGGAGTTTTCGAAGCGATGGTTCAAAAGATTGAACCTGGAATCTTTCTGGTGTGTGTGTGGCTCAGCACTGAACTCAGCAGCGAGTTCACCCGCTGAGACATCAGCCACTTTTAGTCCGTATGCTCCCGTATTCATGATGTCTCCAGTGAAGCCAATGCACCTTCATGTGGGCAGAGTCCTTGTCAGCACAGCCAGCATTCGACACGATGTACAGATATCCGTCTGATGTCTGGCTCACTATCAGATCGTCCATTATCCCTCCCTTCTCACTGGTGAAGAGTGATAGCATGCCCTGAACAAAAAGAAATGAAAGGTTAGGACTGAAGGATAGACTGATATCCAGCATCCCCTAAACATAACCAGTCAGGAGGAACACTCCACACACAGATTAGGGGAATCAGTCAGCATGAGCACACTCACTCGTGTCAAACTAGTTACTGACTCTCTGATCTTGGGCTCCGAATGCAGTTTCTGAAACTCTTTCTTCTCCTAAATTAGCCCAAGGATTTTCCCATGAGACTGCGTGGGCTGGTGCATGGGATGGGGGTTTGGACATAAAGTACACGATGACTTGTGAAAATCCATCTGGCATAAATTGTTCTAAATTTCCTACAGGAAACGTTCTACAATGTTCTTCCTGTTGGTGTGCAATTCACAGGAGCTGGATTGCGGCCAGCCACTCACCCACATGATCATTCTTCACTTGTGCACCTAGATAGTGAGTGTTACCAGGCTATTTAACTGTGAAGGCATTACAGCAAAGCTCATTCTGATATCCATGGACACACACACTTTCCAGCGGGGATCACTGGATGATGATCAGGAACATGAACTCAGGCCAATTTCCACCCTCACCTGCTCCACTGTGCTAACAAGGCCGAATGTTGTCCTCAGCATTAACCGAGATGAGCTAGCTTGGCACAGGCTAGGAACTGAACCTGTGACCTCATCTGAATCATTCAAGCTGGTAAAGCAACCATTCAAAAATGAGCATGAATGGGACCAGGTTTCTAACTGGTGCTCACCATCAGCTAGCCCACTCCAGCAAAGTTCTTCATAAATGATAGTACTTTTATAGCACACGAATAATCAATTGGTTACTCAGTTGACATTGTTTCATGAACTCATTTATCCTTTAGTTAATTATGGACAAGCACGAGACCCTGGCAATACGCGTGAGTAAATGATGCCTTTCCTCCAAATTGAACTGCAAGCAAAAGACAATTAGAATTTCACTGTACATGATCCCAATTTTTCCCTCTTCCCTCCTGATTATAATTCTGTGGCACCAACCGGCCATCCAATGTCCCACCCGTTCAGCTTAGACAGTGGGAGATTGTAGGCTATTTAGGAAGCATCACGGCCAACTACAAGTTTCTCCTCACTTGATACTGATGTACAAGTGCTTTCTAGCAGGAGTCATTAAAGAGTAATCAGGAGCACAATCCCAGAGAAAAATGTTTCCCCTCCCTAATCCATGAGGCTGAGGCACCCAAATGTGACCCTTGCTGAGTGAACAGCACAGATCAGGAGTCAAATTCAGTGTCTTCTGGCCTGTATGGCTTCAGGCAACTCCAGGCAGTACATTTACCACAGATGGCTCAGTTGGCAGCACTCCTGCTTTCGAGTCAGAAGGGAATGGGTTCAAGTTGCTCGAGATCGGAGCACAAAATCTGGGTCGGAGGTGCCGCCTTTCAAATCAGACTCTAAACTATAGCCCTGTCTGCCCTCTCAGGTGGATCCAGTGGATCCCATGGCACTATTGGAAGGAGGACAGGGGCATTCTCCCCAGTGTTCTGGCCAATATTTATCCATCAACCAATATCACTAAAACAAATTATTTGGTAACTGATCTCACTGCTGTGTGCAAATTGACTGCCACATCTCCTACAGTACAACAGTACTTCAAAAGTACTGAATTGGCTGTAAAGCGCTTTGGAGTGTCCTGAGGTTATGAATACTACATAAATTTAAGTTATTTCTTTCACTGCAATGGTCTGAAACAGAGCAGTAGCCCACAGGAATTGAGAGTATGGTGTTTCTGATGAGAGAAACGGATCATCACCTGGTTGTCCTTGAGCTCAGCAATGTCCCCAACTACCAAACTCTCCATGAATTTCACTCGATCCTTCCCGATCACCTTGCTCTGAAACAAAGCACACACTCAGTGTAGAAATGATTCCTTGCACAGCAGACACTAGAATGCCCAAGTATGTCAGCTGAAACAAAAATTAACTTCGGTTCTCACAGCATGCACTAGAACTGGAGTGCAGATGAAAGGCAGAGAACACAAACAACCTGCATCTGCTGCTCCTTCTCTGGGACTGTGAAACAAACTGAGATTTTAAAGTGCACTACATGTAACATACTTTGGTGTCGTCATTTATTTTAATTATATACATGAGGATACAGGTTTGACACCAAGCAAATCTCCAGACCGTTCATCCGACCTCAGATCTCCACTGTTAGACCCTGGTCTGCTTCAGGGTCAAACAAGCATTCCATCCCAGTGCCACACATTCTGTTCCATGGAGTACTTGGTCATCTCAGTGTAAGCCTACCCCTATAACGCCAATCCTCGTACTTGGTTCCTATGGCTGTAGTCTCCTCCAGCCCTACAACCCTCCAAGATATCTGTGCTCATCTAATTCTGATCCTGGATTCTTGAGCACCCTGGTTATAAATCGCTCCACAACTGGCAGCTATGCCTTCAGCTGCCTCGGCCCTATGTTCTGGAATTCCCTCCTTAAACCACCCCGCTTCTCTTTCCTCCTCTAAAATGCGCTTAAAAACTAGCTCTGACCAAGTTTTTGGCCATCTGCCCCAGTATCTCCTTAAGTGGTTCACGGCCAAATTTTGCTTTATAATGCTCCTGTGAAGTGCCAAGGGTTGTTTTATTAATTAAAGATGCTGCATAAAAACAAATTATTGTTGTTGTGTCATCTCAGTCTAAAACTAGCCCTATAACCTCCTATCCAACTTTTTGATTACTCCAGTCCAAACCTGCCTCTATAACCTCAATCCACGTACTTGGTCAACAAAGTCTTAAATGTTTGTGTCAAATTTTGTTTGATAATGCTCTTTTGAAGCGCCTTGGGACATTTTACTATATTAAACCTTCCATATAAATGCAAGTTGTTGCTGCTGGAAGTTTGTTCCATATTCACTACTCCAAAGAGAAAATTGTTTAATTCCTGAGTCTGAGTTGATTTCGAATACCGCATTCTCTAGTTTGGTTCTCCAAGTCTGTTGTGATGCACATCATCTCGTCCTCTCAAAAATGCATCATGCCACAGAGCTTGGCATCACCAATGATTGGACTAGTGTCCCTTTCACGATCTTAATTTCTCCAATGAAAACATGTTCAGCTTTGAGCCTCTCATCAGTTGAAGCCCAACCTCTTAAATCATGCTTGTTGCTCTTTCCCAACTCCTCTCCAATATCCTTTTGAAGGTAGAATGCTCAAAGTTACACATGGTATTCCAGATGCAGCCCAGCTAAGTGATCTGTACAAGGTTAACAGAATTTCTATCTGCTTTAGAGTTAAACAGTCCCAAAACAGATCCTGGTAACTGCTTGCCTTTGTTGTTGGCAGTTTTATTGATTAGGAAACATTAGTGAATGGTCACTCATTATTTAGATTCCCTGTTCCGCTCCACCTTTGCTGAATAGGACTCACTTTTGCATGTTTCAATATGGAATAGCCACCTTACATCTGTCCATATTAAACTGATCTGCTATTCCTTAGCTCATTCCCCCACCGAGTCCAAAACTTCTTACTGCCTTACATTTGTCATCTGTCCACAGAGCTTGGCATCATTAGTTAATCATACGTTACAACAAGTCCTCCTAGTCAGTGCTCCAATGAAGTGGGGGAGCTCCTTGATGCACCAGGTACAATGTCCAGATTCTGGTCTTACCTGCAGCATGTGAGATACGTCAAATAATGAGCAGTGTTGGCGGGTGTGCAAGTGTGAGCTGATGTGACTGTCCTTGTACTGAATAGGCATACTCCACCCTGCAAACTCCACCATCCGAGCTCCTTCACTCCGATGGAATTCATACAGTGCCGTCTTCTTGAGAGATTCCTGAATGGAAAAACACAAGCAGATTCACTCAAGGAAGCTCAAAGATATCTTGGCATTGTTATGGCTGAATCTGGGTTGCACTTATTCCAAAGTTCGACTCCATATACGGCATGAATCTTCCTACCTCATGAGATGGCTTGCTGGGTTTTCCTCTCTCCTTCCTCCTCCTTATCTCCCCCACAAAACATCAGTCCTTTTTAGTAGCTGGGGAGTGGGGTGGGGGAGGAGGAGAAAAAGACGAAAAAAATAGATATAATAATCTTGCCCTGCTCCTTTAACATTTTCTTTAACCTACCTCTTCAACCCAGCTTATGGACACCCCTCCTGAATGCCAGCCTTGACCCAATGGGTAACACTCTTGGTGTGACCTGAAACATTAACTCTATTTCCCTCTCCACACATGGTGCCTGACCTACTGAGTATTTCCAACATTTTGTTTTTATGATTATCAATGGTGGGGAAGTTATTGGAAACCGTTATCAGGGATAAAATAAACTTCCACTGGAAAGGCATGGGTTAATCGAAATATGCCAGCATGGATTTGTTGAAGGCAAATCATGTCTGACCAACTTGACTGAATTGTTTGATGAGGTAACAGGGAAGGTTGATCAAAGTAGTGCAGTAAATATTGCATATTAGCAGAGATCTGCAAAACATCTGTGGTAAAATTAGTATCTTTATCGCAACAATACTTTGTTAAATCCCCACCCCAGGTCATTCCATCCTTCCCATGCCATCCTACTCATGCCATACCATCCATTCCTTTCATTCCTATATCATCCCCATCCCATATACTACCCCCTTCCTATGCCATCCCAATCCCCGATTCCATACCCCCTATGCATTCTCCCCGCCACATATGCCATCCACACTCCCAATGCTGCCCCCTCTCTTCTTCCCTCCCTCCTTTGTACAGCGCTTTGTTTGGTGACGCTGTTCTGCATCCGAGATGTTAATTAGATATTTTAAAACTTTATTGGAACGTTCGGGTACTGAGTGTACCCAGGCACTGCCCACCAAATAAACCCACCAACAGGTGCACCCCTGACCAATCAAACTGTCTGGACAGACAAAAACTATTCTTATTCATATGGAGTTTTTGGAAGGGATTTGACAAAGTGTCACACAGGAGGCTTATTAAGATGATGGGAAGCCCATGGAATTAAGGGGAAAGTGGCCATTTGGATATGAAATTGGCTCAGTGACAGGACGCAGATGGATGTTTTTCAGACTGGGAGTAGTTTGCAGTGGTATTCCCCAAGTGTCAGTTTTGGTTCCATATAAACGATCAAGACCAGGGTTGTCCAACAAAAGGCCCGCAGGCCAGAATCCAGCCCGCCGAAGGTTTCCATCCAGCCTGCCAACCTGCTTGTGGCTCGGCTCTGATTGAGGGCTCCCATGTACGTCAGGCAGAGGGTGTAGGCAGGACCTGTGTCTGACAGGCAGGGGGACCCCTGTCTGTGATTGGTCACTCCCTGTGACTGACAGGGGCTGCCCAGGCAGCGTTGGCGCTGATTGGTGGAATGCGGTGCAGGCGCCCTGGGATCAGCCACCCCTGCTGCTTTCATGCAATTCAGTAACTGTTCTGTCTCCTGCACAGTGGCCAGGTTCTTGCCTCCACTCTCCCCAACTTAAATAATACAGGCATGGTAAGTATCCGGTTATGGGAATGGCTGCCGCAGGAAGCATTGAGTGGGGAACACGGGAGACATGGGGGGGGGTGGAGAGAAAGGGAGACAGACAGAGACATAGGGGGAGAGAGGGTCAGAGAGAGGAGAGATAGGGGTAGGAGAGAGTAATAGTGTTATTTACAGCACAGAAGGAGGTCATTCTGCCCATTGGGTCCATGTCCGATCTCCACGGAGCTATGCAGTCAGTCCCAATCCCTGGCTCGATCCCCGTAGCCCTGCAAGTCTATTTCTCTCAGGTGGCCACCCAACTTCCTCTTGACATAATTGATTGTCTCCGTTTCCACCACCCTATGCGCAGCGAGTTCCAGGTCATTACTATCTGCTGTATAAAAAAAAATGCCTCCTCATAGTCTCCCTGCATCTTTTGCACAAAACTTTCAATCTGTATCCCCTAGTTCTAGAGATCAGAAAGTGGCAAAGAGAGACAGGCAGCACAGATAGTGCGCAGGGGAGAGATCAAGGTCTCTCCTGACAGATGGAAATCTATTCAGAATAGTCTGCATTGCTACATCTAATGTGCGGGCAGAGATTGACTATTTATGCAAGCAAAAATAATGCCAGGTATGTCACTAAATCAATTTTCAATATAGTGACGAGAAAGTAAGTCAATAAATTAGTCTTATTTAAACCGTCTTCACAAAAATGCACATTTGTTGTTGTTTTTATCAGTTTTTAATACCTTTATCTTTTGAAATTTATTCACGGGCCCCCCAGGCTGAGCAAAAATTGTAATGCAGCCCTTTACTCAAAGGTTGGACAATCCTGATCTAGACTCTAGTGTAGAAAGCAGCATGGTAAAGTTGACAGATGAAACAAAACTTGACAGAATAGGTAATGACGAGGATAGTTATAGGCTTCAACATGAGACAGAATGGTAAAATGGGCAGAAGCATGGCAGATGGAGTTCAATGAGGAGTTGTGTAAAGTGATGTACTTTAGGGAAACTAATATGGACAGTTTACCATAAATGGCACAATTTTGTAAAGTGTAGATATGCAGAACGATCTTGATGTCTATATACCCAAATCCTTACAGGTCGCGTGGCAGGCTGATAAGGTGGGTAAAAAAAGCATATGGGTTATTTGGATTTATAAATGTGGAATAGAATATAAAAGCAAAGAGATCATCCTAGAACTTTAGAAGTGGTTAGGCCTCAGTTGGAGTATTGTGGACAACTCTGGGTACCAGATTTAATGAAAGATATAAAGGTCTTAGAAAGGGTACAGAGGAGGTTACCAGGGAATGAGGTCTTCAGTTATGAGAAGAGATTGGACAAGTCAGGGCTGTTTTCTTTAGAACAGAGAAGGTTAACAGGTGACCTAAGATAACAAGAGGTTTTGACAAAAGTAGACAGAGAAAAACTATTCCCTGTGGTGAGTGGATCGATAACCAGTGGTCAGAGATTTAAAATCATGGGAAAAATGGCTAGAGGGGAGATGAGGAGAAATTTTTCACTAAGTTGTCGGGATCTTGAGCGCTCTTTCTGAAGAAGTGGTGGAAACTGATTCCACAAATAATTTTTAAAGGGAGGTGAACAGGTACCTTTCAGGGTTATGGACAAAATTAGGGTTGTGGGACTAAGCATGACTGCTTTTTCCAATAGCTAGCACAGGCATGATGGGCTGAATGACCTCCTAATGCACTATAAGTTTCAATGATTCTATGAAGAGAAGGACTGCAAGGTGGATGAGCGAACTGACCATGGCACCATGGTGAAAGATGCCATTCCAGTGGGTGGAGTGAAGAAGAATGTGGGACTGATAGACAGTATAGTCAGGCGGATAGATACTGTTCACTGTAGCCGCAACCGGGAGCTCCGAAGGCTGTGTTGCCTGCCTGGTGCCAGGGTTAAGGACATCATCTCGCGGCTGGAGAGGAACCTGGAGTGGGAGGAGGAGGATCCAGTTGTTGTGCTCCATGTGGGAACCAGAAATGATGTTCTGCTTAGAGAATTTGAGGAATTAGGCTCCAAACTAAAACACAGAACATCAAAGGTAATCATCTCCGGATTGTTACCCGAGTCATGCGCAAATTGGCACAGGGTCAAGCAGATTAGAGAACTAAATGCATGGCTCAAAGAGTGGTGTGGAAAGAAGGGGCTTTTGATTCTTGGGGCACTGGCATCAGTACTCAGGGAGCTATTCCGTTGGGATGGGCTTCACTTGAATCAGGCTGGAACCAGTGTCCTGGCCAATCGCATAACTGGGCTGTGGACAGGGCTTTAAACTAATGGGGGGTGGGAGTAAGGTTTGGATAAAGGGAAATTTAGAAATCCAAAGAGAGGGGTCAGGGCATCGGAGTAGGATAGTGATGTGGATAACTCCCAACAGAATGGGACAGGAAGGAACAGGTAGTTTAACAAAAATTGTACATTGGCAAATAAGGTCGTTGCAGGGAACAGAGGCATAAAAATGAAATTAAAGTTCCTTTATCTGAATGCACGAAGCATCTGTAATAAGATAGATGAACTAGTGGCACGAATAGAGGTAAAAGATCTAGATTTAATTGCCATTACCGAGACATAGTTACAAGGAGATCAAGGTTGGGAAATGAATATTCCAGGGTACACAATATTTCGGAGAGACAGACAGAATGGCAAAGGAGGAGGAGTAGCCCTGATAGTAATGGAAGGCATAAGACATTAATAAGAAGGGATCTGGTCTCAGAAGATCATGAAGTAGAATCAGTTTGGGTGGACATTAGGAATAGCAGGAGTTAGGAAACAGTAGTGGGAGTAGTTTACAGGCCCCCTAACAGTTATATTATTGGACAGAACATTAAACGGGAAATTATTGGAGCGTGTAAAAAAGGCAATGTATTAATTATGGCGGACTTTAATTTGCATATAGACTGGGACACTCAAATTGGCAACATTGGAAGATGAATTTGTAGAATGCTTTCTTGACAGTTTCTTGGAGCAATACATTGTAGAACCGACGAGGGATAAAGCTATGAGGCCATATGGGCAGGACTTAAAAACAAAATGGGGGCAATTACTTTGCTGGGAGTGTACTACAGGCCCCCAAACAGTCAGGGAGAGATAGAGGAGCAGATATGTAGGCAAATCTCAGAGAGGTGTAAAAATAATAGAGTAAATAATAGTAGGGGATTTCAACTTCTCCAATATTAACTGGGATAGTCTCAGTGCAAAAGGCTTAAAGGTGGCGGAATTCTTAAAGTGCATCCAGGAGAGCTTTTTGAGCCAGCACATAGAAAATCCTGCAAGACAACTGGTAGAAGTGTCAGTGGGGGAGCATTTTGGGGATAGTGCCCATAGCTCTAAGATTTAAGGTAGTTATGGAAAAGGACAAAGATGGACCAGAAATAAAGGTACTGAATTGGGGGAAGGCTGATTTCAATATGTTAAAACAGGATCTGGCCAAAGTGGACTAGGAGCAGCTACTTGTAGGAAAATCTACATCAGACCAGTGGGAGTCATTCAGAAATGAAACAAAGTATGTTCAGGGCCAATATGTTCCTGTAAAGGTGAAGGGTAGGACCAATAAGTCCAGGGAACCCTGAATATCAAGGGATATAGAGGATTGGATAAGGAAAAAAAAGGAGGCTTATGGCAGAATCAGAGGACTGAAAACAGCGGAGGCCCTACAGGATATAGATAGTGTAGGGGGGGTACTTAAAAAAGTAATTCGGAGAGCAAAGAGGGGGCATGAAAAAACACTGGTGGGCAAGAAAAAGGAAAATCCCTTTTTATAAGGACGCACTATAAGTATATTAAGGGCAAGAGGATAACCAGAGAAAGAGTAGGGCCCATTAAGGACTAAAGTGGCAATCTGTGTGTGGAGCCAGAGGACGTAGGTGAGGTTTTAAATGATTTTCATCTTTTCATCTGTGTTCACTATGGAGAAGGACGATGTAGGTGTACAGATCACGGAGGGGGACTGTGAAATACTTGAACAAATTAACACTGAAAGGGAGGAGGTATTAGATGTTTTAGCGGGCTTAAAAGTGGATAAATCCCCAGGCCCAGATGAGATGCAACCCAGGCTGCTAGGTGAGGCAAAGGAGGGGAGGGGCTCGGACTCAAATTTTCAAATCCTCTCTGGCCACCGGAGAAATGCCAGAGGACTGGAGGACAGCGAATGTGGTATCATTATTCCAGAAGGGTAGTAGGGATAAACTAGGCAATTACAGGCCAGTGAGTCTAACATCAGTGGCAGGGAAACTATTGGAAAAAATTCTGAGGGACAGGATTAATCTCCACTTGGAGCGGCAGGGATTAATCAAGGATAGTCAGCAAGGCTTTGTCAGGGGGAGATCATGTCTAACAAATTTGATTGAATTTTTCGAGGTGGTGACTAGATGTGTAGATGAGGGTAAAACAGTTGATATAGTCTACATGGACTTCAGTAAGGCTTTTGATAAAGTCCCGCATGGGAGGCTGGTCAAGAAGGTAAGAGCCCATGGGATCCAAGGCAATCTGGCAAATTGGATCCAAAATTGATTTAGAGGAAGGAGGCAGAGGGTGACGGTCGAGGGTTGTTTTTGCGATTGGAAGCCTGCGACCAGTGGTGTAGCGCAGGGATCAATGCTGGGACCCTTGCTGTTTGTAGTGTACATTAATGATTTAGACGTGAATATGGGAGGTATGATCAGTAAGTTTGCAGATGACACGAAAATTGGTGGTGTCATAAATAGTGAATAGCAAATAGATTACAGGACGATATAGATGGGCTGGTAAGATGTGCAGAGCAGTGGCAAATGGAATTTAATCCTGAGAAGTGTGAGATGATGCATTTTGGGAGGACTAACAAGGCAAGGGAATATACAATGATTGGTAGGACCATAGGAGGTACAGAGGGTCAGAGGGATCTTGGCGTATTTGTCCATAGATCACTGAAGGCAGCAGCACAGGTAGATAAGGTGGTCAGGAAGGCATATGGGATACTTGCCTTTATTAGCCGAGGCATAGAATATAAGAGCAGGGAGTTTATGATGGAGCTGCATAAAATGCTAGTTAGGCCACAGCTGGTGTACTGTGTACAGTTCTGGTCGCCACACTATAGGAAGGATGTGATTGCACTGGTGAGGGGGCAGAGGAGATTCACCAGGATGTTGCCTGGGCTAGAGCATTTCAGCTATGAAGAGAGACTGGATAGGCCAGGGTTGTTTTCCTTAGAGCAGAGAAGGCTGAAGGGGTACCTGATTGGGGTATACAAAATTATGAGGGGCACAGATAGGGTCGATAGGAAGAAACTTTTTCCCTTAGTGGCGGTATCAATAACCAGGGGGCATAGATTTAAGGCAAGGGGCAGGAGGTTTAGAGGGGATTTGAGGAAAAATATTTTCACCCAGAGAGTGGTTGGAATCTGGAACACACTGCCTGAAGGGGTGGTAGAGACAGGAACACTCAATATTTAAGAAGTATTTAGATGAGCACGAAACGCCATAGCATACAAGGCTACGGGCCAAGTGCTGGAAAATACAATTAGAATAGACAGGTTTGATGGCTGGCGCGGACATGGTGGGCCAAAGGGCTTATTTCTGTGCTGTATAACTATGACTCTTATTGTGTAATGAAGCAGGGTTAATAAGCAATGTCATAGTAAAAGATCCACTTGGAAATAGTGATCATAATACCATTGAATTTCATGTTATTGGGTAAATAGACTGGAAGGTATGGCAGTAAATGAACAGTGGGAAGCATTTAAGGGTTGTACAAAAGTGCATTCCGTTCAAAAACAAAAACTTGTCAAGACTAAAAGAGGCTTACAATGTTGCAAAAAATAGTAGCAAGTCTGAGGATTGGGAGTCTTTTAGAAACCAGTAAAGGGCCATCAAAAAGTTGATGAGGGAAAAAATAGAATGAGAGTAAACCAGCTGCAGAGAGAGTGGATGCGCTGGCGATGATTTTCCAGAATTCCTTAGATTCAAGAATGGCCCCGTCAGATTGGAAGTTGGCAAATGTTACACCGCTTTTCAAGAAAGAAAATAGACAGAAATCAGGGAACTACAGGCCAGTTGGCCTCACATCAGTCGTTGAGAAGATGCTGGAAACTTTTATTGAAGAAGTCATTGCATTTGGAAAAGCATAGTATGATTAGAACAAGTCAGCATGGTTTTACAAACGGGAAATCCTGTTTGACAAATTTATTAGAGTTTTTTGAGGAGGTAACTAGTAGGGTAGATAAAGGGGAACAAGTAGATGTAGTATACCTTGATTTTCAAAAGGCATCCAATAAGGTGCCACATAAAAGGGCTTATGGTGTTGGGGGTACTATATAAGCGCGGATAGAGGATTGGTTAACAGACAGGAAGCAGATAGTGGACACAAATGGGGCATTTTCAAGTTGGCAAGCAGTGAATAGTGGGGTGCCGCAAAGATCAGTGCTGGGGCCTCAGCTATTTACACTCTATATTAATGACTTGGATGAAGAGACAGAGAGTAATGTATCTAAGTTTGCTGATGATACAAAGCTCGGTGGAAAGGTAAGTTGTTGGGAGGATGTAGAGAGGCTGCAAAGAGATATAGACAGGTTAAGTGATTGGGCAACAAGATGGCAAATGGAGTACAATGTAGCAAAGTGTGAAGTTGTTCACTTTGGTCCTAAAAATAGAAAAGCAGAATATTTTTTAAAAGGTGTGAAACTGGTAAAGTGTTGATGTGCAGAGATACTTGGGGGTACTCGTACAAGGAACACACAAAGTTAACATGCTGGTGCAGCAGTCTATTAGGAAGGCAAATGGCAAGTTGGCTTTTATTGCAAGGGGATTGGAGTACAGGAATAAAGAATTTTTACTAAAATTGTACAGGGCTTTGGTGAGACCGCACCTGGAATACTGTGTGCAGTTTTGATTTCCACATTTATGGAAGGATATACTTGCACTGGAGGTGGTGCAGCGAAGATTTACTAAATTGGTCCCTGGGATGAGGGGGTTCTCCTATGATGAGAGGCTGAGTAAATTGGGTCTATATTCTCTGGAGTTTAGAAGAATGAGAGGTGATCTAATTGAGACATACAAGATTCTGAAAGGGCTTGATAGGGTAGAAGCTGAGAGATTGTTTCCACTGGTCGGGGAATCTAGAACACGGGGACACAGTCTCAGGATAAGGAGTCAACCATTCAGGACTGAGACAAGGCGAAATTACTACACTCAAAGGGCGGTGAAACTTTGGAATTCTCTACTCCAGAGGGTTGTGAATGCTCCATCATTGAATACATTTAAGGCTGGGATAGATAGATTTTTGTCTCACAGGGAATCAAGGGATATGGGGAGCAGACAGCAAAGTGGAATTGAAGCTCAAGATCAGCCATGATCATATTCAATGGCGGAGCAGGCTCGAATGGCCATATGGTCTACTTCTGCTCCTACTTCTTGTGTTCTTGTATGATCTGGTCAATGCTATCTGTGGGACCTTGCTGCATTCAAATTGGCAGATGCATTTCTCTAAATTACTACAGTGACGACAATTCAAAATCAATGGCTGTGAAGATTTTTCAGGATATTCTGAGGACATGAAAGGGGATATGTAAATGCAAGCACATAATTTCTAATGTCTTTGATTTGGTGTCCACATTTTCCTTACATCTCTGAAGAACCCTGGGATGTTTTACCTAGGTTAAAGGACCATATGAATGCCAGATTTTTGTTCCAGAAGCCATCTTAACCTGAAGTCAATAGGCTAAATGCTTCAGTCTGCCAATCCCCTAGCTGGCCTCTACGTATCGTCCTTAACTGTGGGGGAAGACAGAGCAGACAGAAGCAAATTGATAAACAATGACTAATTAAATGTGCCTATGCATGACTGCAATGTTCCCCTGTTGCTCTGGCAATCACATAACAAAATGCAGTCACCCAGACCTTTAGGCAATATTGCAAACATTGGTGGTCAAGTGACAACTCCAGCTACTAATTTCACTTTTGC
Source organism: Heterodontus francisci (assembly GCF_036365525.1). Lineage (NCBI taxonomy): Eukaryota > Metazoa > Chordata > Chondrichthyes > Heterodontiformes > Heterodontidae > Heterodontus > Heterodontus francisci. The sequence goes on along the minus strand of NC_090389.1, from coordinate 18,486,727 downwards.
CTCAACATCACGACAAAACTGCAAGGAAGCCAACAACCCAGAAAACAGCACCTTCCGAGAATTAGCCCAAATAAGAACATTAGCTCAGAGGGTAATGTCCTTTATTGGATAGTACTGATCCCTATGGATCAGCCGAGGGCCCTGGTTTGATCTCAGACATATGCTGTTAGTTGCCTGCAAGTGGGATGCTGCTGGTTGGGGTAAGGGAGAAAAAGTTGCTAAATTTTGTATGAATATAGAAACACCTCACCTAAATGGCCTGCTTTGTTTAACATCGACAGCGTCAGTGGGACTGCCATGAAATGAGGGGTGTCTCAGCTTTATCCAATTTGGTCATCATCTAACACCTGCTCATGTTTATGTCACAGAAAAACATCCAAAGTGCCTCACAGAGATATTAAAAAATGGATTTTGTGCAAACATCTTCCATTTGGATCTACCTGCTCCATAAGTAGATGCCCTGCCTGAACCAATCAAGTTATCCTTCACCAAGGACTGGGAGACCTGGCTAACAGCCACTATCTTTCAATAACTAGGTCTGTCCCCAGAATGTCTCTGGGTTCAGACTCAAGGCAGCAGGATCTGGGCTGACGCTCCAGTGCGGTAGTTTGGGAAATTTTCTTTGCTGGACATGCTCAATGCTTTCGTGCTTTTCACACCAGAGGGCCACTTTTGGGTGTTTGATCGTCTTCTTGATGACATTAGTTGGCAAATTTTTATTGAACTAGTGTACACAGAGAGACCTCGTGTAGCTTGTTTGCGCCAAACTTCGGATGAGACATTAAACCGATACCTGAGCTGCCCTCTCATGTGGATGTAAAAGATTGGAGAAAACCCAGGGCCAATAAGGGATAAAATACTCTGGAAAATTGCTCTCTGACCCCCCTCAGGCAATCAAAATCAGTCCAGGTGATCACATGGACAATAAATGGCAAGTAAGTCTGGGGAGAAATACACCGAGCGTCACAGATCTCCTTACCGAGTCCAGGACATGGGTTTCTGCTTTCCACTGTACTTACTGACAAGAAACACAAAAACACAGATACTGTCTAATCTGACCTTCTGTAGAGACTTTGCCTCAGGCTATTGAAGACAAGAGTTCTGACATGGAGAAGACAACCTCTCATTGGAGGAGGAGGAACTGGGACATAGTATTAATCCTAGTGTTTCAGATATGTGCCTGGAGGGGGTACAGAGGAGATCTACCAGAATGGCATCAGGGATGAGAAACTTCAGTTATACTGAGAGACTGGAAAAGCTGGGATTGTTCTCCTTAAAGCAGAGAAGGCTAAGGGGAGATTTAATAGGTGTTTCCAGTGGCATAAGGATCATAAACAGAGGACACAGATTTAATATAATTGGCAAAAGATGAGAAGAATTTTATCCTTTTAGTCAGTGAGTTATGATGATCTGGATTTCACTGCCTGAAAAGCTGGTGGAAGCAAATGTAATAGTAACTTTCAAAAAGGCTATGAGGAAAGAGCAGCAAAGTTGGACTGATTGGATAGCTCTTTCAAAGAGCCGAATGGCCTTATTCTGTGATGTAAGATTCTATGATTCTAATGTGAGAGTAAGGGACTCAGGTATGGCACCACTCTGTGTTGCACTGCCCTTCTGCAGTGGCACAATAATGTCTCTGTGCATGCTCAGAACCTGTCAGAATACCTAGTGTCCAGAGGACTCAGGATTAAGGACAGCCTATCTCAAGAATATCGAGTGCAATTATTTTACCACTGTAAATTCACAATCAACATATTCCAAAAGAGAGAACGGAATGTCTTCAGGCCTTCAATCCCTTGCACGATCCCGATGGGTTTGCCCATTTCCTTCCCATAAATATTAAAAAGCCTACAGTGAAGTGTGCTAGATTTAACAGCTTTCTCTGTGGAGACAAGAATAAAGAGGCACGCTCACTAGTTCTATATGGTGACATGCATCGTCACACTCACTAGCTCCACATAGTGACATGCAACCACAAACTTACCAAACTTCCTTAACTGTTCAGGAAATAAAAAAAAGCGCTGAGTTTGGTAATTAAGCTCCCTCATAAACAAGGTGTTATTAAGCTGGTTCAGCTTTCCACTGCCTGATAACTGGGTTTATTTACCGCACAGCTTAACTTAAGGGTACAAACCATAACCATGTCATCCGTGTCACCCTTGGCAGCATGCCCACCTGAATCTGAACGGCATGGATTCAAGTCCCATCCCAGGCACTTGAGCAAATAATCTAGACACTTCAGTGCAGTACTGAGGGACAGCGACACTGTCAGAGGGATCATCTTCAAATGAAAGGTTAAACCAACGTCCTATCTGCCCTTTCAGGTGAGCATAAAAGATCCCGAGGCACTATTTTAATGAACAGGGGATCCTCCCTGGTGTCTTGGTCAATATTTATTCCACACCCAACACCTAAAACACATTATCTGGTCATTATCTCAGTGGAAATTATCTGCCACATTCCCTACCTTGTATGTGACTACTTTTCAAAAGTACTTCACTGGCTATAAAGCGCACTGGGGATATCCTGAGGTTCTGAGAGGCACTATATAAATATAAGCCTTTCTTTTAATTTCAGACATGCATGGAAACTGAAAAGCTACAGTAGTGATTGTACAGTAGTACAATTCATCAAAATAAACAAACCTAACACAAGAGGAAAAGCATCCTGCAAGCTTCAGCAGTGCACATTCTACCAGCAATCTGTCTCCACGCTCGGCTCGTCTCTCCCCGTCCTCCTCCCAATTTGCTCCTCATCCCTTTTATTGAAGGCGCTGACTCTTCGCTGGGACTATGGTGCCATTGGGAGTGGGCACCTCCAATGCCTCATCCAAGTGCACTGTCTTGATGAGCCTGGACAGTAAGCATTACTGGGGTTGTTGCACCACAGGGGGTGTTAAAATGTGTGATCTGATCCCCACCTAACATCCACTTTCCAGCAGGGGTCAACAACTTGCATTTATATAGCACCTCTACCTTAGTAAAATGTCCCAAGCTGCTTCACGGTAATGTTAATCAGAGAAAAACTGACATCGAGCCACATAAGAAAGTATTAACGTTAACTCTGCTTCTCTCTCCACAGATGCTGCCAGACCTGCTGAGTATTTCCAGCACTTCTTGTTTTTAATTTGAGAAAGTATTAGGACTGGTGATCAAAAGCTTCATCATAGAGCTGGATTATAAAGGAATTTCTCAAAGGAGAAGGGGGGCTAGAGAGGCGAAGAGGTTTAGGGAGAGAATTCCTGAGTTCATGGCCTAGACAGCTAAAGGGCACAACTGCTAACGATGGGGCAAAGTAAACAAAAAAGGGATGCCCAAGATGTCAGAATTGGAGGAGCGCAAAGTTCTTGGAGGATTGTAGGGCTGGTGGAGGATACAGACAGAGATGGGTGAGACCATGGAGAGATATGAACACAAGAATGAGAAGTTTAAATTCAATGTGCAGCAGGACTGGGACAATAGTTGGGAAGATGGACCCTAATTGATTTCCACTTCCCTTGTTCAGGTCAGCTAACGGATTAAAGGCTACAGATTGAATCTGGAAACTTCCTAGTCTGTATAACTCAGCAATGCACCAAGTGGTGCCTTTAGCCCCTGAAGCAGCAGGGTATCTGACTAGCTTTAATAGAACTTAGAAAGAAAAATGTAGGGATACAGACAAGCACTTATTCATACTTCTGGCAGGGCCTCTACTCCCTGAAAATTAAACATCTGTGACTTCCAATAGGGGTGCTGTAAGAGATGCATTTGGTAAAAGGGGAGTCAGGATTTTAAATGTTTTCAGCATTGAGGGAGCAACTCACAGGACAGGTTTCTTCATCAGTAGCTCTCATCTCTAGAGGTTACAGGCGAAAGAACGTGGCTTGGGTCACCATTCTCCGCTCGCAGTCTGATGGGACAGGGATTACTAACAGATCTCCCTTATAGTCAGTTGGATGATGCCCTATTTTAGAATAGGGGGGGCAGCAGAGGTGTTGCATCATGTGATGAACATGCTCTGAGGTGCAGCTGGGTTTAAGCTGAACTGTCCTTTTCTGGCCAAAGTACAACTGTTGCAACAGCAGTAACTTAACTTGCATTTATATAGCACATATAAAACCTCCCAAGGTGCCTCACAGGAGCATAACGAGGCAAAAATGACTCGAGCCACATAAGGAGGTATTAGAACAGGTGACTAAAAGTATGGTCAAAGCAGTACTTTTTCTGGAGCGTCTTAAAGGAGGAGAGGGGCAGAGAGGTTTAGGGAGGGATTCCCAGAGCCTAGGGTCCTCAGCAGCTGAAGGCACAGCCACCAATAGAGGGCTAAAGGAAACTGCAGATGCACAAGAGGTCAGAATTTGAGGAATTCAGGGTTAATTGTTGGAAACACATACATTAAAGGTTATTGACTGATAGTGAGGGGAGTTTGCAGATTGGTAGGTGCTCGCAAATATTTGACTTCAGGATAAAAGAAACCAGATTGTGAAAACGGTCTTTTTCTTTTTAAATGTATTTGACATAGGATTGACATAGATTATTTTATTTTATTTAGAGACACAGCACTGAAACAGGCCCTTCGGCACACCGAGTCTGTGCCAACCATCAACCACCCATTTATACTAATCCTACACTAATCCCATATTCCTACCACATCCCCACCTGTCCCTATATTCTCCTACCACCTACCTATACTAGGGGCAATTTATAATTGCCAATTTACCTATCAACCTGCAAGTCTGTTGGCTGTGGGAGGAAACCGGAGTACCTGGCGAAAACCCACGCAGACACAGGGAGAACTTGCAAACTCCACACAGGCAGTACCCAGAATTGAACCCGGGTTGCTGGAACTGTGAGGCTGCGGTGCTAACCACTGCGCCGTGGATGCAAGATTTGTATCGGAAAATGTTTTCTCACCCACCAGCTTCGTTTACTGATCAGCCTGGCAGACACAATAGGGCTCCTTGCCATTTTGAACACTGCCTGACTTGCAGGTCTTGTGGTGAGTTAACATTACTTGATCAATTGACTTTAGAAACAGTAGCAGAGGAAACACACCTATTCTGCAAATATTTTAACAAACAAGGCTATTAAACACAAAAGTGCGGTTACTTTAGTGCAACAAACCTGGTGGGGAACTGGCACGATTGGATTGGTTGCCCTTCATCACCAACTGGGCAGCAGCGTAACATAGGTTTCCCACCAGCGCATGTTAGGTTAAAAATACCCTGAAGCACTGAAGTTAGTTTAGCACTGTTACTTGTTTAACATTAACCAGTTCGACTTGCTTTAAGGTCTTTTAAACTGCAAGAGACCTTGTCGATCATTTCATTTTTAATTTATTCTTAGCATGCGAGTGTTGCTGGCAAGGCCGACACTTAATGCCCATCCCTAGTTGCCTTGACATTTAAGACGCAACCACGTTAGTGTGGGACTGGAGTCACATGTTGGCCAGACGGCAAGTTTCCTTCCCTGAAAGACCAATGAACCAGTTGGGTTTTGAGGACAATCTCAGCCACTTTTAATCATACCAGATTTTTATTTCCAAAATTTTTAAACACCAAATTCAAATTCTCAAACTGCCACAGTGCGATTTATACTCTTGTTCTCCAGATTACTAGTCCTGTAAAATAACCACAACACCACTGTATCCAGTCAAGCCATGTCCTAAATATAAATCACCCAACGTTCAGGGAACTACCAACATTGCCGGCCCATTAAGAATACAGGAGCATGAACCAGCATCTGGGCTGCCAGTGACAGCAAAATAAAGGTAGGGAACCAAAGGTCTCTCGTTTCCAAAAGTGCAAAATCGTAAGATTTCGATCAGAGTACAAACAACACAAGGCTGGGCAAATGTGAAATGTTTCCATAACTTTCTGGGTAGTTCAGGATTTTGTTTTTAAAAAGGTCCCAACGTTAATAACTAGAACACACACAGCTTCAAAAGAGTAATCAGAGAACATACTAATTGGATCTGGAGGCCTGCTACCCGACCCGAACCCGACGGGACCCGATGACATGTGTCAGGTTCGGGTGGGCCCATCTTCTGGGTACGGCTTTCGGGCTCGGGACGGGTCGGGCCGGACACACACGGTAAGTGCTCTGCTGGTAAGTATTGAAATTTTAGAAACCTACCTGAGCTGGGAGTCCAGGATGAAACTGAGTCTGTGCAGTGAGTAAGTGATATCACTATTATGTCATCACGCATGCGCTGCAGCTTCTTGCAGGTTTGGTGTCAGTAAGGTAAGTAAATGGATGGTCGGGTTGGGCTTGGGGCAAAATTGGAGGGACTCGGGCCGGGTTGGGCCCGATGTGGTTCGGTCGGGTTCTTTTTTCCCGACCTGAACAGGCCTCTAATTGGATCTCTCCAGAGCTGACCCACCAACACCAGCAACAAGTGTTGCAGATAAAAAGGTTGGCTCAGTGGGAGGGGTAGGTGAGGGAGAGTGGGATGCTGAGATCGCTGCTTAGGGCCTGGAATCTGCTGAATAGAAGCTAACATCTTGGCCAACTCTGCTCAAAATCACTGGTAGATTTTCAAGACCAACCCTGACTAAAATCCACCATGGAAACAAGCCCATCAGATAAAATCTCAGCATTATCATCAATGGGTGCATTTAGCGTAAGGTACATGGGAAAAGCATTGCAATTCAGTGTTGTGCCAATTGCTTGTGTAATACTCACCCTATGAAGTTACACACATTAACAGTGTGGTCTCACTGCTCATAAGTTGGGAATGACAAGATCATATAATGGCTCTGCTGGGTGTTTCTCAGTTCATTGAATATAGCGTAGAAACTTCACACACCTAGTATTACATTTTATTGAAAGTGAGCAATATTATTTAGATATCAAACTACCCTGGATTGGAAGATTTGATCCAGACTATTTTATAACATGAATAATGCAAACCTGGCATTTTACAAGGCAGGGCAATAATCAATAGGTTCAGGCACCATAAATCAGAAGAGCAAAGTTCAAATAGGTTACCATTTAGCTTGGAATATTACTGTCACTTCAGGTTTGTGAGAGAGCATACACTAAAAATGTATTTTTCCTTTTCCCAAGTTGAAGTACAGTTCCACATGGGCTATCAGCCCTGCATCACATTCCCAACTGGCTACTCTCCATAAGCGAGGAGGCTACACAGCTCGAAGATATACAACTGTGTGGAACATTATAGTAAAATCAAAAACAGTTCTCATGCAAATGCACACAAACAACTTTCCCAGCACAAATCATTGGGAAGTCCAGAGGGCTAAAACAAATATTAGTTAATTTGCAGGGCTACAGCGAAAAGGCTAGGAGTGAGACTAGGTGAGTTGCTCTTGAAGAAAGCTGGCACAGACATGAGACGCCAAATAGCTTCCTTCTGTGCTGTAACCATACTATGATTCTATTCCTAACTGTAGACTTGTCTGAGATTAGGTAGCAACACAGCAAGAGACTAAATCTAGGATTAACATGTGCGTATGGCTCAGCCAATCACCGCCCTAACTAACTAAGCTACTAGAAGAATTTAATGGAGTGGTTTTAAAGATTAATTCAAAATCCAGACATCTCAAAGCAGTAACATGACAATGCTGTGGATTACCTCTTCCATGACTGGGAACATTCATGGCTACCCCATCACCAGGTATTGAAAATACTGTGCCCCCAATCTCAGAGTACCCCATCACCAGGTAACACAATATCCTGCCTCAATGTCAGCATATCCCAACACCAGGTAACACAATACTCTGTCGACAATGTGTACCCATCACCAGGTAACACAATACTGTGCCCGCAATCTCAGCGTATCCCATCACCAGGTTACACAATACTGTGCCCGCAATCTCAGCAAATCCCATCACCAGATAACACAATACCGTGCCTCAATCTCTCAGTACCCCATCACCAGGTACTGAAAATACTGTGCCCCCCCCAATCTCAGAGTACTCCATCACCAGGTAACACAATACCCTGTGCCTCAATCTCTGTGCACCCATTACCAGGTATTCCAATACCATGCCCTGAATCGGAGTACCCCATCACAAAATTGTTGCAGTTCAGGAGACCCCCATTTGGCCCATCGTGTTCACACTGGTTCTCCAAAAGAGCAATTCACTTAATACCATTCGCCCATCTTCTCCCCATAACCCCTGCACATTCTTCCTTCTCAATTAACAGTCCAATTCCCTTTTAAATGCTTCCATTGAACCTGCCTCCACCACACTCTCAGGCAGTCCATTCCAGACCACTCGCTGCAAAGAAGTTTTTCCTCATGTTGCTTTTGCTTCCCTTACCAATTACTTGAAATCTGTGCCCTCTCATTCTCGATCCTTTTACCAGTGGGAAGTTTCTCCCTATCTACTCTGTCCAGACCCTTCATGATTTTCTATCAAATCACCTCTCAGCCTTGTCTTCACCAATGAAAACAGTCCTAACTTCTCCAATCTACCTTCATAACTGAAATTCCTCATCCCTGCAACCATTCTCGTGAATCGTTTCTGTACTCTCTCCAATGCCTTCACATCTTTCCTATAGTGTGGCACCCAGAACTCGACGCAATATTCCAGCTGAGGCCGAACTAGTGTCTTATACAAGTTCAACATAACTTCCTTGCTCTTGCACTCTATGCCCCTATTCATAAAGCCCAGGATACTATATGCTTTATTAACCGCTCTCTCAATCTGTCCTGCCACCTTCAGCGACTTATGCACGAGGTCTCTCTGCTCCTGCACCCCCTTCTAACTGGCTGCCTTTATTTTATATTGCCACTCCATGTTCTTCCTACCAAAATGAATCACTTCACATTTCTCTGCATTGAACTTCATCTCCTACCTGTCCACCAACTTATCTATGCCCTTTTGAAGTTCTACACTATCCTCCTCACAGTTTACAATGCTTCCAAATTTTGTATCATCTGCAAACTTTGAAATTGTACCCTGCACACCAAGATCTGGGTCATTAATATTTATCAGAAAAAGCAAGGGTCCCAATACTGATCCCTGGGGAACTCCACTACAAACCTTCCCCCAACCCGAAAAACATCCATTAACCACTACTCTTTGTTTCCTGTCACTCAGCCAATTCCGTACCCATGTTGCTACCGCCCCTTTTATTCCATGAGCTACAAGTTTGCTCACAAGTCTGTTGTGTGGCACTGTATCAAACACCTATTGAAAATCCATGTACACCACATCAATGGCATTGCCCTCAACAACCCTCTCTGTTACCTCTTCAAACAATCCAGCAAGTTAGTTAAGCATGATTATCCCTTAAGAAATCCATGTTGGTTTTCTTTAATTAACGCGCATTTGTCCGTGCGACTTGATTTTGTCTCGAATTATTCCTTCCAATAGTTCCCCCACCACCGAAGTTGATCTCACATTTCCCCACCACTGAAGTTATTGAAATACTGTGCCTCTGATCTCAGAGTACCCCATCGCCAGGTAACACAATACTGTGCCTCCAATCTCAAAGTACCCCATCGCCAGGTAACACAATACTGTGCCTCCAATCTCAAAGTACCCCATCGCCAGGTAACACAATACTGTGCCTCCAATCTCAAAGTACCCCATCCCCAGGTAACACAATACTGTGCCTCCAATCTCAAAGTACCCCATCACCAGGTAACACAATACTGTGCCTCCAATCTCAAAGTACCCCATCGCCAGGTAACACAATACTGTGCCTCCAATCTCAAAGTACCCCATCGCCAGGTAACACAATACTGTGCCTCCAATCTCAAAGTACCCCATCGCCAGGTAACACAACACTGTGCCCCAATCTCAGAGTACCCCATCACCAGGTACTCCAATACTGTGTCTCCAATCTCAAAAGTACCCCATCGCCAGGTAACACAACACTGTGCCCCAATCTCAGAGCACCCCATCACCAGGTACTCCAATACTGTGCCCCAATGTCAGAGCACCCCATCGCCAGGTACTCCAATACTGTGCCCCAATGTCAGAGCACCCCATCGCCAGGTACTCCAATACTGTGCCCCCAATATCAGAGTACCCCATCGCCGGGTAACACAACACTGTGCCCCAATCTCAGAGCACCCCATCACCAGGTACTCCAACACTGTGCCCCAATCTCAGAGCACCCCATCGCCAGGTAACACAACACTGTGCCTCCAATCTCAGAGCACCCCATCACCAGGTACTCCAATACTGTGCCCCCAATCTCAGAGCACCCCATCGCCAGGTAACACAACACTGTGCCTCCAATCTCAGAGCACCCCATCACCAGGTACTCCAATACTGTGCCCCCAATCTCAGAGCACCCCATCGCCAGGTAACACAACACTGTGCCTCCAATCTCAGAGCACCCCATCACCAGGTACTCCAATACTGTGCCTCCAATCTCAAAGTACCCCATCACCAGGTAACACAATACTGTGCCCCCAATCTCAGAGCACCCCATCGCCAGGTAACACAACACTGTGCCTCCAATCTCAAAGTACCCCATCACCAGGTAACACAATACTGTGCCTCCAATCTCAAAGTACCCCATCGCCAGGTAACACAACACTGTGCCTCAATCCCAGAACACCCCATCCAATACTGTGCCTAATCCGAGTTCCCAGGTAACGGAATACTAACCCCGCATAAATTGGAAACAGCCCATGTCAATACTTTCCCCCCTGCCCGCCTCCATTAATGTAATTCACTTGCAGGCCAGTAATTACCGTTCCGCCAGAGCTCTGGCTGTAGTTGCGATGCAGCCGGCTGCCAACCTCAAGCCGCAGTCGGAGCTGTACTCCCAAGCGAGCACTAACCGCCAACATCTCCGCCCCGGTAACTGAGCACCCACTCCGCTCCCCCGGACTCACACCTCCCGCGAAGCGAGCATGCGCTCACTCGGTTACTGCGGCATTCTGGGAAGTGTAGTCCATTCCCTCCCAAATCCTGTGAACCAACCAGCGATCTGGAACTACAACTCCCATGGTGCACTTTGTCAACCAGCGATCTGGAACTACAACTCCCATGGTGCACTTTGTCAACCAGCTCCCATTTCTCCTTTATTAGAGATAGTAAGAGTTCATTTGGAAGCTGACCTGTTTTGATGTATGTCTTCGTCCGTTTAACTTTTTTTTAAATGGATACTCGTCTGTGATGTCCTTCGGGACTGGAGTGAGGTTTAGCCGTTTTTGGGAAAAGATATGTGAGACAGAAGCCCCAAGTGTACACAAAGTACATTGCAATTTCAAAACACTACTTCGTCCAACTCCCATAATGTGAGTTTAAGGATTCAGAAGTAGCACACTTTCCTGTGAGCCAGAATGTTGTGCATTCCAATCCCACTCCAGAGATTTAAGCATAATTATCTAAACTGACACTCCAGTGCAGTACTGTTAGAGAAGACGTCTTTCACATGAGACATTGAACCAAGATCCTGTCTGCGCATTCAATTGGATGTAAAACAGGGCTGTCCGACGTCAAAGGTTTCCATCCGGCCTACAGATGTAAACTGTACCTAGACATTCCTCATCCTCGCCAGGGGTCCTTGACTGGTAATTTCAGGGATGAGAAATTTTCCATTGGCTGCTTCTTTCCAACCAGACCAGCTTTTAAAAAATTGCAGTCTGTTTCACAGCTGAATTGGAATTTCTAAACTCTGATCTTTATTGAAAACTCATTAACACTCCTTTCTATATTCAAAGCAGACAGGTGCTGAGAGTGGAAACAGTGGCTTCTGAACTTCAGACAGATTCAGGGTTTTCCAATGGGCTTTTTAAAACAAATCAGAACCCGCCGGAAAACCCCAAATCTGTCTGAAGTTTGGAAGCTGCTGTTCCTACTCCCAGCATCTGTCAGGACAGCTTCAGGGTTTTCCGGCAGGTTCCAATTTTATTTTAAAAGCCTGCCGGAAAACCATGAGTCAGTCTGAAGTTCGGAAGCCGCTGTTCCAGCTCTCAGCAATGGTCGGGGTGGGGGGTGGGCAGAGAGAGGGAGGGAGGGAGCAGAAAGTGTTGAGTGCTTCCATTTTTTGGTTAAATTTTGAGGATTTGTATTTTAAAACTGGAAAAACGATTCCATAGGTGCTGGAACCTTTTGTTTTTTTAAAAAAGAGGTCATCAGAAGGTCCTTTGGATTGGCTTGTAAACAACAGTTACTGGAAGACACCTGTTTTCAGATAAATACCCAGCAGGAGGCTTTTTTGACTTGGGGAAGATGTTTATAGAGAAGCGACAGGTCAAGATTTATAGGGGTCAGGAGGTTTGACTCTTGAGATTTTTTTTTGGTTTCGCTTTGTAAAGGCAGTTGGGGTATGGACAGATTTTGAAAAGGAGTTAAAGAATCAACCTGCCAAGGACAAACCCCCAACTCAGCCTGCTCTAACTCTTTGAAAAGCCTGCCAGTTTTTCTATCTCCTTGAGAAGCTCTTAGAAGTGAGGGTAAGAAATAGAGAAATTGATGCTGCATTCCTTCTGCAAGGCCTGCCTGAAACCCATGTTGCCACATTTCTACTGGAAAGCCTGTCCAAACTGATCTTCAAAGTCACCTGAAAAGAATGGTTCTAGGAAGATCCCAGTGACAGCTAACTATGCTAAACCAAAAAAAAGGACATCAGACATCTTTCCATATTTTCTCTTTTTTCTTCAAGAATTCTTAAAGAAAGGGCGGCACAGTGGCGCAGTGGTTAGCACCGCAGCCTCACAGCTCCAGCGACCCGGGTTCAATTCTGGGTACTGCCTGTGTGGAGTTTGCAAGTTCTCCCTGTGTCTGCGTGGGTTTCCTCCGGGTGCTCCGGTTTCCTCCCACAAGCCAAAGACTTGCAGGTTGATAGGTAAATTGGCCATTAGCAATTGCCCCTAGTATAGGTAGGTGGTAGGGAAATATAGGGACAGGTGGGGATGTCGTAGGAATATGGGATTAGTGTAGGATTAGTATAAATGGGTGGTTGATGGTCGGCACAGACTCGGTGGGCCGAAGGGCCTGTTTCAGTGCTGTATCTCAAAACTAAATCTAAACTAATTGACAAGTATTTGGCCAAAGTATTTTTTTGCCTGTTTTTTTTGTAACAGAGCTCTAAAAAGAAAATCTCTATTTTCTTGGTTAACCTGTGAAACTAGATAAACAGTGCACTCCCCCCAACTCGGTCGTAATGAGAGAGAGGGGGCAGAGGTAGGAGGGGTGACACACAGAGAGGGGGATGACGGTGGGGGAGGGGGTTAGGTGATGATTGGGGGGGGTTAGGTGATGATGGGGGAGGTTAGGTGATGACGGGGTGGGTTGGTTAGGTGATGACGGGGGGGGGGTTAGCTGATGACGGGGGGGGGGGGTTAGGTGATGACGGGGGGGGTGTGTAGGTGATGACGGGGGGGGGGGGGGTGATGACGGGGGGGGGGGGTGATGACGGGGCGGGGGGGTGATGACGGGGCGGGGGGGTGATGACGGGGCGGGGGTGATGACGGGGCGGGGGTGATGACGGGGCGGGGGTGATGACGGGGCGGGGGTGATGACGGGGGGGGGGGGTGATGACGGGGGGGGGGTGATGACGGGGGGGGGGTGATGACGGGGGGGGGGTGATGACGGGGGGGGGTGATGACGGGGGGGGGTGATGACGGGGGGGGGTGATGACGGGGGGGGGTGATGACGGGGGGGGGGTGATGACGGGGGGGGGGTGATGACGGGGGGGGGTGATGACGGGGGTGGGGTGATGACGGGGGTGGGGTGATGACGGGGGTGGGTGATGACGGGGGGGGGGTGATGACGGGGGGGGGGTGATGACGGGGGGGGGGTGATGACGGGGGGGGGTGATGACGGGGGGGGTGATGACGGGGGGGGGTGATGACGGGGGGGGGGTGATGACGGGGGGGGGTGATGACGGGGGGGGGGTGATGACGGGGGTGTTGATGACGGGGGTGTTGATGACGGGGGTGTTGATGACGGGGGGGGGTGATGACGGGGGGGGGGGGTGATGACGGGGGGGGGTGATGACGGGGGTGTTGATGACGGGGGGGGGTGATGACGGGGGGGGTGATGACGGGGGGGGGGTGATGACGGGGCGGGGGGGTGATGACGGGGGCGGGGGGGGTGATGACGGGGCGGGGGGGGTGATGACGGGGCAGGGGGGTGATGACGGGGCAGGGGGGTGATGACGGGGCAGGGGGGTGATGACGGGGCAGGGGGGTGATGACGGGGCAGGGGGGTGATGACGGGGCAGGGGGGTGATGACGGGGCAGGGGGGGTGATGACGGGGCAGGGGGTGATGACGGGGCAGGGGGGGTGATGACGGGGGTGTTGATGATGGGGGGTGATGACTGGGGGGGGGGGGGTGATGACCGGGGGGGGGGGGTGATGACGGGGCGGGGGGGGTGATGTCGGGGCGGGGGGGGGTGATGACGGGGCGGGGGGGTGATGACGGGTGGGGGGGGGGGGGGGGGGGGGGGGTGACCGGTGGGGGGTGATGACGATGGGGGGGGGATGATGACGGTGGAGTGACAACATGGGGTGGGGGAGGTGTCTACAGAGAGGGAAGGGAAAGAGACAGACAGAGAGTGAAAGAGGAGGGAAAGAATGCAATCAAGATCAGTCCTGACAGATGGACATCTACCCAGAATACCCCACATCGCTTCAAGAAATGTGAGGGTAAACAGTGACTACTTGTGCAAGCAAAAACATGCCAGGTATCTCACTAAATCAGTGTCCAGAAAGTAAGTCAATAAAATAGTCTTCTCATTTAAAGCTTCTTCACAAAAGTGCACATTTGTTGTTGTTTTGATTCATAGTAAGATAAATCTTTAATGCCTTTATCTTCATGAAATTACCTAACCAGCCCCCTATGTAAGACAAAAATTATAATGTGCCCCCCCCTCCCCCAACACGAAGAGGTTGGACAACCTGTTGTAAAAGATCCCATGGCACTATTTGGAGAAGAGCTTTTATAAAAGCAAAGTATTGCTGATGCTGGAAATCTGAAATAAAAGCGGAAAATGCTGGAAATACTCAGCAAGTCAGGCAGCAGACAGAAATAGAGTTAACCTTTCCGATCAATGATCTTTCACCAGATCAGGCTTTCCTTCCTTGGCCGACACATATCACTTAGCCACCACAAAACAGATTATCTGGTGATTAGCTCATTACTGGGAGTTACTGCTAATTGCTAGATTTCCTACATTACAATAGTGACTGTACTTCAAAAAGTACTTCATTGGGTTAAAGGGCCAATGGGATGACATGATAGGTGCTGTATAAATGCAAATTCTTTTTAATGTTAGGCACAGTGAAAGACAAGGTGGCCATCTGGTGGAAAAATATTTGGACTGCAGAAAGGAATGGAAATGCGTTGAGAGAGAGCAGTGGCTCCGGGTTTCGGAACTTGAGCAGCAGCTGGAGTCACTGCGGTGCATCAGTGAGATTAAGAGTTTCATGGATGGCATGTTTCTGGATGTGGGCACCCCGTAGCTATGAGTATGCAGGGAGGGAGGGAATGGGTGACTGCCAGGCAGTCAAAAAGGACCAGGCAAGTAGTGCAGGAGTCCCGGGTGCATCTCACTCTCAGAGGCATAGAGTTATACAGCACAGAAACAGGCCCATTGGCACACCATGCCCATGCCGGCCAGCAAGCCTATCTATTCTCATCCCATTTTCCAGCACTTGGCCCGTAGCCTTGTATGCTATGACATTTCAAGTGCTCATCTACACATTTCTTAAATGTTCTGAGGGTTCCTGCCTCTACCACCCCTTCAGGCAGTGCACTCCAGATTCCAACCACCCTCTCGGTGAAAAAGGTTTTCCTCAAATCCCCTCTAAACCTCCTGCCCCTTACCTTAAATCTATGCCCCTTGGTTATTGACACCCATGCTAAGGGAAAAAGTTTCTTCCTATCTAATCTATCAATGCCCCTCATAATTTGTATTCCTCAATCATGTTCCCCGTCTGTCTTCTCAGCTCTAAGGAAAACAACCCTAGCCTGTTCAGTCTCTCTTCATAGCTGAAATGCTCCAGTCCAGGCAACATCCTGGTGAATCTCCTCTGCACCCTCTCCAGTGCAATCACATCCTTCCTATAGTGTGGTGCCCAGAACTGTACACAGTACTCCAGCTGTGGCCGAACTAGCATTTTATGCAGCTCCATCATAACCTCCCTGCTTTTATGTTCTATGCCTCGACTAATAAAGGCATTCCTACCAGTATTCCGTTCTGAATACTGGAGAGTGTGATGATTTATCTGAGGTATGCAGCCAGAGTCTAGTCCATAGTGCCATGACTGACTCAGCTGTATCGGGGTGGGAAGGAGGGAGGGGAGAAGGGGGCAGGAGGAAGATCGGAAAAGCAATAGTGATAGGGGATTCGATAGCTCGGAGAACAGACAGGTGTTCTGTGGCCGCAAATGTGAATTCAGGATGGTGTGTTGCCTCCCTAGTGCCAGGATCAAGGATGTCACTGAGCAGCTGCAGAGCACTCGAGTGGGCAGGCTGAACAGTCAGCGATCGTGGTCCACGTCGTAAAGGCCGGCTCGGGTCTGCAGATGAAACCCGACCTGAGCCCAAAAGAACCACATCTGACCCGAGCCCAACTTGGCCCGAGCCCTTTCATTTTTCCCGCACCCGACCCGACCACTGGAATGTTCAGTTAACCTAGCTTCCGTTTTACACTTTTTAAGCTTGTGCAGTTAGCAACAAAAAATGTAACTGGACTTGAAAGGTTGTTTAAAAAGTACATTAAGATTGGGGCCACGTACCAGAGATGGTGATAGAGTGTGTCCGACCCGATCCAAGCCTGAATGCCGGATCTGGAAGAACAACCCGACCCGAACCAGACACATGTCGTCGGGTCCTGTTGGGTAGCCATGCTCTACCATATTGGTACCAACGATATAGTTAGAAAGAGGGTGAGGTCCTGCAGGCAGAGTTTAGGGAGCTAGGAAAGAAACTAGAAAGCAGGACCTCAAAGGTAGTAATCTCCAGATTTCTCCCAGTACCACACATGCATGAGTTTAGAAATAGGAGGAGAGAGCAGATGAATGCATGGCTGGAGAGATGGTGCAGGAGGGAGGGCTTTAGATTCCTGGGACATTGGGATCGATTCTCAGGGAGATGGGACATGTACAGGCTGCACCTGAACAGAGCTGGGACTAGTGTCCTTGCGGGGCGATTTGCTGGTGCTATTGGGGAGCATCTAAATTAACATGACAAGGATATGGGAACCAGGAGGTAATATTAGAGAAGAAAACCAAGGTACACAGAGACCTGGAAGAGACAGATAGTATTTTTTTTTTTTTTTTTTTTTTAGAGATACAGCACTGAAACAGGCCCTTCGGCCCACCGAGTCTGTGCCGACCATCAACCACCCATTTTACACTAATCTACACTAATCCCATATTCCTACCACATCCCCACCTGTCCCTATATTTCCCTACCACCTACCTATACTAGTGACAATTTATAATGGCCAATTTACCTACCAACCTGCAAGTCTTTTGGCTTGTGGGAGGAAACCGGAGCACCCGGAGAAAACCCACGCAGACACAGGGAGAACTTGCAAACTCCACACAGGCAGTACCCGGAATCGAACCCGGGTCGCTGGAGCTGTGAGGCTGCAGTGCTAACCACTGCACCACTGTGGTTATTATATTAGGAAATAATAAGGTATTAGGTGGGACCAGTGTAAGAGGGAATGTAATAAGGTCTAAATTAGGTTTACTGTGCATGCATGTGAATGTGTGGAGTGTGATAAATGAGATTAGTGAGCTGCAGGTGCAGATGACCATATGGAAATATGATGTTGTGGCAATAAATGAGACCTGGCTCAAAAAAAGGCCGGGCTGGGTAATAAAACATTCCTGGATACAAGGTGTTCAGGAAAGATAGGGAAGGAAAGAAAAGAGGAGGGGTACAGCATTGATTAAGGAACACATTACAGTGCTGGAGAGAGAGGATACCCTCGAGGGGTCAAGGACAGATCTATTTGGTTAGAGCTAAGAGGTATTGTTACATTGGTGGCCTATTGAATGCACCAGCAACTAGTGGGAAAGATATAGAGGAACAAATTTGCAAGGAAATTACAGAGAGGTACAAGAATTACAGATTATAGACTAGTTATAATGGGAGACTGTATTTATCCTAATATGGACTGGGATAGTAATGGTGTAAAAAGCAAAGCGGGGCAAGAGTTTCTAGAGTGTGTTCAGGAGAATTTTATAGATTAGATTAGATTAGAGATACAGCACTGAAACAGGCCCTTCGGCCCACCGAGTCAACCACCCATTTATACTAATCCTACACTAATCCCATATTCCTACCAAACATCCCCACCTGTTCCTATATTTCCCTATCACCTACCTATACCAGTGACAATTTATAATGGCCAATTTACCTATCAACCTGCAAGTCTTTTGGCTTGTGGGAGGAAACCGGAGCACCCGGAGAAAACCCACGCAGACACAGGGAGAACTTGCAAACTCCACACAGGCAGTACCCGGAATCGAACCCGGGTCCCTGGAGCTGTGAGGCTGCGATGCTAACCACTGCGCCGCCCTAATATACACCAGTATGTTTCCAGTCCAACGAGGAAGGAGGTGTTGCTGGATCTGTTTTTGTGGAATAAGGTAGGTCAAGTGGATCAAGTGTCAGTGGGGGAACATTTAGAGGACAGTGACCATAGCCTCACAAGATTTAGATTAGCTATGGAAAAGGACAAGGAGCTATCCAGAGTGAAAATAATTAAACTGGGGAGGGCCAACTTCTGTGGGGTGAGAACGGATGTGGCCCAAATAAATTGGAATCAGAGATTGGAAGGCAAAACTCTAACTCAACAGTGGGTTGTCTTTAAAGAGGAGATAGTTCGGGTAGAGTCAAGGTACATTCCCATGAGAGGGAAAGGTAGGGCAAACAGATCCAGAACTCCCTGGATGACCAAAAGGATAAAGAGTGAGATGAAGCAGAAAAGGCGTGCGTATGACAGATGTCAGGTGGATAACACAATTGAGAACGAGGCTGAATATAGAAAGTTCAGAGGAGGAAGAGATAAACCAAAAAGAAGCAAAGAGAAAGTATAAGAGACTCATGGCTAACATTAAAAAAAATCCAAAAGTCTTCTATAAATAGTAAAAGGGTGATAAAAGGAGGAGTGGGGCCCATTAAGGACTTAAAAGAGGATTTACGCATGGAGGCAGAGGGCATGGCTGAGGTACTAAATGATGACTTTGCATCTGTCTTTACCAAAGAATAAGATTCTTCCCAAGTCACAGTGAAAGAGGAGGTAGTTAAGACACTGCATGGGCTAAAAATTGATAAAGAGGAGGTTGTACTTAAAGTTGCTAGGTCACCAGGACCGGATGAGATGCATCCAAGGATAATGAGGGAAGGAATGGAAGAAATTACAGAGGCACTGGCGACAATCTAAATGAGGCCCCCCTTCCCTGTGCGACGACAGGCCCACCCGCCGCTGGGCTAATACCAGCGACAGTGGGACGAGGTCCTGCATTGGCATTAATTGCCCACAGGGCGGGAAGGCCGTTCAAAGGCCTTCCCAGCCCGGATTTATATGCATTTCCGACTCTGAACCCGATGTTGGGGAGAGCACAAAATTCCTCCCAGAGAGTAGTTGTGAACGGACTGGAGGAAGGTATATAGTGGGGTTCCCTAGGGGTTAGAGTTGGGACCCCTGCTTTTTTTGAAATATATTAATGACTTGGGTGTACAGGGCACAATTTCCAAATTTTGCAGATGACACAAAATTTGAAAATATTTTGAACTGTGAGAGGGATAAACTTCATGATGACATAGACAGGCTAGTGGATTGGGTAGACACGTGGCAGATGAAATTTAATGCAGAGAGGTGTGAAGTGATTCATTTTGGTAAGAAGGGAGGAGAGGCAATATAAAATAAAGGGTACAATTCTAAATAAACATAGAAACTAGAAAACAGAATCAGGAGTAGGCCATTTGGCCCTTAGGGCCTGTTCTGCCATTCAATAAAGATCATGACTGATCGTCTAATTCGGTATCCTGTTCCCACTTTCTCCCCATATCCCTTGATCCCTTTGGCATTAAGAAATATATCTATCTCCTCTTGAATATATTTAATGACTTGGCCTCCATTGCCTTCTGCAGTAGAGAATTCCACAAGTTCACCACCCTCTGAGTGAAGAAATCTCTCCTCATCTCGGTTCTAAATGGCATACCTCGTATCCTGAGACTGTGACCCCTGGTTCTAGACTCCCCAGCCATTGGGGACATCCTCTCTGCATCTAGCCTGTCTAGTCCTGTTAGAATTTTATAGGTTTCTATGATCCCCTCTCATTCTTCTAAACTCGAGTGAATATAGGCCTAGTCAGACCCAATCTCTCCTCATACGTTAATCCTGCCATCCCAGGAATCAGCCTAGTAAATCTTCTTTGCACTCCCTCCATGGCAAGAATATCCTCCCTCAGATAAGGAGCCCAAAACTGCACACAATACTCCAGATGTGATCTCACCAAGGCCCTGTATAACTGCAGTAAGACATCCTTGCTCCTGTACTCAAATCCTCTGCCCTCCTAACTGCTTGCTGCACCTGAATGCTTGCTTTCAGCGACTGGTGTACAAGGAAACCCAGGTCTCGTTGCACCTCTCCCTTTCCCAATCTATCACCATTCAGATAATAATCTGCCTTTCTGTTTTTACAACCAAAGTGGATAACCTCACATTTATCCACGTTATACTGCATCTGCCATGCATTTACCCACTCACCCAACTTGTCCAAATCACATTGGAGCCTCTTTGTATCCCCCTGACAGCTCACATTCTCCCCAGCTTTGTGTAGTCTGCAAACTTGGAAATGTTACATTTAGTTCCCTCACCCAAGTCATTAATATATATTGTGAATAGCTGGATCCAAACACTGATGCCTGCGGTACCCCACTAGTCACTGCCTGCCACCTGGAAAAAGACCCGTTTATTCCTACTCTCTGTTTCCTGTCACCATGCCAGTATATTACCCCCAATCTCATGTGCTTTTAATTTTGCACACTAACCTCTTATGTGGGACCTTATCAAAAGCTTTCTGAAAATCCAAATACATCACATCCACTGGTTCTCCCTCATCTATTCTACTAGTTACATCTTCAAAAAACTCCAGTAGATTTGTTAAGCATGATTTGCCTTTCGTAAACCGATGCTGGCTTTGTCCAATCCCGTTTATGCTTTTCAGGTGTTCTGCTATCACATCCTTTATAATAGACTCGAGCATTTTCCCCACTGCTGATGTAAGGCTAATTGGTCTGTAATTCCCTGTTTTTTCTCTCCCTTTTTAAATAGCAGGGTTCCATTTGCCACCCTCCAATCTGTAGGAACTGCTCCAGAGTCTATAGAATTTTGGAAGATGATCACCATCCACTATTTCCAGGGCCACATCCTTTAGTACTCTGGGATGTAGATTATCAGGCCCTGGCGATTTGTCAGCCTTTAACCCCATTAATTTCTCTAGCACATTTTTTTTACTAATACTGATTTCCTTCAGTTCCTCCCTCTCATTAGATCCTTGGTTCCCTAACATTTCTGGGAGGTTATTTGTGTCCTCCTTTGTGAAGACAGAACCAAAGTATGTGTTTAATTGTTCTGCTATTTCTTTGTTCCCCCATTTCTGACTGTAATGGACCGACATTTGTCTTTACTAATCTTTTTCTCTTCACATATTTATAGAAGCTTTTATAGTCAGTTTTTATGTTCCCTGCAAGTTTACTCTCATACTCTATTTTCCCCCGCTTAATCAACCTCTTTGTCCTCCTTTGCTGAATTCGAAACTGCTCCCAATCCTCAGGCTTGCTGCTTTTTCTGACAATTCTATATGCCTCTTCTTTAGATCTAATACTATCCCTAATTTCTTTTGTAAGCCACGGTTGAGTCACCTTTCCGGTTTTAATTTTGCGCCAGACAGGAATGAATAATTGTTGTAATTCATGCGCACGTTCTTTAAATATTATCCATTATCTATCCATCAACAACCCTTTTAGTAATCTACCATAGTTAACTGGTGCCTCATACCTTTGTAGTTTCCTTTATTTAGATTCAGGACCCTACTTGCGGATTCAACTACTTCACTCTCCATCTTAATGAAGAATTCTATCATGTTATGGTTGCTGCTCCCCAAGGGACCCCACACAAGATTGTTAACTAATCCTTTCTCATTGCACAACACCCAGTCTAGGATAGCCTGTTCTCTAGTTGGTTCCTCAATGTATTGGTCTAAAAAACCGTCACATACACACTCCAGGAAATCCTCCTCCACAGTGTTATTGCTAATTTGGTTTGACCAATCTATATGTAGATTAAAGTCATAGTTATACCCTTATTGTATGCATCTCTAATTTCCTGTTTAATGCCATCCCTTACCTCTCCACTACTGTTTGGGAGCCTAAAGACAACCCCCACCAACGTTTTCTGCCCCTTGGTGTTTCATAGCTCCACCCATACATCATGATTTTCCAAGCTAATATCCTTCCTCACTATTGCATTGATTTCCTCCTTTCCCTTTTTGCCTGTCCTTCTTAAATATTGAATACCCCTGGATGTTCAGTTCCCATGCTTGGTCACCCTGCAGCCATGTCTCTGTAATCGCAGCTATATCATAACCGTTTATATTTATTTGCGCTGTTAATTCATCTACCTTATTGCGAATGCTCCGCGCATTAAGACACAATGCCTGTAGACTTGTCTTTTTAACATGTTAGTCACATTAGCTTTATTTTGCACTACGGCCCCATTTGTTTTCTCTGCCTTCCACTTTTGCTTCTTACCTTTCTGTCTTTCATTTCTATCCTTGTTTTCCTCTCCTCTGTCTCCCTGCTCAGATTCCCACCCCCCTGCCATTCTAGTTTAAACCCTCCCCGACAGCACTAACAAACACCACCCCCCCGCCCACCCGCCGAGGAAATTGGTCTTGGTCCTGGTCCTGCCCAGGTGCAACCCGTCCAGCTTATACAGGTCCCACCTTCCCCAGAACCGGTCCCAATGTCCCAGGAATCTGAATCCCTCCACCCTACACCATTTCGCCAGCCACGTATTCATCTGATATATCCTGCTGTTTCTGCTCTCGCTGGCACATGGCACTGGTAGTAATCCTGAGATCACCACCTTTGAGGTCCTACTTTTTAATTTACGTCCTAACTCCCTATATTCAGCTTGTAGGACCTCATTTTTTTTTTTATACCTATGTCGTTGGTACCGATATGTACCACGACAACTGGCTGCTCGCCCTCCCCCCTCAGAATGCCCTGGAGCTGATCAGAGACATCCTTGACCCTAGCACCTGGGAGGCAACATACCATCCTGGAGTCTCTTCTGTGGCCACAGAAACACCTATCTGCACCCCTTATGATTGAATCCCCTATCACTATAGCCCTGCCACTCTGCTTCCTACCCTCCTGTGCAGCAGAGCCACCCATGGTGGCATGAACTTGGCTCTTGCTGCTTTCCCCTGAGCCATCTCCTCCAACAATATCCAAAGCGGTATATCTGTTAGAAAGGGGGATGGCCACAGGGAACTCCTGCACTACCTGCCTTCCTCTACTCTGCCTGGTGGTCACCCGTTCTCTTTCTGCCTTTGCAGCATTTGTCTGCGGTGTGACCACCTCGCTAAACGTGCTTTTGCACAATGATCTCAGCATCGCGGATGCTCCACAGTGAATCCACCCGCAGCTCCAGCTCCGTAACGAGGGTAGCCAGGAGCTGCAGATGGATACACTTCCTGCACACTGGTCGTCAGACACACTGGAAGCGTCCCTGATTTCCCACATAACACAGGAGGAGCATATCACGGGTACGAGATTTCCTGCCATGACTTGCCTTTAGATTACTTAGTTACTCCCTTTAATTAGAAAATACTAATTACGCTAGGGGCCTTGTTCTACTCCAAACACTACTCTCTCTCTTTGGCCTGCTTGTCTTGAGAGACAATGGGTAAGCGCCTAGAGGTGGTCAGTGGTTTGTGGAGCAGCGCCTGGAGTGGCTATAAAGGCCAATTCTAGAGTGACAGACTCTTCCACAGGTGCTGCAGATAAAATTGGTTGTCGGGGCTATTACACAGTTGGCTCTTTCCTTGCACTTCTGTCTTTTTTCCTGCCAACTGCTAAGTCTCTTCGACTCGCCATTCTTTCGCCCCACCTTTATGGCTGTCCGCCAGCTCTGGCAATCACTGGCAACTGACTCCCATGACTTGTGGTCAATGTCACAGGACTTCATGTCACGTTTGCACACGTCTTTAAAGCGGAGACATGGACGGCCGGTGGGTCTGATACCAGTGACAAGCTCGCTGTTCAATGCGCCGTTGGGGATCCTGCCATCTTCCATGCGGCTCACATGGCCAAACCATCTCAAGCGCCGCTGGCTCAGTAGGGTTTATATGCTGGGGATGTTGGCCGCCTCGAGGACTTCTGCGTTGGAGATACGGTCCTGCCACCTGATGCCAAGGATTCTCCGGAGACAGCGAAGATGGAATGAATTGAGACGTCGCTCTTGGCTGACATACGTTGTCCAGGCCTCATTGCTGTAGAGCAAGGTACTGAGGACACAGGCTTGAAACACTCGGACTTTTGTGTTCCGTGTTGCTGTGCCATTTTCCCACACCCTCTTAGCCAGTCTGGACCATAGCAGCAGACACCTTTCCCATGCTTGTTGATTTCTGCATCGAGAGACAGGTTGCTGATGATAATTGAGCCTAGGTAGGTGAACTCTTGAACCACTTCCAGAGCGTGGTCGCCGATATTGATGGATGGAGCATTTCTGACGTCCTATCCCATGATGTTCGTTTTCTTGAGGCTGATGGTTAGGCCAAATTCGTTGCAGGCAGCCACAATCCTGTCGATGAGTCTCTGCAGACACTCTTCTGTGTGGGATATTAATGCAGCATCGTCAGCAAAGAGGAGTTCCCTGATGAGGACTTTCCGTACTTTGGTCTTCGCTCTTAAGACGGGCAAGGTGTGAACAACGTGCCATCTGATTTTGTGTGAAGGAAAATTCCTTCTTCTGAAGACTTGAACGCATGTGAGAACAGCAAGGAGAAGAAGATCCCAAACAGTGTAGGTGTGAGAACACAGCCCTGTTTCACGCCACTCAGGAAGGAAAGGGGTCTGATGAGGCACCACTATGCTGAATTGTGCCTTTCATATTGTCATGGAATGAGGTGGTGAAACTTAGTAGCTTTGCAAGACATCTGATCTTTTCTAGTAGTCTGAAGAGACCACGTCTGCTGATGAGGTCAAAGGCTTTGATGAGATATATGAAAGCAACATAGAGGGGCATCTGTTGCTCGCAGCATTTCTCCTGTAGCTGACTAAGGGAGAACAGCATCTCTCTGCTCGAAAGCCACACTGTGCCTCAGGGTAGACACGCTCAGCCAGCTTCTGGAGTCTGTTTAAAACGACTCGAGCGAAGACTTTCCCTACTATGCTGAGCAGGGAGATTCCACGGTAGTTGTTGCAGTCACCATGGTCACACTTGTTCTTATAGAGGGTGATGATATTGGCATCGCGCATGTCCTGTGGTACTGCTCCCTGATCCCAGCACAGGCAAAGCAGTTCATGGAGTGCTGAGAGTATAGCAGGCTTGGCACTCTTGATTATTTCAGGGGTAATGCCGTCCTTTCCAGGGGCTTTTCCACTAGCTAGAGAATCAATGGCATCACCGAGTTCCGATTTGGTTGGCTGTTCATTCAGCTCATCCATGACTGGCAGAGACTGGGGCTGCACTGAGGGCGGTCTCAGTGACAACATTTTCTGTGGAGTACAGTTCTAGGTAGTGTTCCACCCAGCGGTCCATTTGCTTGCGTTGGTCAGTGATCGTGTCCCCTGATTTAGACTTGAGGGGGGCGACCTTCTTGATGGTTGGCCCAAAAGCTCTCTTAATACCATCATACATTCCTCTGATGTTTCCGGTGTCGGAGGCCAGCTACATGCGACTGCATAGGTGTTGCCAGTCGTCATTTGCACAGCGCCTGAGTGTTCTTTATGCAGTCCTTCTGGTTACTTTAAGTGCTATGGATGTTAGCCCGCAGCGAGTTTTCTTGTAGTTCAGCAGTGCAACGCGCTTATCGGCTATGACAGGTTCCAGCTTCAAAGTGAGATTGAAAACAGTCTGCATTCTGCTTCTCAAGTTTGCCAAAGGTGGTCATTGCTGAGTCATAGATGGTGTCTGTGATGTGGGCCCTGCAGGAGTGTTTTGAAGGGCTTTTTCAAGTGAATTTAGAAACTTATGTAACAGCTGTGGATACGAAATTCTGTTTGTGTTGCTGCGCGGGCGGCCCTTCTGCTCGGAGTGATGTATCTTCTTTGGTTTGAGTCTAACTTTGCTGCACGCCAGGGAGTGGTCGATGTCGCAGTCCGCACTGTGGAAGCTGTGTGTGATTTGAACACTGTTAATAGAGGCTCGCCTTGTGACGATGAGGTCCAGCTGGTGCCAACGACGTGATCTTGGGTGTCTCCATGAAACCTGGTGACAGGGTTTAGTGTGAAAGAACGAGTTGGTGATGTAGAGATTGTTATAGGTGTACAGATAATCCAAACCATAATCCCAAAAGGTAGCTCTTGCAAAATAGTCAAGGAGGTGTCCTGCCAGGAAGGAACATAGCAGAAGTAAACATACTAAGAGTTATAGATCCCCCGCGATGGTGTCGAAGGGATTCTCAAGCAAGGAAATTTGTGGGGCGCTGGCTTTTATCAGAAATTTATCACAAAGCTTGACAGGGAGGAGCAGGTGGCCTGAATGCCCATGAGGCGGTCGTCAAGGCTCAGGGCCTCAATCCAGCCTCGGCCGCACTTCCGCCGTCACAGCTGGGAGCCGGGAAAGAAGTTCCACCGTGAGCTGAATGGTGACCACGAGCGCAGCGTCAGCCTGGAGGACGCCGTGTAGGCTGTCGGCTGGGTCACTCGCCAGGGTCGTGAACCCCGCCGGACACCTTCCCCCCTCGCACACCCCCTCCCACCTTGCATCCCTACACACCCCTTCCCCGCCTGGACCTCCCTCCCCCCTCACACCCCCGCTCCTCCTTCCCCCCTTGCACCCCCTTCCCCTCACCCCCTCGTACCCCCATCCCCCCTTCCCTCTCCCTCCATGAAATCGCAGAGTTCACTTGTTTGGGCTTGTGCTCAGGGATAGGAGCTAACAACCCCACTGCCTTGTGGGCGTCTCGGGAGAGACCAAGGCTAAGGGAGTAAACCCTAACAGAAAATCTGGAGCGGAACCCCTAAGGCGGTCATGTGTCACCTTTGGCATGTTTCTGGCAGTTCCTGCAGCCAAACATTGTGCTCTGCACTTTTTTGGACCCCACTAGGAAGGCTGAGAGGGGGGTTTTGAGGCTTGGGCAACTCACAACCTCCATACATTCTGCCCAGGTATGCGCCATGGAGAGGTCACTCCATAGTCGCCTCACAGCGACCAAAACAACACGGAAGGCAGCAGTTACAGGTTTTAAATCCAGCTCAACTGGCGTAGAGATTGGGCACCATGGGTTGCCTTTGTCGGTGGGAGAGGTCATCGCATCTCACTGGACAGCTACCTCCCATCTCAAACAGGGCAGCCTCCGGTCAGAAAGGTTCTGTCCCGCCACAGTCCACCTGCTTCAATGGGTGCTTGGAGCTCAGGGTCATTGCCCGACAAGTGGACCGTAACACTGTACCAAGCAGCACGACAAAAAAAGGAAAGAAGGTACCAGCCCTTTGTTTTGCAAGCTGGAACTTCAGAACTGTGTGTCCTGGCCTGTCAGAAGACCTTACACAAATCAACGACTCTCGGAAGACCGCCATCATTAACAACGAGCTCAGTAGACTCAATGTAGACATTGCAGCACTTCAGGAGACACGCCTCCCTGCGAGCGGATCTCTAAGAGAGCAAGACTACACCTTCTACTGGCAGGGTAGGGATCTTGAAGAATCAAGACAGCATGGAGTGGGCTTCGCCATCAGAAACTCTTTGCTCAGCATGATAGAGCCACCCTCAAATGGCTCAGAACGCATACTGTCCATCTGACTGCTCACCGCTTCTGGTCCAGTACACCTACTCAGCATCTATGCTCCAACACTCTGCTCCCCACCTGAAGTTAAAGACCAGTTCTACAAGGAACTCCATAATATCATTAGTAGCATTCCCAATACCGAACATTTGTTTCTGCTGGGGGACTTTAATGCCAGGGTTGGGGCCGACCATGATTCATGGCCCTCCTGCCTTGGGCGCTATGGCATTGGAAGGATGAATGAGAATGGACAGAGATTGCTGGAGTTGTGTCCTATCAAAACCTCTGCATCACCAATTCGTTCTTTCATACTAAACACTACCCACTACAATCTGAAGTCCTTACCTTTACTTTTGAAGCTAATGGACTGCAGTAGTATAAATAGTGAAAAAGTAGAAAAACTAACCTGAACCTACTTACCAATCAGCTGCTTCCCTGCGCCCGTCACTTTCTGAATCCTGACGTCACGGAATTCCGCCTGAAGGTGTCGAAAGTATGCCTCTCCTTCGCTCCTCTTGGGCCTCGGCCTCTCTGCCTCTGTTCGCACCCTTTATCTCTCACTCCTGAGGGACCTGGGGGTATATGTGCACAAATAATTGAAGGTGGCTGGGCAGTTTGAGAAAATGTTTAATAAAGCGTACAGGATCCTGGGCTTTATAAATAGGGGCATAGAGTACAAAGACAAGGAAGCTCTGATCAACCTGCACAAACACTGGTTCAGCCTCAACTGAAGTATTGTGTCCAGTTCTGGACACCACATTTTAGGAAGGATGTGAAGGCATTGAGAGAGGGTGCAGAAGAGATTCATGAGAATGTTTCCAGGGATGAGGAACTTCAGTAATGTGGATAGTTTGCAGAAGCTGAGGTGGTTCTCCTTGGAGAAGAGAAGATTAAGAGGAAATTTGATCGAGGTGTTCAAAATCATGAGGGGTCTGGACTGAGTAAAGGAGAAACTGTTCCTGTTGATGGAAGGATCAAGAACCGGAGGACACTGATTTAAGGTGATTGGCAAAAGAAGCAACGGCGACATGATGAAAAGGTTTTTTTACGCAATGAGTGGTTAGTATCTGGAATGCACAGCCTGAGAGCGTGGCGGAGGCAGATTCAATCGAGGCATTCAAAAGAGAATTGGATAAATACCTGAAGAGAAAATATTTGCAGGGCTATGGGGGAAAAAAGTGGGGGAGTTGGACTCGGTGAGTCGGAGAGCCGGCATGGACATTGATGGGCTGAATGGCCTCCTTCCCTGCTCTAACCATTCTATGATAAACAAAAAGAAATAATTGCATTTATATAGCATCTTCATAACCATAGGATGTCCCAAAGTGCTTTACAGCCAATGAGGTACTTTTGAAGCAGGGTATTGGCTTTCATAACATTGGGAGTTTCTGCTAGTCTATGAAAGTACTGTGGATTGTGAAATGGTGGTTTGATAGTATGAAGGAAAGGATGGAATGTGGGGTTTGATTTATCTCGTAAATCTTGGGAAATGGCAGTATTGGGAGTCCTGGAATATGACCGTACTGTGTTGGGGTTGGAGGGGGACGGGATGGTGGCAATCCCAGAGCATTTGGTGGGAGATTCTCAGGGTTTGTCAGCATTTGGCTGAATTCAGGGAGGGGAGTTGCAGAAGACAGTTGGGGAGTGTCAAAGGGTATGTCAGAACTAGGTTGGCATGGGGTCTAGGGCATGTGGCACTATGGCTGGATACACAGAAAGAGAATGGGGACTTATGACACAGAGGAGGGGGTCCTGGGTCTGGGCCAGTATGGAGGAGTTAGATCTTGAAGCATTGGAATTTTAAAAAAAATTGTTATATTGGGGGAAAGGGAGCTACGGTAGGTTGGTAAGGATTGGAGTGATGGACAAGAAGGACAGGATGCAGGTGGTGGAATTTAGGATAAATTGGAATTTGAAGAACCCTTTTGTAGAGTTCTAGTAGATTGTGTGGGACTTTTACCTAGTACTAAGACAGGCTTTCAATATCTGTTAATAATTATGGGCATGGCCACCTGATTTCCAGAGGCCATACCCTCAGACAAATCACAGCAAAACCTGTGGTGGAGGGACTAACCCAGTTATTCACCCACTACAGACTGCCCAAAGAAATCCAATCAGATCAAGAATCTATTTTAATGTCTGGATATTCCAGGAGGTTATGAATAAACTCGCACAGAACAGCTAAAATCCTCAGCATATCGCCCAGTCACAAGGGGCTCTGGACAGTTTTCACCAAACTCTGAAAACCATGATCAGAGCCAACTGCTGAGTATTCCCATGATCAGAACCAACTGCATGAGGTGAGAGGCCCCCTTAAGCTGATTAAAGAAATATTTCTAGATCAAAGGGAGGAAACCTTGTTGTTAAATTATCTATCAGCCTTTCGCGAACGACTTTTTAAACCATGAGCTGTGGCTAAGGAACACCTTAGAGCCTCTCAGCAGAACATGAAAAGGCAGGCAGGCAGGCATGCTCAGACTCAGACATTTAAAACAGGGGATCAGGTCCTGGTGCTGTTGCCCTTACAGAACCACTGAATGTGAGGTTTAGTGGCATGGGGAAAAACGTCAGAGGTAAATTACTTAACATCCCAGACCAGAGAATGTAACAACAGCTGCGCCACATAAATATGTTAAAGAAATATTGTATTTGGGAACAGGACAAACCAGTGAATGTATTCCAGGTAGTGAGAACAATGGAGGATAGAAACAATAATGAGGAGGAGCTAGGGGAAGAAGGGAACCTGTAAAATTCTCAGATTGAACCCCCTATTGTGAAATTAGCCAGAGAAATCTTGAGTCTAGAGACAGTACTTAACTATTTAAGTGACGAGCGGAGGAAAGGATCAGCAACACTGCTAAGAGAGTTTGGGTAAGTGTCTAAGGACAAATCTGGTCATATCTCTCTGACCACTCATGATGTGGATGTGGGAGAGATCCCACCTATTAAACAAAACCCACATCGCCTGAGCCCTGATAAATTGGCTCAAGTCTGAGAGCATGTCCAATACATGCTAGACAATGACCTAATTGAGCCTAGTCAAAGCAGCTGGAGTTCTCCTATAGTATTAGCTCCCAAGCTGTATGGATCAAAGCAACTCTGTATTGACCATCGAAAAATTAATGCAGTGACCCCCAACCATAGCCGATTCCTCGCATTGAAGACTGTACTGACCCAGTTGGCAACTCCACTTACATCAGTAAAGTTGATTTATTATAAGGGTACTGGCAAGTCCTTATGACCACCCAAACTAAGGAAATCTCAGCTTTTATAACACCAGACGGCCTATTCCAGTGCAAAGTCATGCCCTTTGGTTTAAAGAATGCCCCAGCAACCTTTCAAAGACTGATGAACCAAGTGGTGGCTGGTTTAAACTGTGTCAATGACCTTGATGACCTGCTGGTTTATAGCGACACTTGGGATGACCACCTAAATCACTTCAGAGCGTTATTCAAGGGCCTCCAAAACGCCCTCCAAAGTTCTAATGTTCAACGCAGTGTTGGGTTATCTTTAATTTTACTCCTTTGGTCATTTTTCACCAGTTTTTTTTTATTATTTTGCCTCCCTTTTTTTTGAAGGCAGTTCGATGGCAGATATAAAACAATGTCTATTTTGCACACCAACAACTATGCAGCTTGTGAGAGCTACAGTATTCTTCGACAGTAGAGTACTATTAAAGAGGCATAATTTTGCTCTTCAAAATTACATTTGTAATTATGCAAAACAGGAAGTTTGGTTCCATCTATTGGGTTCAACAAATCTGGAAAAGCTTAATAATGACTCTTTCTACTACAACATATGTTTAGAATAATAGTACATTTATTAACTTTGTACATATAAAACAATGGAGTTAATACAGCAGTAGTTTGAAATGAGCATAGGTCCACTCAGGCAAACAGCAGAAAACTGGCTCCTGTTTCACTTGAATTTTCAGTCGGGGCATTAAGTACTTTTCATGTAGACCTGCATGTAATCACAAACAAGGAGTTCTGAATCCTCTGATCCTCCCAGCAGGAACAGTACTGTAAGATGGGTCAGTCAGGTGTAGGATAGCAGGTTGACATCATAGGAACCATCCACCTGTGGATAGGGATATATGGAAAGTATGGTGAGACTGATTCCTTCATATTTTGCATGCATGTCAATTCATTGTCTTTTTTTCTCTTTCAATAATCTCTTTCGCTCATGAACTACAGTTCTACAGTTGTTAATCCCCTCGCAGTACTCTGCCTGTGGCGATCTTTCAGGTAAGGGTCTAGATTGCTGAAGGTTTCCATCCGGCCTGTGGATGTATTCCAGAGATGAGAAGTTTCCCATTGTCGTTTTCTTTCAGACTGGCTTTTTAAAACATTGTGCTGTCAGTTTCACAGCTGACATCGGGAACAACGGTTTCGGAAATTGGGACAGAGTTGATGTTTTCCAGCGGGTTCTGACTTTTGTTTGAAAAAGCCGAGTGAGAGGGGCAGGCAAACAGGATGGTGGGGGAGGGGGAACAAGACAGAACGGGGGGAGGGGGACAACACAGAACAGGGGGAGGGGGGGGGGGAGCAACACAGCCTGTAAGTTCTCACGCAGACACGCACATGTCGGCCCTTTTAAGTTACCGCGTGTGCTGTGCAAAAATATTTAAAAGCCGCGCATTACAAAAATAAAATTAGAGGGTACATTGACCAGGAGTACAAACTTGAGCTAATTTCCCCCCTTCGTAGCCAAGGAATGCTAAGATCAACTGTAGCTGCCCTAA
This sequence comes from Heterodontus francisci, assembly GCF_036365525.1. NCBI lineage: Eukaryota > Metazoa > Chordata > Chondrichthyes > Heterodontiformes > Heterodontidae > Heterodontus > Heterodontus francisci. The sequence continues at coordinate 18,454,083 of NC_090389.1, read as the reverse complement.
ATTGACATGCCAGCTGTGATCAGCTAATTCAGCATGGACTGAGTTTTGAACCTGTAACCTTCTGGTCTAAGGGATTAGTGCTACATCAGGTCATCACTTTTCCCTTCGAGCCACTGGGGCTGCCACAGTTTTACTTTTAAACAACATAGCAATGTTGAGGCTGCCTCTTTAGACTTACTAATATTACATTTATTCACATTTTACTGCAGCATCCACTTTCCATTCTGCCTGTTATTAAACCACACCAAGAGGCAGATAACAATACTTACATCAAACCGTCCAACGCGGGTGGATGTTGGATTGTTCCGGACCATTTCAGTTAGTACCCACATCTGCTGAACACTAGAAGCCACAACCTCTGGATCTGGGAGTCCCTGTTAAAGAATGTCTGTAGTTGAAATAAACTGAACAAAGTGCAGTGGCAGCACCTTATCCTCCACATTCATATTTGCACTCTAGTAACCCCTCACTTTCCAATTTCATGCTGACTTTGTTCTTTACCATGGTCCCTTCGTTCACAATGGCACTCTTTTCACCTCCTCAGTGCTGCTACTAACTCCTCTTCTTTTCTCCTCTACCCACTTCCTGCTATTATACTCCGTCCCACAAGTCTCGTTGCCATTGAATCAATGACTTAGTTCCTTTTGTACTGCTTCCTCCCCCACACCCACTTTCTCTCCATCCCATTACCCTTTTAATTTCTCCAATTCCTGCTCTTCTTGCATTCTCTTACAACAGATCAGTTATGATCTAACAGAAGGTGGAAGAGGCTTGAGGAGCTGAATGGCTTGCTCCTCTGCCTATGTCTCCTACAATAGTGCTATAAACTTTAATAATCGACTTTTTGCAAATAAAATTGACTGTTTCCTTAGCGCTGGGCAAGTGGTGAAGAACAATTTGTGAGAACAGGGAAGTGGATGGTCTGAGGGTAGGTTGGTGCTGTGATATATGGAGAAGGGCGAGTGGGGCAGCTGGGTTAAAACATTTATTTCTTAAAAGATTAACATAAAACAAGTGATGTTGCATTTTTTAAAATGTTACCGAATGTAGTTACATACTCCCGGAAGCAACATTTTACCAAGAGTGAAAACAAACAACCTGCAGTGCCATTTACAAAAACTGAGCTGGGAGACAAGCTGCAGGAGCCTACTGCAGTTAGGAGGAATAAAAGTAAGGATAATGGTAAGTGCAAGATATCGAACTGTTAAACATAATACACAATCTGACCTAGGAGGGGAGCACAGGGAGTGGTCCCAGGATTGTCAGGTAGACCCGCAGTTAGCAAGGCTGCTGGTGGACATCAGGTGAGTTCAACCTTGTTCAAGAGAAGGGAGTTCTTTAAATATTTAAGTACTACAGACTTAAACTCAAAGAAAAGGTGTCAAAGTACAAGTTCATCCAGATGCCATTTTCCCTAAGGGTGGCTTGGTGATCGCGTGTTAACTGTAAAAGCTTCTTTTACAGTGCCTGAAAACTTCGCAATTGTACACTGCGGAAGCTCTCAGTTGCCATACAGAGCAGACAAGAAAAAATATATACACGGCAACTAAGTGCTTCTGTACAACATAGCCATCCTTAAAAAAGTTGATCAATGATAGTGAGTAAATTACTTTAAAATGGAACAGCATTTGAAATGTTATATTGCCTTCGCAAGTACTTCAGGTGACGCCATGGACAGTGCTGAGTCCAGCAGAAAAAACAGGCGTAAAACAAAGTATGAGGAGGGTTATATAGAATTCGGATTTATGGAGTTCGGTGATGGACATTTGCAATGTGTTGTGTGCTTACAAATCTATCCAATGAAGCAATGAAACCTGCAAAAATAAAGCAACACTTCACAACAAAGCATACAGAATATAAAGAGAAATCAAAAGACTTATTTGAACCACAAAATACAGCTGTCGGAAAATTCAAGTGACAAATCTAACATTGGTTCTGGAAAAGGCTCTGAAAGCATTTTGGATTGCTAAAAGCCAGAGAGCCCATACAAATCAGAGAAGGACCAATTCTTCCAGCTGGGGTAGAAATGTGCAAAGTGGCGATGAGTGAAAACGCAGCACAAAAGTTGAAGGCCTTCCCACTTTCTATTGAGAGTTTTAGAAGGAGAATCGAGCAGCATTCAAGAGATATTTGCAATTCAGCTAACTGATGTTGGTAGTGCAGCGCAATTATTTGTTTATGTTCACTATCTTTGGCTGGGGGTAATTTTCTTTTTTGTCAGGTGTTATCAGAACAAATAATGGGTCACAAAATATTCAAGTTATGGATAACTTAATGGAAACAGAATCTAAGTTACTGTTTGTACAGATGATGATGTCACAATGACAGCTAATATGAATCATGTTGTTGCAAGAATAAGAGCCGTAAACCCACAGATAATCGTGACACAAGGTATGTCGCATCACCAAGTTCTTGCTTCAAAAAGAATGGAACCCAAATTACATGCTGTGTTTAAAAGCAGCTGTGAATTTTGTGAAGTCCAGACCTGTGACTTCAGTGAAACCCAGACCTGTGAATTCACACAGAACCATAGAAAGATTATGGCACAAAAGGAGGCCATTCAGCCCGTCATGTCCATGCTGGTCAAACAAATTAGCTGCTCAATCTAATCCCACCTTCCAGCACTTGGTCCATAGCCTTGCAGGTTACAGCACTTCCCGGTGCATGTCCAGGTACCTTTTAAAAGAATTGAGGGTTTCTGCCTCTACCACTGTTCCTGGCAGTGAACCCCAGACATCCAACACCCTCTGGGTGAAAAAGTTTTTCCCCATGTCCCCTCTAATCCTTCTACCAATCACTTTAAATCTGTGTCCCTGGTAATTCAGCTTTTCGCTAAGGGAAACAGGCCCTTCCTGTCTATTCTATCTAGGCCTCTCTTAATTTTGTACACCTCAATTAAGTCACCCCTCAGCCTCCTCTGTTCTAGGGAAAACAACCCGAGTCTATCCAATCTTTTCTCATAGCTGCAACTTTCAAGCCCTGGTAATATTCTTGTAAATCTCCTCTGCACTCTCTCCAGAGCAATTATGTCCTTTATGTAATGTAGAACTGTACGCAATACTCCAGCTGTGGCCTAACCAGTGTTTTATACAGTTCCAGGATTACATCCCTGCTTTTGTATTCTATACCTCGGCCAATAAAGGAAAGCAATCCATATGCCTTTCGAGCTTCATAGAGAGCTGCTAGCTTTTATTTCTGTGCATAATTCTTCATTAGCTGAAAATGTCTCTGACCAATTTTGGATAACAAAGCTTGCATACCTTGCTGACATTTTTAAGCCTATTAAATATGCTTAATCTATCAATACAAGGGGGGCAATATAATCATACTTGAAATGAGTGACAAGATTGACCATTTAGGAAGAAAACTGAGATTTGGAAAACCAGACTGAGAAATGGAGTTTCAGATATGTTCCCGCTACTGACTGAGTTTCTGGATGTAAACAAAATGACAGTTGAGTATGGAAAATATAAACTTATGAATTAGGAGGAGTAGGCCCATGAGCCTGTTCCGCCATTCAATAAGTTCATGGCTGAACTGATTACTCCACATTTCCACCCCTTCACACTCTTGCTTATCAAGAATCTATTTACCTCTGCCTTAAAAATATTCAAAGACTCTGCTTCCACTGCCTTTTGAGGAAGAGAACTCCAAAGACTCATGACCCTCAGAGAAAAAATTTCTTCTCATCTCTGTTTTAAATGGGCGACCCCTTTTTTTAAAGAGTGACCCCTAGTTCTAGATTCTCCCACAAGGGAAACATCCTTTCCATATTCACCCTGTCAAGACCCCTCAGGATCTTATATGTTTCAATCAAGTCACCTCACTCTTCTAAATTCCAGTGGATACAAGCCTAGCCTGTCCAATCTTTCCTTGTAAGATAGCCCACCCATTCCAGGTATTAGTCTAGTAAACCTTCTCTGTACTGCCTCCAATGCATTTTCGTCCTTCCTTAAATAAGGAGACCAGTACTGTACACAGTACTCCAGATATGGTCTCACCAATGCCTTGTATAGCTGAGTCATAACCTCCCTACTTTTGTATTCAATTCCCCTCAGGATAAACGATAACATTCTATTAGCTTTCCTAATTACTTGCTGTACCTGCATACTAATCTTTTGCAATTCGTGCACTGGGACACCCAGATCCCTCTGCATCTCAGAGCTCTGCAATCTCTCACCATTTAGAGCATATGCTTCTTTTTTATTCTTCCTGTCAAAGTGGACAATTTCCCACATTATACTCCATTTGCCTGGTCTTTACCCAATCACTTAACCTATCTATATCCCTTTGTAGCCCCTTATGTCATCTTCACAAGTTACTTTCCTACCTATCTTTGTGTCATCAGCATATTTAGCAACCATACCTTCGGTCCCTTCATGCAAGTCATTTATATAAATTGCAAAAAGTTGAGGCCCCAGCACAGATCCTTGTGGCACACCACTCGTTACATCTTGCCAACCCAGAAAATGACTCATTTATGTCTACTCTCTGTTTCCTGTTAGCTAGCCAATCTTCTATCTATGCCAATGTGTCACCCCCTACACCATGAGCTTTTATTTTCTGCAATAACCTTTGATGTGGCACCTTATCAAATGCCTTCTGGAAATCTAAGTACAATACATCCACCGGTTTCCCTTTATCCACAGCACATATAACTCCAATAACTTGGTTAAACATGATTTCCCTTTCACAAAACCACGTTGACTCTGCCTGATTACCTTTAATTATTATTATAACGTCTTTAATAATAGCTTCTAATATTTTCCCTAAGATAGATGTTAAGCTAACTGGCCTGTAGTTTCCTGCTTTCTGTCTCCTCCCTTTTTGAATAAAGGAGTTACATTCATTATTTTCCAAACTAACGGAATCTCCCCCAAATCTAGGGAATTTTGGAAAATTAATACTAACGCATCAACTATCTCACTAGCCACTTTTTTTTTAAGACCCTAGGATGAAGTCCATGAGGACCCAGGGACTTGTCAGCCCGCAGCTCCAACAACCTGTTCAGTACCACTGCCCTGGTGATTGTAATTTTCTTGAGTTCCTCCTTCTCTTCCATTTCCTGACTTATAGTTAAAGGATCATTGCTTATCTTGTAGTGTTGGCAGAATACTTCAGTGTTTATACGGAAAATATAAATATAGTTAAGTACAATGGAATCGGGATCCATTTTCAACATTTGCTACGTCATCTTGTTGCTGAAGTGAAAAAACAGAAGAAGAGGAGTTAGTGGAACTGTCCTATGAACAACTCACTGAAAATTACCCATCAGGAACAAACATCTTCCTAGTTTTGGTCAGCTGTTTCTGTAGAGTTCCCAGAATTTGTAAAAGGAGGGCCGAAAGTGTTGCTACCTTTCCTAACATACATTCCTGAAATGTCATTTTCTACTATGGCAGCAAAGACGACAAAGTACAGGCCCCGTCTGGAAGTGGAGATTGATTGACGAGTCTCATTGTCAAACACCACAAGGATAGACAGTGAGAAGCAGACACACCCATTTCACTAATATCTGTAAGCAAGTACCTGCTTTCTTAACATTATTAATCTCTCTTTACATGCACCACTTTCATGTTATGGGTATTATACAGTATTATAATTTAGATGGGGGTGGGGAGGGGGGGTTCCGTGATTCCTAATCCATTTGAAATGGGGGTCCTTTAAACAAGGTTCGAGAACCACTGGTATACACAAGTCCAGAGGTTGATTAGAAGTTAATTATTGTTTGTTGTTGGAAGTTTCACGATATTAATTCTTGCCTCCTCCTCTTGTCTCATGATTTAAAAAGCACAAAATAACTGGCTTCCTTTCTATTTTTGTACTTTTTTCTTGCAACTGCTCATTTGTGATGTTGGGACTATGGTATTATGGGACTCAAACATTTTCGTTTGTAGATATATAGTTAAACCTGTATATTCAAAGTCCAGTGATTTCAATTAAGCAATTTAAATTAAGAGTACGAGTCCAATTCAAATGAACAGACAATTTGAATTTAGCAGCAAATTAAGGCGAGTAGGCTGTAGATAGACATTGATAGATACAGCAAGTCAAATAGAAGATACTTATCTTGGTGGTCTGCGTTATTGATATGAATTCAGCAGGTTTTCTTCCCTCTTACCAACTTTCACCACCACTCTTCTGGAGTTATTGCCTTGTTGCAATAAGAGGGTTTCACTGTCATCAGTGTCCAGTGTGGCCATGATTCAAGTCTGAATCTTTACAGTGAATGCTAGTGGGCTAATTGACCACATGCAGCATCATAGCAGAGCTCAACTTCTCTAAGTCCATCTTTGTTGGACAGCAATCAAAAGCCAGGAACCTTGACTTATTTTCCACTCCTAGCCCAGGGTTAATGAGACCAATTGTAGTGCCAACCACTGTTTCGACTTGAGATCAATTAATTCAGCAGACCAGGAATCAAATCTGGGACCTTCTGGTATTCATGAGCCTGGGAAATAGGAGCTACAGTTGGCCAAATGTCCCCTCGAGCCTGCTCTACCATTTAATAAGATCATAGCTGATTTTCGACCACAACTCCACTTTCCTGCCCATTCCCCCTGTCCCTCGATTCCCTTAGTATCCATACATCTATTGATCTCAGCCTTAAATAAATTCAGCGACACAGCATCCACACAAAGATTCATAACCCTTTGGGTGAAGGAATTTCTCTTCTCGGTCCGAAATGGCCAACCCCTTATCCTTAGGCTGTGTCTAATAGTTCTGGACTCACCAACCAGGCGAAACAGTCTCTGACAATCATCCCGTCAAGCTCTCAGAAAATTATATGTTTCTATGAGATTAACTCTCATTCTTCTAAACTCAGAGGTACATGCTACTCAATCCCTCCTCAGGACAAACCACTCATCCCAGGAATCAACCTAGTGCAAAAAGGTTCACTATCTCTAAAGTAACTATATCCTTCCTGAGACCCCAAAACTGTACACAGTACTCCAGGTGTAGTCTCACTAAATCTCTGTACAATTGCAGTAAGACTTCCTTCTTCTTGTACTCCAACTGCCTTACAATAAGGCTAATATATCATTTGCCTACCTGATTGCTTGCTGTACCTGCATATTAACTTCATGTTTCGTGTACAAGGATAGCCCAAACCCTCTGAACACCAAAATATAATAGCTCTCACTGTTATGAACGCTGGACTTTATAACATGATTATGTTTTAAAAGCTGATTTTTGTTCAAATTTAAGATGGAGTCAGAAAAGTCAGATGACCTTACATCAACTCTGCTCAAAGACAAGACAGAAATCTTGGTTACCAGGACAACGAAGAACATAGATCAAGGACTTTTTTTTTGAAAAAGCGAGACTGCAGGGGTAACAACTGAAGTCAGTGAATTTTACCCTCCCAGACTTTCAGATCGTAAACAAGGAGTCAGTGATTCTGAGGATGCAAATGTGCATGGCAGCTGCTAACACCTGGAAACAATGGAACGCCCAGGTGGCTCTGATGAAGCCAGACTTCTGGACTTTGCATATTGGAAAAGGACAATGAGCTATTGACTTTTGATTCCCGATAAATTTAACAAATTTTTGGAAGGCAGACAGGCTGTAAGAAAGGAAAACAGTGGTTGCGACCTCAAGGAAGACAGGGAGGGCACACCTGCTCTCAGAAAAACTGACACAGTGAAAGGCTGCGAAGACTTGAACCTGTTTCGAAAATTGAGGTGTACAGGGAAGTAAAAGGACAACAGGATCACCCGGAATTGCCTTATTCACGGGTGTCCAGGCCGAAAGTGCTCGCAGAAGTCAGTGAAGAGGAAATTTATTTTGAGAAAGGTCTGGGAGATCCAACCCATTGAAACTTTTTGGAACTTTTAACCACAAAGATTTCACCATCAAAGAGGACTGTGTAACCTACAAGTGTGGCTCAGTTGGTAGCACTCCTGTCTGAGTCACAAGGTTCTGGGTTCAAGTCCCACTCCACAGCTTGAGCACAAAGATTAAGGCTGACACTCCAGTGCAGTACTGAGGGAGTACTGCACTGTTGGAGGTGGCGTCTTTCGGATGGTGCCCCATCTGCTTGCTTGGGTAGATGTAAAAGGGATCCTATGGCAGTATTTTTGGAGTAGGCTTGAGGGGCCGAATAGCCTACTCCTGCTCTTATTTCCTATCTGAGCTTTTCAAGTGTTTTAATCAGTAAAGAAAATACCTTTCTTTGCAATTTGGGGTATTAACTACTTATAAGTACTATTTAGTCAATGGGGATTTCTTTTAGTTTAGTTGTCAAAATAAAAGTCTTACAACATGAAATCTTGTCATGTAATTCTCTAAATTGGTCCAGGGGTTCATATCTTGTATTTTAACATTAACGGTTTCACAGAGGTCGTAACACTCGCCATTTAAAATAAAATCTGTTTTTCTCCTCTTCCTATCAAAGTGAATAACCTCACATAATAAAAACAGAAAGTGCAGGAAATACTCAGCAGGTCAGGCAGCATCTGTGGAGAGAGAAACAGTTAACGTTTCAGGTCTGTGACATTTCGTCAGAACTGGCAAAAGTTAGAAATGTGATAGGTTTTGAGCAGGTGAAAGTGGGGAAGGGGAGAAGAACAAAAGGGAAGGTGCGCGATTGGGTAGAGGGCAGGAGAAGTTAAATGACAGTGATATCACGGAACAAAAGGCAAAGCGATTGCTAATAGTAGTAATAAAAGACAAAGTGTGAGCCCAGAGAGAGTGTTAATGGCCTGGCCTGCTGGGTATGGTGTTTGGCGGGGGGGGGGGGGGGGGGGGGAGGAAGAGGAAGGAGTGGGTAGAGCGTCGGGGGCAGGGGGAGGGGTTGGTAGAGTGCAGGGAACCAGAAAGTCAGAGTTCCCCTGCTTGCTGTGGATCTTTAAATGGGGAGATTGTGGTAATTGGAGGCCTCAGCAGATGCCAGGAGTGGGGGAGTGTTTTGGAGTGAGGTTAGAGGTCTCAGTAGATGGAAGCTCAGAGGCTTGAGGATAGTGAGGGAGGCGAGAGGGAGATTGGAAGCGTTGGGTGGAGGGGTGTCTAATCATGGGGGTGTGGTCCAAGCAGGTAGACTGGATCCAGCGTGTAGGCGGAAGGGTATTTATCTCATGGATCATTGTCTGGATTTACGTGTCGGGTTTCCTGAAGATCAGGAAACCTGACAGTCCATTTATTTTTATGCACCATTTTGAATTTGAGGCTTGCAGCCTCATAATATTTAAAGTGCTACCCCAGATTGGTCACCCACCCCTGTTAAAATCAGAAGTGGGCAGATTGGGTTCGAAAATCAGATTTTTAACTGTTTACCTTCCCACCTGTTTTTTGGGGTTCAATTTTCCCCTAAAATATTTGTTTAACATCTCTGCCATTTCCTTATTCCTCGTGCCAAGCCTCTAAGGTGTCTATGTTTACTTTTGCTACTCTTTTCCTTTATACTTACCTGTAGAAGCTCTTATTATCATGTTCTATTTTCTATTAATTTTTTGGTCATTCTTTGCTGGTTTCTAAAACTCATCCAAATCCTCAGGCTTACTACACTTCTTGGCAATATTATAAACCTCTTCTTTTAATCCAATACTATCCTCAAATTCTTTAGTTATCCATAGCTGGATCACTTTTCCAATGGAGGTTTTATTTCCCAATGTAATGCATATTTGTTGAAAATTATTATTTCTTTAAATGTTTGCCATTGCTTATCTACCATCATAGCTTTTAATTTATTTTCCCAAATCAACCTTGGCCAACCCACACCCCTCATAACTAAGTAACTGGCTTTATTCAAGTTTAATTCTTTAATTTTGGACTTATAATACGATGGTATTTCATGTCACTCAAACGCGACATGAAATACCATCGTATTATGATCATTCTTTCCTCAGAAGATCTCTTACTTTGAGATTACTAATTAACCCTGTTGCACTGAGCAAAACAAGATATAAAAAAGCCTCTTCCCTGGTTGGTTCCACAATGTATTGTTCTAAGAAACTATCTCAAATGCATTCCATGAACTCACCCTCCAGACTACTTTTGCTGATTTGATTTGTCCAGTCTATAAGATGATGAACATCCCCATGATTATTGCATTGTCTTTGTTATAAGCTACTATTTCTTGATTAACACTCTGTCCAACCGTATAGCTGGGCGGCACAGTGGCGCAATGGTTAGCACTGCAGCCTCACAGCTCCAGCGACCCGGGTTCAATTCTGGGTACTGCCTGTGTGGAGTTTGCAAGTTCTCCCTGTGTCTGCGTGGGTTTCCTCCGGGTGCTCCGGTTTCCTCCCACATGCCAAAGACTTGCAGGTTGATAGGTTAATTGGCCATTATAAATTGTCCCTAGTATAGGTAGGTGGTAGGGGAAATATAGGGACAGGTGGGAATGTGGTAGGAATATGGGATTAGTGTAGGATTAGTATAAATGGGTGGTTGATGGTCGGCACAGACTCGGTGGGCCGAAGGGCCTGATTCAGTGCTGTATCTCTAAACTATTAGGAAGCCTATAAATACTCCCACTAGTGTTTTCTGCCCTTTATTATTTTTTATCTCCACCCATACCTGATTCTACCTTCTGTTCTTCTGAGCCAAGATCTCTCCTCACTACTGTCCTTATTTCATCCTTTATTATCAGAGCTATCACCCTTCCTTTTCCATTTTGTCTGTCTTTTTGAAACATCAAATACCCTGGAATATTTAGTTCCCAACCTTGGTCACCATGCAATCATTTTTTTGTAATAGTTAGTAGATCAAACGTTATCTCTGTGTCATTAATTCATCTATCTTAAGAATGCTTCATGCATTCAGATAAAGCACTTTTAATTTTAGTATTTTACCATATTTCCCTGATTTGAACTTACTGCTGATGTAGGATCACTGATGCGCTATTCCCATTAAACTCTTTGTCCCTTCTGTCACACTCTGCTTATCTTTAACCAAATCACTACACTGCTCTATTGCCTCGACTTTTCTCTTTATAAATTTATAAATTTCCCTCCACCTGAATCCTCCCTCCCAACTTTTAGTTTAAATCCTTATCTACAGCCCTAATTATTCAAATCACTAATACACTCATCCTAGTCTAGTTTAAATGGAGGCCGTAACAATGGAACAGCTCCCTCTTTCTTTAATACTGGTACCAGTACCTCATGAATTGAAATCCCTATCAACTCTTTAGAGCCAACGCTTTCAACTCCCTGATCTGTCTGACCCTATGCCAATTAGCGCATGGCTCAGGAGTAATCCAGAGATTGTTACCTTTGAGATTTTGCTTATGAATTTGGACCCTAGCTCCTGAAACTCCTTCAGCAGAATCTCATTCCTCTATCTATCTAGGTCATTGATTCCTACATGGACCATGGCAACTGATCCATCCCCTCCCAGTTCTTCTTCAGCCATGAGATGTCTGTGACTCTGGCACCAGGCAGACAACGCAACCTTTGGGACACCTGGTTGAGGCTGTACAGAACTGTATCTATTCTTCTGATGAGATTGTCTCCTACCATGACCAGATTTCTTTTCACTCCCCCAATTTGAATGGCCACTTGTAGTATGGCACCATGGTCAGTTTGCTCATCTGATTAAGTTACATGTTACCCTTCTGAATTGACTGAATGGGTGCACTCACCAGGTGGTGAGTGCACCCAGTCAGTCAATTCGGAAGGATAGCATGTAACTTAACCAGATGAGCATAGACTGTCAGTCAATTCGGAAGGATAGCATGTAACTTAACCAGATGAGCATAGACTGTAGGTATAGGTAACTATGTGGTAATGAAATGCAGTCTGAGTTCCTGCACAGCCACAGCATTGGCACTACTGCAAGGATTCAGGACAACTGATGCCAGCCAAGTAAGTGAAGGAAAATAAGGTAATGAGTAACTTCAACTTCAACTGGCTAATACCTGGCATATTAATTTAGAGCAGCAGTTCTCAAACTGGGTCTGCAGACCCCTGGAGGTCCATGACACAGGGTCGACCGAACGGTGGGCATCGTGGTGACCTCCGAGGATGCCATGGTCAAGAGAAAATGAGTGAGCAGTGGCCAGAGGCATGCTCTTCTCCCCCATGCTCCTGCTCTCCCCCGATCCACTGGTGCTTTCTCCATGTACTACTCTCCTTCTGCTCCTCCTTACCCTGTGCTCTGCTCCCACATCCCCCACGCTCCCCTAATGCTTTCTCCATGTTCTGCTCTCTCTGTGCTCCTGCCAAGGATAGAAAGATTCTGCAATGAGAAGCTGGCACACATCTCACTTTTAGCTGTAAGTAAACAACACCAGTTTTCTTAAAAGCATTATTAAAACACTCCTTACATGCACCACTCTTATATTGAGTATTATGTAGTATTAGAATTTAGATGGGGGGTCTGTGATTATTAATCCATTTGAAAGGGGGTCCTTCAACTGATTTAGAGATAACAGAGAAACAGGAGAAATAAATTTGGGGAACCCTGGATATCCACAATAAAACAAAAAATAAGACATAAAAACAAAAACTGCAAGTGCAAGAAATAAAACAGCAGGATTCATGGGCATCTGAATAGAGAAGCAGTTTAGCGTTTTAGATGCAGACCCTTCTTTTCTCTTTCCTATGCTGTACGGATCCATATTTCCAGTTGTAAAAATCTGCATTATACTCACATCACTTAAGTTCAAAGGTCGCTCTAGGGGAGTGAGCTGAGAAAGCCATGGTCCCTGTACCTTCTGTAAAATAGAAATAATTACATGTAACCTGTTAATCAAGAAATAGAGAATCTATTTAGTTAAGCTGTACAATTTTAACCTTAACTTCTGACAGATCCAAGGAAATCCCCACGCTCATTGTGGTTTTTGCTTTATGCATATGTCACTGAAACAAACAACATTACAATTATAATTACTTAAACTGGTTGAAGAATGTTAACCCAACAAAATGAAAGGACACATAAAACACAAGAAATAAAAAATTAAATGCATTTCTATTCAGTGTGTTGGTCATCTACATTTCCTTCGCATTGTTACCTATCCTCCCAATTTTATTCCCTTTCCTCTGAAAGGTGTTGAATCTTACACATGGAGTACAACTCCTCAGGGTAGTTCCAAAGGCTGAGGGAGTCCTGCTTCCTTGTTCAGGTGACCATCTTCATCTCTGTGCCTTGAAAATGACCAGTCAGCAGAGCGTACAACCGTGGCCGACATCACAGCCAAGCCAAATTTGTTCTCATCCGACATACAAACACTTAGTTCAGCAAGGGTCACTGAAAGTAATTAGGAGTAGGGATGCTTTTCTCCCTCTCCCGCACCTTCACTAACCCAAAAATACTAAGCCCAACTGCAACACAGACAAGGAGTTTAAACATAAAACCTTGTGGTCTGTATAGCCCAGCATGATACTGAGGCATTTGACCCAATTCTCCTTTTTAACTATAAATGATAGTATTCCACCTTATCTATCCCTATCTTTCCCACCCTAAAAAACGTTTTAAACCCTTTACCTACCTTGTTTCTTCTTTCTCCTGACTCTCGTTACCAGGTCAATCTCTTAACAAATTTCATAGAATACACAGCACAGAAACAGGCCATTTGGTCCAACCAGTCCATGCTGGCATTTATGCTCCACTGAGCCTCCTCCCATCCTTCCTCATCTAACTCTACCAGCATAACCCTCTATTCTGTTCTCCCCAATATGATTATCTAGCCTCCCTTTAAATGCATCCATGCTATTCGCCTCAGACACAGCCTATTGTAGCGAGTTCCACATTCTCACTGCTCCTTGGGTAAGGACATTTCTTCTGAATTCAGTTTTTGACTTCCATGTGACCATCTGATATCGATGGGCTTTAGCTTTGCTGTTCCCCACAAGAGGAAAAATTCTCTCTGTATCCACTTTATCAAAACTTTTCATAATTTCTATTGGGTCACCCCTCAGTCTTCTTATTTTAAGAGTAAACAGACCTGGCCTATTCATCCTTCCCTGATAGGTATGACCTCGCATTTCTGGCATTACCATTGTAAATCTTGCTGGAGTCCTCCACAGTTCCTTCTATCTTTTTTATAATATGGTGACCAGAACTGTATGCAGTTCTTCAACTGCGGTGTAATCAAGGTTTAATACAAGTTTTGCTGAACTTCTCTGCTTTTCAGTACGATTCCACTATAAATATGCCTGAGTGCTTGGTCTGCTTTTTTTAATGGCCTAATTAGCCAGACACGTGTCAATCCAATACACTTGTGAGCAGACCACACCCTCCCCCACCCGCAAGAGCCCAGCTACAGCAGGACAGGTAAACTCCCCTTTGGCTCTCCTATTTCTCAAAGTTGGTTTGTAAAGTTGGTTATCAGTTGTTTAATTTTAATTGACTGCTTTTGTTGCTCAGTGGATGCCAACTACCTCACTACTTCTACATGAGTGAAATGGACAGGGGTTGAAAAAGTTGTCCAATCCAATGTGGTTGGTTGGTAAAAGTGAATGTAATCTAATTCTCTGAAAAATCACAACTTCAGCAGAAATATTAAGTTAACAAATGAATTTGTTTCAGTTAAATTGTTCTTCCCTACTTGAGGGCCAGGACGTTATACATATTGGTTCAGAAAGTTTAAAATGGTTAATTTAGCATCCAGTAAATGGGACTTTGCCTTTAGAAATTAGAGATCTTATTTAGTTTCACGGTCCCATGAGGAGTTTTTAGAAAAGGGTAATTAACCTTTTCCAGACTTTTTGCAAAGTTAAATGGTTTTTTGATTATCTTTATCCTATTTTACCAAATTTTGCATTTCTGATATCTAATTAATTATAAGTAAATATATTAGTTGTAGGTCGCATGCAAGGGCTCTGGAATAATGGGAAACATTTATGTTTATATTTAACAAACTGCTGTGCAAAGTATCATGAACTACACAGCCCATTAATGTGCTGCAAGTACTGAACAGAGTCAGCTACTATATACTGGGGAGACCAAAAGCCCTTCCTCTCATTCTCACTCCAACTTTTTTTTTAAATCAGGCCTCTGCTACTCCTGCTGCAAGCCAAGCTTCAGGAACAGTAGCCTAGGTTTTCCATTGTCGTGCAGGCAATAACCCTGGCAGGGCTACACTCAAAGTCCAGGGCTGTATTGCACCTTTCTCCTTGGCAATTCACAATCGTCCAATCTAAACTTCAGCAACATCAGACTATGGCTATTTCTCACATTTTTCCTGTTCATAATTCACTTTATTCTCTTCCATTTTGGAGCTGTTTATCTCACGTTTTGCTTTTTTGTCTTTTCATAATTTGACTTGTGAATGTCACCTGGTACCTTAGCTTTGTAAAGTGACTAACAGTAGCCTGTTAAACCCACTATTTGCTTCTAATAGCACTTAGTGTATCTGACTTGCCCCTTTTACTGGATGAACTCCACTCTCACGATTTTTCTCAGTGCTAAGAAAGGGCCCCTCTTGTATTCCCTTTATCTAGCTCTGAAGGAAAGTTTCCACCCACAACCTTAGCCAGTCTTTTTCTTTTTTATTTAAACATACAAGATCCTGAGTGGACTGGATGGGCTGAATGCTGAAAGGATGATTCCCCTTGTGGGGGAGTCTAGACCTAGGAGATGCAATTTAAAAATTAAGGGTCTCCCATTTAAGACTGAAATTATGAGAAATTTTTTCTGAGGGTCATTAGTCTGTGGAATTCTCTTCCCCAGAAAGCAGTGGAGGCTGGGTCATTGAATATGTTCAAGGCTGAGTTAGATAGATTTTTGATCAACAAGGGAGTCAAGGGTTATGGGGGTCAGACAGGAAAGTGGAGTTGAGGCCACAATCCAATCAGCCATGATCTTATCGAATGGCAGAGCAGGCTCAAAGGGCTGAATGGCCTACTCCTACTCCTAATTCTTGTGTTGTATTCTCAGATGTTAGCTTTGCATTTCCAGTATTTTGTTTTTATGGCTGTGAGACTATAAATTGTTTCAATTTCTCAACTGCGCATGCAAGAAGGAACATTATTAAATTGTTGGTTGACGCATGACAAAATAATTCACAAAAGGCCTAAAATTTTTTCTTTTAGTGGGGCTCTGGAGCTGTGTCTGACCTTGAAGAAGTCTGTGGCAGGAACGGATATCCGCTAGTTCGAGTCTGAGATGTGAGAATATTCTCCCTTAGCTTGCAGGAACGTGTCATGGTGCGAGAAAATATCCACTGGGATCAAGCTGTAGAAATTCTATTTATCTTTGGCGACTTAAATTGTCATGAGTCACCATATTAGAATGGTTATAATTTCCATGTTATGTGTTGTCCCAACGACATGTTTTAAATATTTCCAGGGTGGCTGTCTTAAAAGAGATCCTCAGTACTGATACTTACATCCTTGTCGTGGTCACACTCATACATTTTGATGTCTTCTACTGTAAAATTCAGCCAAACTGGAGATGGCTGCCGCAGGATCAGGCGGACTGTCATTACATCGTCTGGTTCAAATAACATCTACAGTTAAAGCCCAATAGACATCGTCAGTCAACTTACAACTTGCTCACAAAACGCCTGACAAAATTCCACTTCTTTCTGCAGAGTAATTCTAGCAGCAGTATACTACATTGCCCATTTGTTGCTAACAGCAGTTCCAAAGTTGGCAGCAAACTTTGAGAAATAAAGGCAACATCCATCACCAAAGCAGCATTTTCAGCCATACCTCTGATAGGAACAAAAACGTCAAGCAGCCCATCACTAGAGGAGTCATACCTTTTGGCCATTGACACGCTGAACAACTGAGACACTTGCATCTTCTGCCTTACAGAGCAGCAAAGCGAAAACAGGGGAGCTGATAGGGGCTGTTGGTGTATTTAAGTTACACCATGCCGGAATGGGATAGTCTTGATGGAGCAGTTTATCATTTCCTGTCCTTCTTTGTATGTAAATAACTTGCTACCTTTAGACTATGCTGATTTTCTCAGCAGTTGGGGGAAGTTACCAAACCTAGCCAAATTGTTAGTGCCTGTGACTTCAAAAAGAACCTAGTGTGTATTAATTCACACGTGCACCATCGTTTTAAAATTGATCCAGGCAGTATGGAAACCATCCTACAATAGAAATGGGGCTGTTTCGACAGCAGTGTGGTAGCAGGGATTTCAGGAAGCAATTTTTCAATATACATTCAGCACTCTGGGTTTGACCAATACAATTTCAAAATAAACATTCAGTTCTTTAAGTCATTATTTCTTTTGCAGCTACCAAAACACACCCATAACTGCAGACACACAAAGAGGTAATTCTTGCCAGTTTGGTATTAAACTGGTAGTCTCACTCCGAGACCACAAGAATGGCTGGTGTGGTAAAAGTAAATGTTACACTGATGTTTGGAAAGTGAGAATAATACATGCTGTTGAACTAATGGAGAAGGGGCTTTAGTTTGCATTTGCCCCATGTTATGACTGACCCTGAAGTACTTAAAATAACACTGGGCGAGTCAGATGTTCCATCCTGAGCTTGATGGATTTAAAATATTTCAAAAAATTTAAAAACGAGGACACTCAGGTATTAATTCAAACATAACATATGGTTTCATATTTTTTCCAGCTTGTCAGATTTATTCACACATTAAGTATCTGAATTAAGTTATCTCTGAATTAAGAATCTTTATACTAATGAAACCAAATCAGACTCTGAGCTTCTCTTCTAAACTCTAGGATCCTCGTAGCATTGTAGATGGTTTTGCATCTTTTGCAGGTAGTGACTAATATTTGTTACCGTGGTCGAGATGTGATCTTAATAACTCTCTATTTAGATGTCAACTCTCCAATGTTTTGTCAAAAGCTGAGATACCAAACATCTTTCTTGAGGATTGCTGTTGGAAACGCTGTGCTGTTGGGAGCAAGGACAGGGGAGCTGCAGTTTCGTACAGTCAGCCCTTGATTTCAATCATGCTGCTGCGGACATTTGCCAGCACAGACCAAACACCCAATAACAGTGATTTGGTTCCGTTAAAACAATATCAGTTGTTTAATTTTAACAGTTTTATCAGTGGATGCTGACTGTCTCACTGCTTTTACGAGAGGAATGGACAGGAGTCCAAAAGAAAGTTGTCCAATCCAAATGCGGACAGTTGGTAAATGTGACCATAATATATTTGAAAAATTACAACTACAGAAGGAGGAATAAGTTAAGAAATTAATTTGTTTCTGTTAAATAGTTCTTCTCTAGTTGAGGACCAGGACATTGTACAACATCTTGGTACAGAACAGATTGAATTTAACCATGCCAGTATATGCGACTTTAGAAAAATCAGGGTTTTTTTTTTAATGGTCCGACTAGGAGCTCTTTGAAAGGGGAATTACAGACTTTTTGCAATGTAAGTATGTCTATAAATTGTATTTACAGCTTTCAATCACTAATTTAAAAATTGTAAAAGATATATTAGCTGTAGACTGTAAAAACTGGTCTCAGTTTAATATCCACTATTCCAAATCAACTGATGTAGTGTGAGATTATGTTTAATCTTGTAACAGATTACTGCAAACAGGAGAATTGGCAGTCTCAACCACATGACGCTACAAGAGCAGAATACTGAAGCACAGCTTCTTGAACATCGGGACTAGGTCTGATTAAGAGAACAATTATTTTAATGGTTGAGAGAAAAACTAGTTCCATAATATAAATAGTAAAATCATCTGCCTTGTAGAAAATAACTTTGCCTTTTTCATTCCATGGGACTTACCATTTTAGAGATCCTTATAGTTAGTTACGCAGAGGAAATGGAAAAATATCACATTGGTGTAGTAGCAGATAGTAACTGAAGATTAAGGTTGAAACATAGGCTAAACTGTACTGGCAACCAATTTTGGAATAATTCAACCTTTGATTTGCATACAGTAGCTTAAGTACCAAAACGTTAAGATGAAACAATGAGAAAATTCAGTCTGTTAAATTAAACATATATACGGTCGAACCAGACCTGATGTCTATAGATGGAAAAATAATCCTGTGATCCGTTCTCAGTATGGGGATTGGGCATCAGGCTCATGTTCCGGATGCAGGTCTTCCACTTCAACAGCTTCCTTTCAGACTCCACGATCACTCGTCGTTGAAGACGTACAGTTAAGAAAGCAGTGTAATAATTCTTAAATGTGATTGTCTGAAGCTGGTCAGTGAAGAGCAATACAACGCAGGGTTAAGAGTCAGCTGAATGGGTGAAATGACAAGTTCTACCAATGAAGGAGATAAACGTTCAGAAAAAGACAATTAATACAAATGACTGGACGTTTCAATAGAAGAAAAACATGATAATTCTGCAATGGTTTAAGAATATTCTTTTATTTTAAAAAAGAGAAAAGGAAAATAATAAAGTTAATGGGTAAACAATGGTTTCACTCTGCCTGCAGCTATAGATTAGATGTTACTTTAGTATATTAACTAAAATCTACAGCTTACAATTCAACCACATTATAAACAAATGTGACATAAAGGCTATCTTCCACATTAAAAGATAGCATTCTCCCAAGTCATACTGGGTGAGGATGTCACTCCTAATTGTAGGGGCATGAGATAGAGGTCAGTCTTTGTTTCAATGCATTTGTAGTCTTAAAATCTTTTTGTCCTCTTTTTAAAGTTTACTATTCCTCACCCTCAATTCGCAGTTGACAAGACTGACAGCTTAACAAGCTTCAAGAATTTCACCAATATGCTTCTTACACTTGCCAATTGGTGCGCCACAGTAGTTTAGAGATAGCACCAAAATGGTCCCAACCAAAGTCATGAATGACATTCTCTGTTACTGTGGTGTATTATCCCCCACCATTGTTCTACTCAACCACTCTGCAGCCTTTGACAGTCAACTATGCCATCCTCCTCAATGACTCTCCTCCATTGCCCAATTCAGAGTTTAGTTGTACTTTCACCTATCCAACTGTAATCGAAACATCTCCAGCAAAGCCTTCCTGCTCCCAGACCATTAACTCCGGAGTCCTCCAAGGATATATCCTTCACCCCTCCTCTTCCTCGTCTGCATGCTGCCCCTAGGTGACACCATCTGCAGTCATAGCATTAGTTTCCACATGCACTTGATGATATCCAGTTGTTTCTCTCCACCACCTTGTTTGAAGCCCCCTCCAGCTGTGTTGTCAGATTGCTTGTCTGCCATCCAGTCCTGGACGAGCTGCAATTTCCTTCAGTTAAATGGAAGGAAGATTTAAGCCACTATCTTTGGTCACTGGCATAAACTCTGTACCCTTGACATTGATTCCATCCCCCTCCCTGGCCACTGTCGTCTTGAACCAGACTGTTTGCAACTTTGGTCTCTGATCTGACCCCAAGCTGAGCTTCTGAAACCCATATAGGAACAGAAGCAAGCCATTTAGCCTATTCTGACATTTGATGAGATTATTAAACTGCTCTGTGACCTAACTCTATATACCCAACTTTGTCCCATATGCTTAATACCTTTGGTTAACACAACTATTTAGTTTTAAAATTAACAATTGATCTAGCATCAATTGCTGTTTGTGGAAGAAAGTTCAAAACTTCTACCATTCTACGTGTAAAAGAATTTCCTAATTTCACTCCTGAAGGGTCTGGCTCCAATTTTTAGATCATGCCCCCTCGTCCCCAACTCCCCAACCAGTGAAAAAAAATTCTATCTATATCTGTTCCCCTCAATATCTTGAAAACTTGGATCAAATCACCCTTTAACCTTCTAAATTCCATCTTAGTTTATATAATTTCTCCTTGTAAGTTAACCCTTGAAGTCCAAATATATTTCTGTAAATCTATGCTGTATTCCCTCCAAGGCCATATGTCCTTACTAAAGTGTGGTGCCCAAAACTGCTCACAGTATTCCAGGTGTGGTCTAACCAGGGCTTTGTATAGCTGAACCATGACATCCACATCCTTGTATTCTAGTCCTTTACATATAAATTTCAGCATTTCAGAGCCTGTTTGATTATTTTCTGTAACTGTTGATCACATTTTAATGATCTAGGTACCTGGAACCCTCTTTGGATCATCACTGTTTCTAGCATTTCATCATTTTCTTTTCTTTCTAGGTCCAAAGAACAAAGAACAAAGAAAATTACAGCACAGGAACAGGCCCTTCGGCCCTCCAAACCTGCGCCGATCCAGATCCTCTATCTAAACCTGTCGCCTATTTTCTAAGGGTCTGTATCTCTTTACTTCCTGCCCATTCATGTATCTGTCTAGATACATCTTAAAAGACGCTATCGTGCCCGCGTCTACCACCTCTGCTGGCAATGCGTTCCATGCACCCACCACCCTCTGCGTAGAGAACTTTCCACGCATATCCCCCCTAAACTTTTCCCCTTTCACTTTGAACTCGTGTCCCCTTGTAATTGAATCCCCCACTCTGGGGAAAAAGTTTCTTGCTATCCACCCTGTCTATACCCCTCATGATTTTGTACACCTCAATCAGGTCCCCCCTCAACCTCCGTCTTTCTAATGAAAATAATCCTAATCTACTCAACCTCTCTTCATAGCTAGCGCCCTCCATACCAGGCAACATCCTGGTGAACCTCCTCTGCACCCTCTCCAAAGCATCCACATCCTTTTGGTAATGTGGCGACCAGAACTGCACGCAGTATTCCAAATGTGGCCGAACCAAAGTCCTATACAACTGTAACATGACCTGCCAACTCTCGTAAACAATACCCCGTCCGATGAAGGAAAGCATGCCGTATGCCTTTTTGACCACTCTATTTACCTGCGTTGCCACCTTCAGGGAACAATGGACCTGAACACCCAAATCTCTCTGTACATCAATTTTCCCCAGGACTTTTCCATTTACTGTATAGTTCACTCTTGAATTGGATCTTCCAAAATGCATCACCTCGCATTTGCCCTGATTGAACTCCATCTGCCATTTCTCTGCCCAACTCTCCAGTCCATCTATATTCTGCTGTATTCTCTGACAGTTCCCTTCACTATCTGCTACTCCACCAATCTTAGTGTCGTCTGCAAACTTGCTAATCAGACCACCTATACTTTCCTCCAAATCATTTATGTATATCACAAACAACAGTGGTCCCAGCACGGATCCCTGTGGAACACCACTGGTCACACGTCTCCATTTTGAGAAACTCCCTTCTACTGCTACTCTGTCTCCTGTTGCCCAGCCAGTTCTTCATCCATCTAGCTAGTACACCTTGGACCCCATGCGCCTTCACTTTCTCCATCAGCCTACCATGGGGAACCTTATCAAACGCCTTACTGAAGTCCATGTATACGACATCTACAGCCCTTCCCTCATCAATCAACTTTGTCACTTCCTCAAAGAATTCTATTAAGTTGTTAAGACATGACCTTCCCTGCACAAAACCATGTTGCCTATCACTGATAAGGCCATTTTCTTCCAGATGGGAATAGATCCTATCCCTCAGTATCTTCTCCAGCAGCTTCCCTACCACTGACGTCAGGCTCACCGGTCTATAATTACCTGGATTATCCCTGCTACCCTTCTTAAACAAGGGGACAATATTAGCAATTCTCCAATCCTCCGGGACCTCACCCGTGTTTAAGGATGTTGCAAAGGTATCTGTTAAGGCCCCAACTATTTCCTCTCTCGCTTCCCACAGGAACCTGGGATAGATCCCATCCGGACCTGGGGACTTGTCCACCTTAATGCCTTTTAGAATACCCAACACTTCCTCCCTCCTTATGTCGACTTGACCTAGAGTAATCAAACATCTGTCCATCACCTCAACATCCGTCATGTCCCTCTCCTCGGTGAATACCGATGCAAAGTACTCATTTAGAATCTCACCCATTTTATCTGACTCCACGCATAACTTTCCTCCTTTGTCCTTGAGTGGGCCAATCCTTTCTCTAGTTACCCTCTTGCTCCTTATATATGAATAAAAGGCTTTGGGATTTTCCTTAACCCTGTTTATTAAAAATATTTCATGACCCCTTTTAGCCCTCTTAATTCCTCGTTTCAGATTGCGCCTACAATCCCGATATTCTTTCAAAGCTTCGTCTTTCTTCAGCCGCCTAGACCTTATGTATGCTTCCTTTTTCCTCTTAGCTTGTCTCACAATTTCACCTGTCACCCATGGTTCCCTAATCTTGCCATTTCTACCCCTCATTTTCACAGGAACATGTCTCTCCTGCACGCTAATCAACCTCTCTTTAAAAGCCTCCCACATATCAAATATGGATTTACCTTCAAACAGCTGCTCCCAATCTACATTCCCCAGCTCCTGCTGAATTTTGGTATAGTTGGCCTTCCCCCAATTTAGCACTCTTCCTTTAGGACCACTCTCGTCTTTGTCCATGAGTATTCTAAAACTTACGGAATTGTGATCACTATTCCCAAAGTAGTCCCCTACTGAAACGTCAACCACCTGGCCCGGCTCATTCCCCAACACCAGGTCCAGTATGGCCCCTTCCTGAGTTGGACTATTTACATACTGCTCTAGAAAACCCTCCTGGATGCTCCTTACAAATTCTGCTCCATCTAGACCTCTAACACTAAGTGAATCCCAGTCAATGTTGGGAAAATTAAAATCTCCTATCACCACCACCCTGTTGCTCCTACAGCTTTCCATAATCTGTTTACATATTTGTACCTCTATCTCACGCTCGCTGTTGGGAGGCCTGTAGTACAGCCCCAACATTGTTACCGCACCCTTCCTATTTCTGAGTTCTGCCCATATTGCCTCACAGCTCGAGTCCTCCATAGTGCCTTCCTTCAGCACAGCTGTGATATCCTCTTTGACCAGTAATGCGACTCCTCCACCCCTTTTACCTCCCTCTCTATCCCGCCTGAAGCATCGGTATCCTGGGATATTTAGTTGCCAATCATGCCCTTCCCTTAACCAAGTCTCATTAATAGCAATAACATCATACTCCCAGGTACTAATCCAAGCCCTAAGTTCATCTGCCTTACCTATTACACTTCTTGCATTAAAACAAATACACCTCAGACCACCAGTCCCTTTGCTTTCATCATCTGCTCCCTGCCTACTCTTTCCCTTAGTCACGCTGACTTCATTATCTAGTTCCTTACAGGCTTTAGTTACTACATCCTTACTCTCCACTGACCTCATTTGGTTCCCATCCCCCTGCCACATTAGTTTAAACCCTCCCCAACAGCGTTAGCAAAAGCACCCCCAAGGACATTGGTTCCAGTCCGGCCCAGGTGTAGACCGTCCAATTTGTAATAGTCCCACCTCCCCCAGAACCGGTCCAAATGTCCCAAAAATCTGAACCCCTCCCTCCTGCACCATCTCTCAAGCCACGCATTCATCCTGACTATTCTTTCATTTCTACTCTGACTATCATGTGGCACTGGTAGCAATCCTGAGATTACTACCTCTGAGTGGATGATCTCACATTTCCCTCCGTTTCCATTTGCCAAAGTTTTGCCCATTCACTTAATCTATTAATATCTCTTTGTGACTTTGACCACAAGTTGTGGGAGTCAGTTGTCAGTGATCGCCAGAGATGGCGGACAGCCATAAAGGCGGGGCTAAAGAGTGGCGAGTCGAAGAGACTTAGCAGTTGGCAGGAAAAAAGACAGAAGTGCAAGGAGAGCCAACTGTTTAACAGCCCCGACAACCAATTTGATCTGCAGCGCCTGTGGAAGAGTCTGTCACTCTTGAACTGGCCTTTATAGCTACTCCAGGTGCTGCTTCACAAACCACTGACCGCCTCTAGGCGCTTAACCATTGTCTCTCAAGACAAGTTGGCCAAAGAAGATGATCTCTTTGTAAATTTTATGTTTCCATCTACACTTAAAATACCACTCATCTTCGTATCATCGGCAAATTTGGATATCTCGGAATCATTACAATGCAGGAGGCCATTCAGCCCATCGTATCCACACTAACTCGCTCAAAGACCAATTCCCTCAGTTCCATTCCCCTACCTTCTCCCCATAACCCTGTACATTCTTCCTTTTCATATAATTGTCCAATTCCCTTTTGAATACTTCAATTGAACCTGCCTCCACCAGGTTCTCAGGCAGCGCTTTCCAGACCTTAACCATTTGCTGCGTGAAAAAGTTTTTCCTCATGTCACTTTTGCTTCTCTTACCAAATACTTTAAATCTGTGCCCTCTCGTTCTCGATCCTTTCACGAGTGGGAACAGTTTCTCTCTATCTACTTTGTCCAGACCCCTCATGACTTTGAATACCTCGATCAAATCACCTCTCAGCCTTCTCTTCTCCAAGGAAAACTGTCCTAACTTCTCCAATCTATCTTCATAACTGAAATTCCTCATCCCAGGAACCATTCTTGTGAATCTTTTCTGTACTCTCTCCAATGCCCTCACGTCTTTCTTAAAGTGCGGCGCCCAGAACTGGACGCAATACTCCAGCTGAGACCGAACTAGTGTCTTATACAAGTTCAACATAACTTCCTTGCTCTTGTACTCTATGTCCCTATTAATACATTATAATATAATTAATAACTATTAATATTAATATATATAAATATTGTATGCTTTATTAACCACTCTCAACTTGTCCTGCCACCTTCAATGACTTATGCACATATACACCCAGGTCCCTCTGCTCCTGCACCCCCTATAGAATTGTACCCTTTATTTTATATTGTCTCTCCATGTTCTTCCAACCAAAATGAATTACTTCACATTTCTCTGCATTGAACGTCATCTGCCACCTGTTTGCCCATTGCAGCAACTTGTCTATGCCTTTTGAAATTCTACACAATCCTCCTCACAGTTCACAATGCTTCCAAGGTTCCTAAATACGCAAATTTTGAAACTGTGCCCTGTACACCAATAGGTCATTAATAGATATTAGGAAGAGCAATGGTCCCAACACTGACTCTGGGGAACTCCACTACAAACCTTCCTCTAGCCCAAAAAACACCACTACTCTCCGTTTCCTGTCACTCAGCCAATTTTGTATCCATGTTGTCACTGTCTCTTTTATTCTATGAGCTATAACTTTGCTCACAAGTCTGTTGTGCGGCACTGTATCAAATGTCATTTGAAAGTCCGTGTACACCACAACAGCATTGCCCTCATCAACCCTCTCTGTTATCTCCTCAAAAAATCTCCAGCAAGTTAGTTAAACATGATTTTCCCTTAACAAATCCGTGCTGGCTTTCCTTATGTAACCTGCATTTTGTCTATGTGACTATTAATTTGGTCCTGAATTATTGTTTCTAGAAGTTTCCCCACTACCAAAGTTAAACTGACTGGCCTTATTTGCTGGGCTTATCTTTACACCCTTTTTTGAATAAGGGTGTAACATTTGCAATTCTCCAGTCCTCTGGTACCACCCGAGTCTAAGGAAGACTGGCAAATTATGGTCAGTGCCTCTGCAATTTCCACTCTCACTTCCCTCAGCATCCTTGGCTGTACCACATCCAGCCCTGGTTCTTTATCCACTTTATAGACAGCCTACCTAATACCTCATCATCAATTTTCATTCTTCTAGTGTATTAATTACCTCCTCTTTCAATGTGGCCTAGGTAGCATCTTCTTCCTTGGTAAAGACAGATGCAAAGTATTCATTTATCATCTCCTTGCCTCCATGCGTAAGTCCCCCTTTTGGTCCCTAATCAGGCCTACTCCACCTTTTACCACCCTTTTACTATTTTATATACCTATAGAAGACTTTGGGATTCCCTTTTATGCTAGCTGCGAGTCTCTTCTGATACTCCCTCTTTGCTTCTCTTATTTGCTTTTTCACTTTCTTTCTTAACCTTCCATATTCTGCCTGGTTCTCCATTGTATTATCTACCTGGCAGCTGTCATAAGCACATTTTTTCTTCTTCATCTTAATCTTTATCTCTTTTGTCATCCAGGAAGCTATGGATTGGTTTACCCTATCTTTCCCCTTCGAGGGAACATACCTTGACTGTGCTCGAACTCTCTCTTCTTGAAGGTAGCCCATTGTTCAGCTACCGTTTCTCTGCCAACCTTTGATTCCAATTTATTCGGCCCAGATCCATTCTTACCTCACTGACGTCGGCTTTCCCCCGGTTAATTCTTACTCTAGGTTGTTCTTTGTTCTTTTCCATAGCTAACCTAAACTTTATGATACAATGATTAATGTCTCCAAAATGTTATCCTACTGATATCTGATCCACTTGGCTCACCTAATTTCCAAGAACCAGGTCTAGCAGTTCCTCCACTCTTGTATGACTGGAAATATACTGTAGAAAATTTTCCTGAACACATTCGAGGAACTCTTGACCCTCTCTATCCTTTACACTACTACTCTCCCAGTCTATATTCGTATAATTAAAGTCCCCCATTATAACTTGTACCTCTCTGTAATTTCCTTGCAAATTTGTTCCTCTACATCTTTCCCACTAGTTGCTTACCTATATACTACAGCAAACAATGCAATTGTACCTTTTTTTTGTTCTTTAGCTCTAGCCAAACAGATTCTGTCCTTGGCCCCTCTGGGATATCATCTCTCTCCAACCCTATAAGCTCTGCTTAATCAATACTGCCACTCCTCCCCCTTTCCTTCCTTTCCTAAATTACCTGAACACCTTGTATCCAGGAATATTTAACACCCAGTCCTGCCCTTCTTTAAGCCAGGCCTCTGTTATTGCCACATCATCATATTTCCACATGTCAATCTGCGCCTGTAACTCAATCTTATTAACACTCCATTCATTCACATACATGCATATTAACCCTGATTTAGACTATTACTTTTTTCCTTACTCTGACCCCACCTAATAACTTCTTATTCTCCATTCTAGTGCTATCTATCTCTTCCAGTATTCTGTGCACCTTGGTATTTCCCTTTGATATTTTCTCTTGGTTCCCACACCCCTGCCAAGTTAGTTTAAACCGTCCCCAATAGCACCAGCAAAGTGCCCTGCAAGGAACTTAGTTCTGGCTCTATTTGGGTACAACCTGTCTGGCCTGTACAGCTCCTGTCTCCCCCAGAGCCAGCCCCAATGTCCCAGGAATCTAAAGCCCTCCCTCCTGCACCATCTTTCCAGTCATGCATTCATCTGCTTATCCTATTTTTATAGTCACTTGCGTGTGGTACTGGGAATAATCCGGAGAATACTACTTGAGGTCCTGCTTGCTGATTGCCTACCTAGCTCCCTAAATTTTGAGTGCAGGAGCACAACCCTCTTTCTGGCTATGTTGTTCGTATCAATGTGTACCATGGCTGCTGGCTGTTCACCCTCCCTCCTCAGGGTGCTCTGCAGCCATTTGATCACAAACTTGCATTGCCTGCCTCCACCTCTGTCCTCCCTACCATAACTCATTTAAAATTTTCATCCTCATGTTTAAATCCCCTACCATGTCTGGAACCTGCTCCAACCCTGTACGTCCCCTTTTTCTGAACTCTCTGCTCCTCTGTGTTACGCTCACACGAAGTGAAGCGATTGAAAATACAGAACACAAACTGAAGAGATCTAAAATTGGCTTTTCTTTTAAAAAGTGAACAATGTGCTGTCAACAAAATGGAGAACAAAACACATGACCCTCAGCATCACTTGCCCTCAAATCCACATCCTTGTCTACTAATTGCCTTGGGATCCAGGGCAATTTGGATCCAAAATTGGCTTAGTGGAAGGAGGCAAAGAGTGATGGTCAAGGGTTGTTTTTGAGAGTGGAGACCTGTGACCAGTGGTGTACCGCAGGGATCGGCGCTGGGACCCTTACTGTTTATAGTGTGCATTAATGATTTAGATGTGAATATAGGAGGTATGATCAGTAAGTTCGCAGATGGTATGAAAATTGGTGGTGTCGTAAATAGTGAGGAGGAAAGCCTTAGATTACAGGATGATATAGATGGGCTGGCAAGATGGGCAGAGCAGTGGCAAATGGAAGCTAATCCTGAGAAGTGTGAGGTGATGCATTTTGGGAGGACTAACAAAGCAAGGGAATATACAATGGATGGTAGGAGCCCAGGAAGTACAGAGGGTCAGAGGGACCTTGGAGTACTTGTCCATGGATCACTGAAGGCAGCAGCATAGGTAGATAAGGTGGTTAGGAAGGCATCTGGGATACTTGCCTTTATTAGCCGAGACACAGAATATTAGAGCAGGGAGGTTATGATGGAGCTGTATAAAATGCTAGTTAGGCCACAGCTGGAGTACTGTGTACAGTTCTGGTCATCACACTATAGGAAGGATGTGATTGCACTGGAGAGGGTGCAGAGGAGATTCACCCGGATGTTGCCTGGGCTGGAGCATTTCAGCTATGAAGAGAGACTGAAAAGGCTAGGGTTGTTTTCCTACCTCGCCCGGCAGCAGAGAAAGGGGAGGGGGGACCTGATTGAGGTATACAAAATTATGAGTGGCATTGATAGGATAGATAGGAAGAATCCTTTTCCCTTAGCGGAGGGGTCAATAACCAGGGAGCATAGATTTAAGATAAGGAGAAGGAGGTTTAGAGGGGATTTGAGGAAAAAAAGTTTCACCCAGAGGGTGGTTGGAATATGGAAGACACTGCCTGAAGTAGAGGCAGGAACCCTCACAACATTGAAGAAGTATTTAGATAAGCACCTGAAACACCATAGCATAGCCAAGTGCGGGAAAATGGGATTAGATTGGATGGGTGCTTGATGGTCGGTGCAGACACGATTGGCTGAAGGGCCTGTTTCTGTGCTGTATAACTCTATGACTCGAAGACTGAAAACCAATTAAACCCCGTTTGCATGGACATGCATCAGATAATCACACCTGGACGTGAGTTCTACTCAAAACACAAAAAGACAAGAGCTTTTGCAGATTTCTAGTTTCCAAATACCCTCCATTTTAATGGAGTGTGAACCACCCTCATCTACTCAGAATGCGGCCATCATCAAGGCCATTGTACAGCCCAGCTAGGACTGAAACCTGAAATCATGTGGGCGAAGCTAACCCTTGTAAAAATAATTACCTTAATAGATAATAAAACAAAAAGTGCTGGAAATGCTCAGCAGGTCTGGCAGCATCTGTGGAGAGAGAAGCAGAGTTAACGTTTCAGGTCAGTGACCCTTCATCAGAACTGGCAAAGGTTAGAAAAGGCTAAAAATGCAATAGGTTTTAAGCAAAGTGGAGGCGGGGCAAAAGATAACAAAAGGGAAGGTGTTGATAGGACAGAGAGTCACAGAGAATAATTGAGCAGAAGGTCATGGAGCAAAGGCCCAGGCTAAATGCAAGAACATGACAAAAAAAAGTGGGCAGGCACATGGTAAAAAAATGAATCATGGAACAAACTTAAATAAAGAGAAAAAATAAAAATAAAAATAAAAAGGGGGGGGTGGGGCAGTCATGCTCTGAAATGATTGAACTCAATGTTCAGTCCAGCAGGCTGTAGCGTGCCGAAACGATAAATGAGATGCTGTCCCTCGAGCTTGCGTTGATGTTCACTGGAAAACTGCAGCAAATCCAGGACAGAGATGTTGGCATGACAGCGGGTGCGGTTGGGGGGTATCAGCTGTGGGTATTGAAATTGCAAGCGACAGGAAGCTTGGGGTCATGTTTTCAGACTGAGCAAAGGTGTTCTGCAAAGCAGTCACCCAATGTGCGTTTGGTCTCCCCAATGTAGAGGAGACTGCATTGTGAGCAGCGAATACAGTATACACCCTCCTGGTGTTTGATAGAATGTCCACCAAAACTTGTTTTCACAGCCACATCTCCTTCCTCAGCGACGGTCTCCGGCTCCGACTTATTCCTCGTGGATTCCAACTAAAGTTTCATCCTTCATGTTTTGAATCCACCCAGGATTACAGGTATCTCTGAGAAATACAACGTTCCTCGGACTGCTGTTCTCACCGCATCCTGAGATCCACACTCAGTGCCATGTGCCGCCACATGTACACACTGGACCTCTCTCTCCAGAAGCACCGCCTCACCTTATCTCAAAGCTGTTCTACTCCACAATTTCATTTCATCCTTCATCTTATCTGCGTATCAAAGAACTTTTTTTCTTCCTTTCAGTTGTTAAGAAACGCAAGCTCCAGCAGCTGATGGGGACTAATGCCCCTCCAGATCCTTCTTCCCCTTCACTTCCCTCTGACCCCATCCCTTCTGACTTTCCCCTCTCTGACGCTGAATGTTCTGTACTCAGCAAATGACTCAGTTTTATACCCTTACGCTCCCACCTTAATGTATTTCACGCTCGGCATGAACAAAGAACAGTACAGCACAGGAACAGGTCATTCGGCCCTTCAAGCCTGTGCTGATCATGATGCCTGTCTAAACTAAAACCTTCTGCGCTTCCAGGGTCCGTATATCTCTATTCCCATCCTATTCATGTATTTATCAAGATGCCTCTTAAATGTCACTATCCTACCTGCTTCCACCACCTCACCCGGCAGCATGTTCCAGGCACTCACCACCCTCTGTGTAAAAAAAAAACTTGCCTCGCACATCCCCTCTAAACCTTGCCCCTCTCACCTTAAACCTATGTCCCCTAGTAACTTACTCTTCCACCCTGGGAAAAAGCTTCTGATTATCCACTCTGTCCATGCCTCTCATAACTTAGTAAACCTCTATCAGGTCGCCCCTCCACCTCCGTCGTTCCAGTGAAAACAATCCGAGTTTATCCAGCCTCTCCTCATAGCTAATGCCCTCCAGACCAGGCAACATCCTGGTAAACCTCTTCTGTACTGTCCCCAAAGCCTCCACATCCTTCTGGTAGTGTGGCGACCAGAATTGTATGATGCAACCTTCCAAAACAGCGCTTCTGAGATGTCTTCTTTTTTCCTTAAACGAGAATTCCCCCACTGTGGTTGACAGGGCGCTCTACCCTGCCTGGCCCATTTCCCACACCTCTACCCTCACCCCTTCCCCTCCCCCCCAGAACCGCGACAGGGTTCCCCTTGTCCTCACTTTCCATCCCACCAGCCTCCATATCTAAAGGATCATCCTCTGCTATTTCCACCACGTCCAGCGTGATGCCACTACCACACGCGTCTTCCCCTCCCCTCCCGTCAGCATGCCGAAGGGATCGTTCCCTCCGCGACATCCTGGTCCACTCGTCCATCACCCCTGACACCTTGTCCCCTTCCCACAGCACCTTCCCCTGCAATCGCAGGAAGTGTAATACCTGCCTTTTTACCTCCTCTCTCCTCACTATCCAGGGCCCCAAACACTCCTTTCAGGTAAAGCAGCAATTTCTTTCAATTTAGTATACCGTATGCGCTGCTCACAATGTGGTCTCCTCTATATTGGGGAGACCAAATGCAGATTGGGTGATCGCTTTGCGGAACACCTCCGCTCAGTCCCAAAACATGACCCTGAGCGTCCCGTCGCTTGCCATTTCAACACTCCCCCCTGCTCTCAGGCCCACATCTCTGTCCTGGGATTGCTGCAGTGTTCCAGTGAACATCAACGCAAGCTCGAGGAACAGCATCTCATTTACCGATTAGGCACACTACAGCCTGCTGGACTGAACACTGAGTTCAATAATTTCAGAAAATGACTGGCCCCCTTTTTTTATTTTAGTTTGTTTCATGATTCATTTTTTAACCATATGTCTACCCACTATTTTTTTTCATGTTTGTGTTTTGGCCAGGGCTGTTCATTATTCTGTCATTTAACACCCTTTCTGAACTAATGCTTTGTCATTCACCACACCCTTTGCCTTTGCTCCATGGCCTTGTCAGTTATTCTCTGTGACCCTCTGTCCTATCAACACCTTACCTTTTGTTATCTTTTGCCCCACCCCCACCATATTTGTTTAAAACCTATTACATTTCTAACCTTTGCCAGTTCTGATGAAAGGTCACTGACCTGAAACTTTAACTCTGCTTCTCTCCACAGATGCTGCCAAACCTGCTGAATATTTCCAGCACTTTCTGTTTTTATACTAGAGTCTGGCCTCTCCTCAGCCGCATAGTGCAACAAAAGGTTTGTTGTTTCAGGAATAATCCGTGGGATCCACTTCGGAAGGTGAGTTTTTAAAGTTCAGGCCTGTTTGTCTTAAAGGCCTGCTACCCGACCCGAACCCCGTGTCGTGTTGCATTCTGGGTCCGGCATTCGGGCTCGGGTTGGATCTGACATGCTCTATCACCACTTCAGGTAAGTGACTTTAATGTTAATTTACTTTTGGACTTTAAAGGTGGTTTTTCTACAATTATTTTAAGCTTGTGCAGGTAAGGAACAAAGTGAAATACGGAAGGTAGGTTAACTGATGGCCGGGTGCGGGAAAAAATGGAAGGACTCGGGCCGGGTTGGGCTCAGATGGGGTTCTGTCGGTCTCGGGTCAGGTCTCATTTGCAGACCCGACCAGGCCTTTAGTTTGTCTGGCATCCTTGAATTTCAGCCAGGGCGTGTTGGGGTAAGGGGGGTGGGGAAACGGGGGGAAGGCGGCGTGGCGGTGAAGGGGCGGGGGGAGAGGAAGGGGTACAATAGCGGCAAGAGAGTGCCTTTCCAAAAACGACTTGTTTACCGGTGAGAAATGCCCTAAGACGTCAGCATAGTCTTCAACCCAAAGTGAACTGCCAGGAGACAGCAACAGCCCAACCAATACTCAAACACCAGCAAACAGGCCTGCAACTTTACAAAATTCCTTCCATTGAGGATCCCACAGATCATTCCTGAAACAACAGATTTCTGCAACCTGAAATCTGTAACACCTCTTACCTTGTACTAGATAGGTAGATCAGTGTGTGTGAGATTGAATGCGTGTGTGAGTGGTGTTGCAACAATTTCAGAATTAGGCATATTGCTCAATAAATAATTAATCTTTTGTTTTAAGAAAACCTGTTACTGTCTGTTTATTTGACAAATAAAACACAAAGGGGACAAAACCCTAATAACAAAAACAGTTGCTGCAGTCAGGTGGGAGTTGAACAGTGAGAACCACTCACAACACTCACCACATGGCCATAACATCTGGCTCTGGTCTTTTGTGCATCTCCCCTGCCTTTGACCCACCATTGGCAGCTGTGACTTCAGCTACCTCATTCCCGTCATGCTCTCAAACGTCCTCCTTCAAACACTCAGTATCTCTCTCAAGAAACCCTTTAAAACTTACTTCTTCTACCACCAAGCTTTTGGTCACATCTTTCATTGCTATGGAGACTGACTCAGATGTTTGAATACCAATTCTGATTATATACTTTAATAGGCAGTGAAAAAGTACAATTTCCATTTTCAGTTTTGCTTTTTAATAATTAATATGATTAAGAGGCACAAGACTCACATACATTAACGATTCTCTCCCGTGGAAAAGTCACCTCAATTACAAACACACCGGGTTTTGCCAAGTCTGTTCTCACATCTCCAGTCTGTAGTGCAATTGGACTTTTGATTATACATGCAATACTGTCGTCTGCCATTTTAGCTGTGTGTGTAGAACAGGAGATTAGTGTTAGATGCAACCATATTTTTAGTGAAATAAGAGAAAATTGATATTGCACTTCAATAGTGCCTATAAATTTCAAACTACTTGAATTCTAAGTTCATAATAGAATTCTAAGCCACTAGCATTTTAGGAGACTATCCAATATTGCACCCATAAAGCATGCAAGTGATAGTGGAGTAGGAAAATAAATGCTACTTAAAAGCGTGCATCAATTATAACAAATTGGAATTTTGACAAGCAAGTTTGTATTTCAGTAGTCAATGTAAATTTGTTAGCATATTCAATTAATGCCCAATGCCACACACCAAAAATCTCTGCATCAACATGAAGTCAAAGAAAAATACATCTCTGCTGCAATGATGTTTCATTATATTTCTAATTAATTAGTTAACATGTATTTGCATAGCGCTTTTAATATAATAAAAAAATCCCAAGACTTTTACAGAGCAACATAAAACAAAGTATGACACCCAGCTACATAAGGAGATATTAAGTCAGATGCTTGGTCAAAGCGTTAGGTTTTAAGGAACATCTTAAAAGAGAAACGCGAAGTAGAGAGGCAGAGAGGTGTAGGGAGGGAATTCCAGAGCTTACGACACAGGCAGCTGAAGGCACAGCCCCCAGTAGTACAGCAATTGTAAGCTGAAGAGTCCAGAATTAGACGAGCACAGATATCTCAGAGGGTTGTACAGCTCGAGGAGATTACTGAGATAGGAGGGGCAAGGACATGGAGGGATTTGAAAACAAGCATGAGAATTTTAAAATCAAGACTTTGCTTGACCAGGAACCAATGCAAGTAAGTGCGCACAAGGGTGATAGGAGAAAGAAACTGGGTGTGAATTCTGACACAGGCAGCAGTGTTTTAGATGACCTCAAGTTTACGGAGGGTAGAATGCAGGAGACCAGACAGGATTGCATTGGAATAGTCAAGTCTAGAGGTAACAAAGACATGAATGAGCAGATGAGCTGAGACAGGGGCAAAGTCAGGTGATGTTATGGAGGTGGAAATAGGCAGTCTTAGAGATGGCACGAATATGGTCGAAAGCTCATCTCAGGGTCAAATGTGACATCAACGTTGCGAATAGACTGGTTTAGTCGCAGACTATTGCCAGGGAAAGGCATGGAGCTGATGGCTAAGGATGGAAGCTTGGAGCAGGGACTGAAAACAATGATTTCAGTCATCCCAACATTTAATTTTAGAGATACAGCACTGAAACAGGCCCTTCGGCCCACCGAGTCTGTGCTGACCATCAACCACCCATTTTACACTAATCCCATATTCCTACCACATCCCCACCTGTCCCTATATTTCCCTACCACCTACCTATACTAGTGGCAATTTATAATGGCCAATTTACCTACCAACCTGCAAGTCTTTTGGCTTGTGGGAGGAAACCGGAGCACCCGGAGAAAACCCACGCAGACACAGGGAGAACTTGCAAACTCCACACAGGCAGTACCTGGAATTGAACCCGGGTCACTGGAGCTGTGAGGCTGCGGTGCTAACCACTGCGCCACTGTGCCGCCCTCAATTACCTTAATTGAAGGTAATTTCTGCTTATCGGCTACAGGATGTCAGATAAGCAGTCTGATAATTTAGCAGCAGTGGAGGAGTCAAAAGAGGCAGTGGTGAGGTATACCTGTGTATTGTCAACGTACATGTGAAAACTAATGCTGTGATTTTGGATGATGTCGCTATGGGCTGACGTAGGTGAGAAATAAATTAGCTAAAATATTTGGCTCCTGTTCATGTTTTCAAAGCTATTGTTCCATTTAGATCACTCCATGGTAATTTTCAAGTTGCTGGATGTCAATGCACTTTAGGTAGGTCTTAGTTAGGATAGCAGTGGGACACTGCGCAATTTGTTCTCTGCATGCCTCAAATTCTGGACTCTTCAGAATTCCTGCTTTTAATTGCTCTGCCATTGTGGGCTGCACCTTCAGTTGCCTAGGCTCCAGGCTCTGGAATACCCTCCCTACACCTCTCCACCTCACTTTCCTCCTGTAAGACACTCCTTAAAACCTACCGCTTTTACCAAGCTTTTGGTCATCTGTTTGAATATCTCTTTTTGTGGCTCAGTATCATACTTTGTTTTATATGGATCCCGTGAAGTGCCTTGGGACATTTTATGATGTTAAAGGGGCTTTATAAATAAACTTATCATCTCAATACAACAGACTAAAAGAGCTCCAAGGAAATCAGGAGACTCAGCCCAAATAACCATGCAGCATCTTGTGCATGGGCATTGGGTACAGAGAGTATTATGTTGAAATGCCTCACATTTGAGGTACGACTACACTGCAATAAGAACCGAGATTATAGGTTCCATTCAGAATTGGGGACTTGAATCCAAAACCTATTAAAAGAAGCCAAGCTGACACCTACAGTTATTACATCAGAACAGTTTATAACGTGTATTTTTACAGAGTAAAATGAGAAAAGGGTTGGGACGCGGGGGGAGTTTGATTTGCTGGGATGTGGAATTGGTTGTAAATACGGGGCGCTTTAGTACCCAATGTAATCATGTCGTTTCATGCAATAACTTGGCAGGAATGTTATATTTAATCTGATATTAACATACTGAAGTTGTAACAATAAAATCTCGGGATAGTAATACAGAAAGCGTCTCTAAAATGTATCAACAAAATGGGTTAAAAATAACCAGTAAACTGAAAAGACTGGGCATAAAACTCTCACAATTCTACCAGTGTTTAGATTTAGAAAATCATACGGCATCGTAAAAGCATACCTTACCGTCGAATTACTAATTGGAATAAAAATTATGGTAACTATTTCCGATTATAACTGAAGAAAACGCAATTTCATGTATTATATAAGCCGATAACCTGAAAGCAGAATGCGACCATAGCGACAGGTCATGTGACGAGGAGGCGGGGCTACAGGGCGGTAGATCACGTGATAAACCCCGGCCGCGCTGCGCAGTGACGTGCTTTGATCTGGGAATGGGGTACGTGCCGTCGGAACGTAGGGGAAGGCGGTGAATGGCACGTGATGCTGCTCGCATGGACTCTGACTATATATAGGACGGCATCGACGCTTCGCGCTTGTATCGGGGAGGTGATGTGTAGTTGGTGGTGGGGGATGTAATTAGGTTGTTAGTTTCAACGTAGAGGAAAAAAGTTATCGTATGATTTTTGTGCCACAAATTTGAGTAATGCTAATGAAGGGATTGGTTTAATGAGACGCACTTAGTAAGACAAAATTGAGGCTTCAAACGGTTTTTTTTCCCGCGCGCGCAGTCTGTATTAAACGGACAAACCTTCCAGAGATTTCTCTTGGGGGGGGGCGGGAGCCGAACTTTCTGACAAATGGTGTGGAAAGTATCTCCTTTTAAATCTTCCACTCACGAAAGGTTATACCCTTTGAGATTAAGATTACACGGACATTCAGTTTTTAAATTAGATCAATGAGTAATGTTGTGCTGTTTAATCATAACATTTTACAAGATACATTTATATTTGTAAATGCTTCAGTAAACTTAATTATTCATCTTTGATGTAACTGGTTCCTCCAATCAGGTTATAAAAATCTGAGGAAAGATGGGTAAATGATAGCAGCACTTTAAAAAGTGCATCTGGTAATTATCAAGAAAAAGAAATGCTATTATGGAAATAGATTTTACTGAGCTGCAGTTCAATGGGTAATTGTTGCCTGATGCTTTGTGCAGTTCCACTGGTTTCAATCTGACTTCCAAAGTGAAGGTTTGGATGTTCTGAAGTTTGTCTTTCCATTACTGGATGTCACTTCAGCTAGGGATACTGGTTAGTCAGGCTGAGTTTTCTCTTCCCTTCTGAAACCAACTGATGCCTTTCTGCTTCTGGGTTCAGAACGCTTAAGTTCAACACCAGACAAGCAACTTGGAGAATGGGTCAAAGGCATCTGTTGGAGATCGGTTAAGCCTGTCTAGTTTGAATTCAAACTATCAACTGTATGGGCAATAGTGAATTATAGTGACAAATCATGTATTCAAGAAAATTGCTCATTCTTAATTACTGCATCTGGAAAACTTGCTAAATACCTTGGCAGTGGAGCTAATTTTCCTGAAAGCAGAAAGTGAATGTTTTTGTTTCTTCCAGTGCTGAGTAATGTTTAATTACATTTTTCAGCAAATCAAAGCTTATAAAGTTCTAGTGAGTTTAAGACCATAACACTTTCCAACACAAGGGAAGTTACTGGGAATAGGTCCAATCATGTTGGTGTTGGATGTCTGCTAGAGTATTCCAAAACAAATTTCTTGACTCCAGTGTTTATCTAACATCTGTTTTTACACCTTAATTTACTCAATTTAAGAAATGTAACAGTTAAACTGAAACATTTATAATTGCACAA
Organism: Heterodontus francisci; assembly: GCF_036365525.1. Taxonomy (NCBI): domain Eukaryota; kingdom Metazoa; phylum Chordata; class Chondrichthyes; order Heterodontiformes; family Heterodontidae; genus Heterodontus; species Heterodontus francisci. Next base: position 18,415,569 of record NC_090389.1, on the reverse strand, counting down.
GGATTGAAACAAAAATAAATTGCTCCCAAATGGAAAAAGGAAAAGATGGTTCTTGTCAAATCAAGTGGATTGAAGACTAGCAATTAAGTGGTGGATGGAGATAAGGGTTGATTTGTGAAGTACTGTTCAGTCATGGAATTCACATACCTGCTATAGAAGGGGAACATGAGTAAAGATGCCTATTTAAATAGGGAACAAATCTGATACAGGCACTGCAGGCCAATTAGTTCTGTAGAAATGTTGGGTAAAGGAATGGCAGCTATAGTAAAGGGGTCAGAAGCATATATGTTTACTAATAGTTACTTCAAAACCAATGTAGATTCAAAACTGAAGTATGTTGCTTGACAAATCTGGTCTTGAACTAGGAATTGATACAATTCACTTGTCAATTTTGTTCTACATGGGACTATTACATGAACTCATGGATTTTTAGTTCAGATTTTTGGAATACGTTGAGCACTAATAGAAACAAAAACTGCTCAAGGTATAATGTGAAGTACAGACTTGGGTAGAAGTGCTTGAATGCCTGTTAATTATACCCTGGATGTACAATTCACGGAATTGCAGGCTTTTTAAAATGAGGTTCCCAAAAATGGCCTCTGTAGTAGGGATGGAGAATGCAGTTAATGTTTGGAATGATTTAGATCAGTCTAGATTTGCAAATACTTTGTCAGTATTATTTTGACTATTCTGTTAAAGAATGAGTGCACAGCAGAGGGAGTAGAATTTGCACAAGGAAGCTTTGTCTCCACAATTAATTCTGATCCCCAAGTGAGGGGAAGCAACTTATTTTTTTTAAATTCAATTCCTAGCCAGAGCACCAGAGGAAATGCTGAGAGGTTGCTTCTGAGGCCATTAAAAAAAAAAAAATCTCAAGCATTTATCTTTGAGCACCTGAGGCATGTATACATTTGGGTTGCAAAGAAGCAGTAACAATGATCCCACAGTGTGGGAGTTGAGGAAGGATTGGGATGGTTGAACTTGTGTTCAGAGGGACAGTTGAGACCTTAAATACATAGATTACATCAACTGAAGCCAGAAAATTACTTCAAAGCACACTAGCAGGACAATAAAAATATAAATGTATAGTTAATTTCTCAGATGGTTTTAGAAAAGAACCCTGACTGAAATGATAGACATTTGGACTAATGTTGGATAAGAATGAAGAGATGTTCTAAACACACAAATTATGTAACCCCAATGTTTCAGTTATCTTGCATTGTGGTCAAATTAACCCTGCAGCTGAAGCAATTGATAACTTGAAAGCTTTTTCAATCTGATTCATGTAATTCAGTTGGTGCTCAAGTTCAACAAAATGTTCGGCTGTAAGTCAACTTTAAGCTCCAATGCCATGTGCTTGATTTACCTACTTGAAAAGTAACTAACTGACACAAATCCGTCCCTTCTGTGACAAACTAATGAAGGGGGAGATTGCTATAGATACTGCAGTGGAAAAATACTATGAGCCCCTCCAACAGTTTTTTGTGCCAGACTAGTCAAGTGATACACGGCAAAACTGGACAATCTGGTTTGTATCATTTGTCAGACAAAGTAATAGCATGGTGCTAGGATTGCCTGTTTTTACTTAAAAATTTTACAGAAGAGGAATTGAGAAGTAGCATGCAAGGTATCTACAGTGGGATACTTGTGCTGAGCAATTGCCTGGATGGTATACTCCTGGTTCCAGTGAGTGTTCTGAGTATAACAGACTCCTACTTGCTTATTTAAGTTCAATAAATTTAAAAGTTAACTTGTCTTTTAAAGTCTCAGCCTTTCTAAAGACTGGAATGTATGTATTGGATGGTTCTAGTCAGTCGTGAGCTGCAAAATAATTGGGATTTGTCAGATGTGAATGCTGGGACATACTGAAATTAAGAATACCACGACTGTTAAAGTAGATTTCATAAGTAATTTTCTGAAAAGTTGTTTTAAGTCTGAACAAGCAGAGCTCCTTTAGATATGTGTACAGGGAAGCTGAATACAGACACTTGGACAGGCATTAGCTGTTTATTTCTGATTATTGTAGTGTATACAGTTTCAGCCAGGTTATTTGATGGATTTTACCTGGTAATTTTTAACTCCTGCAAACAAATCTTACTAAACTGGTCATTATGGCACAGAAGGAGACCATTTGGCCCATTTGAGTCCATGCTGACTCCAGAGTAATCCAGTCAGTCCCTTCCCCCTGCTCTATTCCTGTAGTCCTGAAAAATTTATTCCCTTCCAAGTGCCCATCCAATTTCCTTGTGCAATCATTGCTTGTTTCTGCTTCCACTACCCTTGTGGACAGTGTCTTCTTGGTCATTACCAATTAGTATTTTAAGAAAAAACTTCATCTCCTTGCGTGTCTTGTCCAAAACTGTCGGTGTCCCCTAGTCCTTATACTCCTAGTCCTTATGCTATCAGTTAATAGCAGTTTTTTCTTTGTTTACCTTAACCTAAATCTTTTCATAATTTTGTACACTCTATCAAATCTCCCTTCAATCTCTTTTGCTCCAGGGACAACCACTGCAGCTTCTCCAACCTAACCTTGTAGCAAAAATCCCCCATCCCTACAAGCATTCTGGTAAATCTCTGCATCTTTACATGACCTTCACATCCTGAAGTGTGACCAGAACTGGACTCTAGTTGTGGCCTAACCAGAGCTTTATAAAGGTTCAGCATAACTTGGCTGCTTTTGTAAAGCCCAAGATCACATGCTTTGCTAACCACTCTCAGGTCTTTGAATCTGAAAGGAAATATTATGTACATGTACCTCCTGCTCCCTCTGTTACTGCACTCATTAGAATTGTGCAATTAAATATATATAGCCTCTCCCTATCCCTTGTGCCAAAATGTATCACTTCACTCTTTGCTCTGTATTAAACTCCATGTGCCACTTGTCTGCCTGTTCTGCCAGCCTATAGGTCCTGTTGCAGTCAATGGGTATCATCTTTACTGTTTGCTACACCTCGGAGTTGGGTATCATCGAAATTTTACTCTATTCGAATTTGCAAGTTGTTTGTATATGTCAAAGCAGTGCTCCCAGCACTGTTAGATGAATTAATTACCCATTCCTTATTTGTCTTGTCAATTGTCAGTGGTTACTTGCATCTGATTCAGCTGTGCAATTGTGGGAAAACAGTATGTTGTATACCTAGTGAGGCAAATATCTGGATCTTGGACATCATGGGAAAGAAGTGTTGGAAGGTGGGAATGTACCACAGCTTGTAAAGGTTGGATGGTTGCTCACCTTTTGGACCCATTGATCATCAAAGTAGTTGCTATCAATTAAGCTGTGACAATTAAGTCTGAGTTGATGAAATCTCTCTGTCAGAACTTGGATCAGATATCCCTCAATAGCAACTTCATTGTCAAAGGAGGCAAACTTCTGTCATTGGGGTGATCATCAAGAAGCTGAAGTTTACTCAAGTATGCAGGAAGCTTGCATTTCACCATGGGACATTTTGGACATCTTTTCATCTAGTGGTAACTTATGCTTCAATTTCAAAGCCATTTTTTCATCTAGCCTAAAATTGATTTAGAAACGGGAGTAGCCCATTTAGCCCCTTGAGCCTGTTCTGCTATTCAATGATCATGGCTTGCCAAATGCTTTTCTCCTATATAGCTTGATACCTTTGACAAAATTCTTATCAATCTCCTGATTTAAAATTAACACTTGATCTAGCATCAATTGCTGTTGGTGGAAGAAAGTTCCAAACTTCTACCACCCTTTTGTTTGCAGAAGTGTTAATTTCACTTCTGAAAGGTCTGGCTGTAATTTTTGGACTGCCCAGTCATACACCCCAACTATTGGCAATAGTTTCTCAATCTTTCCTATCTGTTCCCCTTAATAACTTAAACTTCAATCAAATTCTAGGGAATACAAGCCTAGTTTTTGTCATCTCTTCTAATTTGTCACCTTGAAATCCAAGTATCATTGTGGTAAATCTACGATGCATTCAAGACCAAGATGCGTCCAGAACTGTTCCATTTTCCAGGTGTGGTCTGACCAGGGTTTTGTACGAAAGCATCATTAAATATCCCCTCTTGTATTCCGATTCTCTGAAGACCAGAATTCTATTCCCTTCATTTAGGAAGTACCCTTTTTAGGTTAAGTGGATGGTCTCATTTGCTTATATTGAAATCCTCTTACTATAGTTTTGCCCTTTCAATTAAGCTTATAACCTCTTGTAATTTTACGCTTCCATCTACGCTGCTTACAATTCTGTCTATCTTTGTGTCATTGGCAAGTTTGTATATGTGACCCTCTCGTTAATGCTGTGAATAGTTGCAGCCCAACTCTGATCTTTGAGATACCACTAGCCATATCCTTCCAATCATTGTCCATTTACCCCATCTGTTTCCTGCTGCTCATCCAGTTCCCTAACCAGGTCAGTAATTTGCTTTCAGTTCCATGATCTTCAACTTTAGCCAACAGCCTCTTTGTAAGGGACTGTATCAAATGCTTTCAGGAAGTTCCTATAAATAACGTCCATAGACGTTACTCTGTCCAGTATTTTGGTCACCTCTTCAGAAAATGCATTTAGATCTATCAGGCATGACCTACCCTTTACAAAATCAGCGTTAGCTAAAAATTTCCAGTCTCAGAATGCAAGCAGTAGGATCTGGAGTAGGCCATTTGGTCCTTTTTTGAGTCTATTCTGCTTTCAACAAGATCATGGCTTATCTACCTCAACTCCATTTTTTTGCACGATTCATGCATCCCTTAATTCCCTTAGTATCAAATACTCCCATCAATCTCTGTCTTGAATATTCTCAACTATTTGAACATCCACAGTTCAATGGGATTGAGAATTCTGAAGAGTGAAGACATTTCTCCATCAGTCTGAAATGGCCAACCCCTTCTGAGACTCAGACCCTCTATTCTAGATTCCCCAACCAGGGGGAAATATTTTCTCAGCATCTACCCTATCAAGCCCCTGAAGAATTTTACATATTTCATTTAGGTCACCTCATTCTCCTAAACTCCAGCAAATATAGGTCTGGCATAGTCTCTCCTCATTGGACAATCCCCAGATTCCAAAAATCAGTCTAGTGAACATTTGTGCTCCTCCAGGGCAAGTATCTCCTTACTAATGTAAGGAGATCAAAACTGGAAATAATTGTGGTGTGGCCCCACCAATGTCTTGTATAAGTTGTCACCCTATCCTTAGACTGTAACAGTTTGCTGACAACTATATAATTCCCTGGTTTTCCCTCGGTTAACTTTCTTAAGACAGCAGACTTGAAACATATGCCTTGCATTTCAAGTCCTATACAGGGGGAATTAATTGCAATTAGTTCCTTGTGATTAAGTGCCAGTGACATTGTTCCTGGAAAAACTTAAAGATCCTATGAGACTTGCTACATAGGGGGCTGTCGGTAGTCCTGAATATGCAAGTGTTGATGTAAAATATTTGGGACTGTCATGAAGTGTCTTCTACGGTGGTTTGGCCTGCTACTGGACCTGATTCCGACGGGGCCTTACAACGTGATGGTTTGGGTTGGATCGCTCTTTCGGGGTCGGGGACACAGTACTCCACAGACAGAGTCTGCGCAGTGAGAAAGTGAGGGTCTCCTATGATGTCATCACGCTCATGCTGCAGCAGTGTAGCTTCCTTCCATTCCATCCATCCAAAAGTGATAAGTACAGTGAGTACACTATATGGTTGGGTAGGGCATGGGGAAAAAATAGAAGGGCTTGGGTCTGATGTGGTTCTGTTGGGTTTTTTTTTCAGACCCGTGCAAGCCTTTTAGGACGAACAGGTTTTACACTGTTGAAATTGGGTACTTCAAACCTGCTGTAATTGCAATAAAAACTGTAAAGGATGTGGTGAGTCAGCACTAACGAACTAGGAGCAGAAGTCGTCAATTCAGCCCTTTGAGCCTGCTCCGCCATTTCAAAACGATCATGGCTGATCTCATCTCTGCCTCAACTCCAATTTTCTGCCCGTTCTCCATAACCCTTCAACCCATTACTAATTAAAAATCTGTCTCTCCTCAAATTTACTCAATGTCCCAGCATCCACTGCACTCTAGGGTAGTGAATTCCACAGACTCACCGAACCTTTGAGAGAAGTAATTTCTTCTCCTCATCTCTGCGTTTTAAATCTGCTACCCCCTATCCTAAAACTGACTTCTTGTTCTAGATTTCTCTACATCTACTTTGTCAATTCCCTTAATCATATAATATACCTCAATTAGATCTCCTCTCATTCTTCTAAACTCGAGAGTAAAGGCCTAAACTGCTCAATCTCTCTTCCAAAGACAAACCCCTCATCTCTGGAATCAATCTAGTGAACTGCCTCCAATGCAACTACATTTACCCCACAGGTAAGGGGACCAAAACTGTACGCAATACTCCAGGTGCAGTCTCACTATTGCCTTGTACAGTTGCAGCAATACTTCCCTAGTTTTATACTCTATTCCTTTAGCAATAAATGCCAAAATTCCATTTGCCTTCCTTATTACTTGTATGCTAGTTTTCTGCGATTGCACGAGGACACCCAGATCCCTCTGTACTGAAGCACTCTGAAGTTTCTCTCTATTTAGATAATTTGCCTTTTCTATTCTTCTGACCAAAATGAATAACTCACACTTATCCATGTTAAACTCCATCTGTCAAATTTTGGTCCATTCATGTAACATCCATATCCATTTGTAAATTTCTTATTTCTTTATTGCAACTTACTATCCCACCAATTTTAGTGTCATCTGCAAATTTGACTATAGTACCTTCTATCCCTGCATCCAAGTCATTTATATAGATTGTAAATAGTTGGGGCCCGAGGACCGAACCCTGTGGCATCCCACTAGTTACATCTTGCCAACCAGAAAAAGACACATTTAACCCGACTGTCTGTTTTCTGTTGGTTAGCCAATCCTCTATCCAAGCTAATAAATTGCCCCTAACCCCATTTGATCTTGCCTTTTGTGTGGCACCTTATCAAATGCCTTCTGGAAGTCCAGATATACTACATCTACAGGATCCCCATTATCCACTTTGTTACATCTTTGAAGAACTCTAGCAAATTAGTCACACGATTTACCCTTCATAAAACCATGCTGACTCTGATGGATTGCGTTTTGACTTTCTAAATGTCCTGTTATTACTTCCTTAATAATGGATTCTAACAATTTCCCAATGACAGACTAACTGGTCTATAGTTTCCTACTTTCTGCCTCCCTCCCTTTTTGAATAAGGGCATTACATTTAGCTTTTTTCCAATCCACTGGAAGCTTTCCAGGGAATTTTGGATTATAATTAATGGATCCACTATCTCCGCTGCCACTTCCTTTTAAGACCCTAGGATGTCGGCCATCAGGTCCTGGGGACTTTGTCTGCCTTCAATCTCAATAGTTTGCTCAGTTCTTTTCCCTAGTGGTGATTGTTCTAAGTTCCTCCCTTTTTCTATAATCTCTACATTACCTGTTACTATTGGGATGGTACTAGTGTCCTCCACTGTGAAAACTGAGGCAAAATACTGATTTAGTGTCTCTGCCATTTCTGTGTTGCCTTCTATTAACTCCCCAGTCTCCTCTTCCAAGGAACCAACATTCACTTTAGCTACTCTCTTCCCTTTTATATACGTATAGAAGCTTTTGCTATCCATTTTTTTTATATTTTGCACTAGTTTTCTTTCATAATTTACCTTTTCCTCTTATTTTTTTTTAGTAACCCTTTGATATTTAAAAATTTCCCAATCTTCCAGCCTGCCACTGGCCTTTGCAATATGGTATGCCTTGGTTTTTGTCTTTGTTATCCCTAACTTCCTTGCTGAGCCATGGATGTTTTTCTCCCTCTTAGAATCTTTCTTCCCCTCGAATATATTTTGGTTGGGAGGAATTGAATATCTCCTTAAACATCTGCCACTGCTCATCAACTGTCCTACCTTTTAGTCTTCCTGCCCAGTTCACTAGTGCCAAATATGTCTTCATGCCTGTTAGCGGGAATGAATCTAGAAGAATCACTCGACACTCAGGTCTGCTCCAATGTCAAACAGTTTATTTAGTTACGCCAGCGGGGAGCAGGTCACTGGGCTGTCCAGATGCCTTTCCACTGAACAAAGGAAAATCTTCCATGCTTATACATTTTCAAATTTTTTACTCAGCCCATCCCGGCCGGACATGGTCCAATCACAACGATTATCGATTATATACATTGATTATTAGAGCCAATAGAAGCGGTTACTAAGCATAGAGGGGCTGCATGACCGGCCCATACACAGATAGGGGATTACTCATGATGTTTTCACCTCGTTACAGGCTAGCACCTTTGTCAGCATTCCACAAGGGCGTCTGCTTTTCATTTTAATTAGCCTTTTGTTTGAGATTGGATTACTCAGCTCCTGTGGAATGTGGTCAAGTTAACTGAGCCCCCATGGTGCTTTGCAACCTCCTCACTGTTCACTAATAATGTTACTAGTTACTCAAATAATATTTAAACATTGATATTTATGGCAGGTGCCTCTGCGCTTGGGAATACCCTGCAACAATGCCTATGTAATTACCTTTGTTTAACTCCAGAATGCTAGTGTGGGACTCCAGTTTCCCGCCCTCAAGCTCTTCCCTAGAGGATCCTGAACTGAGATCATTCATTAACCGCACCTCATTACACAATACCAAATCTAGAATAGCCTGCTCCCTGGTTGGTTCCACAACATATTGCTCCAAAAAACAATCTAACACATTTAAATTAACTTTCCCTCGCAGCTATCCTTGCCAATTTGATTAATCCAGTCTATGTGCATCTTAAAGTCACCCATGAACATTGCTGTACCTAATACAACCCCTCAGTATTTCCTGGTTTACACTGTGCCCCACTGTGGAACTACTGTTTGGGGACCTATAGATTACTCCCACTTGGGACTTCTTTCCCTTGCTATTTCTTATTTCTACCCAGACCGATTTCTACATCTTGATCTCCAGTGCCTATATCATTTCTCACTACAGCACTGATCTCCTCCTCTTTCACTAACAAAGCTACACCACCTCCTGTCTATCCTTCTGAAATACTGAGTACCCCTGGATATTCAATTCCTAAATATGGTTTCCCTGCAACCACGTCTCCGTAATCACCGCTAAATCATACCCATTCGTCTTTGTGCTGTTAACTCATTTAATTTTATTTTGAATTCTTTGTGCATTCAGATACAAAGCCGTTTAAGTTTATTCTGTTATCAAATTTCCCTACTCTTGTATGATTCCTTGGTTCAATATGATGTTCACACGTTCTGTCCCTTGTTACCAAAAAATCAGCCTCATCACTAACCTGCACTCCTACCTTCCCCTTTAACTTTGACTTACTAATTTTCTATGCAACTGATCCCTTTCGCCCCCCCCCCCCCCCCCCCCCACTATTTAGTTTAAAGCCCTATCTACAGCCCTAGTTATGTGATTTGCCAGGACTCTGGTTCCAGCATGATTCAGGTGGAGCCCATCCCATCGGAACAGCTCCCTCCTTGCCCAGTACTGGTGCTAATGTCCCATGAATTTGATCCCATTTCTCACACCAATCTGTGAGTCACGCATTTACCTCTTTAATCTTATTGACCCTGTGCCAATTAGGCAGAATGTTAAAACACATATGCGATATGCAGTTGAAGTATAGATTAAGAGCATTTAGCTGTCAGATATTTTTCAACAGAATTTTTCAACAACTTTTATATAGCACCTTTTAACTTAATTCTGGATCTTGAGGTCTCTACCAACAGGTGTAATGCCAAGGTACTTTTAACATGTCAACTAAGTCAGAAGGCTGTGGGTTCAAGTTCCACTCCAGGACTTGAACACAAAAATTTAAAGCTGATAAGCTCCAGTGCACTGCTGAGGGAGTGCTGACTGTCTGAGTTGGTATCTAGGCAACAGCAGCTTTGAAGATTGGATCAAATAAGCTATTTACAAGTGAACCCCTGTTCCTGGATTACTTATCCAAATGTGCAGTGTTCTTGCCTTGACTAGAAGGCTGTGGATTCAAGTCCCATTCCAGAGACTTGAACAAAAATCTAGCCTAAAACTCCTGTACAGACTGAAGGAGTGCTACAGTTCCAGAAGTGCTTTCATTCCGATGAGACATTGAACAGAGGTCCCATCAGATCCTATGGCACTTTCAAAGAGAAGAGCTATCTTCAGTGTCCTGGCTAATTATCCTTCAATCAACATTACAAAACCAGATTATCTGTTCATTCTGTTAGTGGGAGCTTGCTGTATGAAAATTGGGTGCCACGTTTCCTACATTACAACAGTGCCTACACTTCAAAATTACTTCAGGCTGTAAGGTGCTTTGGGATATCCTGTGGGCATGAGGTGCTTATATAACTGCAAATCTTTCAATTCTTCTAAAGTTGTTTCTCCTGGTTTGTGTAGAAAATGAACTGAAAACAAGCATTTCACTGTCAAGCTTTTAAGTTCAATGTTGCCCTTTGAAATAGACTTGCAAGGAAATCTTAATGACATTGAATTTAAATTTGCACAGTGGTATACATCCAAAAATAACTTGGCTATTGTAATAAGTACAGGTGAATTCTGGAAATTGATTTGAGCTATGAAACAGTCCTTACAAGTAACTTAATATCAAGTCTACCATTGGAGGCAATTTACTACAAAGTTGTGATAAGTTTAATAGTTGGACCACCTATTGAAGTGCCAAACTCCAATTTATATTGTGAACCAGCTCTGTTACCCTAGCACTTGTTGCATTCAACATAAGTTACTATATGGAAATAGGTGTCAAATGTTTTTTATTGCCACTGCTGATCCCTGACACCTGGTGGTTCTTAGCTTGAACTATTGCAGCAATATGGAGCAGATGACTGGGCTGTGGCTGTCTTGAGTACCAAGTTCCGATTTCTGTCAAAAGTTTAGACTTGCTCGTCATGATGGAGAATACATGTTCATGCCTGTTCGTCTCAAACCTGGGATGAATTCTTGATGTAACATAGAGGGCACTATAACTAAACAAAATGACTCCAGTGGCATCCTACAGACCAGAGACTTGTATCCACATGCCTGGTTCTTGATGGTCATATCTGCACAATCAAGTATATCCCATCTCACTCATGTCGAAAATAACTAAAATCCCTGTTTCTTTGCCAAGAAAGAGGGTGAATTCCTGAACTACACAAGGTGACCAATATTTACCTTTCTGGACTATGTTCGGTTGAAGTAGAACCTGTTGTCTTTCTACTGCAAGGACAAATACCACCGACTTAGTGACATAAGCTGCGTGTATCCGTGCTGACAGGTCCTCAGCAGCACTGGCTGAGCCATTTGTGGGGTCAGTAAGTACGCTAGGCACACATTCCTGTTCAGGTGCAACTCAGCTGGTGTCTGCTGGAGGTTGAATACCCAGAGGCCTGACCTGAGGGCTTGGCATTGCACTCAGCTTAGTAGAGAGAATAAGATCATTGAAACTCTTACAGCACGGGACCCAATTTCTCTTGACCACACTGTCTGCTCACTTTACGCCACCTCGATCCATGTCTGCTTGGTCTGGAGGGTAATCTTCTGCCACTTGGCAAAGAGGACCTCCCTGTCTCTGTCTCAAGGAGGACTTCCAGGTCAGCGTTTGCAGAGAGGGGCAGCCCTGTCCTGGGTTCCAGGCCTCTGCCTTTCCTGCTCCACGTGTTTTCCAGCAAGTTAATCTGTAAAATGGCAGCGTTGCATTTAAATCGAGCCCATGCTCCGTTCCATCTATGTCCCCACTCCCGCGACTGCCTAACCCTCCCTCCAGCCAATTAACAGTCTGGGCCTTTGGGAATTGGCACTGGACCATGTCTGTGGTGGTGGCGGTAGGAGGAGGAGGAGATTGGGATCTGGAAATAGCTGTGACATTCACTTAACTGCTCCTGGAAGGAAAATCAGGCCCTTAGCCTAAGAGGTAGCTGGGAACTTCAAAAGGTTACTTAGCATGTAGAATAGAAAACATTCTGCAAGATTAAGTGTGTGCTTATCAAGCTACAATGTGAATAAGGCAGTGTTACTGGCCTGTGAAAGTTTGCCTGAAGGTGACCTCTGGTTGTCAGTTTGAAAGACAAAAGGATTATTGAGGCTGAGATCACATCTGTGCGGGTAAAGACTGAAATAATTTGGACTTTGGACCAGTCTGGAAATGATGGGAAACTACTAGGGACGGGGGGGTGGGAAAACACAATGGTCAGGTGGTAAAGGGAGTCAACCAATGAAAAGGAGGCGGATTCAGGTCTGCTACATGTAGAAGGATAAGTAAGGCGATGTATGCTTTGTAAATCAGTGCAGTGAGAACCTGTATTCTTAAATATGCTGTACTCTCCATTATATTTCTCTAACTTGCCTTTGAATGAAGAAATAAAGGTATTGAGCCTCACAGCATCAAGTAAATTTTTGGCAGTACTCGAGTAAAAAAAAAAATTCATGCTACCAATGGCCAGCAAGCAGAATAATGCTCCCCCTGCCCCGAAACAACATGTTAAAACAAAAAGTAATCGGTCCATGAGAGTGATACACAGAACAAAAGTGGAATCTGCTTGTGGCTGGGTTAATTATGCTCACTAAGCCTGAATACCTTCAGTTGCCCAAGGAGTTTGAGGAATGAACCTATCAGTTGCACTAACCTGCTCATATGGTTCCCATGTGATTGAAAGGGCATGCAGCTCCATTGGGGCATCAGTACAAGATGTGGCAGAGGTGGGCTGTCCTGGTGGTTGAATTCCTCTCGGATGCTGAATCAAATCCAGAATTCCGTAGAGAATGTGAATCTGGAGTTTTGAGTGAATTTTGATAGTCTTCCATCATTCTTGTAAGAGATGTGCATAAATGAGGGACTTGCCATCAGTGGCACTGAATTTGTCTCTTGCGCTGTATCAGAGGAATCAATATGGTGTTCGTCAGCAATCAGACCAAATAGTGATTGGACTGTTGAGAAGTTACAAGACTGCTGCAGTCAGGAGGCTGACAAATTCAACAAACTGGATTGAATGGGAACTGCAAAGACAATGGTAAAACTCAGGTGTTGGGTTCCTTGCTTATGGGAAAAAAACAACCTGTGTCAAAGCACAGCTTCAGCTCCTAGTATAGGGTTCTTGCTACCATACGGGGTTCTTCATTTTAAAAAATCAATGTAGTAGCATACTCTATGATCAAAAGGGTCCAGTGGCTCAATTAGGTGGGCATTGGACACCAGCAGCCAATTTGTGTGTGATTTATTTTTTTATTCACTCGTGGGATGTGGGCATTGTTGCCTAGGCAAGCATTTGTTGCCCATTTCTAACAGTGAAGGAACAGCGATTATAGTTCCAAGTCAGGATGGTGTGTGGCTTGGAGGGGAACTTTCAGCCAGTGGTGTTCCCAACCATTTGCTGTACTTGACCTTCTAGGTGGTAGAGGTCGCAGGTTTGGAAGGTGCTGTTTAAGGATGAGCATTTGTCAGTCAGTAAAGGTTGAAACCATTAAGATTCTGGAAGTGTAGGTGACAGGAACATTGTTGCCATGGACATCTAGGCACAAGACCAGCAGCCAGACTGTGATGAGCTGACCTCTGGGTGGAATGGCTGAGTAGGATGATGTGCATTGTTCAGTTGAATGGTTGGTTGAAGTATGTTGTTCTGTCCAGCGTCCCTTTTTAAATGATCCTTTTTGCGTTCAGTAGATCAAACTGAGGGTTAAGTTAGCAAACTGCAAAATGCAGAATCAGTGATTGGTACCTTCACTCCCAATAGAGTGATCAGTGTGCTGTCTTCAATGGGCAGCAAAAGTCCTTGCATGATCTGCATCTTGTGTTGGTCCAGACTCTGACCAATATGGGATTTATTAATTACTTAACAAATGCAAATCCCCAGAGCCAAGCGATAGCTGCATTTGCTGAGTTGAAGGTGATTCGTCTGTCACTTAGTCTGTCGAGGGTCACTCCTCTGTAATGTGCAGCATTGTTTTTGTCTCCCCCTGCAAATGTGTAAGGGGTTTGTACTGATGCCTCAGTGATGGAGGTTGGCTGTGCAGGGGCCCTGGCTTGTCTTGAGCCTGTTCGGGAAGGATCACTCTTGCTGTGGTAGTTCAAAGCCTGTCATTGGACAGATGAGGTTTGTCACAAGGAACCTGTTAGTGACATCCTGTGTTTCCCATTCCTTGATCCAAAGGATGTCTGTTGGTAGATCTTGCTCAGGAAGGTTGCTCCATATGGGGCGCTAAGATTGAAGGTAGGCAGCAGGTGGATTGAACATGTCATTATGCAGCGGTAAGTGAGGTGCAACATGGATGGTTTCAACCAGCTTGTGGGTTTTCGTCAGTTGGCAGATGTCTGGGGGAAGTGATGTTTGTGAGGACACTAAGGGGAGGGGTGTTGAGTGGAGGGTTCCAGTTATGATGTGCATTGTTGCATTCAATTGAGTATCCACAGTGTGTGTGTGTGTGTGTGTGTTAGTTACAGTACTCTGCTGCTGAGTATGATAGGGCACGTGCTGAGGTCTGGAGTGTTGTGGCTCCAGCACCCCAGGTATATCCAGGAGGTTTGGGTAATGGGCTGTTTCTCATTGTTCGAGGATGGAAGATGGACAGTTACAAAAGTGGCTGCAACAGCTGTGCAACATTTGGAAAGCTTGTAACCACTCATATCCCTCAGTCTTCGTGGCCAACAGCGAATCATTTACATACTGTAAAAGGCATTCTGGATGGGGGAATCTAATCCCTCCTGCCATTTGTTTGTGAAATATACTGGCAGTACTGTGAAAGCTAAGATTTAGGTTACTACCTAATTGTTCAAATCTAGCTATTGTAAACTAACAACCAACTTACCATAAACTGACACTTGGCTTTATTAGAACCTTTCTTTGTAGTATGGTAAAGTAGGAAAACTTAGGAATAGGGTACAGTATAGACATGATGCCAAGGTGGAGGGATTCTGGGAGACGGTCAAGTTTTAAAAAGCTTGGTTGCAGCAAAAAAAAAAACGAGCGCAGACAGTGAAAACAGCTTCTTAAAATGTAGATTTGCTTCAACTAAGAGACCACTGAATGTAAAAGCATGAAGATAAAGTAGTCAACTAAGCAGTATTACCAATGTAAATCCAAAAGGTTAGCAACAGCCAAAAAATGATTCCTGGATGGTTAATTGGAAAGCAGCCAGGATAAAAGATGTCTTGTCTGTCTCTGTGACTGAGAAATTTTCGAATGAGCCATTTGAAAACCAAAAGCCGGAAGAGCTGTGCGCTCCAACTGTCCAGTTACTAAAATGGGTAGTATATATAATCTGTTAGACTGTTCATCACTACCTGAGTTTGTAATTATAGTTGAGTTGAAAAGGTAAGTAACCTTGTCTTTACCTTTAGCTTGGTAAAGCCAATTTACAACAAAGCTTTGCTGCCAAGTCTGTTCATCTCTTAGAGGGCATAAACCCCTATCTTATCCAACAGCCCTGTGGCAAACTAGTATACTGTTGATGCTAAAAAGTGAAGGCAAATTTTAAATGTCCCCTTGTTGGAAGCTCCAGAATTTAACATCTAGGGTGCAGAAGCAGTTGTTTCAGATGGAATTTGATGGATAAGGATTGGGTGTCTCCCAATTAAGCAGGCTGGGGTAACAGTTGAGTTCGTGACAGTCAATTGCCAAATACCGACTTTTTTTTTCCTTTTTGGCCTTCTTGTCTCGAGATAATGGGCAAGTGGCTATAAAGGCCAATTCTAGAGTGACAGATTCTTCCATAGGCGCTGCAGATAAAGTTGGTTGTTGGGGCTGTTATACAGTTGGCTCTCTCCTTACACTGTGCTGTCTTTTTTTTTCCTGCCAACTGCTGAGTCTCTTCGACTCGCCTCTCTTCAGCCCCACCTTTTTAGAACATAGAACATTACAGCGCAGTACAGGCCCTTCGGCCCTCGATGTTGCGCCGACCTGTGAAACCATCTGACCTAAACTATTCCATTTTCATCCATATGTCTATCCAATGACAACTTAAATGCCCTTAAAGTTGGCGAGTCTACTACTGCTGCAGGCAGGGCGTTCGACGCCCCTACTAATATTTGAGTAAAGAAACTACCTCTGACATCTGTCCTATATCTATCACCCCTCAACTTAAAGCTATGTCCCCTCGTGTTTGCCATCACCATCCGAGGAAAAAGGCTCTCACTATCCACCCTGTCCAACCCTCTGATTATCTTGTATGTCTCTATTAAGTCACCTCTCCTCCTCCTTCTTCTCTCCAACGAAAACAACCTCAAGTCCCTCAGCCTTTCCTCGTAAGACCTTCCCTCCATACCAGGCAACATCCTAGTAAATCTCCTCTGCACCCTTTCCAAAGCTTCCACATCCTTCCTATAATGCGGTGACCAGAACTGCACGCAATACTCCAGGTGCGGCCGCACCAGAGTTATGTACAGCTGCAGCATGACCTCGTGGCTCCGAAAGTCTATTTCCCCCTACCAATAAAAGCTAACACACCATATGCCTTCTTAAAAGCCCTATTAACCTGGGTGCGAACTTTCAGGGATTTATGTACCTGGACACCAAGATCTCTCTGCTCATCTACACTACCAAGAATCTTCCCATTAGCCCAGTACTCTGCATTCCTGTTACTCCTTCCAAAGTGAATCACCTCACACTTTTCCGCATTAAACTCCATTTGCCATCTCTCAGCCCAGCTCTGCAGCCTATCTATGTCCTTCTGTAACCTACAACATCCTTCGGCACTATCCGCAACTCCACCGACCTTCGTGTCATCCGCAAATTTACTAACCCACCCTTCTACACCCTCATCCAGGTCATTTTATAAAAATGACAAACAGCAGTGGCCCCAAAACAGATCCTTGCGGTACACCACTAGTAACTAAACTCCAGGATGAACATTTGCCATCAACCACCACCCTCTGTCTTCTTTCAGCTATCCAATTTCTGATCCAAAGCACTAAATAACCTTCAATCCCATATTTCCGTATTTTCTGAAATAGCCTACCGTGGGGAACCTTATCAAACGCCTTACTGAAATCCACATACACCACATCCACGGCTTTACCCTCATCCACCTGTTTGATCACCTTCTCAAAAAACTCAAGGTTTGTGAGGCACAACCCACCCTTCACAAAACCGTGCTGACTATCGCTAATGAACTTATTCTTTTCAAGATGATTATAAATCCTGTCTCTTATAACCTTTTCCAACATTTTACCCACAACCGAAGTAAGGCTCACAGGTCTATAATTACCAGGGCTGTCTCTACTCCCCTTCTTGAACAAGGGGACAACATTTGCTATCCTCCAGTCTTCCGGCACTATTCCTGTCGACAATGACGACATAAAGATCAAGGACAAAGGCTCTGCAATCTCCTCCCTGGCTTCCCAGAGAATCCTAGGATAAATCCCATCTGCCCAGGGGACTTATCTATTTTCACACTTTCCAAAATTGCTAACACCTCCTCCATGTGAACCTCAATCCCATCTAGCCTAGTAGTCTGTATCTCAGTATTCTCCTCGACAACATTTTCTTTCTCTACTGTAAATACTGATTAAAAATATTCATTTAACGCTTCCCCTATCTCCTCTGATTCCACACACAACTTCCCACTACTATCCTTGATTGGCCCTAATCTAACTCTCGTCATTCTTTTATTCCTGATATACCTATAGAAAGCCTTAGGGCTTTCCTTGATCCTATCCGCCAATGACTTCTCGTGTCCTCTCCTCGCTCTTCTAAGCTCTCCCTTTAGATCCTTCCTGGCTAGCTTGTAACTCTCAAGCGCCCTAACTGAGCCTTCACGTCTCATCCTAACATAAGCCGCCGCCTTCCGCTTGACAAGCGCTTCAACTTCTTTAGTAAACCACGGCTCCCGCGCTTGACAACTTCCTCCCTGCCTGACAGGTACATACTTATCAAGGACACGCAGTAGCTGCTCCTTGAATAAGCTCCACATTTCGATTGTGCCCATCCCCTGCAGTTTCCTTCCCCATCCTATGCATCCTAAATCTTGCCTAATCGCATCATAATTTCCTTTCCCCCAGCTATAATTCTTGCCCTGTGGTATATACCTGTCCCTGCCCATCGCTAAGGTAAACCTAACTGAATTGTGATCACTATCACCAAAGTGCTCACCAACTTCTAAATCTAACACCTGGCCGGGTTCATTACCCAGTACCAAATCCAATGTGGCATCGCCCCTGGTTGGCCTGTCTACATACTGTCAGAAAACCCTCCTGCACACACTGGACAAAAACTGACCCATCTAAAGTACTCTAACTATAGTATTTCCAGTCAATATTTGGAAAGTTAAAGTCCCCCATAACAACTACCCTGTTACTCTCGCTCCTGTCTAGAATCATCTTCGCTATCCTTTCCTCTACATCTCTGGAACTATTCGGAGATCTATAGAAAACTCCCAACAGGGTGACCTCTCCTCTCCTGTTTCTAACCTCGGCCCATACTACCTCAGTAGATGAGTCCTCAAACGTCCTTTCTGCCGCTGTAATACTCTCCTTGATTAACAATGCCACACCCCCCCCCCTCCTCTTTTACCATCTTCTCTGTTCTTACTGGAACATCTAAATCCCGGAACCTGCAACATCCATTCCTGTCCCTGCTTTACCCATGTCTCTGAAATGGCTACAACATCGAGATCCCAGGTACCAACCCATGCTGCAAGCTCACCCACCTTAATCCGGATGCTCCTGGCGTTGAAGTAGACACACTTCAAACCAAGTTCTTGCTTGCCAGTGCCCTCTTGCGTCCTTGTAACCTTTATCCATGACCTCACTACTCTCAACATCCTGTACACTGGAACTACAATTTAGGTTCCCATCCCCCTGCTGAATTAGTTTAAACACCCCCCCCCCAGGATATTGGTACCCCTCTGGTTCAGGTGAAGACCATCCTGTTTGTAGAGGTCCCACCTACCCCAGAAAGAGCCCCAATTATCCAGGAAACCAAAACCCTCCCTCCCTACACCATCCCTGCAGCCACGTGTTCAACTCCTCTCTCCCTATTCCTCGCTTCGCTAGCACGTGGCACGGGCAACAACCCAGAGATAACAACTCTCTTTGTTCTCTCTCTAAGCTTCCACCCTAGCTCCCTGAATTTGCCTTAAATCCCCATCTCTCTTCATACCTATGTCGTTGGTGCCAATGTGGACCACGACTTGGGGCTGCTCCCCCTCCCCCTTAAGGATCCCAAAAACACTATCCGAGACATCACGAACCTTGGCACCTGGGAGGCAACACACCAAACGTGAGTCTCTCTCGTTCCCACAGAACCTCCTATCTGTTCCCCTAACTATGGAGTCCCCAATGACTAATGCTCTGCTCCTCTTCCCCCTTCCCTTCTGAGCAACAGGGACAGACTCTGCGCCAGAGACCCGTACCCCATTGCTTACCCCTAGGTAGTCTCCCCCAACAGTATCCAAAACGGTATACCTGTTGAGGGAAACGGCCACAGGGGATCCCTGCACTGCCTGCTGGTTCCCTCTCCTTCCCCTGACGGTAACCCATCTACCTACTTCTTTTACCTGAGGTGTGACTACCTCCCTATAACTCCTCTCAATAACCCCCTCCGCCTCCCGAATGATCCGAAGTTCATCCAGCTCCAGTTCTCTAACGCAGTTCTCGAGGAGCTGGAGTTGGGTGCACTTCCCGCAGATGCAGTCAGCAGGGACACTCTTGGCGACCCTTACCTCCCACTTCCTGCAGGAGGAACATTCAACTGCCTTAACCTCCATTCCCACTATTCTAAATTCCCAACAAATCTACTGAAAAAAAAGTCAAAACTTGTTAGCTTAGCAATCCGACGGACAGAACTTTTTAAATAAAAAGCTTACCTTATCAACACACCAGAGTCCTTTTTTTTGGTTAGAGGAGGAGGGTGGGTGGGAGACACTACACGTGTAGTGTCTCGGGTACAGCCACCGCCCAAATATATAGTTTTTACTTAACCAGCAGTCCCCTGGTCCTCCGAAAACAAAAGGGAATTAACTTTAACTTACACTGAAACTGACCTCCCAGCTGCAAGTTCGCTCCGCACCTTCGCTTCTGTCAAAGCTGCTGCAACCAAAAGAAAGTGATTTTAAACCACCCATGTGGGCATGTGTGATCTAACTTGAAAAATGCTACTTCTCCATTCAAACTTGACGATGCCTTCATTTATGTTCAGGACTGTCGCTGCACTCAAGATGGGTTAAAGGTATTTTGTAATTGTCGAACAGTACCATTTTTTGGGACCAAAGCAGTGCCTGAACTCGACTGTGACTGCATCTTTGGAGATGATCCAACTCCTGTTGCACTTACTGTTCATTCTTAAGTTCCTATGTAATGAATGGGTATCTTTTTTCAGTCATCATTGCCTTGACATGAGAGCTTACTTAACTTCCCATCGAACAACTTTTGAGTGTTTGCCCAACATGTGCTCACTATTAAAATTTTTTTTAAATGTTGGAAATATACAGATCTGGCGGCATCTGTGGAGAGAAACAGTTAAACTTTCAGAAAGGTTAGAAATCTAATAGGCTTTGAGCAAGTTTTGGGGGGGGTGTGGTGAAGAGAAGAACAAACAGGAAGGTCTGTGATAGGGCAGAGGGCAAGAGAGATTAAATGACAGGTGTAATGGAGCAAAAGGCAAATGGAGTCCTAATACCTGTAGTAAGAGAGAAAGCATTTGTCTAGTGTTAATGGCAGAATAATGAACAGCTCTGTTCAAAAGCCAAAAACATGAAAAACAAGTTTACAAAGTAAAAATCAACAGGGCAGTTAAAGTTTGAAGTTGTTGAACTCTAGTTCAGAGGCTATAAAGTGCCTAACTGGAAGATGAGGTGCTGTTCCTTAAGCTTGAGTTGAGCTTCATTGGAACACTGCAACAGGCAGAGAACAGAAATATGGGTGTGGGAGCAAGGTGGTGAATTGAAATGGCAAGCAACTGGGAGCTCGGTATCATGCTTGCAGACTGAGTGGAGGTGTTCCGCAAACCAGTTACCTAATCTGCATTTGGTCTCCCCAATGTAAAGGAGACAACATTGTGAGCAGCAAATACAGTACATTAACTTGAAAAGTACAAGTAAATTGCTGCTTCACCTGGAAGATGTGTTTGGGGCCTTGGATAGTGAGAGGAGGTAAAAAGGCAGGTGTTACGCCTACTGTGATTGCATAGGAAGGGGATGATTGAATGAACTAGGGTGTCGTGGAGGGAACAGTCCCTTCGGAATGCTGACGGGTGGGGAAGATGTGTTTGGCATCATGCTGGAGGATGATCCTTTGGATGTGGAGGTTGGTGGAGTGGAAAGTGAGGACAAGGGGGTACTCTGCAGTTCTGGGAGGGGAAGGGGTGAGTGCAGAAGTGTGGGAAATGGTTGGATGTGGTTGAGAGCCCTGTCAAACACAGCAGGTGGGGACGGGGACACGAATCCTTAGTTGAGGAAAAAGGAAGACTTATCAGAAGCCCTAAGCCCCTTCTCCCTTCATTAATTTCTGATCATCTGACCTGAATCTAGACTTCCACGCCAAAGGAATTACTTACAACCATTCTCTAGCCACTAATGTGTGCTTTGTACACTTCACACATACAAACTCGGCTCACCTTTTGAAGGTGGCATATCCAACCTTCACCACCTTTGCCGTGGGCTTGATACTTTTCACTGTGAAGCTGACAGATGACTTAATGCACCTCCAAGGCACATTAATCTGGCTCCATAGAAAGCCAAAAGTACTGTTTGTTATCCATGGTATCAAGGCTACCCTCTATCCCTTGAGGCTTTGTTAAAATTTACATCATACAACATCAAAGTAACATAAGTGTTTTCATAGGCTGCATTTGCTCACAACACAACTAGGTGGCACAGTACTTGCACATGTGCAAATGCAGCCTCTTCCACTGAAACATCACTGACGTTTTAGGCATCAGCCAGGATGAAAGATGGCGCTGCTCAATTTATCACAAAACAAATGAAACTCAATTGTTGTGATCCCACCCCAAACAATATCCCATTTCTTTTTTCCCCGGCACTGCCTCCTGCGCCCGTCTGCTTTCTCCCGGCCTCGCCACTGCCTTCCCTCGGCCCCTTGCTCCCCTTTGCCGTTTTATCGCCATCAGCCCCTCATTCTGCTCATCTCTTCAAACGACCCCCCCCCCCCCCGTCATATTGGTCACTTGCTCCAGGCCTTGCTGCCTTCTCCCCCGCCCCTCCCTCCAGCTTCTCCCCTTTCCCCCTACTTGCGGGGAAGAGAGTGGCAAGATAGGGATAGGCAGGGGAGGGAGACTGCGAGCTAGAGATGGTTGGGTTCCCACTGGTTGGTGGGGCTGGATGTTCCAGTATGGCTATGCAATGTTTTCACGCGTGTGCAAATTAGTCCTGGAAAGAACGTTGGCTGCACATGTGCAGCACCTTACTGATAGTAAGGCACTATTCTGTGCATGTGCGCAGCTGGGAGCGCTCAGATACATTGTCAGGAGTCACTTTCATCTATACTAACATTCTCGCTACCACACGTTCGTTCCTCCAGTTTGTGATTCTTTATTTCTACTGTCTTTGTTTACTCTGTCTTTGTCTTTGCCTCTGTGGTTCTGTTGTCTGAATCATTACTTGGGCTTTGGCATTTCCTCTTCGGTCCAGTTTTTGAGCACTGTCTGCTAGTAGCTGATTTAAACCGACACGTCAGGCTGGTTATTCCACATTGAAAGCATGATTTTTGCTTGTCACTGCTCTTGGCTTCGTTCTGTGAACTCCTTCCTGGCTTTCCATACTTGGCATTTACTGTGGTGTCTGATTCTCCCTGCACAACCTTCATCTCGAGTTGTTTATTTCTCATTGCCCATGTCTCCTCTGCTGATGCAGGTGCGAGTGCGGGGTTTACTGCTGTTCGAAAGCGGGTCCTCACTCGAGTTTGTTTTTTTCTCCCCCCATAAGCCTGAGTGACATGGATTTACTCATTAGACCACTAATGAAACGATCCTGCAGGATCTCATCCAGTCTGACCCCGTAGTTGCAATTTACCAATGTGTTTTAACTGTACAACATAATCACCGATAACTGCCTGCCTTAATCTCGACAAATAAATTTGTCACTTTTTTCACGTGTTTCCATAGCACTACCTAAAATATAGTCATACGATTTGTTGCTTGGTTTGACTGGGTGGACCAAGTCTTGCACTACTCCATAGTATGTGCCCTTATCGAACTCAACAGAATAGCCACTACCAGTGTATTCTTTGTATTATTGTCTGTACTTGGCCCTTCAAGCTGTTTGCAACGAGATACAACTCAAATGGTTAAATGTAACCATCCCTGTTTTTATTATTTGAATTTGCTGAAAATGATGGGAAAAATTAACAGATTTGCACTGGATTTAAACCTGCTGTACCCTACATTTTGTCCAATTTGTTATACATCTATTTTGAATCCCGATTTTGTTGATGATTCGTTTGGTCCATATCTTACTAAGAATGACAAAAGGACACCGGTTACAGGTGTCTTCCAGGACAGTTTACTGTGGGAACCTTAAAAGTAAAAACGTAACCTGCTCCAACCAGGGACACAGACAGAGACACATCCCTGGAGCAAGAACTGTGTTCCACTAAATACATACTGTTGCAAAGTAGGCAACTGTTAACTGCATGACAAAGACTTAGTGCTATCTACATAAACAACAGTTCTCCATATCCTTAAAATTTTGATCAGATTGCTCCTTAACAATTTAAATTCCTGGGAATACAGCCCTACTTGGTCCAGGTATTATTCTGGTAAATCTATGCTGCATTCCCTTCAAGGCCAATATATCCTTCCTAACGTGTGGTGCATAAAACCACTTACTATTTGCCACAATTTTTAGGCTGAGTGAAGGGAATTTCTTCTCTTGACTCAGCAGGGAAGAGCAGGATGAAATGGCACATGACTCGCCAGGATAGTGTGCCCTCCCATATCAATGGGAGAGAGGTGTGGGAGCCGTGAAGGGTACCACTCGATGTGCAGTTGATGTATGACATATGAAGGCCTTCATCTCAGTGAATACCAACTATCCTAGCGGCAGTATCAATCCCTCCTGTGCCAGAGGACTGGAGAACAGCTAATGTGGTCCCACTATTTAAGAAAGGTTGTAGAGATAAGCCAGGGAACTACAGACCAGTGAGTCTCACGTCAGTGGTCGGGAAACTATTGGAGAAAACTCTGAAGGAGAGAATCTATCACCACTTCGAGAGGCAAAATTTGATTAGGAATAGTCAGCATAGCTTTGTCAGAGGGAGCTCATGCCTAACAAATTTGATTGAATTTTTTGAGCATGCAACCAGGTGTGCAGATGAGGGTAGTGCAGTTGATGCAGTTTACATGGATTTCAGCAAAGCCTTTGACGAGGTCCCACATGGGAGACTTATCAAGAAAGCAAATGCACATGGGATACAGGGTAACTTGATAAGGTGGATGCAAAATTGGCTTAGCTGTAGGAGACAGAGAGTGATGACAGACGGCTGTTTTAGTGACTGGAAGCCAGTGTCCTGTGGCATACCACAGGGATCTGTGCTGGGTCCCCTATTGTTAGTCATCTATGTCGTTTATATAAATGACAATGTGGAGGGTAGGGTCAGTAAGTTCGCGGATGACGCAAAGATTGGCTGAGTGGTTAACTGAGGTTGAGTGCCTTGGGTTACAGGATGGTCAAATGGGCAGAAAAGTGGCAGATGGAATTTAACCCTGAAAAGTGTGAAGTGATGCACTTTGGAAGGAGTAATGTGACATGGAAGTATTCAATGAATGGCCTGACACTGGGAAGTTCCGAGGAACAAAGGGACCTTGGCATGTTTGTCCATAGATCTCTGAAGGCAGAAGGGCAAGTTAATAGGATGGTGAAAAAGGCATATGGCACACTTGCCTTTATCAATCGAGGCATTGATTACAAAAGCAGGGAGGTCATGTTGGAGTTGTACAGAACTTTGGGAAGGCCACAGCTGGAGTACTGTGCAATTCTGGTTGCCACATTATAGGAAGGATGTGATTGCACTGGAGGGGGTGCAGAGGCGATTCACCAGGATGTTGCCTGGAATGGAACATTTAAGCTATGAAGAGAGGTTGGATAGGCTTGGGTTGTTTTTGCTGGAGCAGAGAAATCTGAGGGGTGACCCTGATCGAGGTGCACAAGATTGAGGGGCATGGACAAGGGTGGATAGGCAGCAGCTGTTCCCCTTAGTTGAAGGGTCAGTTATG
The DNA here is from genome assembly GCF_036365525.1 of Heterodontus francisci. Classification (NCBI taxonomy): domain Eukaryota; kingdom Metazoa; phylum Chordata; class Chondrichthyes; order Heterodontiformes; family Heterodontidae; genus Heterodontus; species Heterodontus francisci. The sequence continues at coordinate 18,390,463 of NC_090389.1, read as the reverse complement.
AGGGGACACAAGTTTAAGGTGAAGGGCAGGAGGTTTAAGGGGGATTTGAGGAAGAACTTTTTTACGCAGAGGGTGGTGACGGTCTGGAATGCACTGCCTGGGAGGGTGGTATAGGAGGGTTGCCTCACATCCTTTCAAAAAGTACCTGGACGAGCACTTGGCACGTCATAACATTCAAGGCTATGGGCCAAGTGCTGGCAAATGGGATTAGGTAGACAGGTCAGGTGTCTTTAATGCATCTTTAATGATGGGCCGAAGGGACTCTTCTGCACTGTATTATTCTGAGAGTTGGCCCTTTCTACTGCTGTCAAACTTCCAGAAGATGCAGAGGGTGGCTGCTCAGGGACACTGCATTTGGCTTATGACTGACCCCCTTCGGCCAGTCGGGGAGCCACTCAACATTGTGGAGCAGGCAGTTGGCTCCTGAAGCAAGGCTCCTACTGCCTTGACTGCTCAAAGAGAGTCTCTAAACTGTAGTGATCCCAAGTTTGTGGTGTGTTGTCATCCCCAATCCAGCCATTATCTCGAGGGGTACGCAGGCCACTTTGTAAGGACGAGGAAAGGGAAGAGCCAACTTGAATTCTGTAACTGGACACCGAGAGACTGGATTGTAGGCTCCAATTCCAATAAAACAAATTTGCTATCCCAAAGTGAATCCATCCTTCTCCAGTCGCTTCCATTTCAGAATTTACATCACAAACCCTAGGTCAGCATCCAGCAACAAAGGCCACCGATATAAAACTTTCACTGAACTTATTTATCCAACAACCCATTTAATTGCACAACAGCAATGAACTATTCATCCTTGTGCATTCCCTTGCCAGCTGTCTTGCTCAGGTCGGGAAAAAGAACCCGACCGATCCACAGTGGACCCGAGCCCAATCCGACCATTCTTTGACTTACCTTCCGACTGGGAAGCTCCACGAAACTGCAGCGCATGTGTGATGACGTCACTTGCTCACTGCACAGACTGCGTTTCGTCCCGGACTCCCAGCTGCAGTAAGTTACTTTTAAATTTATTTTTTATCTTTAATGCTTAGCAGCAGAGCACTTACTGTGTCCGGACCGACCCTGAGCCTGAAAGTTGGACCCGGATGAGGGGCCTGACCCAACCCGAACCCGACACATGTTTGGGTCGGGTAACAGGCCTTTACTTGCAGTTCCTTTTGCCTGTTATAGTGCTCCTAAGCAGGACTATTCCAGTGGCAGCAACATGACTACTTGGAAGGCTTGAGCAGCTATGGGCTTTGAAAGCTTGGCCTTGAACTGCACCTCATCGGCATGGACAGCAGTGGCAACAGTCTGGACTGTTTGAGAGGCAACAGCAAGGGCATTAGTGGAGTGGCAGGGGTGGGAGGATGAATGAGGTTTTGAATTCTGTTATCCTCAGACGAACGAGTGTTTGTGCTCCACGCTCGCTGTCAGCCTCCCAGGGTGGCGTGCAAGCGATCGCAGTAATCTGGAGCACAGATTGCTGGACTGCTGATGGCCTACATCCCCTTTTGAGCATAGATCAGCCTGAGCCTCCATTGCAGCACTGAAACTTGAACTCTTCTGCTCATGCTGCAGAAGCTGAGACAGTGGCCCACCAGACGACTCCATGCTGTTCTGCCAATGCACCAAGCATTAGGTGTACATAGTCATCCAGTGGTTTCTTCTACCATTTCTAAGCCCTCGTCTTGAGACCCTACAGCCCACTTGTGCCCAGTGACTTGCCATATACTTATCCTGGCTCTACCTACCTCACGTTCCTGCAGTGCCAGCATTTGAGCTGGTGGCTGCAAGTGTCAGATCAGGTCACGGTGTCTCCTCATTACTGGTGTGGGGTGGCTTTTGTTTTTTAATCCTGGCTGTCCAGGTGGCAGTTTGAGGCTATCTGAAAGCAAGAGCATGAGAAGATTGAGCAAAGGGGTCACAGGAACAGGAGAAAGCCATTCAGCCCCTCGAGCCTATTCCATGCTTTTCAATGAGATATGTGGCTGATATCTGACCTAACTCCACATCTGCCTTTGCCCTATATCCATCAATACCTTTTAACAGATCATGGTTTTAAAATTAACAACTGATATACCATCAATTGCTGTTAACAGAATTCCAAAATTCTACTACACTTCAAGTGTTGACTAATTTCACTCCTGAAAGGTCTAGTTCTAATTTGACAATATTTTCCTTAGTCTTGTACTTCCCACCCAGTGGAAATAGTTTCTCTCTATTTACCTGATCTCTCATTGAATATTTTGTATTTTGATCATATCACCCTTCCCCTTCAATTCCAGCAAATTGGACCCTAGTTTATGCAATCTCTTCATATTTTATCCTTGGACTCGAGGTATCATTCTGGTAAATCCCTGCTGCACTCTATCTAAGATCATAATCTCCAAATATTCCAGGTGTGGTCTTACCAGGGCTTTGTATAGCTGAAGCATGACTTAAACCCCCTTGTATTCTCGTCCTATAGTCCTTTAGATATAGAGGTCAGCAATCCAATAATTTGATTTTCTGCAGATGTTTATAACACTTAAATCTGTACCCAGACTCCCACTATTTCAGGTGTTGCACCATGTTCTAACTTCTTTAGGTCCAAAGTGGATGACCTCACATTTGTCTACATTGAAATCAATCTGCCACAGTTCTGCCCGTTCACTTAATTAATCAACATCTTGATTTTTCTGCTTCCATCTACACTGCTTTCTTTGGTAAATTTGGATATGAGGCTTTGTATCCCACCATCTAATCTTTAATCAGTGAATAGTTGAGGACCCAGCACCTGATTTGTGAGAGACTCCAGTCACATCCTTCCTTTATATTTCCTGTTATCACTACTATCAACTGCTCAGCCAATTTCTTAACCAGGTCAATAATTTGCCTTCAATTCCAAGAGCTTAAATTTAGCTAACAATCTTTTATAGGCATCTTTATCAAATGTCATCTGGAAGCCCATATAAATAACATCCATAGACATGTCCCCTACTGACTGCTTGTATTTTTTTTTTTTTGAAGGGGTGACAAGTCGTTTTGTTAAGCTTGACCTGTGTACAAATCCATGCTGGCTCTCCTCAGCTGAAAATTTTCCGGGTAATTTCCTCAAGATGTTTGGCTAACAGGTCTAAAATTCCCCGATTTCCCACACTCACCTGTGCAGTGGAGTCCTATGCACAATTTCTAATCTGGAGCAATGATTACTGAATCAAAAGTTGGAAGAAGGGCATCTGCAATGTTCTCCCTGGGCCTGGGGATCCTATCAGTTCAGTACCATTATTCTCATTACTGTTACTTAGTTTGGAATGGCTCACCCTGATTCAGTTAGCTTCCTTGGGATGTCTGGCAAGCTGACCTCTTCCTCTACCATAAATGCTGACATGTCTGCCATTTCCTTATTTTCATTGACCATATCACCATTCAGTTTTTAAGGTGTCCATATTGCTCTTGACCACTTTTTTTCTAATGTAATATTAAAAACTTACTGAAGTTTTTCATTCTCTTTGTAACTCTTACTTTTTTCTCACCTTTTGCTATTCTTTGTATCCTTGTTACTTGCCAGGATCTGTGTGATGTTTGGTATTTTTGTATGATTTTTCATTCAGTTCATTGGAAGGCATAGCCAGGTAAAGTGGTATGGTATGAATGTTAGACCATGAGTGCTGCTTGGTGAGTGGTGGTGTAGTGCGTTGAGCAGCATGAGAGGTTGGTGTTATGAAATGTGATGAAGATGCATTCACTCACTGTGAGGTCATTAACTTCCTTTGGCATTGTTCAGGGTCTCCTGTCCTCTTCTCTCTCCCCAAGGGGTAATGTTGAGGAACGCTTCAATGAGAGCCATGCGGCTGCCAGAGTGACAATCGAACAAACTATTGGCCTGCACAAGATGGGATCTAGATGTCTGGACCGTTCAGCAGGATCTCTGCAATACGCGCCAGCATGGGTATCCAGGATTATTGTCATTTGCTGGGCCTTGCATAACCTGGTAATGGAAAGGGGAGTTGCCATTGAGGAGGTTGAAGGTAACCGTGAGGCGTCATGAGGAGTTTCTGACAAAGATGGGCAACACCCACATGATGGGGGGAGGAAGCAGAATGTCCTCTAGAATTAAGTGAGGGAGACCTGGGATGTCCTAATAGCAGGTATTCCTCTTGAGAGGAATGCTCCATGCAAAGATTTGACAGTGTGGTATGCAATGAGTCATTGCGGGATTCTGAGGCGGGGAAAAAAAACGATAAACCCAACCCAAGTGTGTGACATCGCATAACCTTTTGAGCCATGCAAAGATGTCTGATGCAACCTCAAGGATGACTTGTGTAAAGTTAAATTATCAAAGCATAAATTTATTTACAATTACCTCATGTACAATCCAAATAAATAATGGGAAGGTAACCCAGTGAACCAGCTGTGACGTTATTGATTTCTTAATACGTTAGTGAGTGCTGTTGCGTGTGGACGATCCCTCGCCACGAGAGGCAGGTGGCTGATCGGGTTTCCTCCCTGCTCTTGATGACTTTGGCGGATGTTCGTGGCCATGCAGGCTGCGGCATATCAGGGTGCTCATAAGAAATATCAGGAGCACCCTATAACACCCTGGGAATTGGCGGTTGACGTCACTAGCGGAGGGAGCAAGCGGCTGCATGATGCATCAGGAGCGCCCTGAGAAGGAGCTCCCATGTGCTTAACGGCTGCTGCCCCTGTGCCCTCCTGAGGCTCTGCTGGTCCTCAAAGCTGACCTCAAAGGGATGAGCAGCCTCAACCTGCCACATGCACATCTGACATTGCGCCCTGATGGCCTGGTCCAGGGAGGCTACACTTCCCCCTGAGATCACAGCTTCCACTACTGGCCCCTCCACTGCAGCTGCCAATCACTCAACAGAGGATGCTAGATGGACAAATGCCTGAGAGTTTGCAGCTGATATTTCCAGAGTATGAGATATAGCTCGCAGTGTCTCTGGCAACTCCGCCAGATGTCCATGCACCACGTGCTGTACCTGCAACATCTCCCGTCAAATGGATGTTCAGAGGTTCGTCATCAGCTTGTGTGAGGCATCGGCCAGTTCTGCCTGGTGGTTTGTCCGGCAACTGTGCTGTACTAGCGCCAGTCGGTGAAATCGTTTCTGCAGATAGACTAATCCTAACTGTGGTGGACGTCTCTGCGCTGGTGCTTGGTGAGGTGCAAGGATGTGACGGTGCACCCTTTGAGGCGATCCTAGTTTCTCCCATTGGGATTGTTGTTGCATTTCACTGCTTCTGCAATGCAGTGCCCCATTTGAACACCTATGGATCACCATGCATCCCAGACTTCACCGTCCTGCATCCGAAAACAATGCAGCAGGCTAGGACTGTTCATTGCTGGCTTCCGCCTTGCAGAGTTAGGACAGACTGGCCCTTTCCTGACACATTCACTGAGAATGAGGAGTACCCCTTACCCGGGCAGAGCGAAGCAGGTCATTGAAGTGCTTGAGGCACTGTATCCATGTACGCCTCACTATGCCTTGGCTGCTGACCTCCACTGCAACCTCCACCCAGGCCCTCATGGTCACTTCGGAGAGTTTCCTTCTCCCATCTGAACTGAATTAGAATGTCTCTCCTCTCCTCAACGGCCTGGAGGAGGACCTGCAGTGAATCACCAGAGAATCGGGGGCAATGAGATTGCTTCTGCCCTCCATCACCTCTACCAGTAATATTATTGTCTCCCAGTCTGTCTGTGTTTCAAGGTATGGAGCCTTTGAAATCTCCAGAACCTTATGACACTTGTATCTTCCTTGACATCCGATGAAGAACTCACTGCTCTGTTTAATTTCAGTACTCCTTTTATATATAGGGCTTACAATCAGCCTTCCACATATGTGGCCCCACCCCCAGTGCTGAAGTTCCCACCCGCGCGCGCATCATTTGTTCTGAGTTATAGAACAGCACAGGCCCTTCGGCCCACGTTGTTGTGCCGACCCTTTAACCTACTCAGATCAAACTACCTACATACCCTTCATTCTACTATCATCCATGTACCTATCCAAGAGTCGCTTAAATGTCCCTAATGTATCTGCTTCTACTACCACCGCTGGCAGTGCATTCCACGCACCCACCACTGTGTAAAGAACCTACCTCTTGACATCTCCCCTAAACCTTCCTCCAATCACCTTTTAAAATTATGCCCCCTGGTGATGGCCCTTTCCACCCTGGGAAAAAGTCTCTGGCTATCCACTCTATCTATGGCTCTCATCATCTTGTACACCTCTATCAAGTCACCTCTCATCCTTTTTCGCTCCAATGAGAAAAGCCCTAGCTCCCTCAACCTATCTTCATAAGACATGCCTTCCAGTCCAGGCAGCATCATGGTAAATCTCCTCTGCACCCTCTCTCTAAAGCTTCCACATCCTTCCTATAATGAGGCGACCAGAACTGAACACAATATTCCAAGTGTGGTCTAACCCGGGCTTTATAGAGCTGCAGCATAACCTCTCTGCTCTTAAACTCAATCCCCCTGTTAATGAAAGCCAACACACCATACGCCTTCTTAACAACCCTATCAACTTGGGTGGCAACCTTGAGGGATCTACGGACGTGGACCCCAATATCCCTCTGTTCCTCCACACTGCCAAGAATCCTGTCTTTAAGCCTGTATTCTGCATTCAAATTCGACCTTCCAAAATGAATCACTTCAAACTTTTCCAGGTTGAACTCCAATCTGCCACTTCTCAGCCCAGCTCTGCATCCTTTCAATGTCCCGTTGCAACCTACAACAACCCTCCACACTATCCACAACTCCAGCAACCTTTGTGCCATCGGCAAACTTACTAACCCAGCCTTCCACTTCCTCATCCAAGTCATTTATAAAAATCACAAAGAGCAGAGGTCCCAGAACACATCCCTGCGGAACACCATTGGTCACCGAGCTCCAGGCTGAATACTTTCCATCTACTACCACCCTCTGTCTTCTATGGGCCAGCCAATTCTGTATCCAGACAGCCAAATTTCCCTGTATCCCATGCCCCCTTACTTTCTGAATGAGCCTACCATGGGGAACCTTATCAAATGCGTTGCTAAAATCCATATACACCACATCCACTGCTCTTCCTTCTTCAATGTGTTTTGTCACATCCTCAAAGAATTCAATAAGGCTTGTGAGGCATGACCTGCCCCTCACAAAGCTATGCTGACTATCTCTAATCAAACTATGCTTTTCCAAATAATCATAAATCCTGTCTCTCAGAATCCTCTCCAATAATTTTCCCACCACCGTCGTAAGACTGACTGGTCTGTAATTCCCAGGGTTATCCCTATTCCCTTTCTTGAACAAGGGAATAACATTTGCCACCCTCCAATCATCTGGTACTACTCGTGGACAGAGAGGACGCAAAGATCATCGCCAAAGGTGCGGCAATCTCTTCCCTCACTTCCCGTAATATCCTTGGGTATATCCCGTCTGGCCCCGGGGACTTATCTATCCTCATGTCTTTCAAAATTTCCAGCACATCCTCCTCCTTAACATCAACCTGTTCGAGCATATCAGCCTGTTTCACGCTGTCCTCACAAACGACCAGGTCCCTCTCACTAGTGAATACTGAAGCAAAGTATTCATTTAGGACCTCCTCCGACTCCAGGCACAAGTTCCCTCCACTATCCCTGATCAGCCCTACCCTCACTCTGGCCATCCTCTTGTTCCTCACATATAAGTGTAGAACGCCTTGGGATTTTCCTTAATCCTACCCGCCAAGACTTTTTCATGTCCCCTTCTAGCTCTCCTAAGTCCATTCTTCGGTTCCTTCCTGGCTACCTTGTAACCCTCCAGAGCCCTTTCTGATCCTTGCTTCCTCAACCTTAAGTAAGCTTCCTCTTGACTAGCTGTTCCACATCTTTTGTCATCCAAGGTTCCTTCACCCTACCATCCCTTCCTTGCCTCATTGGGACAAACCAATCCAGCAGTCGCAGCAAGTGCTCCCTAAACAACCTCCACATTTCTGTCGTGCATTTCCCTGAACATCTGTTCCCAATTTAAGCTCCCCAGTTCCTGCCTAATAGCATTGTAATTCCCTTCCCCCTCCTCCAATTAAATATTTTCCCATCCCGTCTGCTTCTATCCCTCTCCATGACTATAGTAAAGGTCAGGGAGTTGTGATCGCTATCACTGAAATGCTCTCCCACCGAGAGATCTGACACCTGGCCTGGTTCGTTGCCAAGCACCAAATCCAACATAGCCTCCCCTCTAGTCGGTCTAACTACATATTGAGTCAGGAAACCTTCCTGGACACACCTGACAAAATCTGCTCCATCCAAACTATTTGCACTAAGGAGGTTCCAATCAATATTAGGGAAGTTCACCCATGACAACAAACAAACCTGTTACTTCTGCACCTTTCCAAAATCTGCCTCCCAATCTGTTCCTCCGTGTCTCTGTTGCTATTGGGGGGTCTATAGAAAACCCCCAATAAAGTGACTGCTCCTTTCCTGTTTCTGACTTCCACCCATACTGACTCAGTAGACAAACCCTCCTCGACTACCTCCCTTTCTGCAGCTGTGATACTATCCCTGATTAGCAATGCCACTCCCCCCACCTCTTTTACCTCCCTCCCTATTCCTTTTGAAACATCTGAACCCCGGAACATCCATTCCTGCCCCTGTGATATCCAAGTCTCCGTAATGGCCACAACATCATAGCTCCAAGTACTGATCCATGCTCTAAGTTCAAAACCCTTATTCCTGACACTTCTTGCGTTAAAATAGACACACTTCAACCCATCATACTGGCTGCAACTTAGCCCTGTCAACTGTCTAACCTTCCTCACAGACTCTCTGTATCTGTTTGTTCAACAGCTACCCCATCCACTGATCCGTAGCTCCAGTTCCCATCCCCCTGCCAAACTAGTTTGAACCCTCCCGAAGAGCTCTAGCAAACTTCCCGCCCAGGATATTGGTGCCCCTCCAGTTCAGATGCAACCTGTCCTCCTTGTTACAGGTCCCACCTTCCCCAGAAGGTATCCCAATGATCCACATATCTGAAGCCCTCCCTCCTACACCAGCTCTGTAGCCACGTGTTCAGTTGCACTCGCTCTCTGTTTCTAGCCTCACCTAGCATGTGGCACCAGTATCAATCCTGAGATTACTACTCTACTCGTCCTGCCTTTTAGCTTCCAACCTAACTCCCTATATTCGTTTTTCAGGTCCTCATCCCTTTCCTAGCTATGTCATTGGTACCGATGTGTACCACGACTTCTGGCTGCTCCCCCTCCCCCCTAAGAATCCTGCAGACTTGATCTGAGACATCCCTGACCCTGGCACCCGGGAGGCAACATGCCATCCGGGAGTCTCATTCACGACCACAGAATCTCCTGTCTGTTCCTCTAACCATTGAATCTCCTATCGCTATCGCTCTCCTATTCTCCCCCCCTTCCCTTCTGAGCCACAGAGCCAGGCTCAGTGCCAGAGACCTGGCCGCTGTGGCTTTCCCCTGGTCGGTCGTCCCCCCCCCCCCCCCCCCCAACCGTATCCAAAACGGTATACTTACCATTTGAGGGGAACAGCCACGGGATCCCTGCACTGTGTGCCTATTCCCTTTTCCTCCCCTGACGGTCATTCAGCTACCTTTATCCTGTAACTTAGGTGTCACTACTTCCCTATAACTGCTCGCTATCACCCCCTCAGCATCCTGAATGATCCGAAGTTCATCCAGCTCCAGTTCCCTAACGCGGTCTGTGAGGAGCTGGAGTTGGGTGCGCTTCTCACAGGTGAGGTCAGCAGGGACACATCCTGCAAGAGGAGCATGCAACTGCCCTAGCTTCCATCCCCTCCGCTCTAAATTGACAAAAGAGATTAATAAATAAAATAAAGGAAAACCTTACCATACCAAACCCTCCACACAAGAGTCCTTTTTTTTTTGGTTAGAGGAAGAGGATGGGTGGGAGACACTACACGTGTCGTGTTTCAGGTTTAGCCACTGCCCGAATATATAAGTTTACTTACCCAGCAGTCCCCGCGTCCGTCGAATCACGAGGTAAGTACTTTATAGCTCAACTTACCTTCCCGGCTGGCCCCTGGCTCGCGCTCTCACCGTTCCACCGTTCCTGCTGCTCAAATGGAAGAAAGAAATATCCACCAATCACTTACTAGCTCTCCTGTGACTTCACACTTCAATTTTTGCTGGTCAAGCAGGTCCACAGAATGGAGCGCTCTCGCTGCTGTTTCTGGTCTCTGGCTTCGGCTCCTTTTATCTCCCGGCTCCTCCCGCTCTCGCTGCTGCGGGTCTGCTGATTAGGTCATCAACGCATGATGCCAGCGGCCAAGCGACGCAGAGCGGGATTGGAGGCCTGATCCGCTTCGGGCGTATCAGCCCTGGAGCCACCAGTAAGCGCAAAATTCTGGCCACTGTCTTCTGGGAGCACTGCTTGATGAGCACATGGGCACATTATTTAGTGATAGCTGTACTTCTGGAATGATAGTGGCCCACTCTGATTCTCAACAGTTTGGTCAGTAGCTTTTTTACTTTCTGGTTTTTACATTCCACCAGTCCCACTGACTGGATGGCGTGATGTGCTGTGTTCTAACTCAATCCCCCTTTGCAGCCAACAGTCTTTGGAAACAAAGGCACTGCCTTGGTCAGAGTGTAGGATTTTGGGTTCACTAGCTATAGTAATGATGTCAATAATAGCATTGACAAGTGAGGTTTCCAAAACCAATTTTGTGGGTGCCAACCAGAAAAAAGTGCAGACATCTACACAAACGAGAACATGTTTGTACCCCATTGGGGGTTGTCATCCTTTGATTTCTTAGGCTTCACAGGAGCCAATGGTGACAGTTTAATAGGTGATGATTTGTTGATCAAATTACATGGCTCATAATTTGACTTGTAAGTTTTACAGGCTTTAAGCATACCTGGCCACCGTTTATGAAGGAGTCAATTTACAGTATGTTGTTCGGGTAGCACTATGTGCCTGACCTATATCCTTGTGAGCTTCTTTTACAAGCTGTGCTCGTTGGTGACTCGGGGGACATCTTGTTCCTCTAAATTCCTAATAATAGTGTCAAGTAGATCTAATTTCCCTTTATGATCCTGAATAGGCCACTGTTTCCGGGGCTTGTGCCAGCCTGCATCAAGAGAGTGGGGTCCTGTATCAACCGTGCCACATTGATACGGGTGACACTGTAGATAAAGGCCCTTATCACCCCCCTCTTGGCAGGTGTGGTCTAGCTGTACGTGTATATATGTCAGTCATCCTGGTCCGTGGATGCCTCCACAAGCCTGGACATGATCCTAAGGAAGTATTTAATATCAGGCTGTCCTATAATAAGAGACAAAACCAAATCAGGTACTAAACCCACCTCCAGGGTGGCTGTAATACCATAAGTGGTAACAGGAATGGTATAAAAGTCGATCCCTTGTGTCTTACACTGTATAAATCCCCCTAATAACTGATAAATCGGGCTTTCCAAATCTGACCACTTTATAACTACAGGATCCATAATCAACTCCTGTATCAAAGACTGACTACCTGTTCAGCAGTGGTCAGTGTTGCCAGGGCATAGGGGATTTCGAGCCACCCTGGCTGGCTGCCAGCCCTTCACTGTGCAGAGTCAGATGTTTGAGTCCTGACTATCAGCCTTGCCTTGGTCTGCCCCTCCCTTTTAGGAGTCTCATGCTTCCTGATCCCTTAGGTGGTCTATCAGGAGGCTTACTGTCACGACTATCGCCCCCTTGCGGTGGATGCTGATCCTGTTGGGAGCATTTCTGATCTCTGCCTTTGTCAGCCCTGGAACGTCCCATTACTCTGATAGGAATGGCCAGTGTAAAATTCATCTCCATCGGGATCCCAGCTGATCCTGCTACCTCTATCTACGAGGTGTGCTGCTAGACCATTGCCACTGTTGTGGGGAAACATACCACTCGCACTCCTGGTGAGAGGCCGGTATAGACCGACCAGAACGCCCATCCGGGGGCCCAAAGGAACAAGTCTGCAGGTGATTGGAATGTGAATGAGTCCATATTCTATTGTGTCCCTGTCTGTGTAAAGCTTAAGATCATAAGAACTAGGAGCAGGAGTAGGCCGTCTGGCCCCTCGCGCCTGCTCCGCCATTCAATAAGATCATGGCTGATCTTTTCGTGGACTCATCCACTTACCGCACTCTCACCGTATCCCTTAATTCCTTTATTGTTCAAAAACCATAGCTTTAAAAACGTTTACTGAAGAAGCGTCAACTACTTCACTGGGCAAGGAATTCCATAGATTAACAACCCTCTGGGTGAAGAAGTTCCTTCTTAATTCAGTCCTAAATCTGCTCCCTCTAATCTTGAGGCTATGCCCTCTTGTCCTAGCTTCACCTGCCAGTGGAAACATCCTCTCTACTTGTATCTTATCTATTCCCTTCATAATTTTATATGTTTCTATAAGATCCCCCCCCTCATTCTTCTGAATTCCAATGAATATAATCCCAATCTACTCAGCCTCTCCTCATAAGCCAACCCCCTCAACTCCGGAATCAACCTAGTGAACCTCCTCTGCACCCTCTCCAGTGCCAGTACATCCTTTCGCAGGTAAGGAGGCCAAAACTGCGCACACTACTCCCAGGTGCGGCCTCACCAGTACCTTTTATACAGCTGCAACATAACCTCACTGCTTTTAAATTCAATCCCTTTAGCAATGAAGGACAAAATTCCATTTGCCTTCCTAATTACTTGCTGTACCTGCAGACCAATCTTCTGCGATTCATGCACAAGGACATCCAGGTCCCTCTGCATAGCAGCATGCTGCAACTTTTTACCATTCAAGTAATAATCCTTTTTCCTGTTACTCCTACAGAAATGAATGACTGCACATTTATTAACATTGTATTCCATCTGCCAGACCTTTGCCCACTCACTCAATGTATCTATGTTCCTCTGCAAAGTTTCACCGTCATCTGCACACTTTGCTCTGCCACTCATCTTAGTGTCATCTGCAAACTTTGACAACCTACACATGGTCCCCAACTCCAAATCATCTATATAAATTGTAAATAATTGTGGTCCCAACACCGATCCCTGAGGCACACCACTAGTGACTGCCAACCAGATTAGCACTCATTTATCCCCACTCTCTGCTTCCTGTTAGTCAACCAATCCTCTATCCATGCTAATACTTTACCCCTAACGCTTTTTGACAGTTTATCCATATTTTGCTGATACAGTACTGACTGTCCCACTTGGTGCCTTTCTCGACAACATGTTTTCCTCATCTATTTTTGCGTCCCTGACGCTCGAAGTAGTCATGTCTACTTTTTGTTCCTGTTATTCCTCCCAGATGTCTCCCTTGTGGTCAACAGTTGTCTATAGATATTTTGGTTAATCGCTGTTTGTGTCAGCAGTTATCAATCCTATAATCTTATTCTTCGCTTGAAACTTATAATGTATAAATGTCCCCATTCAGCATCATGGAGAGGAGCTGCTGTTGTACAGCACTCCAGCCTTGACAACAAGTGTCGTCTATTAAGGTTGTTTAAAATCAACCTTGTTTTATCTTGGTTGCTTGCCACACATGGCATCTATCGAGTTAAGATTCACGTTGCCTAGAGGTGTAATTTGAGATTGCACTGGCTGTCCCACAGACAGACGAAAGCCTGTAGCACCGTTATTAACAAAAGTCTGGAGAAGTCCCTGTTTCGTTTGAAGGTAACGTACCAGTATTTGCCTATAATCCTCCCGCAAATTATCATCCCGAACCTCGTGAGGAAGCCATCTGATCCAAAATTCATGGCCACCACGCACGTAGGGAGACGCAGGACCTACAATTCTACCATGGATACCCGTACCCTGTCGTGCATCAGTCATAGGTCACCCAATTGTGCAGGCATACACTTTATCATTAAAGAATGTTGTGGGTCTGGGGTATCAATCTGATTATCCCACTGGATACATGCTATCCTTTTCTCCTGAGGTCAGCCACAATAGTACCATGAGCTCTAACTGAACCATCTGCATCAACATTATCTAACTCCAAGTCTACACCTGATCTGCCTGAGGCAGTGGAATGGGATTCTGTAATCTACTTAAACAAGTTGTTGGATCACCCAATGGGAAAATTAAGCCGATCCCTCCTTCATTAGCCATTATATCTGAACGGAACCTGAACTAGGAATTAAAATACATCAGGACCTATCTCAATTATGATTTTAAGGGAACTTTAAAGGAAATTTCCAAACCTAAAAGTAGAATGAGAGAGTTCTGATTTAAGATCCACAAACCGTGATTAAGAGTTTGTTGTCTCTAGATTCTTAAGTAGTCTTAATACCACAGACAGAAAACATTCCTCCTGTACTTACAAATCTAAAATATACATTAAAGACTAATATAGAAGTACAGGATTCTGGTAACAAGACCATGTTATTGGGCGCCAACTGAAGTGATTTAAGACATTTTAACCCCTTATAGGGACTAAACCAGATCAGGAGTACATCCCAATGAATCTCCTTTAATCGAGTTCAAACGAGACAAATTCTCATAGAATTGTACTAGCTTTCCCTCAAAGAAAGAAAACCAACAGAATATTACCGTCTTTCGGATAGGCTATTTTTAATAATTATGGCTAAGTCATAAATATCCCAGATATATTGGGGTCTGGAAACTCTCTCTTCAATACGTATTTCTCCACTTCGAGACAGAGGAGGTTATTTGTAGTTGTATACAGGAATGTTACATGAGACAATTTATTAACTTTTATATATTAAAGAATTTAACATGCAATACACTAAGTGGATAAGTATATCACTATGAAATATTACTGAAAGATGTAACACAAATCTTAGTTCTAACATCGAATCCAAAAGTTTAACCTTGCTCATGTTACAGCAAAAATATCTTAGAATATCAAGAATATCCATCAAAATTTAAAGTGAACTTTTTACCTTAAATTACCCTTAGTTGAGAAGTATTTGAGGATTCAACACTTCTAATCGTTGCTTTAAAACCTCTCGTGTTTATACGTTGCTGAAGTGTCATCTGACTTTTTTAGCATTTAAATGTGACCTTCATGTGTGTGTTTCGCTTCCTTTTTAAAATCCATATCTTTAATTACCATTTCCACTTGATGTTTTACTGAGCTTTTGCTCTTGAAGTTGAGCATTTATCTGGTCAAAATGTTTATAATTGCGTTAACATAACCTCTTGTTCCTGTGAGTCCATTCCATTTATTGTTTTATTATCTATAATTGCCATTTCCATGGCATCCCAAAGCAACCTCCGCAGCCGACCTGTATGCACAAACCGATTTAAGTTTATTGCTACCTCGTACTGGCAAGATATTTCAATGTGTGTTTATCTTCCAAGCCCCTGACAACAGGTTTTAGAACATAGAACATAGAACATAGAAAATACAGCACAGAACAGGCCCTTCGGCCCACGATGTTGTGCCGATCCTTTGTCCTCTGTCAAGGACAATTTAATCTATACCCCATCATTCTCCTTTATCCATATACCTATCTAAAAGCCGTTTGAAAGTCCCTAAAGTTTCTGACTCAACAACTTCCCCAGGCAAGGCATTCCATGCCCCGACCACTCTCTGGGTAAAGAACCTTCCCCTGACATCCCCCTTATATCTCCCACCCTTCACCTTAAATTTATGACCCCTTGTAACGCTTTGCTCCACCCGGGGAAAAAGTTTCTGACTGTCTACCCTATCTATTCCCCTGATCATCTTATAAACCTCTATCATGTCACCCCTCATCCTTCTCCGTTCTAATGAGAAGAGGCCTAGAATGTTCAGCCTTTCCTCGTAAGACTTATTCTCCATTCCAGGCAACATCCTGGTAAATCTCCTCTGCACCCTCTCCAAGGCTTCCACATCCTTCCTAAAATGAGGCGACCAGAACTGCACACAGTACTCCAAATGAGGCCTTACCAAGGTCCTGTACAGCTGCATCATCACCTCACGGCTCTTAAATTCAATCCCTCTGCTAATGAACGCTAACACCCCATATGCCTTCTTCACAGCCCTATCCACTTGAGTTGCAACTTTCAACGATCTATGCACATAGACCCCAAGGTCTCTCTGCTCCTCCACATGCCCAAGAACCCTACCGTTAACCCAGTATTTTGCATTCGTGTTTTTCCTTCCAAAATGGACGACCTCACACTTTTCAGGGTTAAACTCCATCTGCCACTTTTCAGCCCAGCACTGCAACCTATCCAAGTCCCTTTGCAGACGACAATAGCCCTCCTCGGTATCCACAACTCCACCAACCTTTGTATCATCTGCAAATTTACTGACCCACCCTTCGACTTCCTCATCCAAGTCGTTAATAAAAATCACAAACAGGAGAGGACCCAGAACTGATCCCTGTGGCACGCCACTGGTAACTGGGCTCCAGGCTGAGTATTTACCATCTAAGACCACTCTCTGCCTTCTATCAGTTAGCCAATTCTTAATCCAACTGGCCACATTCCCCACTATCCCATGCCTCCTGACTTTCTCCATAAGTCTACCATGGGGGACCTTATCAAATGCCTTACTAAAATCCATGTACACCACATCCACTGGTTTACCCTCATCCACTTGCTTGGTCACCTGCTCAAAGAATTCAATCAGGCTTGTGAGGCAAGACCTACCCCTCACAAAACCGTGCTGACTGTCCCGAATCAAGCAGTGTCTTTCCAGATGCTCAGAAATCCTATCCCTCAGCACCTTTTCCATCAACTTGCCTACCACCGAAGTAAGACTAACTGGCCTGTAATTCCCAGGGTTGTTCCTATTCCCTTTCTTGAACAGGGGCACAACATTTGCCACCCTCCAATCACCTGGTACCACCCCCGTCAACAGAGAAGATGAAAAGATCATTGCCAGCGGCTCTGCAATTTCATCCCTTGCTTCCCATAACATCCTTGGATATACCCCGTCAGGCCCGGGAGACTTGTCTATCTTTAAGTTATTCAAAAACCCCAACACATCTTCCCTCCTAACGAGCACTTCCTCGAGCTTACCAGTCTGTTTCACACCGTCCTCTTCAGTAATACACCCCTTCTCATTCGTAAATACCGAAGAGAAGTACTCATTCAAAACCTCACTTATCTCTTCCGGCTCAACACACAGTCTCCCGCTATTGTCCTTGACCGGACCTACGGTCCCCCTAGTCATCCTCATATTTCTGACATACGCGTAAAAGGCCTTGGGGTTTTCTTTTATCCTACCCGCCAAACATTTTTCATGCCCTCTCTTAGCTCTCCTAATCCCTTTCTTCAGATCCTTCCTGGCCATCTTGTATCCCTCCAGAGCTATGCCTGTGCCCTTTTTCCTCAACCTTATATACGCATCCTCCTTCTTCCTAACAAGACTCTCAACCTCTCTTGTCAACCACGGTTCCCTCACATGACCATCCCTTCCCTGTCTGACAGGGACATGCTTATCAATGGCCCCTACTATCTGCTCCTTGAAAAAGTTCCACATTTCGACCGTGCCCTTCCCTGCCAGCATATGCTCCCAACTTATGCTCCTCAGTTCCTGCCTGACAGCATCATATCTACCCTTCCCCCAATTGTAAACCTTGCCCTGTTGCACATACCTATCCCTCTCCATTACCACAGTGAATGCTACAGAATTGTGATCACTATCTCCAAAGTGCTCGCCCACCAACAGCTCTATCACTTGCCCTGGTTCATTACCTAGTACCAAATCCAATATTGCCTCCCCTCTGGTCGGGCAGTCTACATACTGAGTCAGAAAAGCTTCCTGGACATACTGCACAAACACTACCCCATCCAAACTATTCGATCTAAAGAGTTGCCAATCAATATTTGGGAAGTTGAAATCCCCCATAATTACTACCCTGTGACTTCTGCTCCTTTCCAAAATCTGTTTCCCAATCTGCTCTTCCACCTCCCTGCTGCTATTGGGGGGCCGATAGAAAACTCCCATCAAGGTGACTGCTCCTTTCCTGTTCCTGACCTCAACCCACAGTGCCTCAGTCGGCAGATCCTCCTCGAAAATTCTTTCAGCAGTTGTTACACTATTTCTAACTAACAATGCCACCCCCCCACCTCTTTTACCACCATTCCTAATCTTATGAAAACATCTATAACCAGGTACCTCCAAGAACCATTCCTCCCCCTCACCTATCCACGTTTCAGTGATGGCCACAACATCGTAGTCCCAAGTGCCCATCCACGCCTTCAATTCACTCACCTTATTCCTGATGCTTCTTGCGTTGAAGTATACGCACTTTAACCCTTCTCCGTGCCCATCTGTCCTCCGCGACAGTGCTACCTTCCCCAATACCTCACTACACTCTTTGTCTTTCTGAGTGGACCCACTGGTCCCTGGACTACAAGTCCGGTTCCCACCCCCCTCCCAAACTAGTTTAAACCCTCCCGAACAGTACTAGCAAACCTCCCTCCCAGGATATTGGTGCCCCTCTGGTTCAGATGCAGCCCGTCCTGTTTGAACAGGTCCCATCTTCCCCAGAATGCAGTCCAATTATCCAAGAACTGGAAGCCCTCCCTCCTACACCATTCCTGCAGCCACGTGTTCAGCTGTGCTCTCTCCCTATTCCTAGCCTCACTATCACGTGGCGCCGGCAACAAACCAGAGATAACAACTCTGTCCGTCCGAGCTTTCAGCTTCCAGCCTAACTCCCTAAACTCACTTCTAACATCTGTGCCACCCTTCCTTCCTACGTCGTTGGTGCCAATGTGCACCACGACCTCTGGCTGCTCCCCCTCCCCTTTAAGGATCCTGAAGACGCGATCACAAACATCACGGGTCCTGGCACCAGGGAGGCAACAAACCATCCGTGCGTCTCGCTTGCGCCCACAGAACCGCCTGTCGGTACTCCTCACCATCGAGTCCCCGATGACTAGTGCTCTCCCGTTCTCCCTCCTTCCCTTCTGAGCCACAGTGCAGGACCCCGTGCCAGAGGCCCGTTCACTGCAGCCTGCCCCCGATAGGCCGTCCCCCCCAACAGTATCTAAAACTGTATACTTGTTGTTGAGGGGAACGACCACAGGAGATCCCTGCACTGACCTCTTCCCACCTCTAACTGTTACCCAGCTGCCTTTGTTTTGTGGAGTATCGACATCCCTGTAGCTTCTATCTATCACCCCCTCAGCTTCCCGAATGATCCTCAGTTCATCCAGCTCCAGCTCCAGTTCCCTAACACGGTCTGATAGGAGCTGGAGACGGATGCACTTCCAGCAGGTGAAGTCGGCAGGGTCACCGGAGGTTCCCCTCACCTCGAACATACTGCAGGAGGAGCACTGCACTCCCCTGGCTGCCATTTCTTTTACTCAATTACCCCTTAATTAAGTACAAATATAGATATTAACAAAAACAGTGAAATAGCTTACCTGTTCAGTCCTTTTTGGTTAGAGGAGGAGGGTAAAAAGGGTCTTATTATTAGGTTAGAGGAGGAGGATGGGTGGGAGACACTACATGTGTAGTGTCTCGGGTTAACTCTGCTCCGCACCTTTAAAGAAAATACCTACCCAGGAGTCCTTGCTGCCGTCCAGCTTCCGGTTCCTCCCGCGCCAAAAGTAACTTGAACACAAGGAAAACAGTAAGTACAACTTTTAAAACACAGCTCCTGGTGCCTTCACTTACCCACCGAAGAGTCGCTACCTTCTCCTGCTGCTCCGCCAGGAAATGTTTCTGTTGAGAATCCTTCTATGAACAGTTTCTCTTGTCTGCTCCATTTCTTGATCGTCCTGCAGCCCAAGAGAAACTGCAACTATTGCCTCATGACTGAGTGGAAGTGACTGGCATAGCAACCTTTCAAAACTGCTACAGCAGCGAAAATGGTCAAAAATACTTCACCTGAGACTTGAGTGGTGATGCCTTTAAATAGTGTGGTGGTATGTGCATCTTCAAGGGAGTGTTACAGGACCGGCAAGGTCCTAAATGGTAGGTAGCGTGCTAAATGAGAGTTAGACACTAAATGATGCCATGATCTGCCCACTTGATGCTTACATGCAGTACCTGAACCATGGCTACATCAGAAGTCTGAAGGAGTGGGCCGCTGCCATTTTTTCTGTCATAATGGCTCATGTAGCAAAACCAGCAGAGTTATAAGAGCCAAATTTTACAGCCGTTGTCTTTAGATATTGAGGCTAAAGGCCTGCTCAGTATGCAATTGAAACCCAGCCTGACCCGACCACATCCAACCCCACCCGGGCCCGAGTCCTTTGATTTTATTTTTTTACCTGACCAGCGCCCCCCAGAATGAAGTTAATTATATCAGAGGTTGTGCTGTACCTTGTCCAAATGTCATGATCCTCAGTTCCTCCAGCCAGATCCTCCTTCTGGCAGCAGGCTATTCCTGTAGAATCATGCAGACGGAGGCAGACTAGTGCGGAGTTGGGATGCATGTTTCCTGCCTTGACGTCCCGGCTGTTCAAATTTTGAAGCTTACTTCCCTTTTGCTCCCTGAGCAAAAGGCAGCATTGTGTCCGACCCGGCCCGACCAAAGCCCGAATGCCGGACCGGGAAGAGAGATCCGACCTGACCCAAAACTGACACCTGAGTGGACGAGACACCTAAATCTCATTTTGAGAAGACCTATGCTCTGTTCTATGGTGGCTCCGGTGGTCGCATATCTCGCATTGTACTGTTCCTCTGCTTCATTCTGCGGTTTCCTCACTGATGACATGTAACCCCTGTTGCCAAGTATCCATCCTTGCAGGCATTCAAGAGGGCTGAATAGTGCTGGCATCTAGGAGTTCTGGAAATAAATGCATTGTGACTGTTCAGGATAATGAGCATACACCTGCAATATACTCTTATGGTGGTCACAACGATTTGAACATTCATTAAGTGAAACCCCTTTTGATTTAATGAAGGCCCCTGACAGACCTGCAGGTGCTCTAATGGCCACGTGTACAGTCAATCACACCTTGGACCATGGGGAATCCAGCAATGGTGCTGAAGCCTCTGGCTCTCTCTGCCTGACTGGCAGAGTCCATCTGGAACTTGAACTGGTTGGCATGCCTGAATATGGCATCAGTTACCACCTTGAAGCACTGATGATTTTGAGATTCCGTACATGTTTCCTGATGAAGCCTGGAAGGAGCCTGATGTGTAGAAATTCAGAATGACTGTTAGCTTCAGTGCGACCGACATTGGATGGCCATCCACGCAGTTGGTAGCGACCTCTGCTGCCAGCATGTAACAGAGATGTGACAGTCTCTTGGTGCAGGTGCAATATACTTCGGCACTGACATTTGCAGAAAGCTGAAACACGGACGGTAGACCCTGCCTGCTGGGTAGGCTCGTCTCAGGTGTTTGCACCCAGTGCACTCGGTGACCTTATTCCCCTCCCCATTACCAGCTGCAGTTGGCCAGCAGGTCACTGATTTTCCTGGCTTGTGGTCTCTTCCTCACTAGACGAGCCGCCGCCAGACTGGACAATTCCCAAGGCTGCAGTGTCCCAAAGATGTTATGAGGACAGGTATTAGCAGTCTACTGCAAGGACAGACACACTCAATTTCCCCTACACCGAATGAATTAGTACGACTGTGGCCCACCCAGAAGCAACTAACGCTCAGGTGAACCAGCAGAGTAGCGCACAGAAATATCACAGAATAATCAATAAA
Source organism: Heterodontus francisci (assembly GCF_036365525.1). Lineage (NCBI taxonomy): Eukaryota > Metazoa > Chordata > Chondrichthyes > Heterodontiformes > Heterodontidae > Heterodontus > Heterodontus francisci. The sequence goes on along the minus strand of NC_090389.1, from coordinate 18,368,940 downwards.
GCTACTGGGTTCCTGACACCCCCTTCGACTTGTTTGGCAGATGTAAAGTTTGACAGCTGATGTAAAACCCAACTGAGCCATTTTACATGACCTCAATTGGCCCTTAATTGTTGCAAATGGGACAGCGAACGGTCCCTCATTCTTGTCTGCCATCCAAACTGCTTAAAATTGGGTTTGGGCGTCGTGACATTAGGGACCTGGACCAGGCGTCATCACCTGCCACTTTTCGCCTCGGACGCCTGTTTTTTGAAGGTAAAATTCCAGCCAAGGTGATGAAACAAAGCGCTTCGGTTAGGGCTGCACAAAGTGTAGGGGTGTGGAGTGCTGTGTATGGTATAACCTCGATGAAACTGAGTGTCGGGGGTGCAGTGCAGGATTTGGGTAAATTGCTGATTTTTTTTTTTTTACTGAGTTCAGTCATTTGAATCATTTGGCATCCACGACCTGATGTTTGGGACTTGAAGATTTTGGCCAATTCTACCTATCGACTTGGTTGTGACATTTGTTTTTTGTTGTACCATCCCTCCTGACATTCAGTGCCCAGCAGAGCCTCCAGGGAAGCATATGTAAATCGAAGGTTTCTTTCCAGCTATACATGTTTCATCGATCATCATGTATTCTTTCAAATAGCTGCCAACTGTTTTCTGTCTCCCTTTCAGAGCTGCAGTGAACTTTTTAAGTAAATACCTGTGTTTTTTTTCTTTTTCTGGTTCCCAGATGTTAGAAAGAATCACACTTTAATCTTGGATAAGGCTGGGGTCAGTGGTTTATTACAGCACCATGCTTTGTACTGTAGATCCTGATTCTTGTGTAAATAAGTTGACTCCTACAGTATGCCATGGTCTGGGTGGTACTTCAGTAGCTATCAACCTGTCAATTGTGCCATATCTGACATGCAGTGATGACCCAAAACAGAAGGACTTTTCAAATGATGCTTGTTGCCTGTGCTGTTGTTTCTGTTGCTGTCTGGGTTAATATCCTGGCTGTGCTGGTAACGTCATGACAGGTATAAATTTTCCTAGTTAATGCAAGACTAGCGAATGCTAGAGAAGTGAATCCATAGTTCCCTTGCAAATAACAATTTCTTAAGCCACCCCCCACACACCCATGTTGCTCACTTTTCATAAATGAGCAGAAGAGAAAAGCATCAGCAGCTTAAATGGATTTGTACCTTTTGATAACAGTGATTTTGAAGATTTCTCTTTCCATAACTCCTCCTCCTCTGGAATTCTGTTCTGGGCCTACAGAACATTTGTGGTCAAATTAGTATCTTTATGGTAATCCTACTTCCTTAAACAGGATAACAATCAAAACTTGTATTGGAAAAAGTTACGTGAAACTGTCCATCTGTAAAACGAGGCCTTGGAATATAAATACTAATTTTGTCAAAGTTTGGCCTTGTATCTTTGTTTATAGTCATAGAACTTGAAGGTCTAAATTAGAAGCTGTTTTCTCCTGAGTTGAAAAGGCACGTTTACCTCTGGGCTCAATATTATTCAAGGAGTAAGCACCATTTCCTTGAAATCTGCATATTATAGTTTCAGTATCTATCATAGAAAACAGCTTCCTAATGACGAATCTTGTTCCATGACAAATTCCTTGTTTAGGATTCAAATTTTGTAGCTATGTTATAACTGTTTCTTCCTTGAGTCTACGTGCAGTGGCATGCCCACTGGAGTTAGATTGTGTAGAAACACTGGACTGTACAGACTGTTAACCTTTGTCTATAGAATCCACACTGATGTGAATTACAAAAATATTCAACAGCTTTTCTAAAACCTTTTCATGCAAATCCAGTGAATTTTCATTTTAGCATAGAATAGCTTTCAAATCTATCACTGGCTTCCACCAAATAGGATGTCAGCACAATTTGGCTTATCCCAGAATTTTCCAGACTTCTGGGAACCTTCAACACAAACATTGTTTCTTCCATAACTTCTCCTCCCCTGGAATTCTGAGCCCTGGGAAGCACTTTCATCTTAACACGAACATTGGTTTTTCCATAACTTCTCCTCCTCTGGAATTATGAGCCCTGGGAAGGGCTTTCACCTTCAACACACGAACATTGGTTTTTCCATAACTTCTCCTCCTCTGGAATTATGAGCCCTGGGAAGGGCTTTCACCTTCAACACACGAACATTGGTTTTTCCATAACTTCTCCTCCTCTGGAATTCTGAGCCCTGGGAAGGGCTTTCACCTTCAACACACGAACATTGGTTTTTCCATAACTTCTCCTCCTCTGGAATTCTGAGCCTTGGGAAGCGCTTTCACCAACACACGAACATTGGCTTTTCCTATAACTTCTCCTCCTCTGGAATTCTGAGCCTGGGAAGCGCTTTCACCAGCACATGAACGTTGGTTTTTCCATAACTTCTCCTCCTCTGGAATTCTGAGCCCTGGGAAGGGCTTTCACCTTCAACACACGAACATTGGTTTTTCCATAACTTCTCCTCCTCTGGAATTCTGAGCCCTGGGAAGGGCTTTCACCTTCAACACACGAACATTGGTTTTTCCATAACTTCTCCTCCTCCTGGAATTCTGAGCCTGGTGGGAAGGGCTTTCACCTTCAACACACTAACATTGGTTTTTCCATAACTGTGCTTTCAGCAGTTCAGGCTGTAAAGGCTGTTACGACCACTCAGGACAAAGCCCCCAATCAAAATATGATTCTGATCAGTAGGAGCAATGAACTGTCAATTCAGTCCCGTTGCTCCACAGGTCGCATCATATTTCTTCAAGCCTTCCAAATCGAAGAAGCAGCCAAATCTAGTAACCCTCGAATGAAGCGAACCAAACCAGGTATCTTTAGATATCAGCAAATTAACTATTTATTAGAAAAGCTAAAATCTTAAACACTGCTAAGATAAACCAATATCTGAAGACCTTATAACTTATTTTAAAAAAATCTTAACTCCCACATTCGCATACATATACTCAAACAGTAGTTTTTTTAATTAGCTGCCTGAAAAAATAAAAATAAAGTCTTTGCAAGTTATGTTCCTGACTAAATGGAATCTTTCAATACAGCACAGTCAAACTTCACTTGCAGTCTTCCAAGGTCTTTCCAAAGATGGGGTTCAGCAGTTTGGCTGTTATGGTATTAAACTCTCTTCCCAGCAATGAACACAGCCAGCAAAAGTCATAATGTTTCTTTTTCCACAGTGGAATACTTTTTTATAGCAATTTGGTTTTCCAGGAAAGTACCCTACTGTCTTCTCTATGCCCTACTTGTCATCCTGCAATACGACTGCACCCAACCCTAGGTCGCTAGCATTGATTGCTATTTTAAAGGGTTTAGTAAAATATGGAGAAACAGCACTGGTCCATTAGTTAAGATTGCCTTTAGCTTTTCAAAGGCAGCCTGGCATTCATCTGACCATACTATTATCTATTTTTTGGGTAGAAAATAGGTTAATGGAACAGCCACAGTACTAAAATTCCGCACAAATTTCCTGTTTTTAAAAAAAAAAACACATCCCTTAAAAACCTGATTATTTCCCGTTTAGATTTAGGGATAGGGAACTCTACTAAGGCTTATACCTTTGCCGTTTTTGGCAATACCTGTCCTTGCCCCACAATGTGTCAGAGGTAAATTACTCCTGCTTTTCTGAATTCTCTTTTTTCCAGATTTGTCATTAAGTTGGCTGCTTGTAACTTTTTAAGCAGAATTTTCAGCTGGTTTAACTACTTTCCAAGTGTTACTGTATATTAGTACATCATCGAGATGCACTACGCCGTTGGAAACATTTGGAAACCACCTGATTCGTTAATCTTTGCAAAGTGGCTGGGGCACTTTTTAGCCTGAATGGCATCACCCGGCACTGATAAAGACAGTCAGGTGTTACAAAAGCTGATATCTCTGGCGCGAGGAGTCGAAGGAACTTGCCAGTATCCCTCTAAGAAGTCAATCTTGGTAAGAAGCCTAGGACTGTGCACTCTGTCGATACAGTCTTCCAAACACTGAATTGGGTAGGAGTCTGCCTTTGTTACTGCATTGACTTTGCTGTAGTCTATACAAAATCGTATTGACCCGTCAGGTTTAGGTACTAGATCTATAGGTGAACTCCAGCCGCTTTTGACTAGGTTCAAAAAAAATTGTTCTCCAGCTTTCACTGGATCTCTGCTTTAACTTGGGCTTGTTTGTCCGAACTTAAGCAGTAAGGATGTTTTAAAGGAGCAGTTTGCCCTATATTAACATCATGTGTGGCTAAGGTTGTACATCCTGGCTTATCCCTACAAATCTTAAATGTTTTGAAAAGCCTGATTATGTCTTCATGTTGTCCAATTTTCCTAGCCATTCTATATTTGCTAATCTGATCGTTGCTAATCTGAGGATTGTCTAGGTCTCCTTCTGCCTCATCCTCACTATCCTTTTCCTTCTTAACAGTCCCAATTACCTGACATACCTGTACTGGCTTATCCTCATCCCTGCGATAATATTGCTTTAACATATTGATGTGACACAACCGGTTCTTCTGGCGATCATTCTATATGGGCCACTGAACCATGCTTTTAATGGTTCCCTCTGTAATGATAACACCACCAATACTTCACCCCCTGGTTGAAAATTACAGGTTTTTGCATTCTTGTCTGCCCATTTTTTCATATTGGCTTAAGATGCTTTAAGGTGTTCCCGAACCACACCGCAAGCTTTCGTCAGCCTTTCCTAGGACACAGATGCGTAGTCCAGTATTGGAGATTCATTCATTTGTTCTAAGAATCTGTCTTTTTTGAGTTTTAGAGGACATCTTCATGCCTATGAACCAGTTTGAAAGGACTGAATCATGTAGACTCATACGGTGAGTCTCTGGTGGCAAATAAAAAAAAAGTCACTTCCTTTATCCCAGTATTGTGGATATTCGTGTCAGTATGTTCTAATCATTGTTTTGAGAGTTTGCTGGTATCTCTAAAACTCGTGTCACTGTGGGTGATATGGTGAAGATTTCAACTGGTGCCCAAATTGCCTATGATTTCGTGAAATATCTTCGACATGAAATTGGAACCTTGATCTGATTGAACTTCAAATGGTAATCCGTATATCAAAGAATTAGGTTAACATTTCTTCTATTCTAGCAGTAATTGTCCTCAAAGGAATGGACACTGGAAATTGTATAGCCACATCCATGATAGTAAGTATGTACTGATGTCGCGCTTTTGTTTTTGGCAAGCGTCCTACAGTTTACCAATACCCTGCTAAATGGTTCCTCAATCATTGGTATGGGAACTAGTGGTGCCGGTTTTATGGTAGGTTGCGGTGTCCTACAAAATTGTCGTCTCCTTTTGTAGGACCCATGATTTGAATTTCCAAATTCCCCTATGTCCTGCAAAAGGAATGCCATGTAACATTTCCTCCTCAAAACCCTGTTTGCCATATAATAGCCTTCTGGAACTCCTCTTGCCTCACTTTCTGTTGGAGCTCTCTGTGCTGTTTGGTATAACTCAGCATCAGCTTGCCTTGTTGCAATTATAGAAAATCTAAATCCCCAAATAAGGTTCAGATACTGGGCTATCTACTTGTGGTGCCACTTTTATTTACCTCTGACCATGGATCCTGTTTAGCCATTGTTCGGGTCAATAAACGTGCAGGAAATATTCCTGGAACTTCATCCGTTTCCCTAACTTCACTTGATTTGTTTGTAATTGTAGGAGAAACTGAAACTTCTGATCTGGCCAAATCATTTCTTCGGAGTAGATCAATTCCCTCTACTGGCAAATTATGAACAATTATAGTTATCATCCCAGATATTAAGTCACTCTTTAGGCATACATCATACAAAGGTACGGGTATATAATCCCTGCCAATTCCATTAACTAAAACTTCAGCGTTCAACTCGCTCTTTGGAAATGCTATATCTTGCCCCAGCAAGAGAGTTTGGGTTGCTCCTGTGTCCCTAAGTATTATGATAGGTTTTCCTGCCTCTCTCAAAGGATACGCAGTTACTTTTCCCTTTGACAAGAATTCATTATAATTTTTTGGTACCTTATTCTTAACCTCTACACTCACTTCAGTTTTTGTATCTGGTTTTACAGCTGCTGGTAAAGCTATGGTCTGCTATACTCGCAGTCAGAGCTCTGTTCTCTGCATTAGCATTGTGTACCCCAACAGGTCCCATGGGTTTATCTTGCAATTTTCAGCATAGTGAACTGAGATGACCCATTTTGTGGCAATGATAACACTGGGGGGATCGTGTGTCAGTGTAGAACTCTCCTCCGAAGTCTTGGCTGCTGGAGCTTGACTCGCTGCTGGAATCACCTTGAGGGGGTGGGGGACCCCAGATATGGCTCGCCTTCTCCACCTCAGGGCTCATTTGAACCCCTCTGCCCTCCCGGGAAGGACCAGGGGCAGGAACAGTCTCCATGCCCCTGGTCCAAAGAAGAACAAAGAAAATTACAGCACAGGAACAGGCCCTTCGGCCCTCCAAGCCTGCGCCGATCCAGATCCTCTATCTAAACATGTCTCCTATTTTCTAAGGGTCTGTATCTCTTTGCTTCCTGCCCATTCATGTATCTGTCTAGATACATCTTAAAAGACGCTATCGTGCCCGCGTCTACCACCTCCGCTGGCAACGCGTTCCAGGCACCCACCACCCTCTGCGTAAAGAACTTTCCATGCATATCCCCCCCTAAACTTTTCCCCTCTCACTTTGAACTCGTGACCCCTAGTAATTGAATCCCCCACTCTGGGGGGGGGAAAAAGCTTCTTGCTATCCACCCTGTCTATACCCCTCATGATTTTGTACACCTCAATCAGGTCCCCCCTCAACCTTCGTCTTTCTAATGAACATAATCCTAATCTACTCAACCTCTCTTCAGAGCTAGCGCCCTCCATACCAGGCAACATCCTGGTGAACCTCCTCTGCACCCTCTCCAAAACATCTACATCCTTTTGGTAATGTGGCGACCAGAACTGCACGCAGTATTCCAAATGTGGCCGAATCAAAGTCTTATACAACTGTAACATGACCTGCCAACCCTTGTACTCAATACCCCGTCCGATGAAGGAAAGCATGCCGTATGCCTTCTTGACCACTTTATTGACCTGCGTTGCCACCTTCAGGGAACAATGGACCTGAACACCCAAATCTTTCTGTACATCAATTTTCCCCAGGACTTTTCCATTTACTGTATAGTTCACTCTTGAATTGGATCTTCCAAAATGCATCACCTCGCATTTGCCCTGATTGAACTCCATCTGCCATTTCTCTGCCCAACTCTCCAATCTATCTATATTCTGCTGTATTCTCTGACAGTCCCCTTCACTATCTGCTACTCCACCAATCTTAGTGTCGTCTGCAAACTTGCTAATCAGACCACCTATACTTTCCTCCAAATCATTTCTGTATATCACAAACAACAGTGGTCCCAGCACGGATCCCTGTGGAACACCACTGGTCACACGTCTCCATTTTGAGAAACTCCCTTCCACTGCTACTCTCTTGTCTCCTGTTGCCCAGCCAGCTCTTTATCCATCTAGCTAGTACACCCTGGACCCCATGCGACTTCACTTTCTCCACTAGCCTACCATGGGGAACCTTATCAAACGCCTTACTGAAGTCCATGTATATGACATCTACAGCCCTTCCCTCATCAATCAACTTTGTCACTTCCTCAAAGAATTCTATTAAGTTGGTAAGACATGACCTTCCCTGCACAAAACCATGTTGCCTATCACTGATAAGCCCATTTTCTTCCAAATGGGAATAGATCCTATCCCTCAGTATCTTCTCCAGCAGCTTCCCTACCACTGACGTCAGGCTCACCGGTCTATAATTACCTGGATTATCCCTGCTACCCTTCTTAAACTAGGGGACAACATTAGCAATTCTCCAATCCTCCGGGACCTCACCCGTGTTTAAGAATGCTGCAAAGATATCTGTTAAGGCCCCAGCTATTTCCTCTCTCGCTTCCCTCAGTAACCTGGGATAGATCCCATCCGGACCTGGGGACTTGTCCACCTCAATGCCTTTTAGAATACCCAGTACTTCCTCCTTATGCCGACTTGACCTAGAGTAATCAAACATCTGTCCCTAACCTCAACATCCGTCATGTCCCTCTCCTCGGTGAATACTGATGCAAAGTACTCGTTTAGAATCTCACCCATTTTATCTGACTCCACGCATAACTTTTCTCCTTTGTCCTTGAGTGGGCCAATCCTTTCTCTAGTTACCCTCTTGCTCCTTATATATGAATAAAAGGCTTTGGGATTTTCCTTAACCCTGTTTGCTAAAGATATTTCATGACCCCTTTTAGCCCTCTTAATTCCTCGTTTCAGATTAGTCCTACATTCCCGATATTCTTTCAAAGCTTCGTCTTTCTTCAGCCTCCTAGACCTTTATGCATGCTTCCTTTTTCCTCTTAGCTAGTCTCACAATTTCACCTGTCATCCATGGTTCCCTAATCTTGCCATTTCTATCCCTCATTTTCACAGGAACATGTCTCTCCTGCACGCTAATCAACCTCTCTTTAAAAGCCTCCCACATATCAAATGTGGATTTACCTTCAAACAGCTGCTCCCAATCTACATTCCCCAGCTCCTGCCAAATTTTGGTATAGTTGGCCTTCCCCCAATTTAGCACTCTTCCTTTAGGACCACTCTCGTCTTTGTCCATGAGTATTCTAAAACTTACGGAATTGTGATCACTATTCCCAAAGTAGTCCCCTACTGAAACGTCAACCACCTGGCCGGGCTCATTCCCCAACACCAGGTCCAGTATGGTCCCTTCCCGAGTTGGACTATTTACATACTGCTCTAGAAAACCCTCCTGGATGGTCCTTACAAATTCTGCTCCATCTAGACCTCTAACACTAAGTGAATCCCAGTCAATGTTGGGAAAATTAAAATCTCCTATCACCACCACCCTGTTGCTCCTACATCTTTCCATAATCTGTTTACATATTTGTACCTCTATCTCACGCTCGCTGTTGGGAGGCCTGTAGTACAGCCCCAACATTGTTACCGCACCCTTCCTATTTCTGAGTTCTGCCCATATTGCCTCACTGCTCGAGTCCTCCATAGTGCCCTCCTTCAGCACAGCTGTGATATCCTCTTTGACCAGTAATGCAACTCCTCCACCCCTTTTACCTCCCTCTCTATCCCGCCTGAAGCATCGATTTATCCTGGGATATTTAGTTGCCAATCATGCCCTTCCCTCAACCAAGTCTCAGTAATAGCAGTAACATCATACTCCCAGGTACTAATCCAAGCCCTAAGTTCATCTGCCTTACCTACTACACTTCTTGCATTAAAACAAATACACCTCAGACCACCAGTCCCTTTGCGTTCATCATCTGCTCCCTGCCTACTCTTTTCCCTTAGTCACGCTGACTTCATTATCTAGTTCCTTACAGGCTTTAGTTACTACCTCCTTACTGTCCACTGACCTCCTCATTTGGTTCCCATCCCCCTGCCACATTAGTTTAAACCCTCCCCAACAGTGTTAGCAAAAGCACCCCCAAGGACATTGGTTCCAGTCCAGCCCAGGTGTAGACCGTCCAATTTGTAATAGTCCCACCTCCCCCAGAACCGGTCCCAATGTCCCAAAAATCTGAACCCCTCCCTCCTGCACCATCTCTCAAGCCACACATTCATCCTGACTATTCTTTCATTTCTACTCTGACTAGCACGTGGCACTGGTAGCAATCCTGAGATTACTACCTCCTGAGGTCCTACATTTTAACTTGGCTCCTAACTGCCTAAATTCTGCTTGTAGGACCTCATCCCGTTTTTTACCTATATCATTGGTTCCTATGTGCACAACGACAACTGGCTGTTCACCCTCCCCCTTCAGAATGTTCTGCAGCCCATCTGAGATCCCTGACCCGTGCATCTGGGAGGCAACATACCATTCGGGAGTCTCGTTTTCGACTGCCTATCTACTCCCCTTACAATCGAATCCCCTATGACTATAGCCCTTCCATTCTTTTTCTCGCCCTTCTGAACAGCACGCTGCCATGAACCTGGCTACTGCTGCCTTCCCCTGGTGAGCCATCTCCCTCAACAGTATCCAAAACGGCATACCTGTTGTGGAGGGAGATGACCGCAGGGGACACCTGCGCTGCCTTCCTGCTCTTTCTCTGCCTTTTGGTCACCCATTCCCTTTCTCCCTCAGCAATCCTAATCTGCAGTGTGACCAATTCGCTAAACGTGCTATCCACGACCTCCTCAGCATCGCGGATGCTCCAAAGTGAGTCCATCCGCAGCTCCAGAGCCGTCATGCGGTCTAACAAGAGCTGCAGCTGGACACACTTCCTGCACGTGAAGGCGTCGGGGACCTCAGCTGTGTCCCTGAGCTCCCAGATTGAGCAAGAGGAGCATAACACAGTTCTGAGATCTCCTGCCATTTTTAATCTTAAGCTTAACTTAGTCTTAACTTAGATAAATGAAAAAGGAACGAAAAGTTTTTACCAATCACACGGTAAAAAAAAAAGAGAAATAGAAAAAGCCTTACCTTAACTACGCACCACCGAGTCCTTTTTTTTTGGTTAGAGGAGGAGGGCGGGTGGGAGACACTACACGTGTAGCGTCTCGGTTTCAGAAACGGCCCAAATATATAGGCTTTTTACTTACCCAGAAGCTCCCTGGTCTGCCGAAAACAAAAGGAAATTAAGTTTAAGTTGAAACTGACCTTCCCAGCTGATCACTTGCTCGCACTCTGCTTCCGAAATAAGCTGCTGCTTCCCTTGCTGATTGTTGTAGGTTAGCATGCATTAGTGGAATATGACTTGCCATGATGGCCGCTGCCGTCACAATGCATGCGCCATGCACTCAATCGTGTGCCTGGGACATGGCAGCTGTCATCTCCCCATTGTCCACTCATGGCTGCGCACGGCCTGTGGATCTCTGCCTGATGTTGACACGACTTCTGCATTAGCTCCAGCATGCCATGTGGTGTTGACAGTAGAGGGTCATCAGCAGCCTGGGGCTCAGCATAGGCCTGACCACTCTCAGTCCTCCGACTGTCAGGGGCCTCGGCTGTCTCTGTCTCAGTCAGATGCTCAGGTTGCACCAGCTTGTGACCCAGACTCTTAAGGCTGAACGGGTACCCACCAAGGTGACTGTATCTGCGCTAGTGGAAGGTGCATTAGTGTCATGGTACACTGCTTCCCCAGAGGATGTCGACAGCTCCTACACCTCGGAGGAAGAATGTGCAGTTGGGGTTGGATCAGAATGTTGACCTGGAAGATACAATGGGAAACACTGTCAGTCTTGATGCGCATGTCGCAATTATAACAATTGTATCACACAACAGAAATTTCACTTTGATATTATTTATATCAAATGGACATATATTCACCATAGACCCCAAGGTCTACTTCACCAAATGGGCATGGCACATGGCTTGCTGCTAGCTCCAGGGCTGCCTCCTTGCTTCTGTGAGCCTCCTTATTTCTGGCACACCTCCACCACTATGGGAGGCCACCCTTGAATTGTGGGCCATCTTCACCTGCAGGATTAAGGATAGCATATCAACATGACACATCACAAGAGGGCTGCTGGGCACAAAGGTGGGGAATGCTTGGTGTGCACTACTGAGTGAGTCACTCATGTAGGTGCCATGCTCCGAGCAGCAAACAAGGGTAATTTCTATCATACATTTCTCCATTCTTGTCACGTCTTTCCTCCCTGCCCAACCTCCATGTCCTTGGCATGGTAGTGGCACATGTGCCACTCAGTGGGTACACCCAGTTTCAGTGGATCCCTGATCTAAAGTGGCACTTATTTTTGTGGATCCAGCAGATTGTTCATCCTCTTTCGGCACTGGACCCAGTATGATGGATGGCCCCTCAGCTGCTGACCTCCTCTGCCACCTCCAGCCAGGCTGCCTTGGTCTGGCGGGACGGCCACCTTTTGCCATTGCTGGGGAAGAGGACCTCCCGCCTTGCCCGCACAGCCTGGAGGACAGTAAGCAGGGAGGCATCACTGAACCTTGGGGCCACCCTGGAACGCCCCTCTAACGCCATTAAGCAAATTTTATGCTGTCCACACAGGATTAGTATTCTGCAGCCCAAAGAGAATTTAACCTTTGCTGTGCTGTTTCATTGCAGGCATAACTGCTGGCTGCGCTTTAAATAGTGCCCTGATGATCAGCCAATACCGGTGCCAGAAATACTGCCCCTCCACATGATTTTTGGGGGGGGGGGTGGGGGTTTGGAGGGTGGAGTCATGTCGCCTTAATGAGCCACAAGAAATTCTCTCTGCAGAGGTCTGTTACAAAGACAAAAAAAAACTACTTTAGCCAAATACTTGCTAATTGTCAAAACAAAGAAAATATGGAGGGAAGTCTGTTGCCCCTTTTTCTTGGTCTGGCATCCGGGTATACGGAGACACGTAACTGGGATCATTTCAGAAGCAGTCTGTTCTGGAGATGTTGAGAACTACTTCAGTAGGTTTTCCAGGAGAAATGTGGCATCAGGGTTTTTCTGCTAGCACACTTAAATTGCAGGATTTTGTACAGCTTCTCAGGAGCTATGCAGCAACAGGGATTTCTGCTCTCCTTCAATAGATTTTTGCGGGATTTCTTCTAAGAGGTAGAGAAAAAGGTGAGTTGGGTGGTTTCTTTTTGCTTTGCAGGAAAACACAACTGTCTTTCAATAGTTCACACCCCAGCTAAACTGAAAACAATGTCCAAACCCCAAACCAAGTCGTCAATCTGACTTCCATAAACCTTGATATGTAGCCTCTCTGTAACCATTTTCCCCTTTTTACTGAGCCCAGATCACAGGTGGTTTTCAAACATCGTGTGTCTTTTCAGTGAACTTGGTTTAAAAAAAAAACACGCATCCATTGAATCATTTGTTTTAACACACGTCCTGAAAAAAGTAATTTTTTTTGTTAAGAATACAGACGCACACAAGTAGTAGAAATAAAAAGACAAGATTCTTTAGGGTCTAATGACAAGAGTTTACTGTAAAACTTGCTTGAAGAAAAGAACTCAAGCTTCAGGAGAACGGTACGTTGTAGATTTTTGTTAATTCTTAGTCACAGTTCAAATGTGAAAGCCTGGTTCGATTTCTCGGGTAGGGAGATGATGATCTTCGGCTAGTTCCGTGCTCTGCCTACGTGCAGTTTTTGATGGCGATCTTAAGTATAGTCTTCACTGCTAAAAGATATAATCCCCACTGTTTGAACTGAACTGAATTAATGTTGACAGATTTTGAAATGCATTAAGCTTACATGGATTCTGCTCCGATTTGTTCTATGCTGCACTGCCACTTCGATCACATGCCTCAAGTCTATTTGGGGTTTGTGTTTTAAGTTCTTCAAATAGTCTGTTTTTACCCTGCGTGAGCATGACATCATGAACATCAGCTTTTTTTTTTCCATAACTTCTCCTCCTCTGGTATTCTGAGCCCATGTGAATATTAGTTTTTCCATAACTTCTCCTCCCGGAATTTCCATACCCGTGGGAGCTGCTTTCATCTTGTGAATATTGTTTTTTCCATAACCTCCTCCCGGAATTTCCAGACCCCAAGGAAGCACTTTGATCAACGTACAAACATAGGTTTTGAAATTTTAACACCTTTCTTTCATTTTTTTGCAACTTTTTTCCATAACTACTACTCCCCTGCAATTCAATCTTGGATGCTACAAGTGGTAAATTTTGCAAAAAGAAAAGGCTGCATTTGCTGACAACGCTACCGCTAGGGGGCACATGCGCAAATGCAGCATGTGCCACTAAAACGTCACAGACTGCGACTTTAGTCAGCTGCCAGGACTAAAGATGGCGCTGTTCAAATAATCACACGGAGGTAACCTAACAAACACATGTCAGCACACAATGGCGGAGTGAGAGAGCAAACGAGCGGGCTGGGGAGCGGAGCGGCTGGCGAGTGGGCGAGCGAACGGCCCGGTGAAGGAGGGAAGCGGAGCGGCCGGAGACAGCAGCGTGAGGGGGGGATGCGTTTTTCTACGTATGCGCCATAAATTTGCAACGGCAAAAGACTTGCCGAACTTACCCGCACCCAGCGACACCAAGGTCTTCGGCTGCTCGCTGCCCGTGGCTCTCTACGGCCTCACGCTTCCGGCCCTCTCCATCCAGCTGTTCTCTCCAGGTGCAGATCTCCCATCCAGCCGCTTTCTCCCCTACTTCTCAACTGTACTTAAGGCATTGCAGCTGTCTGGTCCCTGCCTTTTGCATCCCTCTCTTTAGGAGCTTCTGAATTTAACTCCCTCCCACTACCCCCTCACACCCCCTCTCTACCTCCCCCTCGCACCCCCCCCCCCCCCCCCCCCCCCACCGCCACCATCCCAAGGACCACACCGCAGTTGAATATCTGAAGTGCAGTTGCAAAGTCGGGAAAATAACATCAAAAACCTCAACAATTCCAAGTTTAATTATTGAGAAATTTTATTAAGTACATTAAACATTCGAGGCACTGCTGTGCATGGATACATGAGTGTTGTGTTGCCAGCATTCCCGTGAGACAGACAGGCCGAGTCTCTGCTATGCAGAACTAAAGAGATTGTTCCTGGAGAGCCTTGTGGTGAATGAACGCGTGGCTCTCTATTCCACTACTGTATTGTCCATGTGAAGAAGGCAAAGTCACAAGAGTCTGAGCTCAGTCTATTCTTGGTGAATGTTCCCCAAATGCATCCCAATGTGCACTCCCACTTCATCCAGAAATGCAAGGTTCCTTTCCGTATCGTGACAAGCTCCGCAGCATAATCCAATTGCCTTCGTTGCTTGAATGCCGTCCTTAAGTCTCAAGGATTGTTTTCTCAAGGGCATGTTTTACGTGAAAAGAAATGAGGAAAGAAAATCAGTGTCCGAGCTTTACTCCTCCAATGAAATTACTGTTGAGCGCATGCTTTATGTTCTGCAGTAAAGGCATGTACTGATAACACCGCCAATGAATCACTTAGTACCCAACTCAGCTGTAGGAGTCAGGATGATGTTACTGCCCCTATCTTGTGATGGTTCAATGCTGCTCTCGGAAAACATGAATGATGTGAGGGTGCTGGAAAAAGAAGCACATTTCTTTTGCACTATGAACATAAAACAGGCCATTTAGCCCAGCTGTTCCCTGTTGTGGTTATGCACTCGTGCGCCTTCCCATCTGCTCCCATTTAATCCTGCCTACTACTAACAGCATCACCTTCCATTTCTTTCGCTCTTATCTACCTTTGCCTTCAAGCAACACTGAGGATGGTGAACGGTGTGGCTGCACTCCCACCTCACCAGTTGTGTACTCAGCAAGAGCATTCACATTTGTGCTACCACTGGACGCTGCATGCTTGTTTCTTTCAGTGCTCAGTCTCTTCTTTCTGAATGTTTCCCAAGTGCTTGACCGCTTTGGATGCCCTCTCTGCTTGACAGGCAGCAGCTGGCAATTGCGGACTGTCTCAAGGCTCTGCATGGTTGTTTCAAGGGCAGATGGGGAAACATGTGGCTGTGTGTCCATGTGCACGGCTTTAATGGGTGCAGGAACAGAGCAACTTACAACAGGGACAGGAGCACATGTACTGCCTGCACACATTTAGTGCAGTGCAGTGGACTGGAGCACATGCAGTGCCCCAGACAATGGAAATGTTTTCAGAGCAACTTACCTTGGAGCAATCTCCTCTTTCTAATAAAAATGAAGCAGACTGAAATCTCAAACGACTAAATAATTGTGAGAAAATGCCGGATGAAACCTCTCCCCCATCCACTTTCAGAAACTCGCGCCAAAGCTTTGATGCATGCGTGAATATCACAAGGTTGATGCATGCATGAATACCCATTGCCGTTGCATAAAGCGCATGCGCAGAGGCCGACCAGGCGCGTTGCCCGAAGAAGCACACGTCACGCGATGACGTCATCGGCGTATGCCAGCCTGATGACGTCAGTGGCAGGCTGCGTTGTCAGGAATCACTTTGAAAAGAAAACTAGTCAAACTGCTGATGATTGAGAGTGGCAGGAGGAGTGCACTGTTTAACCTAGTCCCACTTCTCCACAGGTCACAACATGAATTTTTTAATTTTTCCCACTTACTGATGGTCATATACTCCCTTTTTTTTCCCCAAAGAATAGAGAACACACTAACCAGGTTTCTTAAATGAACAACAGAATTAACAGTTTATTGTAGAACAAGTAGTCTTGACTATAAATACAGATTTAAATTTTGAAAGTCCTTTTTTTTTAAACCTTATCCTTCTCACAAACGCATGTACATACATACACTGATTAACTGGAAAAATAAAGAGGACATTTAAAATTCAGAGCTCTGTTACAGACAAAAATAAACACTTGGGCTGATTACTTGCACATTTTTGAAGAAAACAGCAGATGAGAGGTTCTGAAACTAGCATACAGTGTAACTTCTGAGTAAACATAGGTCACTGGAATCTTTTAGAACATTTCTTTTCAGGCGGCGCTGAGACGTAGTTCAGCAGGCTATGTTTAAAGACAGGAGATGAGATGAATTGACAGTGGACTTGTCAGAGTCTTCAGAGTTTTGCTGGAAAACGAGTTGGGTTGTGGTCTTCTCTCCTACCTTGACACTTTTTCAGCAGCAGTCTAGACTCGCACGCAACCAAAGCTTGATTTTTCTGCCCTTTCAGGTGCGTTCTGCTGCTCCCTGGGCTTGTCCAATCAAGGCATGCGCGACTGACTTCTCTGCCCACATCTCCTGTTACCAGGGTTTCTGTTCTGAGATCACGGATGGCTTCCAGTACTGGCCCCTCCACTGCAGCTGCCAATCACTCAACGGAGGATGCCAGATGGACAAATGCTTGAAAGTTTGCAGCAGACATGCCCTGGATGGACGTTTCTAGGGTGTGTGATATGGCTCGCATTGTTTTTGGCAACTTCGCCAGATGTTCATGCACCACATATTGAACAGTAACATCTCCCGCCAAATGGATGTTCTCAGAAGCTCGTCATCTGCTTGCAGCTCTGCACTGGCCTGGCCTCCCACGCTCCTCCCAGCGTATGCGGCATCGGCCGGTTCAGCCTCTGGTGGCTGGTCCGGCAACTGTGCTTTGCTAACACCGGTCAGTGAAATCGTTTCCTTGGATACACTAATCCCAACCACGGTGGGAAGCCTCTGTGCTGATGTTTGGTGAGGTGCGATGATGTGACAGTGCACCCTCTGAGGCGACCTCCTCATCCTCAGAGGTGGACTGTTGAGCCCCCAAGGCCCCTCCTGGCTGCTGATGTTTCATCTGCAGGGAAAATAAGTTTGATCAGCAGCACAAATTGAACCACATGTCCCTGACTGCAGTTTTCACATTTGTGTGAATCAACTTTTATTAGCACAGTTAAGGGCATGAGACAATCACCGCTTCAACTGCCCCCCAATCCCACTGACACCCTCACACCACATTCTGACGACCAGGGCTGCCAACCTCGCCATCTGCCACGGCGCGTCCTCCATCCTCCCCTGCCAGCATCAAGGCATCCTCCTCCATACTGGTCAGGTATGCCTGTTTGCCCTACCCACCACCAGTCTAGGACCCCTCTCGGGCATTGTGAGCCCTCTTCTATTTAAACAAGCACAACTAGTATAGACGTATGATTTGGTGTGTCACACCCTCACCCATTGGGTGTGTTGTTCCATTTCAGTGTGACTGCAATGCAGTGCCCAATTTGAACACTATTGGATCACCATGGATCCCAGACCTGCCCATCCTGCGTCCCAATACAATACAGCAGGCAAGGACTGTTCATTGCTTGTTTCCACCTTGCATTGTTGGGACAGACTGACCCTTCCCTGGCACATTCACAATGGGATTGGAGAGGGGTACCCCTTACCCGGACAGAGCGAAGCAGGTCATTGGGCTGCATGCGGCACTGGAGCCATGTCCTCCGTACCACACGGGCTGCTGACCTTGGCGACCTCCAGCCCTCTTGGTCACCTTCTGGGAGCCTTCTTCGGCCATTGGCGTTGCATAGTATGTCCCGCCTTGCCTCCACCACTTGGAGGAGGACCTGCAGAGATTCCTCTGAGAATCTAGGGGCTGTGGTGAACTTTCTCCCCTCCATTGCTCTGGCTTTCATCTGCAAATGTTGGCCCCTTTCCTGCCCCTGGGCACTGTCACTCTTGCTTGACTTCTTCACTTTCCAGTCAGCTGGTCACCTCGGTGGTTACACTTGACAACTCCTCTGCTGTATTCCCCTGAGCGTCTACTCCATTGTACTGCTGCCTACCTTTTTAAAGGGCTGACATTGGCCATGCCCCAAATCCACTGTGCCAGCAGCACGTGCCCTGTCGGGTGCCGAATATGCCGAGGGGCAGCTAATTGGCAGCCCCGCGTGTGATGCTGGTGGACAATGCGGAACGGAATCGGTTTTGTCGGCCCCAGCAGCCGCACAATTGTGGCCAATGTATCTCTCGATCCTCAGTCTGAGTGGCTGTATCCCGGGGAAACCAGAATGTACTCTTTGAATCACAGTCCCTGGATCCTGCTGCTTTAAAGCAGTACTGATAGTGTTACAGCCTTAAAGGCACACAGTATAACCCCCAGAAAAGAAAAAAACTACAGGATCATATCAGTCGTTAATACAATTTTGCTCTGTACCCTCTTTCAGATAACTCCAAAATTAGATTCTCGTTAAAGCATCTGCAATAAAATAATTTTTGCCTTTAATGTGGATAATCTTTAAGTGTTGTAATAGTAAACTCCATTAGAATAGTCTGGATTTAAAATTTTTCCACAATGACTAGGGGTTATGATCAGTATTTACCAGTGTATCTCTAGTCATGGTGGACATGGACTTCAGAATGCTTAAGAGCCAATAATAAACCTAGGGTTTATTTTTCCACTGTTGAAATATCTTTTTGGTGTCCATTTAGCTTTTTGGAAAAGTATCCCACTGGCCTTTCTACACCTGATTCATCGTCTTGTAACAGGACTGCATCGATCCTCAGGCCAGTAACATCAATTGCAACCTTGAAGGGCTTAGTGAAATTTGGAGCAGCCAACGCTGGTTCATTAATTAACACGGCTTTCAGCGTCTCAAAGGATGCTTGGCACTCCCTTGATCACACTACCTTGGTTTTCTTTTTCTCTATTAAATCTGTCAGTGAGCAGTTATAGTACTGAAATTTAGTACGAACTTTTGGTAGTGAAGGGGGACATTTAAACATTATAAGTTCCAAGCTGCTAAGAATCAGAAGATTAACTATTGGAGTGATAACTGCTGACACTAACAGCAATTAACAAAAATAACTTTAAGACTACTGTTGATCACAAAGAAAACAGATGGGAAGAATAATGGGAACAAAAGCAGCCATGTCTGAGGGTCAAGGTCGCAAAAATAGATGAGGGAAACGTTTTTGAAAAAAGGCACAAAGTGGAACAACGGTCACTGCTATATCAGCAAAATACGGGTAAACTGTCAAAAGCTATATCAGTACTATGGGCGGAGCCCACGTGTACATGCTTTAGCTCTGATTGGAGAAGTTTAAAGAAATGCATCGTAATCCATGTAACGCGAAGGATAAATATTGAATGAATCTTTGTACCTATGGAGAAGTCTCCTGGCTTGAGCAGTGGAGATTGTCTCCCCGCCGGTGTAAAAATAAAGACTGCTTGGTGATTGAACCACAGACCTGAGGGCTGGAATTTTACCTTTGGGAATCGGGTCCCGTCAGAGGCGTCCGGAAGGTAAAATGGAGTGTGATGAGGTCGGGTCGGGTCGGGTCCCCGGTGTCATGACACACAGACGCCATTTCACTGACCTACAAGGTCAGGTGAAATTGAGTCTCCGCTCACTGCCTGACTAAAAGCAATTGAGAGCTCATTAAGGTCATTCAGAAAGCAGCTTCCAGCAATTTTATGTGGGCCATCTGATTTAATGGCCGTAAATTGGGTCATGGGGCATCTCAGGAACCCGGCAAGTTTAAAAGGGTGGCAGGCAGTGGATCGGTGAAGGAGTTGGAGGTATTTTTTTTGCTGTTAGGACACACAAATACCATCAGAATAAACTAACAATTGGTGTTTACAGCTTGTGTATAAGGGTTCACCTGAGTGTTACTCACTGCTGCTCGAGCCCCAGCTGCTCTGAGTAATTGGGTGAAAGGAAGGGGATTGTGTGAGCCTGCCCTAACAGCTGGAAGCTAATACCTGTGGTCATTGCATCTGGTCTTCAGTACAACAATGGGAATTGTGCTCCCTGGAGGTGGATCATCAGATGAGGAGCACTATGCCCCAAGAGGGACAGCAGGACAACTGGGCAGGGGAATGTGCAACCAGCAGGCCCAGTGCATCCTCGTTACGTGGGAGGGAGAGCAGATTGCAGAGTGGGCTGGGTGCGAACACGTCCGGAGACGTGCCCACCCAGCAGGCAGGGTATACTGCCCACGTCTGAGCTACCTGCAGCTGTCAGAATGCCAGTGCAAAAGAAGACTGCAGCTGTCACGGGAGACTGTCGCATCTCTGAGATGCTAGCAGTAGATGTTGCCTCAAACTGCCTTGGTGGCCATCCAGTGCCGGTCGCTCTGAAGGTTACAATAGCTCTCAACCTCTGCATGTGGCTCATTCCAAGTTTCAGCGGCAGACTTGTGCGGAGTCTCCCAAGCAGCAGTGCATCACTGCACAAAGGTTGTGACTGATGCATTGTTCCAACGTGCTAACTCTTTCATCATATTCAAGATGGACAACATCAGTCAGGCTGAGAGCCAGAGGCTTCAGCACTGTAGCTGGGTTCCCAGTGGTACAGGGCGTGATTGACCTGCAGGTGCTCTAATGGCCACATGGGTACAGTCTGTCAGGGGCATTCATTAACCGCAGGGTTTCCATTCACTGAACGTTCAGCTCGTCTGATTTTTGAAAGAGAATCATGCTGGTGTGTGCGCATTACCCTGGGTGGTATGATGCTTTCATTCTCTGAAACTCCCAGCTGCCTGCACTATTCAGTCCTCCTGACAGACTGGAGGGATGGATACTTGGCGACATGGGTTATCCTCTGAAGACATGGCTAATGACACCAGTGAGGAACCCAAGGGCTCATGCTGAGGAACGTTTCAATGAGAGCCATGCGGCCACCAGAGTGACAATCAAACAAACTATTGGCCTACTCAAAATGAGATTTAGGTGTCTTCACCACTCGGGTGGAGTCCTGCAGTACCCACCATCGTCTGCTGTGCCTTGCATAAGCTGGTGATGGAGAATGGAGAGGCCCTGGAGGATGATCAAGGTCAGCGCGAGGTATCATCAGATGAGGATGGAGTTTCGGATGAGGAAGATAGGTAGCAGTCACGTGATGATCGGGGAGAGGAAGCTGAATGTCATTTGGCATTAGATGCGAGAGACCAGGGAGGCTGTAATAGACGGGCGTTTCTCTTGAGAGGATCTTAATATTCAAATAATTGCCCTCAGCACCTCACAATGACTCCTCTCATGCTGCAATATCAAATACACGCACCTTCAGGGGAGACGTAATCTGATGATGAACCCAACCCAAGTGTGTGACTTCACGTGTAAAACTTCTTGTGTTGAGCTATGATGATGCAACTTAAGGAATGACCTGTTAAATGTAAAATTTAATCTCACAAAATTTATTACTTTGATTTCTTACGCAAATCAAAAATAATTGGAAAGTAACTTGATGAACCAGAAGTGATACTGTGATTTCTTTATACCTTTGCGAGTGCTCCTGCATGTGGATGATCCCTCGCTGCCGGACCCACCAGAGGCAGGTAGCTGATCTGGTTGCTGCCCCGCTTTGGATGACTTTGGCGGACATCCTCAGCCTGCTCACAGCCATGCAGGCCGCAGCATATCAGGGTGCTCGTGAGAAATATGAGCACCCTGTGACGCCCTGGGAGTTAGCGGTTCACACGTCACTGGCAGAGGGAGCAAGGAGCTGCAGGATGCATCAGGGCCGCCCTGAGAGGAGCTCCCATAGGCGATCTGCTGCTGCCCCTGTACCAGTCATCGTTAAACTTACTATGTTACGGTTGCCCTAATATTTTAAGAAGTTTACGAATTTAGTACGGTTATACAGAAATCTGATGAATGTTCTGATAAAACAAGCAACTGTGCCATGCGCTTTAGGGGACATGCAGTGTTCCATCACAAGAGAAACTTAGTCAATGACGTATTGACGGGGTAAACACAGGGACTGATGAAAGGTGACCAAGCATTTCAGACAGGAACTATAGTAGGGCAGCAAGCAGCCACGAATTCGCTCCAAGGAATACGGGTTATAGAAAGCCACGTGAATACAATTAATCAATTAAATGATGGGGAATACCAAGACAGGAATTGTGTCACGCCTATGGCCAATCGGTGACAAGTCAATTACGGTACAATTTGTCACAGATAAAGCAAGGAGAGCTACTGGACCAGATTAACAGCTCATACTTCCACAATCTAGCCCAAGGTCCGGGTCTAATAGGTGCCTGTACCCTCAAAGCAATGACCAGGGTCTACCCGATGGTCCAAGAATGCACGGTGGATGCCACGCCGGTGGTGGGGATAGTACTTATGATCCCTGTAGTCACGCAAAATACGCACCCATGCCCCCAGTATCGGGTCGAGAATATTGGCCTGACAAGTACCTTGGGTATTAACCCATAGTCGGTACGAGGAACCCATAGGAGCACCAATTCCCCACTTACCCGAAAGCTTGCAGAACCTCAGGCAGGGCATATAAAGGGTAATAAAACAATATCATGTACTAAGGCAAGAGCTCACGGATATAGGATCTGACATAGAAACTGACTTGCCAGCACAAACATGGTATGAGTGAATATGGAACTGGGGAATGAAGGTTAATATCCACCCATGGATTCGGATAATATCCCACGTATTAGTTGTGATACAGCTTATTTTAGTGTTAGCATAGGCAATTACCGCATGTGGAATGTGTAAAAGACGAGCAAACAAGCAAAAGGCAAGGATTATGCTACAAGAGCCGCAGAGGTACTATCCAGGAACTTAGTGATTATGTGAGGAACAACGCTGGGTCCCCCAAACCAAGTAACTGATCACCACAGTGGGGAAGGGGACAAGGGCAAGCAGGACAGGGGGAAATGTAGAGCCGAGTTGTTAGTAATTGATTCACTTGGGCTTACACCAAGTCCCAAAAACAGTTCCAAGCTGCTAAGAATCAGAAGATTAACTATAGGATTGATAACTGCTGATACTAACAGCAATTAACAAAATAACTTTAAGACAACTGTTGACCACAAAGGAAACAGATGGGAAGAATAAGGGGAACAATGGGCCGAGAAGGATGTAAGGTTGACAGTAGACATGACTGTTGCAAGGGTCTGGGTCGTAAAAATAGATGAGGAAAACGTTTCTGAAAAAGGCATCTAGTGGGGCAACGCTCACTGCTATATCACCAGAATGCGGCTGAACCAGTCAAAAAGCTGTATTAGTAACGTGGGCGAAGCCCAAGTGTACATGCTTTAGCTGTGGTTAGAGAAGTTTAAAGAAATGCACCGTAATCAATGTAACACGAAGGATAAATATCGCACGAATCTTTATCTATGGAGAAGTCTCCTGGCTTGACCAGTAGAGATGGTGTCCCCACCGGTGTACTGCTTGGTGACAGAACCACAGACCTGAGGTGTTGAGTGATCATTTTAGTCATTTTACCTAAATACAATTCTGTTATCTTCGTTTTCTTTTTCTGTAGTAAATTTGGCAGTGAGCAGTTATAGTACTGAAATTTCGTACGAACTTTCAGTAGAAACCACACATTCCTCATGATTTTTCACTTAGTCTTAGGGGTAGGGAACTTCACCAATGGTTGTACTTCTGCTGTTCTTGGCAACACTTGTCGTTGCCCTACTTGAGGTAGGTCACTCTGGCTTTTGCAAATTCACTTTTGGCAAGGTTTATTACTAAATCAGCTGATAGCAACCTTCCAAACAGCCCCCCAGTTCTGAGTGGTCCTTCTAAGTGTCACTGTATATCAGCACAACATCAAGGTAAACTATACAGTTAGGAACCACTTGGTTCTTTAGTCTCTGAAAAGCTGCTGGGGCATGTTTTAGCCTGAATGGCATCACGTGGCATTGGAGAAGACCGTCTGGTGTGACAAAGGCCGATATTTCTTTAGCTCAGGGTGTTGAAGGAACTTGCCAGTATCCCTTTAACAAATCTATTTTTGTAAGAAACATGACACCACCCACTCAGTACAGTCTTCCAAGTGAGGTATTGGGTAGGAGTCTGCTTTTTGTTACTGCATTAGCTTTTCTGTAGTCTATGCAGAGTCTAGTTGAACCGTCCAGTTTAGGCACTAATATTACTGGTGAACTGCAGCTGCTTTGACTATGTTCTATTAGGTGGTTCTCCAGTAGGCATTGGATTTTTGCTTCTACCTGGGCCTGTTTACCTGGATTCCCCTACATCCACATCGTGTAGCTAAGGTTGTACATACTGGCGTACCCTTACAGACTCCCTTAAATGCTGTGAGTAGCCTTGTTAAGTCTTCTCGTTCTGCATCTAAGTATGAAAGCATAGTATTAGCTAACCTGATTGTAGGAGGTTCAATTTGAGATTTGTCTAAGTCCACTAGGGAACTCCAGCTGCTTTGACTGGGTTCAACTGGGTGGTTTTCCAACATGTATTAGATTTCTGCATTTACCTGGGTCTGTTTCTCTGGACATAAGTGGTAAGGATACTGTTTTGTTGGAACAAAGCGATTCCTAACAACGCAGCCGGCCACTGAAGTCATCAGGCTGCGCCAAGGTGTGCACATCTGCAGACGGGCTCCTGCTCTCTCTGCGTGCGCTGCATTCTGACTTGCCAGGACTAGTTAGTGCATGCGCCAATGATGTCATTGCGTGACGTGTGCATCTTCGGGCAATGCACCTGGTCGGCCTCTGCATGTGCTTTACGTGTATAGCAATGCAACGCCAACGGGTGTTCACACATGCGTCAAGTCCACTTTCCTCTCCTCCCCTCTCTCCCCCCCCCCCCACCCTCGCTGCTCTCTCTGGTCACTCCGCTTCCCCGGTCCGCTCGCTCCCTCCCACCTGCCATTGTGTGCTGGCATGTGTTTAGGTTAGGGTGCCTTCGTCGGATTATTTGAGCAGCGCCATCTTTAGTCCTGGCAGCTGCCTGAAGTCGCAGACTGTGACGTTTTAGTGGCACATGCTGCATTTGCGCATGTGCCACTGCATCGCCACCTAGTGGTAGCATTGTCAGCAAACGCAGCCATTCTAAAAACCTTTCTTCAATTAGTTTTAGAGGACCTCATCTCATGTTCCAAACCTCTATCACCCTTTGTGTGAAGAAGTGCTTCCTAACATCTCTCCTGAACGGTCTGGCCCTAATTTTTAGACTATGCCCCCTAGTTTTAGAATCTCCCAACGAGTGGAAATAGTTTATCTTTGTCTAGCCTGTTAATATCTTGAAGACTTCGATCAAATCACCCCTTAACCTTCTAAATTCTAGCGAAAACAGGCCTAATTTGTGTAATCTCTCCTCGTAACTTAACCCCTGTAGTCCAGGTATCATTCTTGTAAACCTACGTTGCACTCCCTCCAAGGCCAGTATATCCTTCCTAATGGTGTGGTGCCCAGAACTGCTCACAGTACTCCCAAGTGGGGTCTAACTAGGGTTTTGTACAGCTGCAGCATAACCGCTGTGTCTTTATACTCCAATCCTCTAGATATAAAGGCTAGCATTCCATTAGCCTTTTTGATTATTTTCTGAACTTGCTCGTGGCATTTTAAAGATCTATGCACCTGAACCCCCAAGTCTCTTTGGACATCCACTGTACTTAACCTCTTCCCATTTAGAAAGTACCCTGCTCTATCCTTTTTTGGTCCAAAATGGATAATCTCTCACTTGCCCGCATTGAAATCCATCTGCCACAGTTTTGCCCATTCACCTAGTCTGTCAATATCTCTTTGTAATTTTCTCGACTGTCTGCAATTCCGCCTAACTTTGTATCATCAGCAAATTTGGATATATGACTTACTATGCCATCATCCAAGTCGTTAATGAATAATGTGAATAATTGAGGCCCCAACACAGATCCCTGCGGGACACCACTAGTCACATCCTGCCAATCGGAGTACTTACCCATTATCCCCACTCTCTGTCGCCTACCACTCAACCAACTTCCTAACCATGTCAATAATTTCCCCTCAACTCCATGGGCTTCTACCTTACTTAACAGTCTCTTATGTGGGACTTTATCAAATGCCTTCTGGAAGAGCATTTAAATAACATCCATAGACATTCCCCTGTCCACTACCTCAGTCACCTCTTCAAAAAATTCAATGAGATTTGTCAGGCATGACCTTCCCGTCATGAATCCATGCTGGCTGTCCCTGATTAACTGAAATTTTTCTAGGTGTTCAGTCACCCTATCCTTGATTGTAGACTCCAGCAACTTGCCCACCACAGGTGTCAGCCTAACTGGTCTGTATTTTCCTTGGTTCCCCCTTTCACCCTTCTTAAAAAGTGAAGTGACATGTGCAACTTTCCAATCCAGAGGGACCACTCCTGAATCTAGGGAACTCAAAGTCTATAGTTAGGGCCCCCCCCCCCCCCATTTACTAGTTTGAAGTCCTTGTGACCACTCTATTTATCCTTTCTGCTGGGACACTGGTCCCAGATTGGTTCAGGTGGAGCCCGTTCCAACGGTACAGCTCCTTCCTGTCCCAATACTGATGCCAGTGCCCCATGAAATGGAACCCCTCTCTCCCATACCACTCCTTTAGCCACGTGTTTACTTCCCTAATTTTCTTATCCCTATGCGAATTTGCACGTGGTTCGGGTAATAATCTAGAGATTATAACCCTTGACCTGTTAATTTTGTTCCTAATTCCTGATAATCCCCAAACAGGTCTTCTTGCCTAGTCTTGCTTATGTTGTTTGTTCCACCGTGGACCACAACAACTGGATCCTCCCCCTCCCTCTCCAATATCCTTTGAAGCCAGTTAGAGAAGTCCCTCACCCTGGCACCGGGTAGGCAACATACCATGCGGGACTCTCGGTGCTGCTTACAAAGGATGCTATCCATACCCCTAATTATGGAATCCACTACCACCTTTCTCTTTGCTATGCCGCGCCACACCCCCCTCCCCTCCCCCCCCCGCCACTTGAATGGCCTCCCGTACCACGGTGTGGTGGTCAGTTTGCTCATCCTCCCTACAGTCCTTCTCCTCATCCACACATGGAGTAGACAAGGTCAAGAGCTGAGGCTCCACCATTGCTGAATTCAGGATCCCTCTACCTGCCTCGCTCGCAGTCACACCTTCCTGTCCCTGACCAGTGGCTGAATTTGAGATTCTTGATCTACGGGGTGTGACTGCCTTAAGCACAGTGTCCAGGAACCTCTCCGCCTCCCTGATGTGCTGCAGTGTCTGAAGCTCCGACTCCAGCCCGTCAACTCTGAGCCGAAGTTCTTTTGAGCTGCAAGCACTTGTTGCAAATGTGGTCATTGTGACTCGCAATGGGATCTACCAGCTCCCACATCATGCAGCTATCGCCTGCCTTGCCATCTCTTTACTTCAGTTAATTAGTTTTTCAAATTTAGTGCAGATTCCCTACCAGTTTTCCTGTGAGGTCACTCTTTTCTGATTTTTCTCCGTTTCAATTGGAACACTGAAGCAGTGAAAGCAGCCCCGCCCTTCCGGGGTCCGCTCCACCTCTGCTCCCCGGTGACGAGGCTGCGAAATCCCCGAGGTAAGTTATTTATACTCTCATCTTCAATACTCCGCCCCTCCGGGTCCCCTCTATCTCTGCTCCCCGGTGCGATACCTTGTGCATCACAATATAGACACTTCCCACCTAACCCAAGACCATGTGATCTCCTGGGAGAAGCGAAAATTCAGATTAAAAACCCAGGCCAATTTGGGGGGAAAAAAATCTGGGAAATTCCTCTCCGACCCACTTAGGCGATCGAAAACTAGTCCAGGAGATCACACTGGTCCCGATAAGTCAATGCTTTGCAAGACAATTGCTTTTGCACTTCTACTTTGCTGAAGGGACAGCGAGGCGCAGGGTTGAAGGAGTCCTCTGTCTTGAGGCTTAAGTTGCTTCCATGGGTCCCTGTAACTTTTCTCTCCAAAAGAATTGCAGCCTTTCTTGGTTTCACTTTGTTTGTCTCTCCACTCTGCAGTTACTCCAGTCTCTCAACCTTCTGCCAATCTATTAGATTCTCCTGATTCACCAGTCTTCTGTGCCCACTTATTAAATTTGGCCCTTTCCAAGATGTTACTGCTGTGAAAACTAAAATATTTGTCGAAGGCTTGAAGTACCTCTTCAAATTTATTGGACACCTCGTTAATTAATACCTTTTTTACATCATCTGCCATCACACCTACTGAATGTAAGGGTGTTGATCTGTTCAATTCTGCACCAGTGCTCCCTGGAGCATTGTACGCTGCAGTGGCTGCAAACATTTAACCAGATTTAGTTGGTGGCACTTTCATGTGACATTGGTATCTTTTGTGTGCCCTAGTTTTGAGGCACACCGCAAAAGATGTGTGATGAATGAGAGGTGTGTCAGCATTTGTCTTGTGGTCAGATTTGACTGGTCCATATTGAACTGAATTTCACCCCAACTCCTTTGCCTATATTATTCATTCAGGTTGCAGTGTTAGAGCAGTACAGAGCACATTAGGTTTTGACTAAATTGCCCATAACAGTGAAAGCTATAAGGAATAAATCTGTTCACAAGACATTAAAAGCAGCATTTTAGTTGATCAAGTATTTAAAAGAAAAGCTAATATTGTTTTAAGACATGAGAGATAAAAATATAAGAACACAAGAAATAGGACCAGGAGTAGGCCATTACAGTTTTATCCTGCTCTGTCATTTAATTAGAGCATTAAGGCTGATCTACCTTAACTCCAAGTCTTGATCCCACCCCTTTATTTCCTTCTACCTGCTGTCACTAACAGTTGGGTAATCGAGAGATCTGGGGATATTGGGTGGGAAAGTGAAGTTGAGGATGAGCCCCATTAATTTTTCCAGTTCTTTCACTTTACTAATGTTAACTACTTTAAGCTCCTTGCTTTAATTAGATGGCTTGGTTGCCACTATTTGCGATATACATTTTTTGTGTCGTCTTCTGTGAGTATAATGTGTGGAATATAAAATTTGAGATGTAATGTGAATCTATATAAAACAATGCTAACACCACAATCAAGCACCAACTATAGCATAGATGCTAAGGCAATAGAGAGGGTGCAGTGTAGCTGGAGGAATACAAATAATGAAAAAATTTGTTGGGGCTATTTCATTAGAGTAACCTGATGGATGTGTTTAAAATTCAGAGTGAGTTTTGTGTGGGTTTGGAAAGCAATCCGAAAGCTAATGAATCTCTTCCTCCAAATAGACAAATGTTGAACCTGATTTGGTCTTTTGTAATCTTGAAGACTTTCTGGGATTCCGAATTTTGAATCCATATTACTTTCTTGTCGTCTTTAGTAAGGCTTTCTAGGGTGTTCCCCTTTTGTTTTTAAAATCTTGCAGCCTCGAATAGAGGTTTTTGCAGTCCTTTTTAGGGATTTCTTGCATCTTCTCTCTGTGGTCTCACTGAGCAATGGCCGCTGACTCCACCCTTCTCCCAAGCTGTCTCTTCACTTGAGATCAACTTCTGAACTCGTGGTTTTGACCCAGTGCGCCATTACCCGTTACTGGCCCCATACAAAATCTTTCATTGCCTTGCGTTGTGTTCTTGGTTTGCCCCATGAATCAGATCATCATACATGTGGTCGATGATTCCCTCCAAACCTTGTCGGATTGTTGACATTGTCTGCTGGAATATCTTGTTCAAAATTCTCTGCCGTACAGTGTCAAAGACAAGACTCCTTTTATCATGGCAGCTTTCCAGTTAACCCTCCCCTCTCCTACCTACTCTGATTAGTCTTTTATTAAAGGATGCCTTTCTTAACCAAACAAGGATCGTTTTGTCATGGTGACTAACCTTTCGGATTTGTCAAGTAGTGCCCCTTTATGTTGATTACTTTATCTCCATGCTTTTACATTTCGAGGATGCCTTTCTCACGAGACAAATCTACGCAGAAGCTGTTTTCACTGTCTGCTCTTAAGGTCTCAGCATTTTGCTGCAAGTAAGCATTTTAAAACTTGACAATCTTCCAGAATATCTCTGCCTTGATATCTTGTCTATCTTCTTCTTTGGCCTCCTTGTCTCGAGAGACAATGGGTAAGCGCCTGGAGGTGGTCAGTGGTGTGTGGAGCAGTGCCTGGAGTGGCTATAAAGGCCAATTCTAGAGTGACAGACTCTTCCACAGACGCTGCAGATAAAATTTGTTGTCGGGGCTGTTACACAGTTGGCTCTCTCCTTGCGCTTCTGTCTTTTTCCTACCAACTGCTAAGTCTCTTCGACTCGCCACGCTTTAGCCCCGCCTTTATGGCTGCCCGCCAGCTCTGGCGATCGCTGGCAACTGACTCCCACGACTTTTGGTCAATGTCACAGGACTTCATGTCGCATTTGCAGATGTCTTTAAAGCGGAGACAAGGACGGCCGATGGGTCTGATACCAGTGACGAGCTCGCTGTATAATCCGTCCTTGGGGATCCTGCCATCTTCCATGCGGCTCAAATGGCCAAGCCATCTCAACTGCCGCTGGCTTAGTAGGGTGTGTATGCTGGGGATGTTGGCCGCTTCAAGGACTTCTGTGTTGGAGATACGGTCCTGCCACCTGATGCCAAGGATTCCCCGGAGGCAGCAAAGATGGAATGAATTGAGACGTCGCTGTTGGCTGACATACGTTGTCCAGGCCTCGCTGCCGTAGAGCAAGGTACTGAGGACAAAGGCTTGATACACTAGGACTTTTGTGTTCAGTGTCAGTGCGCCATTTTCCCACACTCCCTTGGCCAATCTGGACATAGCAGAGGAAGCCTTTCCCATGCGCTTGTTGATTTCTGCATCGAGAGACAGGTTACTGGTGATAGTTGAGCCTAGGTAGGTGAACTCCTGAACCACTTGCAGAGTGTGGTCGCTGATATTTATGGATGGGGCATTTCTGAGGTCCTGTCCCATGATGTTCGTTTTCTTGAGGCTGATGGTTAGGCCAAATTCGGTGCAGGCAGCCCCAAACCTGTCAGAGTCTCTGCGGACACTCTTCAGTGTGAGATGTTAATGGAGCATCGTCAGCAAAGAGGAGTTCCCTGATGAGGACTTTACTTACTTTGGTCTTCGCTCTTAGACGGGCAAGGTTGAATAACCTGCCACCTGATCTTGTGTGGAGGAAAATTCCTTCTTCTGAAGACTTGAACGCATGTGAGAGCATCAGGGAGAAGAAAATCCCAAACAGTGTAGGTGCGAGAACACAGCCCTGTTTCACACCACTCAGGATAGGAAAGGGGTCTGATAAGGCGCCGCTATGCTGAATTGTGTCTTTCATATTGTCATGGAATGAGGTGATGATACTTAGTAGCTTTGGTGGGCATCCAATCTTTGCTAGTAGTCTGAAGAGACCATGTCTGCTGACTAGGTCAAAAGCTTTGGTGAGATCAATGAAAGCAACATAGAGGGGCATCTTGGGGGCTTTCTTGTAGTTTAGCAGTGCAATGCGCTTAGCGGCTATGACAGGTTCCAGCTCTTCAATGTGAGGTTGAAACCAGTCTGCGTTCCGCTTCACACGTTTGCCATAGGTGGTCATTGCTGAGTCATAGATGGCGTCTCTGATGTGGGCCCCCTTGGTCACTGCATCCCCTGTGGGAGTGTTTTGAAGGGCTTTTTCAAGTGACTTTAGAAACTTAAGTAACAGCTGTGGATGAGAAATTCTGCTTGGAGTGATGCAGCTTCTTTGGTTTGAGGCTAACCTTGCTGCACACCCAGGGAGTGGTCGGTGTCGCAGTCCGCACTGTGGAAGCTGCGTGTGATTTGAAAGCTGCTTAAAGAGGCTCACCTTGTGACGATGAGGTCCAGCTGGTGCCAACGACGTGATCTTGGGTGCCTCCAAGAAACCTGGTGACAGGGTTTAGTGTGAAAGAATGAGTTGGTGATGCAGAGGTTATGGTATGTACACAACTCAAGCAGTCTCTGTCCATTCTCATTCATCCTACCAATGCCGTAGCGTCCAAGGCAGGAGGGCCGTGAGTCATGGTCGGCCCCAACCCTGGCATTAAAGTCCCCCAGCAGGAATAGGTGTTCAGTCTATACTTGTCTATACTGTGCCTTATTTCCTAAGTTTTTCCACTTTAGCTTCTTGAAGGGTTCTAAAGAAGCTAAATGTTAGTTTATGATAAGTTAATTAGTTTATAATAGCTGGATTTTTAACAATTAGTATGCTGGTTAGTAACCTCACAATTTTATATTTCCCCCAGTTGAGGGGGAGATGCCCTTATTGAACCTTCAATAATTATTTTACTATTTTTGAGAAAAGGCTCAAGTTCTAAGCTTTTGTGTTTTGTAAACTTAAACGCAGTCAATAAGTTGGTGAAAGTATTGATTCATTTATTAATCTGTTTAAAGTAGTGAGGATCGCAACTCTGGGAGTCTGTGAGAAGAACTGATTCGGGATAGAATAGTAGTCCGGGTTATACACAAAACACTGTCAGACAGCTTCAATCGAAAGAGGATTTGACTTTGAAAAAAGCCATTTTACTGAGCAGGGAGGTAGAAGTCCTGAAGTTTTATCGGCTACTAGCTTGGGATGGGCAGAGAATAATCGGGGGAGTCCAGCCTCAAAGGTTCTGGAATCAGTGGAGTTTGTGGAGAAGACAGAGAAATGACGCCGGAAAGACACCTACAAGCAGCAACACTGAATTGCAGTAGGAATGGCCGGGATCGGCACTGGTGGCAAAATTGCCCTGCCCGGGCAGCTGAATGTTTCTGGTGCAAAAGAAGGGGGCACTTTCAGCAGGCTGTCGCATCAAGAAACAAATGCTGCAGACTAGTAAAAAGATAGAGGAAATAAAGCAGGTATGAATAAACAGTACTCCCTTGTGTTGAGGGATTTGGGGACCTTTAAAGGGCCCACAGTGATTGAAAGGCATTTGGATGAGAATATATAAAGAGAAGAATGAAGTCATGTTGTCTAAAGATGTTGAACAGGTCTTCAAGCAGAAATACAAGGAAGTTATAGAGTTCATTCAAGATAAGATAGGCTAGAAGTAGTTAAAGACAGAGAAGGCAAAAATCCTTGTAGCTTACAGCACTCAGTGGATAAATATAGAGGTTGAGCGATTGAACCAGTGGGCTCAAGATTTGGAGCTGAACCACAAGCGTATGACTACTGTGTTACAGCAGCAGCAGCATGTCTCTAACCTGAATGCTGGCGTAGCCGTGGTTGATGCTCAGAAAAGTAAAAACCAGTTGAAACACCAGGAGGAGGAGAATGAGTGTTTCAGATAAGATTTGGAACTGTAGAGAAGATTGGGGAGACCACGGGCAATTGTGTCTGCAGTAAGTGAAGGAGGCACTCAAAGGGGAATTTATCTGAAATTTAAGGGGATAAGTTTTCTGAAAATTTAACAGTCAAGGTTTCTATGAACATCAAGAATAAGGCTCTTTTGGAGATAAATGGAATGCTAACAAACCCGGTCATCCCCAGCTACACTGTTATTTGAATTCAGAATAATTTGAGATGTTGAAAATCCAGTGTAATTTAGCAAGTTACTTTTAAGAAATCAAAATCTCATCTGAGATAGAGAACAAACAAAATATGGTAATACCTGAAATCACATGTTTGATTTCTGTTTTAAAGATATTATGAATATTGGATGGTAAAGTTTCTTCAGCCTCAAAATGAATTAGGACTATAATTGGGGAATTGGCAATTAGATCTGGCTGATGCAAGAGCTAATAACGGAATTTTTGGGACAAACAATGGTGAAATTTGAATTCAAAGCATTAAATTAATATAGTGTAGCATTTCCAAGAAGCCTAGAACCTTCCAGTGAAAGTCAGGAAAGTAAATAATTTGATAGTTTTCTCTTGGAGATATTTGTATCCTTGCCAATGAGTCTTTTTTAATAAAGAGTTACATTTGATAGTCTGATCACTACCCGAGACATCGGGACCATGCGGGGAAGGTAGGCAAAGATCTCAGACAGACAACACCACCACCCCACCTCGCCCCACTCCACCTTTTTGACCTTTTGATAAGATTGCTTGAGAGTCGAGAATGTGTGGCATGATTTGGGATACCAGTGTAAGTGTGCAGATGTGATTTGTTTCATATAAAGCAACTAACAT
This sequence comes from Heterodontus francisci, assembly GCF_036365525.1. NCBI lineage: Eukaryota > Metazoa > Chordata > Chondrichthyes > Heterodontiformes > Heterodontidae > Heterodontus > Heterodontus francisci. The sequence continues at coordinate 18,334,871 of NC_090389.1, read as the reverse complement.
GCAAAATGCATGGCGACATGCACTGAAGAACAGGTCTCACATGTTCACCTACTTGACCAACATCATGGCATAAAATGGTTAATGTGGCCAGTAGAATGAGACACCATTTTAAATTAACAAGGTATTGGGACATACTCTGTAGAGAAAATTACTTTACAATAATCAGGATAAATTAAACACATTGGTAATGCTAAGTAGGAATAAAATTGAAGGGATAGAAAAACAATATTTAGGAAGAATTATGCACAAGATGGATACAGGTGAAGAGAGCTGGAGAATCTTTTAAGTCAATGCATGATGGAAGTATTGTGATATTGTAATGAATGTAATATGACACTTTTGTGACCAGTGTGATTGGGCCATGCATGTTGCCATCACAATTAGGGTTAGAATCGAGGAAGGGGAATTGTTGGGTATTAGTACTGCAGCTTGGAATAGGAACGACCACCACCTCACAAACACTTAACTAAGAATGGTGCAGAACAATGACTGTAGAATGCAGGAAATACAATGGCTAGGTGGCCACCAGTGGTGGGACATTGTATATAATGTAGGCCAACATTCAAAGCTGTGGACTCTGTCCATGTTTGATACTAACCCAGGCCATAGTAGTAGTAGGACTCTTGATGCTTTGCCATTTGCTACCTGTGGGACAAGTGTGTTACAAAACACGAAGATTAGAGCCGACGGCTTTTCTCAAATAGTAAAATAATTCATGAGGGGTCGATAAGGATTTCTCCCTTTCAACCGGGTTATCAAAAGTTACTAACCAGCGTACTAATTGTTAAGATCCAGCTATTATAAACTAACAACTAACTTATCATAAACTAACATTTAGCTTTATTAGAACCCTTGTTTGTAGTATGGTAAAGTGGAAAAACTGGGGAAATAAGGCACAGTATAGACAAGATGTCAAGGCAGAGAAATTCTGGGAGATTGTCAACTTTTAAAATGCTTATCTTGCAGCAAAATGGTGAGACCTTGAAAGTAGACAGTGAAAACAGTTCGTCTCGTACTAAGAAACGCATCCTTGAAATGTAAAAGCATTGAGATAAAGTGGTCAACACAAAGGGGTACTAGTACAATTCCGAAAGGTTAGCAACCATCACAAAACAATATTTGGCTGGTTAGGAAAGGCATCCTTTAATACAAGACTAATTAATCACTGATTGGGAGAGGGGAGGGTTAACTGGAAAGCTGCCAGGATAAAAGGAGTCTTGTCTTTGACATTGAATTTTGAAACCAGAGAATTCTGAACAACAATGAGAGAGAAAGAGACTGAAAACTTGAATACCAAAAGCTGCAAGAGAGTCGTGTTCTCTGCCTTCCAGTCTCTAATACGGGTAGCGTCTGTTAGTTACTGCCTGAGTTTGTGACTGTGGTTTATCTGAAAACATAAACTTGTCCTTAGCTTCATCTCAAAGTCAATTGCACAATAAGCTGTTGTGCTGCCAAGTCTGTTCACACCTTAGAAGGGGGTATGAAACACCCCTATCTTATAAAATCTTACGCAACTTATTCCTGAACCTTTGAAGCTGGATTCCCCCGATTCTTACATGGCACCCTGCAACCCCCCGCCCCCCCCTCCAAGCTAGTAGTCAATTAAACTTTAGGACTTTTGCCTCCCTGCTCAATAAAATGGCTTTTTTCAAAGTCGATTCCTCTTTCGACTTAAGCTGTTCTAACAGCATTTTGTGTATAACCCTGACTACTATCCCGAATCAGTTCATCTCGCAGACTCCAAGTCGCAATCCTCAGCTACTTTAAGCAGATCATTAATAAATGAATCAATATTTTCACCAACTTATTGGCAGTGTTCCCTTTTCATGATTACATTGTTCTTGATCTGAAAGTATCACTCTAATGCTTTAATACTAGGAGGTTTCTTTTTCATCCATCTCCAGGGTAGTCAAAATGTCATCTGCGCTGCTTCCTATGGCATAAAGCAAAACACTGACCTGTTCTGTCTGGTTGTGCCATTAAACTAGACTTGGAACAGTACCTGTCAAATCTTCAAATACATGTGGGCTACACTTCATCCTGGTTGGGCCCTGTCACTTGCTCAAAGCACTCTGGTGAGGGTATCGATTTTTCCATGTCTCCTTGATAGTTTTGATCTCTTCTGTTTTCTATGCTGCAAAATATGTCGTTACTGCTGCTACCATGTACTATCTTGTCAGTGTGCCGTTAGTACTGAATGAAGATAGTAGACTTTGGGTCAAACTAACAGGAGTTTATTTGCAGGGGGTCTTATCTCTCCGGTATCTACATGAACATTGAACATGAGGGCTGGAATTTTGCTGCTCTCGGCGGCTCAGAGTCCGATGTAGCGGAAGCGGGTGAAGAACTTGGTCCCGCTCCGCACCTCGTTGCTTCCGGTATCACATGCTGGGCAGCCATTTGGTGGCCCTGCGGTCTATTTCTGAGTGAAAAGGGTGCCGCGGGCTGGAGGCTGATTGGCAGGGTTGGGGTGAGAGCCAAAAGAGTTTGCAGAAAGCCATTTAAATGGGTTTTCAGCAATCTCTGGCACTGAAGTAAGGAGGATGTTGAGAGCAGACCCTGAACATCTGCGAGGGAAAAACAAGGGACTGAGGGTGAAAGGGCTGTAGGAGGACTGAAAGTGCCCACCAAGCTAACACTGAGAAAGAACAGAACTCCACTGCTGGCAGCAATGGAAGGGAGAAGTAGCTGCATGCCCCCCCCCCCGCTTCCCTGAGGGATCCTTACGTGTCCTCCTCCAGATGGCTGAGGCAAGGCGGGAGCTCCTCTTCCCATCCAACGGAAGAAGGAGGCCTTCCCAAGTCACAAAGAAGGTGTGGCTGGAGGTAGCGGAGGAGGTCAGCAGCCACGAAGTTGCTAGGATATTGCTCCAGTACTGCAAATGGGTCAATGACCACCTGCGCTCTGCCAGGGTAAGGGGCATTCTGCATTTATCTCATCTTTTATGTGACATGGGATGGTCTATGCTGATGCTGCAAGATCGAGGCCTTCCATGTTCAGTGCTTGTCATGCCTTGGGCCGCATAACGGGCACATCTGTGACGCTCAGTGGTCCAGATGTGTTCCATCTGTGCACTTCACTCGCATTGGTTTGAGATGCAGCACTCAGCCCAAGGGGTGGGTGTGTGATCTTCCAAGTGCTATGTCGTAACTACGTCCTTTGTGTATACACAGGAGAAGAGGGCACATAATGCCTGAGAGGGGTCCTGGACCGGTGGTGGCGTGGCCAACCTGGCATATCTGAGCAGACTGGAGGAGGATGCATTAATGCTAGCAGGGGAGGATGGAGGACGCGATATAGCTGTGGTCAGGAGAGTGAGTTCCCCAGTATGTGGTTGAGGGGGGCCAGGGGGCGTCTGGTGCGGCGATTGTCTCGGGCACTGAACAGTGCTCTCAAACGTTAAAATCTCTCAGATGTGCCCACGCTGAAGTCTATAACATGTCCTCCAGTCAGGAGTGCTGATCACAACTGATCATTCTGATTTTCATTTATTTATTTATTTCGAGATACAGCACTGAAACGGGCCTTTCGGCCCACCAAGTCTGTGCCGACCATCAACCACCCATTTATACTAATCCCATATTCCTACCACATCCCCACCTATCCCTGTATTCCCCTACCACCTACCTATACTAGGGACAATTTATAATGGCCAATTTACCTACCAACCTGCAAGTCTTTTGGCTGTGGGAGGAAACCGGAGCACCCGGAGAAAACCCACGCAGACACAGGGAGAAGTTGCAAACTCCACACAGGCAATACCCAGAATTGAACCTGGGTCACTGGAGCTGTGGGCTGCGGTGCTACCCACTGTGCCACTCTGCCGCCCATTGCTGGTGAAACACAGCAGCGGCCAGGAAGCGTCTCTGGGGCTTATCCGTCCACCTCTGAGGAGGAGGAGGGGACCTCGGGGTGCAGCGTTACATCCTCGCCCCGCACCAAGCGCCAGCTCAGACATTCATCTTGGTTGGGATGCGCGTTTCCTCGAATTCGTGGTCACAACCTGGTGTCAGCACCATACAATTGCTGGTCCCCACAATCGGAGGACTGTGGGAGGCCAGGCCAGTGCACAAGCTAATGACTAGCCTCTCATGACATCCATTCGGCGGGAGATGCTGCAAGTGCAGTGTGCGGTGCATGGAAATCTGGCGGAGTTACCAGAGACTTTGCGTGTTATGACTCAGACTTTGGAGATGTCCATCGAGGGGTGGATTCTTGGAGACGAGGGCTACTCCTTGCAGATATGGCTTCTGACACCGGTGAGAAGAAAATAAAATCCCATGGGATCCAGGGAAATGCAATAAGGTGGACACAAAATTGGCTCAGTGGAGAAAACAAAGGCTAATTGTTGACATGTGTTTTTGCGACTGGAGGGCTGTTTCCAGTGGCGTTCCGCAGGGCTCAGTACTAGGACCCCTGCTTTTTATGGTATAAGCGATTTGGACGTAAATGTCGGGGGCATGATCAAGAAGTTTGCAGACAACACAAAGATTGGCTGTGTGGTAGATAGCGAGGAGGATAGCAGTAGACCGCAGGAAGATATTGATGGTCTGGTCAGAAAAGTGGCAAATGGAATTCAACTTGGAGAAGCGTGAAATGGTGCATTTGGGGAGGTCAAACAAGGCAAAGGAATACATGGTTAATGGGAAAATACTGAGAAGTGCAGAGGAAGTGAGGGACCTTGGAGTAAATGTCCACAGATCCCTGAAGATAGCAGGACAGGTCGACAAGGTGGTTAAGAAGGCATGAGGTATAGAATACAAGAGCAGGGAGGTAAGGCTAGAACAGGGTGGCATAGTGGTTAGCACTGCAGCCTCACAGCTCCAGCAACCCGGGTTCGATTCTGGGTACTGCCTGTGTGGAGTTTGTAAGTTCTCCCTGTGACCATGTGGGTTTTCGCCGGGTGCTCTGATTTCCTCCCACAGCCAAAGACTTGCAGGTTGATAGGTAAATTGGCCATTATAAATTGCCCCTAGTATAGGTAGGTGGTAGGGGAATTGAGGGAAGATGGTCGATGTGGTAGGAATATGGGATTAATATAAGATTAGTATAAATGGGTGGTGGTTGATCAGCACAGACTCGGTGGGCCGAAGGGCCTGTTTCAGTGCTGTATCTCTAAATAAAAAATAAAATAAGTAAACTGTGTAACTCATTGGTTAGGCCACAACTTGACTACTGTGTGCAGTTCTGGTCACCTAATTACAGAAAGGATGTAATTGCACCAGAGAGGATACAGAGGAGATTTTGATGATGTTGCCAGGACTGGGAAAATACAGCTATGAGGAAAGACTGGATAGACTGGGGTTGTTCTTGGACCAGAGAAGGCTGAGGGGAGATCTGATAGAAATGTACAAAATTTTGAGGGGCCTGGATAGGGTGGAGGTGAAGGGCCTACTTACCTTAGCAGAGAGGTCAGTGACGAGGGGGTGTACATTTAATGTGATTGGTAGAAAAATTAGAGGGGAGTTAAGGAAAGGTTTTTTCACCCAGAGGGTGGTGGGGGTCTGGAACTCACTGCCTGAAAGAGTAGTTGAGGCAAAAATCCTCAGCTCATCGAAAAGGAGTCTGGATATGCACTTCAAGTGATGAAATCTGCAGGGCTATGGACCAAATGCTGGATGGTGGGATGAGAATGGGTGGATCGTTTTTCGGCTGGCATAGACACGATGGGCCAAATGGCATCAGCCAATGGCCTTTTGCTGTGCCTGGCACGGCATTACACGAACCACCATTGAGCAGGCGATCGGCATGCTGAAGATGCACTTTTGCTGCCTGGGTAGATCGGGTGGGGCCCTACAGTATGAATGGTTGCTTTTTATAGTTGCTATATGCTGTGCTCTGCACAACTTCGCACTGAAGGGGGGAGGCCTTGCAGGATAAGGAGAGATATGAGCAGGACTCCTCCTCTGATTCTGTCAGAGCTGATTGTGCCATTCTATTTGACTCTAGATCAACTTTGTTGTGCTGTGATTAGAGAAGATTTGTTAAACATCTCGTTTGGATTATCTAAAACCCCAAGGAATGTTTCAGATATTCAGCTATATGTTTGTGGTGCCAATTTTACCTCCGACAATGGAACTTGTTTATCCATTGTTTGGGTTACGATACACAAAGGAAATATTGCTGGAAATTTTTCCTGTAATTATTCTGGTTTTTTTTGAGATTCAGCACTGAAACAGGCCCTTTGGCCCACCGAGTCTGTGCCGACCATCAACCACCCATTTATACTAATCCCACACGAATTCCATATTCCTACCACATCCTCACCTGTCCCTATATTGCCCTACCACCTACCTATACTAGGGGCAATTTATAATGGCCAATTAACCTATCACCCTGCAAATCTTTTGGCATGTGGGAGGAAACCGGATCACCCGGAGGAAACCCACGCAGACACAGGGAGAACTTGCAAACTCCACACAGGCAGTACCCAGAATCGAACCCGGGTCGCTGGAGCTGTGAGGCTGCGGTGCTAACCACTGTGCCGCACAACTTCACTTAGTTTCTCTCGTAGTCACAGAGAAACCAATACTTTTGCCCCGACCAAGTCATTCCCTAGGAGTAGGTCAATTCCATCTACCAGCAAACTATGGACAACTTCTACAGTTACCATCCCAGATATTAGGTGCACTTGATACAAAGGTTACGCGTATATACTCCCCGCCAATACCATTCACCAGAACTTTAACATTCAGTGCACTTTCTGGAAATGTTATACCTTTCCCCAGCAATCCTGTATCCCTAAGTATAACTGTAGGTTTGCCTGCCTCACCTTGAGGGATAAGGAGTTACTTTTCAACAAGAATTCCTTATAAGGTTTAGGTATCTTATTCTCAACTCCTATACTCGTTTTTTGTATCTGGGTTTACAGCTGCTGTCAAAGCTACAGCCTTATCTGCTGTACTCTGTCAGAGCCCCCTTCTCTGCATTAGCTTTGTGTACCCCAACAAGTTACATGGGTTCAGCTTTTGTTGAACTTTCAAAACATCCATGAAGTTCAACTATTTCCAGATGTCTTAATGTCCACTGAAATCCTTTTCAGTTTTTAAAAACACAAAATCCGAAGTTTAATACAAGAAAAATCCTTTTAACAGCAGACATGGAAGAAAATGGGGATTAGGAGCTAGAACCTGAACAGAATGGTTCAGAGTCTGTTTCCGAAAATGAAAGCACTGAGACCAGCACCAAAGAAAGTCCTGATGACAGCCTGATGTCCGGCTTCAATGAAGAGTAGTGGAAATTGCTGAATCCAGAGGGAAAGAAGCGATATGACTGGAAATTTCTCATAGCAGCTAGTACCCAGAAGCAACCAGTGGTGATCTTGACCAGATTAACCAGACCAAACCAATTGCAAGACCTTTGGACTTGCACAAATCCTGTCCCCGGGCCCAGACCTCTCACCATCCTATGCAGATTTTGGAAGGCAGCCACAAAATGGATGAGCAGGAGCAGTGTTAAATGTTGAACCACGGCAGTCACATAGGCAAAGGAGAGAGCCAAGGAAGATTATTGCAAATATAACTAAATGATATCCAGCTGAAGAAGTCTGAGAATGCATGGAATCTACATTAAAATGTGATGTTTCTGATGATTCTGACGTGCAAAAAACACAGGAACTGTTCTGACAAGTGAGAAGCCTCCTGAACACTCCCATGCCACAAATGTTTCAACAGTTGAAGTAGGTTCAGGAACTGACAATTGATAGGTCACTCCTTTCAGCCTCTACTCTAGACCTTCCAATCTCGGACTATTTCTGTACTTGGAGAAAACAGACTAGTTGAACCCTAAGAAATAACAATGATTCAGTCAAAACACTACATTTTCCCCCTTTTGACTAAAGACATTTTTTTAAAAGTATTCCAAACATCAAACATATATGACCGTAATTGTTGACAACGCGATCGGTAGGTGGCGCTGTTTTGGCACATGCGCAGATACAGCATGTGCCACGAAAACGTCACGGCCTGCGACTGTTGCAGCTGCCAGGACTAAAGATGGCGCTGCTCAAAAAATCACAGATGAAACCTAACAAACACGTGGCAGAAATCAATGGCCGGAGTGAGAGAGTGGAGCGGGCCGTGGAGACCAGCGCAGGGGGCGGGGAGAGCAGCGCGGGGGCCGTGGAGATCAGCGCGGGGGCCCGAGTGCCTTCACCTTGACCCACTTCATGCATTTTGGTCCCCCACCCATTTCGTTGATGGGTCTTTGCTTTTGGCGATGCCCGGAAGTGTCTTGCCTCCCTTCGCCTCTGGCTTCTCCCACTGTTCCTATTGCGGGACCTTCTGCAAAGTTTGCCAGTGCCCTGAAAGCCTGCGAATCTTACTCTTGTCTGCGTATGAAGGTGTTAGGATCAGCTGAGGAGGGGTTAAAGGGCTCCCTTGCCCCCTCCTTGTTTGACTCCAAGAGGTTTTTTTTTAAAGTGGATATACTTGCCAATTCAGTGAGTGTTTAACTGTTCTCAGCGCATAAACATAAAACAAGCCAATTGGACAGGTTTTCTCGACTTTTAAGAGAGGTTAGCTTTATGGTACTTAAACAGATCTTGGTAAAATAACAAAATATGCTCCAACCTTCTCACACGTACCCAGATTAGAATGGGGAAGGATAGATAGGTCAAGTTAGAGTCCCGAGAAATAAAAAGGGTATAAGTCTCTGGAGGTTGGTGACTCGACTGGCTTCAGGCTGAATTCACTGAACAGATTAACATAATCAAACACAGATCAATTAAACCATTGAACATGGCTGATCTCATTGTAACCTCAACTCCACGTTCCTCCCTACCCCCATACCTTACACCCCCTTGCTTACCTAGGAATCTATCTACTTCTGCCTTAAAAATATTCAAAGACTTTGCTTCCACTATCTTTTGATGGAGAGTTCCAAAGACGACCCTTGGGGAAAAAAATTCTCCTCATTTCTGTCTTAACTGGTTGACCCCTTATTTTTAAACAGTGACCCCTAGTTCAAGATTCTCCCACAAGAGGAAAGATCCTTTCTACATCCACCCTGTCAAGACCCCTCAGATTGTTGTATGTTTCAATCAAGTTGCCTCTTACTCTTCTAAACTCCAGCAGATACAAACCTAGCCTGTCCAACCTTTCCTCATAAGACAACCTGCCCATTCCAGGTATTAGTCTAGTAAACCTTCTCTGAACTGTTTCCAATGCATTTACATCCTTAAATAAGGAGACCAATACTGTTCACAGTACTCCAGATGTGGTCCCACCAATGCCTTGTATAACTGAAGCATAACTTCCCTACTTTTGTATTCAATTCCCCACGCAATAAACAATAACATTCTTCTTTGTCCTCCTTGTCTCGAGAGACAATGGGTAAGCGCCTAGAGGTGGTCAGTGGTTTGTGGAGCAGCGCCTGGAGTGGCTATAAAGGCCAATTCTAGAGTGACAGGCGGTTCCACAGGCGCTGCAGATAAAATTGGTTGTTAAGGCTGTTGCGCAGTTGGCTCTCTCCTTGTACTTCTGTCTTTTTTCCTACCAACTGCTAAGTCTCTTCGACTCGCCACTCTTTAGGCCCACCTTTATGGCTGTCCGCCAGCTCTGGTGATCACTGGCAACTGACTCCCAAGACTTGTGGTCAATGTCACAGGACTTCATGTCGCGTTTGCACACTACTTTAAAGCGAAGACATGGACGGCCGGTGGGTCTGATACCAGTGACAAGCTCGCTGTACAATGCGTCCTTGGGGATCCTGCCATCTTCCAAGCGGCTCACGTGGCCAAGCTATCTCAAGCGCCGCTGGCTCAGCAGTGTGTATATGCTGGGGATGTTGGCCGCCTCGAGGACTTCTGCGTTGGAGATGCGGTCCTGCCACCTGTTGCCAAGGATTCTTCGGAGACAGTGAAGATGTAATGAATTGAGGCGTCGCTCTTGGCTGACATACATTGTCCAGGCCTAGCTGCTGTAGAGCAAGGTACTGAGGACACAGGCTTGAAACACTTGGACTTCTGTGTTCCATGTCAGTGTGTCATTTTCCCACACCCTCTTGGCCAGTCTGGACATAGCGGTGGATGCCTTTCCCATGCACTTGTTGATTTATGCATCGAGAGACAGGTTACTGGTGATAGTTGAGCCTAGGCTAGTGAACTTTTGAACCACTTACACAGCGTGGTCACCGATATTGATGGATGGAGCATTTCTGACGTCCTGTCCCATGATCATTTTCTTGAGGTTGATGGTTAGACCAAATTTGTTGCAGGCAGCCGCGAGCTTGCCGATGAGTCTCTGCAGACACTCTTCCGTGTGGGATGTTAATGTAGCATCGTCAGCAAAGAGGAGTTCCCTGATGAGGACCTTCCGTACTTTGGTCTTCGCTCTAAGACGGGCAAAGGTTGAACAACCTGCCATCTGATCTTGTGTGGTGGAAAATTCCTTCTTAAGACTTGAACGCATGTGGGAGCAACAGTAAGAAGAAGATCCCAAACAGTGTGGGTGCGAGAATACAGCCCTGTTTCACACCACTCAGGATAGGAAAGGGTTCTGATGAGGCACCACTATGCTGAATTGTGCCTTTCATATTGTCATGGAATGAGGTGATACTTAGTCGCTTGGGTGGACATCCGATCTTTGCTCGTAGTCTGAAGAGACCACGTCTGTTGACTAGGTCAAAAGCTTTGGTGAAATCTATGAAAGCAACGTAGAGGGGCATCTGTTAATGGCATTTCTCCTGTAGCCGGTGAAGGGAGAACAGCATGTCAATGGTGGATCTGTCTGCTCGAAAGCCACACTGTCTCAGGGTAGATACGCTCAGCCAGCTTCTGGAGTCTGTTTAAAACGACTATGCTGAGCAGGGAGATTCCATGGTAGTTGTTGCAGTCACAGCGGTCACCCTTGTTCTTATAGAGGGTGATGATATTGGCATTGCGCATGTCCTGTGGTGCTGCTCCCTCATCCCAGCACAGGCAAAGCAGTTCATAAGCTTTCCTAATTACTTGCTGTCCCTGCATTCTACCCTTCTGCGATTCAAGTACTAGGACACCCAGATCCCTCTGCATCTCAGAGCTCTGCAATTTCTCACCATTTAGATAATATGCTTTTTTTATTCTTCCTGCCAAAGTGGACAATTTCACATTTTCCCACATTATACTCCATGGTTAGAATTTTACCTTTCTAGGCGGCTCCGCAGTCCGGGAGGTGGAAGTAGGCACCGAAGTCGCTCGCACTCCACGTTCTGGTGCCACCCCGATCGCGCGCTAACTAAGCAGTCAGAGGCTCAGCAGCATATTAATGGCCGAAAAGGGTGTGTGTGGGCGGGAGGGTAAGCTGAAGTTTCTGGGCCTGTAAGGTCTCTGATAGATTAATGTTTCATGGATGGATCATCCCTTTAATTCCTATTACACTCCATTCCCCCTCAGCTGCAGCTCCTCCCAACGTCTTCCTTGATATTAGTTTAGTTTAGAGATACAGCACTGAAACAGGCTCTTCGGCCCACCGAGTCTGTGCCGACCATCAACCACCCATTTATATTAATCCTACACTAATACCACATTCCTACAACATCCCCACCTGTCCCTATATTTCCCTACCACCTACCTATACTAGGGGCAATTTATAATGGTCAATTTACCTATCAACCTGCAAGTCTTTGGCATGTGGGAGGAAACCGGAGCACCCGGAGAAAACCCACGCAGACACAGGGAGAACTTGCAAACTCCACACAGGCAGTACCCAGAATTGAACCCGGGTCGCTGGAGCTGAGGCTGCGGTGCTAACCACTGCGCCGCTGTGCCGCCTGAGAAGTAGTCTTCTCAGAGCTACTGAGGGTGCTGAAAGCCCTTTTAAATAGCGGAAGTTTCCTGCACCATTACAGCCCTGCACTGACTCCCACTATGGCCAACGTTTCTGCCTTTCAAAGCTCACCGCTAAACTTGGGATTAATTTGCTCTTTGTATTAAACTCAGTTCTATAGTGTTACTACTATACTCTTTATTCCCTTTTTTCTCCTCACTCAGGTCACCATCTGTAAAGGCACCGACCTCGGAACATCCCTCACTAAGAACTTTCCCGATGCTGCCTGCCTGGTGCCGTTGGGGACCAGGGTAGCTCTGCAGTTCCTCAGTCGTTTGGTTCTCCGACTCAAAGCCTTCAATTGCTGGACTGGTAACCACATAGCCCCAAGGTTCACTGAAGACTCCCTGCATGTTCTCCAGGCAGCTGAGGCAAGGTGGGAGTTCCTCTTCCCAGCAGACATGAGGAGGAGGCCTCTTCAGGTCACCAAGAAGGCATGGTTGGAGGTTGCGGAGGAGGTCAGCAGCTGCGGTGCTGTGGGGAGGACATGGCTGCAGTGTCGCAGGTGGGTCAGTGACCTTCTGTGCTCTGCCAGGGTGAGGGGCATGTCCCATTATTGCAGCTTAGAGCTAATACTGGAGGGTCACCAGTTGCTGTAAAGTCGAAGCCATCCATCTGAACTGAATGGCTGCAGTCCTGTTGTCTGCCATATGCTGGGCACATCTGAAAAACACAATGGTTCAGAGGTGTGCCAACCATACACTTCAATGGCATTGGTTCCAGATGCAGCACAAGGGTTCCTTCAAGATAAGGAACTCAGTCCACAGGAGAACAGGGCCCAAAATGCCCGAGAGAGAGGGCATGGACCAGTGGCGGTGTTGCCAACATTGCAATTCTCACCAGAGTGGAGGAGGACACGCTGCTTGCTGGGGAGGACAGAGGATGCTCAGTTGCCGATGGTGAGGCTGGAGAACCTGTCCAGCAGGGTAAGTTCCCCAGAGTGTGGGGGTGTGGCGGTGCAGGTTGGCTCAAGCAATGAAGGTTGCTTGCGAGTTCAAAGTCTCAGGTATGTCGTCGTACTGTAGTCAATGACATGTCCTTCAGGCTGGAGTGTTGCTCACACCTGATCAGGGTCTGCACGTGCCAAGAGTCCAGAAGCTGCTTCTTGCTGCTGGAGAGAAAATGCAAGCTGAAAACAAACACAGATGGAGAGGGGCTTGTCACATGACAGTCACGCAGTCATTCAAGCACGTTCCCCCTCTTCGATCAGTGCTGGGCAGGCAAATGATTGAGTCTCTCTCCCTCTCAACAAAGACCAGGGAAGCCAATTTTAACTAGTAGTCAGCTCTGGGGTGCCAATTTGTAAGATTTTTGTGTGTTTGGGGTGTGGGGAGGGGAACACTGACTGTCCTTTGACCCATAAGGTACAGACTCTGGAATTCTTAAATCAAGATAAGAAAATTTAAGGACAGCAAGGATTTATAATGTAATAATTAACCAACGGCCTCCCGAGCCATTGTGGCAGTGTTCTGATGATTCTAGTATGATCTCTTCAAATCTGTGTGTTGATGTATCACAGCACTTTGCATTTATGCCCCCGTATGAGGGTTTCTTCATTCCACATTAGGTTACATTCCAGCTTTAACCCTTTCGATTGGTCAGGTATGATCTCACCTTCCATACATTGTGTCTCCAGATGGTTTGATGGCCTGAGTCATTGTCACACAATGGGGAATATGTGCTGTCCCCAACAACATTCCAATCATGGAATGGCCTCCAAATATCTTCATTAGCATTTCCATCCCCATGAGGCCTGCAAGTCCGAGTCTGTCTTATTTGAAATGGGGAAGGGCAGTCATAAAGACATCCTATCGCATCGCAAAAGGCACTTCTATTGCTACAGCAGACGCTCTTTCACCATCTTTCCAGTACAGTGTATGAATATACATTTCACGTACCATGATTCCAAACGTAAGGTACACAACCAAATACAATGCACTGATCCGAGTGTGGGTACCTGTAGTGGAGACACATAGAGGAACATTCAACATAAATGTGACATTTTCACTCGCATTCCTGATGTGTTCACATGGCTGCTAGACTACAGTGGACATTTCATCCTTACGCCTGGAGGATCCTGCCTTGCCATCGACCACAGATCTCGATCCTTCCTTGTTATCCATGCTGCCTCTTCCTCAACTAATGTCAGGACTCTCAGGCACTCCTCCACCTGTCCTTGACTGCTCCCTCTGGTTGGGTGCATTTTTCCCACAGCAGACTGCAGATTTAATGACCTGTCCAACAATTTGTCTATGTGCATCAACATCACTCATTCTGGAGTGGCTTTCACACCATCCATCCAATTCCATGCAGAAGCCAGATGTCATTAGTCAGCTGTGGAAGAGATGTGGCATGTAACATGAAACTTGCAGTTGAATAAACAAATATATTACCCTGGTTGAAGGCAATAAGAACTTCTTGGAAGTGGAGATTAAGATTTGAAACCTCCTCTACCTTCTAGAAGGCTGCCTTCTCCACCTCCAATCTGTTGATCTTAGCAAGCAGCTCCTGGCACTGGACAGGTACTTGTGGTGGGGAGGGTGAGTGGGGCAGGACTACCTTGAGGCACGGCAGGGGGCTCTGTCACAACCTCCAGCTCTTTATATGGGGACAGGAACTATCGGCTGTTCTCGGGGCAACTTCACTGCCACTTTCGCCTTTCCCATCAGCCCCTTGTTCATGTTGGACTTCAACTGTTTGACTCAGGCATCCTGAGTTCATGCAGACTTCTCCCTCTGGAGGAGAAATTAGATATTAAGTTTTCACAGTAATTGACATTGGTGATGTGACCAGATTTACAAGTTCCATACACTCTGCAATCATGCTCTTAATTGACCATGCAGGCCTGAGAGAATAAAGTTTTAACTACCACGATGAAAATCTGAGTAGATAGCTGCTGGAGAACATACCTGTCATGAGTTTCTTTGTGTTATCTTAAGCAACACAATGAGGTATGTGGGGTCCAGTTCCTTGAAGATCTCTAGAAGTTTTATTAACAGCTAAAACTAATACATACAATACAAAGTAAACTATATACAGAACCTTTGCCCAGGGTGTTGCAGTGCAGAGTTTCTGGCTTCTAGTCACAAGACTTCATCCTGGTACTTATTAGTTCTTCAAGGGACATAACTCTTAAAGCGATAATACAACATCCCCTTTTTTCCAAAGATAAATCTCTAACCTTTGTTTCCTGTCTTCCAGACTCATTCACTAATTTTCTGCCTTCCATTTTCATTTCTGATTTTGTCTCAACTGCGTCTACCCTTAAATCCCCATCTCCCTGTCAAACTAGTTTAAACCCTCCCCAACAGCACGAGCAAAAGATCCTGCAAGTTATCCAGACCCAGCTCTGATCAGGTCCCATCTTCCCCAGAGCCGGTCCCAATGTCCCAAGCATCTAAAGCCCTCCCTCCTGCACCAGCTTCCCAGCCACGCATTCATCTGACATCCTTTTATTCCTGTACTCACTTGTGCATGGTACTGGGAGTAATCCGGAGATTACTACTTTTGAGATCCTGTTTGAAAATTTCTTCTTAACTCTTTCTGCAGGACCATATCCCTCTTTACCTATGACGTTGGTGCCAACATGGACCACGACTATTGGCTGTTCACCATACCCCCTCAGGGTGCTGTGCGGCCGTGCAGTGACATCCTTGATCTTGGCACCAGGGAGGCAACGCACTATCCTAGATTCACGTCCGTGGCTACAGAAACACCTGTCTGTTCCCCTGACTATCAAATCTCCTATTACGATCGCTCTTCCAGTCCTCCTTGTGCCCCTCTGTGCGGCTGAGTCGCCCATGGTGCCATGAACTTGGCTGTGACTGCACTCCCCAGATAAATCATCACTTTCCTCAGTATTCGTGAACTGGATACCTGTTGGAGAGTGAGATGCACTCGGTGGTCTCTTGCACTACCTGCCTGGCATTTGCCCATTCCCTCTCTCCTTGCATACTCTTAAGCTGTGCACAGACCACATCTATAAATGTGCGATCCACTAAGGTCTCATCCTCATGAATGCACCGCAATGTTGCCAGCTGCTGCTCAAGTTCCAAAACCCGGAGCTCAAGCTGCTGCAACTGACCACACTTCCTGCACATGTGGCTATCCAGGACCTGAGCAGCGTCCTGGAGTTCCCAAATAGCACAGGATGTGCACTCCCAAGGATAAAGCAGCCCTGCCATTACTCATCTGTTGGATAATAAACTTTGGTGCTACTAATAAACCCTGCTCTTACTGATAGTAACAACTCTACCAATAGTAAAAAATCCTTGCCTATACCCATTGTGTGTGCCTCGCCTACAAGTTATCTGATTATTTCAATGGTATAGCTCCATGGCAAAGCGTGGGTGAATTTTAACGCTGGTCTTTAAAAGTGGCAAAGCTGCAAAGACAAGAGTTTCATGAACCCAATTATTCTACTATCACAGGAAGAAGAGCAGAGGATGCAACCGAGGAGGACCTTTGCAGCTCAACAGCTAATGTCACTACACCAGGAGCAGGCAGCACAAGAGGGGGGATGGCAGCTCAATGAGGGCATCCAGGGAAGGCTTTATAGAATACTGGCACATCAGTGCATCCTCAGGACAAGGACGAACTACCTTCAGATGTCCGAGATTCCATTCCAGAGATGCTTGAGGATGTCACAAGAGTTGGTCACTGAAATTTCAATGTCCAAACAAGTATGACCTGCAACCACGTGGTTCTGGTGGGATTCCCATGCCAGTTGCACTCAAGATTACTGCATCACTCATTCTTCTCTAGCGGTGCTTTCCATGGCTCAGCGGCCGAGATCTGGCATCTCTCGGGTTGCTACTCATAACTGCATTGGAGGTGACCGGTGTCCTATTCTGTCGGCCAACGATTCTATCTATTTCTCAGTAGGCGAGGACAGTAAGGTCAGTGGCTTTGGTCGCCATCACTCATTTTCCTAGAGTCCAAGCAGTGATCCGAGAGAATGCTATCTTTAGATATTTCAAGAAAGAGTGATGCACTTACCTAATCAAATTTTAAATGTTTGAAAAGTTAACTTTATAGCAATGAAGCAATGTAGAAGCATGCCTCCGGTAACAACAACACAGGCGTCAGAAGTGGAGATGACCTTAATGCCCTCTTATGAACTTTGTTCATAAGATCATAAGAACTAGGAGCAGGAGTAGGCCGTCCGGCCCCTTGAGCCTGCTCCGCCATTCAATAAGATCATGGCTGATCTTTTCGTGCACTCAGATCCACTTACCCGCGCTCTCACCGTATCCCTTAATTCCTTTATTGTTCAAAAAGATATCTACCTTAGCTTTAAAAACGTTTACTGAAGAAGCGTCAATTACTTCACTGGGCAAGGAATTCCATAGATTAACAACCCTCTGGGTGAAGAAGTTCCTTCTTAATTCAGTCCTAAATCTGCTCCCTCTAATCTTGAGGCTATGCCCTCTTGTCCTAGTTGTAAACTAACTGCATCTCCATGGTAATAGTGTCTGGAATCCAGGCATTTACCCAGGAACGTAAGAGGCTGCACCATCACTTTGATTAGACTGGCACTTCAAGACTGATCTGCATTGCAATGGAGCTGCAGCAGCTTCTTCACAGGACTTGTAAGAGAGCCCCTACAGAACTTGCATTGGTAGGCATGTCGCTGCAGAATAATGTGAAACATCTTCATGAAGACTGAAAGCACAAATGTCAACTATAGCAACAGAATGGTCTTTCTCTCAAATCCTTTGAAAGCATAATTGTTTACCAGCCATGAGACAATAATCATTAGCATCTTCAGATTGCTAACTTTCAGTGATCAATGAGAATGTAAGAGTAAATCAAATAAATGTATTTTACAGTATTGTACTTGATCTTGACAATATGGCACAAAGGAGGCCATTCTGCCCATCATGTTTGTGCCGGCTGTTTGAAAGAGTTATCCAATTAGTCTCACTCCCCTCACTGTTCTTTCCTTTCAAGTATTTATCAATTTTGTCACACCTTGCTTTAAACTAAAGGCAAAACAACACAAAAGGGGAAATTATTTCACAGCAGCGTTTCCAATCTTCACCATCCATCCTTAAAACTGGACCAACAATGGGACTCGCACCAATGTAGGTGTTCCACACCATCTACTGTTAATTATCTTTGAAGAAATCCTTCCGATATGAGCAACATCCTGCTTCTGGGGTCCTGTATTGGATAGGAGTGTTTCTGGAGCAGGCCTAACTGGTTGGATGTCTTAGTTGTGGGTTCTGACTGCTGGTCCTGCTCGCAAAGTGAATCTTGGGCTCAGCTCCTTTAGCTGTGCACATTTTCCTCCATTAGAGGCTGGAACATCGCCTGAGGGGGCTGCCGTGGAGGAGAAGTAACTCTGCAGCCCTGGGCAAGTGGACACTTGAGGTGATATCAAAATGCCCACGGTCATTAATTCTCTTAATGTCCCCCCCCCAAGAGTCTCCGATCCACTGTCAACTCTCTTGTGGCACTAAATTGCAGGGAACATATTCGTTCCACCTACCCCAATCCCAGACCCTGGGTCAGAAGAGGATGTGTGACTTAGTTTTTGCAGGATTAGATTTCTGGGATTAAAGTTCAAGTGGGTTCTCAAGTGCACAGAGTCTCTCTGACTCTGTCTGGAACACTCCAACACAATAAAGTGCTCCTCCCTCCGAGTGCAAGGTATCAGTGATCAAGGAGTGTTGCTCATCATTAGCGTTTCCCCCCCCCCCCCGCCCCCAACCCAACTGCCAACAAGTCAGCGCACTGTACCAGTACTCTAACAAGCAGTGCAATGAGAAAGCTCCCGGAGCCAGAGAGGTCACAAACAACCAATCTCAACCTTCTGACCTAAACTCAGCTTGTTCTCAGCAGCAGGTTATATGGCCATTGAAGAAGACAGCGTTGCAGTAGTGTAAAGCAAATCAAGACAAGGTGGGTGGGGTGGGCTGGGGGTTTTAAAACAATGATAGAATCAAAGCTTTAATGTATTTACAATGCGACCGTGACAAGTATTGCAACCTTCGGCGTGCTTACAGATGGAATCAGCTGGCGGGAAGGAATGTGAGAGAGACATGCATCAAGTACTTTCTTCACAAAGGGTGCACTGCACATGGAAGTGAATTGTGGTTCAGTCGAGTTTTTAGTTCGTGTTTTTTTTTTATTCATTCATGGGATGTGGGCGTCACTGGCCAAGCCAAGATATATTGCCCATCCCTAATTGCCCTTGAGAAGGTGGTGATGGACTGCAGCGGTTCAAGAAGGCAGCTCGTGGGGTAGGTACACGCACAGTGCTGTTAGGAAGGGAGTTCTAGGATTTTGACCCAGCGACAGTGAAGGAACGGCGATATAGTTCCAAGTCAGGATGGTGTGTGACTTGGAGGGGAACTTGGTGGTGCTCCCATGTATTTGCTGCCCTTGTCCTTCTAGTTGGCAGAGGTCGCGGGTTTGGAAAGTGCTGTCTGAGGAGCCTTGGTGCATTGCTGCAGTGCATCTTGTAGATGGTACACACTGCTGCCACTGTGCGTCGGTGGTGGAGGGGAGTGCATGTTTGAAGATGGGGTGCCAATCAAGCGGGCTGCTTTGTCCTGGATGGTGTCGAGCTTCTTGAATGTTGTTGGAGCTGCACCTATCCAGGCAACTGGAGAGTAATACATCACACTCCTGACTTGTGCCTTGTAGATGGTGGACAGGCTTTGGGGAGTCAGGAGGTGAGTTACTCGCTTCAGGATTCCTAGCCTCTGACCTGCTCTTGTAGCCACGGTATTTATATGGCTACTCCAGTTCAGTTTCTGGTCAATGGTAGCCCCTGGGATGTTGATAGTGTGGGATTCAGCGATGGTAATGCCGTTGAATGTCAAGGGGAGATGGTTAGATTTTCTCTTGTTGGAGATGGTCATTGCCTGGCACTTGTGGCGCGAATGTTACTTGCCACTTATCAGCCCAAGCCTGGATATTGTCCAGGTCTTGCTGCATTTCTACACAGACTGCTTCAGTATCTGAGGAGTCACGAATGGTGCTGAACATCCCCACCTCTGACCTTATGATTGAAGGAAGGTCATTGATGAAGCAGCTGAAGATGGTTGGGCCTAGGCCACTACCCTGAGGAACTCCTGCAGTGATGTCCTGGAGCTCAGATGATTGACCTCCAACAACCACAACCATCTTACTTTGTGCTAGGTCTGACTCCAACCAGCGGGGAGTTTTCTCCCTGATTCCCATTGACTCCAGTTTTGCTAGGGCTGCTTGATGCCATACTCGGTCAAATGCTGCCTTGATGTCAAGGGCAGTCACTCTCACCTCACCTCTTGAGTTCAGCTCTTTTGTCCATGTTTGAACCAAGGCTGTAATGAGGTCAGGAGCTGAGTGACCCTGGCAGAACCCAAACTGAGCATCACTGAGCAGGTTGTTGCGAAGCAAGTGCCGCTTGATGGCACTGTTGATGACACCTTCCATCACTTTACTGATGATTGAGAGTAGGCTAATGGGGCGGGGCGGTAGTTGGCCGGGTTTGATTTGTCCTGCTTTTTGTGTACAGGACATGCCTGGGCATTTTTCCACATTGCAGGGTAGATGCCAGTGTTGTAGCTGTACTGGAACAGCTTGGCTAGGGGCGCGGCAAGTTCTGGAGCACAGGTCTTCAGTACTATTGCCGGAATATTGTCAGGGCCCGTAGCTTTTGCAGTATCCAGTGCCTTGAGTCGTTTCTTGATATCACGTGGAGTGAATTAAATTGGCTGAAGTCTGGCATCTGTGATGCTGGGGACTTGAGGAGGCTGAGATGGATCATCAACTCGGCACTTCTGGCTGAAGATTGTTGCAAATGCTTCTGCCTTATCTTTCGCACTGATATGCTGGGCTCCCCCATCATTGAGGATGGGGATATTTGTGGAGCCACCTCCTCCAGTTAGTTGTTTAATTGTCCACCACCATTCATGGTTGGATGTGGCAGGACTGCAGAGCTTAGATCTGATCTGTTGGTTATGGGATCGCTTAGCTCTGTCTATGGCATGCTGCTTACGCAGTCTGGCGTGCAAGTAGTCCTGGGTTGTAGCTTCACCAGGTTGACACCTCATTTTGAGGTATGCCTGGTGCTGCTCCTGGCATGCCCTCCTGCACTCTTCATTGAACCAAGGTTGGTCTCCTGGCTTGATGGTAATGGTAGAGTGGGGGATATGCCGGGCCATGAGGTTACACATTGTGGTTGAGTACAATTCTGCTGCTGCTGATGGCCCACAGCGCCTCATGGATGCCCAGTTTTGCATTGCTAGATCTGTTCGAAATTTATCCCATTCAGCACGGTGGTAGTGCCACACAACACGATGGACAGTATCCTCAATGTGAAGGTGGGACTTGGTCTCCACAAGGACTGTGTGGTGGTCATTCCTACCAATACTGTCATGGACAAATGCATCTGCGGCAGGCAGATTGGTGAGGATGAGGTCGAGTATGTTCTCCCCTCGTGTTGGTTCCCTCACCACCTGCCGCAGACCCAGTCTAGCAGCCATGTCCTTTAGGACTCGGCCAGCTTGGTCAGTAGTGGTGCTACCGAGCCACTCTTGGTGATGGACAGTGAAGTCCCCCACCCAGAGTACATTTTGTGCCCTTGCCACCCTCAGAGCTTCTTCCAAGTGGTGTTCAACATGGAGGAGTACTGACTCATCAGCTGAGGGAGGGCGGTAGGTGGTAATCAGTAGGAGGTTACCTTGCCCACGTTTGACCTGATGCCATGAGACTTCATGGGGTCCGGAGTCGATATTGAGGACTCCTAGGGCAACTCCCTCCCTACTGTATACCACTGTGTCACCACCTCTGCTGGGTCTGTCCTGCCGGTGGGACAGGACGTACCCGGGGATGGTGATGGCAGTGTCTGGGACATTGTGTGCAAGGTGGTCGGGGAAGGCCAGCTATCGGAAAACACAGCAGCAGCGCAGAGCTCGTACAATCCCAGGGGTTGCTGACTCAAAACAGTTCCCAACCTGCTCCACTCAGCTCCACGTTTGGCATTGACCAAGGCCACACACTATGATTAAGGGTAAACACAAGGGCTGAAACACTAACAAAAACACAACCTGCGGTCAGTTGGGAGATGATGAGCGCAACGCCATTTCCCATCTGCCCGTAACAGGGCCCTTAGCAACAGGATAGAAGGACAGGGATAGGGCTGAAAAATTGGGAGGGGATGCGCACACCCAGAACTCCAACGTCGTGATGTCAATTCCACATTTAATCAGCAGTGGGAAAGGTCCAAGGCAGCAAGACAGTAATTGAGCTCGTGAAACAGGTATTTAACAGTGATTAGCGTACAATTGTCAGTGATTTTATATGGAGTTTGGGATTTCACGAGCAGCAAACTGGGATCATGGTCCTTCAGATTCCCGACTAGTTAAAGATGGCAGCACCAAGGTGAGGCCTCAGTGCTGCCTGTGGAAATCAGCTATATTGAGGTGATTGCTTGATTCCTGGTGGACCTGAGGTGGAATAGAGGGGAGCAGAGGCCGTTCCCTGCCTAAGATGGCAGGCCTCTAACCCTTGGAGGCAGGGGACACACAAAATAGCATTGGGCATTGCCTAATGTTGTCCTGCCACCATGCGAGCACCAGAAGCACATCCTGTAGGCGGGTGCCGGTTTGCGGGAAGAGGCCTCAACGTCGACATGGACAGGGGTGGATCCTCAGGGACAAGGGCTATCCATTGAAGACATGGCTACTGACGCCTGTGAGGAACCCTTGCATTGCACTGCCACAGAGGAGAGGTACATCATCTGCCACGGATCCACTTGAGTGACTGCTGAAGATGAGATTCAGGTGCCTAGACTGATGTGTTGGATCCCTTCAGTATGTCCCAACGAGGGTGTCTCATAACATGGTGGTCTGCTGTGCTCCACACAATCGAGCACTGCATAAGGGGAAGGCCTTGTGCCATGAGGATGTGGTTGATCACCACTCATCATCTTGATTTTACCAGCCTCCCGACATCGTGGGTCATGGCGGGGGTGCCCAGAACATACTACCACGTGCCTCGACACCAGGAAGGCCCTGCCCCATATTACTGGTGGCAGTGAGGCCTTGTGGCAGCCCCCCTGCTGCTTGGCAGTGGGAGCATAATTAAAATATGTTAATTTATTTCCTTTCTTCCTTTCCTTTTTGGCCTCCTGGTCTCGAGAGACAATGGTAAGTGCCTAGAGGTGGACAGTGGTTTGTGGAGCAGCGCCTGGAGTGGCTTTAGAGGCCAATTCTAGAGTGACAGACTCTTTCACAGGCACTGCAGATAAAGTTGGTTGTTGGGGCTGTTACACAGTTGGCTCTCTCCTTACACTGCTGTCTCTTTTCCTGCCAACTGCTAAGTCTCTTTGACTCGCCTCTCTTCATCCCCGCCTTTATAGCTGTCCGCCAGCTCTGGCGATCGCTGGCAACTGGCTCCCACGACTTGTGTTCATGTCGCAAGACCAAACATCTTTAAAGCGGAGACATGGACGGCTGGTGGGTCTGATACCAGTGATTAACTCACTGCACAATACGTCCTAGGGGATCCTACCAACTTCCATGTGGCCAAGTCATCTCAAGCGTCGCTGGGTGTATATGCTGGGGATGTTGGCCACCTCGAGGACTTCTGTGTTGGAAATACGGTCCTGCCACCTAATGCCAAGGATTCTCCGGAGACAGCGAAGATGGAATGCATTGAGACGTTGCTCTTGGTTGACGTACATTGTCCAGGCCTCCTTTGGTTTGAGTTTTAACTTTGCTGCAAACCAGGGAGTGGTTGGTGTCGCAGTCCGCACTGTGGAAGCTGCGTGTGATTTGAACTCTGTTTATAGAGGCTCGCCTTGTGACGATGAGGTCCAGCTGGTGCCAACTACGTGATCTTGGGTGTCTCCATGAAACCTGGTGACAGGGTTTAGTATGAAAGAACAAGTTGGTGATGCAGATAGGTATGCAACTCCAGCAGTTTCTGTCCATTCTCATTCATCCTTCCAATACCATAGAACCTGAAGCAGGAAGGCAATGAGTCGTGGTCGGCCCCAACCCTGGCATTAAGGTCCCCCAGCAGGAACAAATGTTCGGTATTAGGAATGCTACTCATGATATTATGGAGTTACTCGTAGAACTGGTCTTGAACGTCCGGTGGGGAACAGAGTGTTGGAGCATAGGTGCTGAGTAGGTGTACTGGACCAGAGGCGGTGAGCAGTCAGATGAACAGTATGCATTCCGAGCCATTTGAAAGTGACTCTATCATGCTGAGCAAAGAGTTTCTGATGGCATGCTGTCCACTTGCAGGGAGGCATGTCTCCTGAAGTGCTGCAATGTCCACATTGAGTCTACTGAGCATGTTGTTAATGATGGCGGTCTTCCGAGAGTCGTCGATTTGTATAAGGTCTTCCGACAGGCCAGGACACATAGTTCTGACATTCCAGCTTGCAAAACGAAGGGCTGGTACCTTTTCCTTTTTTTGTTGTGCTGTTTGGTGTGGTCATAGAGCCATACAGCATAGAAACAGGCCCTTTGGCCCACCGCGTCCATGCCGACCATAATGCAAATCAATACTAATCCCACCTGCCTGCATTATCCCTCTATGCCTTACTCATTCAAGTACTTGTCCAAGTGCCTCTTAAATGTCGCTACTGTTCCTGCCTCCACACCTCAGGCAGCTCATTCCAGATACCCACTATCCTTTGTGTGAAACATTTACCCCTTTGATCCCCTTTAAGCCTCCTTCCTCTCACCTTAAATCTATGCCCTCTAGCTTTAGTCACCCCTACCATGGGAAACCGACTCTGGCTATCTACCCTATCTATGCCTCTCATAATTTTATATACCTCTAACATGTTCCTGCTCAGCCTCCTTTGCTCCAGGGAAAACAGACCCAGCCTATCCAATCTCTCTTTATAACTCAAGCCCTCCAAACCAGGCAACATCCTTGTGAATCTTTTCTGCACCCTCTCTAGCTTAATCACATCTTTCCTGCAGTGCAGCGACCAGAACTGCACACAGTACTCCAAATGCGGCTAACCAACGTTATGTACAACTGTAGCATGATGTCCCAACTCTTGTATTCAATGCCTCGGCCGATGAAGGCAAGCATGCCCATACGCCTTCTTCACCACTCTGTCTACCTGTGTTGCCACTTTCAGGGAACTATGTACTTGCACCCCAAGGTGTCTCTGCTCAACAACACTCCCCAGGGCCCTGCCATTCACTGTATATGTCCTGCCCTGGTTTAACTTCCCAAAATGCATCACTTTGCACTTGTCTGCGTTAAATTTGCCAATCACTTTCCCAGTTTATCGATATCCTGTTGTAACCTTAGACAACCTTCTTCACTGTCCACTATACCACCAATTTTGGTGTCATCTGCAAACTTACTAATCATGCCCCCTACATTCACATCCAAGTCATTAATATATATGACAAACAACAGAGGGCCCAGCACCGATCCTGGCAGCACACCACTGGTCACCAGCCTCCAATCTGAAAAACAACCCTCCACTACCACCCTCTGCCTTCTATCACCAAGCCAATTTTGTATCCAATTGACTAGCTCACCCTGGATCCCATATGTTTGAACCTTCCTGACCAGCCTACCATGCGGGACCTTGTCAAAAGCCTTGCTAAAGTCCATGTGGACAATGTCCACCGCCCTGCCCTGATCAATCCTCTTGGTCACCTCAAAAAAACTCAAATCAAATTCGTGAGACATGATTTCCCACGTACAAAGCTGTGCTGACTGTCCCTAATCAGACCTTGCCTTTCCAAATGCATATAAATCCTGTCTCTCAGAATCCCTTCCAATAACTGTCCCACCACTGATGTAAGGCTCACCGCCTGTAGTTCCCTGGCTTATCCCTGCTGCCCTTCTTAAATAAAGGCACAACATTAGCTATCCTCCAGTCTTAACAGTACCGCACCCGTGGCTAACGATGATAACAAAAATCTCTGCCAGGGCCCCAGCAATCTCCTCCTTTGCTTCCCATAGCATCCAAGGATACACCTGGTCAGGCCCTGGGGATTTATCCACCTTAATGCACTTCAAAACCTCCAACACCTCCTCCTTTGTAATGTTGATATGCTCCAGGATATCGCTGTTCCCTCCCTTGCACTCACTAGCTTCCATGACTTTCTCCACGGTAAATACAGATGAGAAGTATTCATTTAAGACCTCACCCATTTCTCGTGGCTCCACACATAGATTACCACACTGATCTTTAAGGGGACCTACTCTGTCTCTAACTGCCCTTTTACTCTTAATATACTTGTAGAATCTTTTAGGATTCTCCTTTATCTTATCTGCCAGGGAAATCTCATGGCCACTTTTCGCCCTCCTAATTTCCTTCTTAAGTGTACTCCTACATCCCTTATACTCCTCGAGGGACTCGCTTGATCCCAGCTGCCTATACCTGACAATATGCCTCCTTCTTTGTCCTGACCAGACCCTCCATATCCCTCGTCAACCAAAGTTCCCTAAACTTGCCAGCCTTGCCCTTCAATCTAACCGGAACATGCCGGCCCTGAACTCTTCCTATCTCACTTTTAAAAGCCTCCCACTTGCCAGACGTCCCTTTACCTGTAAACAGCCTCTCCCATTCAACTTTTGAGAGTTGCTGTCTGATGCCATCGAAATTAGCCTGCTCCCAATTTAGGACTTCAACCTGAGGACCAGTCCTATCCTTTCCCATAACTATCTTGAAGTTAATAGAGTTATGGTCACTGATCCCAAAGTGCTCCCCCACTGACACATCAACCACCTGCCCATCCTCATTTCCTAAGAGGAGGTCGAGTGTAGCCCCTTCTCTAGTAGGGCCATCCATATACTGCTTCAGAAAACTAGCCTGGACACACTTAACAAATTCTTCCCCATCTGATCCCTCAGCACTAAGGCAGTCCCAGTCAATATTAGGGAAGTTCAAATCACCTACTATTACAACCCTATAATTCCTACACCTGTGATTTCCCTACATCTATGCTCCTCCAATTCCCTCTGACTATTGGGGGGCCTATAGTATAATCCCATCAAAGTGATCACCCCTTTCTTATTTTGAACTTCTACCCATATGGCCTCACTGGACATTCCCCCCCCGGGATATCCTCTCTAAGTACTGCCGTAATGTCCTCCCTAATCAATAGTGCAACTGCCCCTCCTCTCTTATCTCAACCTCTGTTCCAGGGTACCGATGTTTACGGCGTGACATTGAGCTGCCAGTCCTGCCCATCCCTCAACCAGGTTTCCGTAATAGCTATAATATCACAATCCCATGTACCGATCCATGCTCTGACCTGTAAGGCTTCTTGCATTAAAGTAAATGTAGTTTAGCCTGCCAGACCTTCCACGCTCCCTGTCCTGCCCCTGCCTGGCCTGCCTACTGGACTTGCTTTATCCTCTACATTTGACTCAACTATTTCATTGGAGAGACTACTACTTTGGGTCCCACCCCCCTGCCAGACTAGTTTAAACCCTCCCGAGTAATACTAGCGAACCTCCCTGCAAGGATATTGGTCCCCTTCCATTTCAGATGCAACTCGTCACTCTTGTACAGGTCACCTCTGCATCAGAAGACATCCCAATGGTCCAAGTAGCTGAAGCCCTCCCGCCTACACCAGCTCTTCAGCCACGCATTCATTTGCCTAATTCTCCCATTCCTACCCTCACTAGCACGTGGCACAGGGAGTAATCCTGAGATTACAATCCTAGAGGTCCTGCTTCTTAACCTTCTGCCTAACTCCCTATATTTAGTTTGCAGGACCTCATCTCTCTTCCTGCCTATGTCGTTCGTGCCAATTTGGACCACGACCTCTGGCTGCTCACCCTCCCCTTTCAGAATGCCCTGTGCCCGCTCAGAGACATCCTTGACCCTGGCACCAGGGAGACAACACAACATCCTGGATTCTCGCTTGCACAGAAACGCCTATCTGTGCCCCTGACTATAGAGTCCCCTATCACTACCGCTCGCCTACCCTTTGACCTTCCCTGCTGTCCAACAGAGCCAGTCGTGGTGCCATAGACCTGGCTGCTGCTGCTGCTTTCCCCGAGAGGTCATTTTCCACTCCCCCCCAAAACAGCTTACTTGTTATTGAGGGGAATAGCCACAGGGGACTCCTGCACTATCTGCCTGCCCCTCCTGGCAGTCACCCATCAATCTGGCTGAACCTGCGGTGTGACCACCTCCCTGAAACTCCTATCTATGATACTTCCTGACTCCTGTATGCTCCTCAGTGAGTCCAACTGCGGCTCCAAGATCCATGTGATTTGAAAGGAGCTGCAGCTGGACACACTTCCTGCAAACATAGTCATCAGGGACATTTGACTTCTTGATCTCCTACATTTCACAGGAGGAGCATACTATCCCACTGACTGCCGTTTCCAGCCCTCGCATTACTTCTGGCTTAAAAGAAAGAAAGATAGAAATTAGGGAATGAAAAAAAAACAGCCTCACCTGGTCAATACTTACCCTCCTCACTGAAGCCCGACGTACACCAAAGCCTGCACTTTGACCTTCGCAGCAGCACTGCAACCTCGCAGCCCCTCCCAAAGATGGGCCGGTATTACAGTCCACTTGTCAGGCAATGACCCTAAGCTCCAAGCCCCCATTGAAGCAGGTGTACTGTGGCAGGACAGAACCTTACTGA
Organism: Heterodontus francisci; assembly: GCF_036365525.1. Classification (NCBI taxonomy): domain Eukaryota; kingdom Metazoa; phylum Chordata; class Chondrichthyes; order Heterodontiformes; family Heterodontidae; genus Heterodontus; species Heterodontus francisci. The sequence goes on along the minus strand of NC_090389.1, from coordinate 18,306,475 downwards.
CCGGGGTCTGCCCGGTTTGAGGCGGGCGGTAGCTGCTCACTGAGATGCGATGACCTCTCACACAAACAAAGGCAACCCATGGCGCCCAATCTCTACGCCAATTGAGCTGGAATAAAAACCTGTAACTGCTGCCTTCCGTGTTGTTTTGGTCGCTGTGAGGCGACTATGGAGTGACCTCTTCATGGCGCATGTCTGGGCGGAATGTATGGAGGTTGTGGGTTGTCCAACCGTCAAAACCCGCCTCTCGGCCTTCCTAGTGCGGTCCAAAGGAGTGCAGAGCACAACGTTTGGCACCAGTTTGGCTGCAGAAATTGCCGGAAATATGCCAACGGTGACACATGACCGCCTTAGGGGCTCCACTCCAGATTTTCAGTTGGGTTTACTTATTTATTTAGATGAATGAATAAATACTTTCCTCGTTGCGCCGGCTGTCCCGCTGCAATATTCCAGCCGGTTGCCGGAACTCCTGCACCTTCATATCTCTGTTCGGAGATCCGAGGCGGAACAGGGAGTGTGTGGAAAACCATTGCGATTGGTGGAGTAGTTGGTGGGAAGGGGTTGAAGGTAAAAGGTTGTAAACTTTGGGGGGTTGGAAGGTCGGGATTGCTAGTTACGTTTGTTTTAGGGGTGTGGGAGAGGGAATTGAAAGTTTTATTAAATATTTCACTTCAATTTTATGCCTCCTATAACTTAAAAAATTTAAATGACTTGGAAGGGCTTAAAGTTCTTTAAAAATGGTGGTGGCACCGGACATCATTGCCAGGGACGGAGCGCCTGTCGCCTCTACGTCTACGGGGGCGGGCGTACCACCCCAGCCATGTAAATGAGCCGCCGTGCTAAATATCACCAGCTCCGCGGAGCAATTCCTGCGCGTGTAGCCTGCAGTTTTTGAAGCTCGAAATTGGCAGCAAGCTGGAAAAATTCAGCCCTGAGTTTCCACACAAAGACTAGCACAACAAATATGCTAGTGGCAGCTCTTTGGCCCATGATGGGGGTTCTCGAATGTCTGCTCTCAAGGGACATATGGGGGTCAGTAAAGATATATGTCTACCTGATACAGCTGGCGTTGCCCCTTGACAGTGCCTGTATGGTCACTCACATGTGGTGCCCCATCTTATGTTGGCATGTGCGAGCCCCAAAGAGGAGAGCAATTTGTAGGACTCATCCTGGTGGAGCAGAGGAGGACATTGACTCAGTTATGGCACTGCACCCAGGATCTGGGGGGGGGAGGGGGGGCAGCATGGAGCTCTTATTGGTGTCTCCTGGCAAGAGTAGTTTCTGTCTTTCCCTTGCAGGCTGGAGGAGAACCTGCAGGGAGGTATTGCTAAACCGTGAGGCCAGCCGGTGTCTTCCCTGTGGCACGGTTCCTGCACCCTCCTGGTCATCTTGACTCCCTGGTTGAGCCACAAGCCTTAAGGTTGGAGGGGTCCACTCTGGAGAAGGTGCCCTTTCTGGAGCGTTACTGTGCCGTTTGGAGCGTGCAGGGTTGGTCGGCCTTAAATTGGTGCCAGCATCTGCATCAGGTGATGCCAAGATTGGCGCCTTGTGTCCTGCCCCCATGCCGGCATTAGACAGGCCTAGTGCCTCTAGGCCGTTAATTGGCTGGCAGCAACATGATGTGGTTGGCTGGTCACATTTCTCCTGTGAAGTGATGGCACTTGCTTTTGGAGCCAGCAGCAAGACCAGCACCACGGGCACTAATTACAGCCCAGTGTGGGTTAGGACCCCCATTCCACACTGATGTCAGGGTCCCTTGTTCCAGAGGAAAATAGTACAGGACACTGTTCTGCCCACTTGCTCTCTGGGGAACATTGCAGTACGGTCCCCAGAGCTTTCCAAGCACCTGAAGCAACTCTACAACACCGCAGTGACTTTTTCCACAAGCTGCTTGGTGAAGACATTCACCTCCGTCTGTGCTGCTTAACATGGAGACATCAGCTATGGCAGCAGGAGTTAGGCCTTATCCCCAATCAGCCATCATCAGGCTACTCATCATCCCCAAATAGGAGGCGCTCCAGCACTGAGGGAGCGGAAGCTTTCCGAGGGAGAGAAAGTGCACCTCAGGATGGAGGCACTTCAAATGGTTTTAAAAATAAAAATGTCCAAACCTAAGCTGTAGCTGTGGCCATCTTTTGCCATCAACACTGGGTTGTGGTGGAGCTTTAATGTTTCTGGAGTGCTACCCCCCACCCCCCAAACTTTTCCCGCTCTTCTGCTTAATGCTGTTTTCACTGGCTGTGCTTCGGCACCACAAGGGGGCCAGCCCGTCCTCTGGAAGATTCTAGTGGGCGTGGGAGAGGGGCACTGCCTTTATTGACTGCCTGCCACTCCGTCCCTCCACACCCCCCAAACCTGGCCTGTTTGAAAATGGCTTCGTGGTGGGACTGTGTTAGCAAACTGGCATCCTGGAAGGCAGCGGGCAATTCTGGTCCTGTCCGCACAGACCACTGAAAATTCAGCCGATATTGTGCTAATGAACGACTCTCACCGGGCTGCTGCGGCCACCCCCCCCCCCCCCCCCCCATACCGAGATGATGCAGTCCGAAGTCAGGTCCTCCTAGGCCCAGAGCTGCTGGAGTTTGTTCTCCAAGGCCATCTGCAGTCTCCCCCACTGAAAATCAGTAGTCTTTTACCAGCAAAGCTGCAGTCACTGGGCTAACACTGCAAAGGAGCGTTAGGCCATGCAAGGGCTTTAGGGTGATTTGTTTTTTTTTTGTATTATTGATGTATTGCTGGACAAAGTTGTTGTGTGATGGTTTTTGCTGTTGGCCTTTATTGAATGATATTGGCCAAGGAGACTGCAATCTGGTCTTTGCTTTTTTCCTCCTTGCCTGGATCCCAGGTGGTAGTGTCTAGGCCCTGCTAATTGTAAAGTTTTGGAGCAAGGACCCAGCACACCACCACGGAGACCCTCTTGAGCATAATATGCACAGATACCTCCCCTCGAGTGATCTAGGCAGAGAAACGGTTGCTTTAGGAGACTGATGGTTTGCTGTAGTCTTTAAGCTAGCTCCATGGTTTTCATTGAAGGCTCTCTGGTCTCGCACAGTGGGATGTCTGAAGGGGGTCATGAGCCATGTGAAGGTGGCAGCCATTGTTGCCGAGCAGCCATCCTGCATTGCGTCTTGGAGGCCCAAAGATGTGAGGTCATGTGGACTGGTGCAGGATAAAGGTATCATGGGTGCTGTCAGGATAGTGGGCATTCACCAAGATGAGCTTCTCGGTGTGGTCACACACCTATTGTAAGTTGAGTGGTAACTCATTGCAGAATCGCTCCCCAATGTGCAATACCCACATGAAAAAAATTTCATGCCCTAAATGTTTCAAGCAAATGGGTCTGGCTGTTACTGTATATTAAGCTGAAGACTGTACATAGTTTGTAATTTGCGAGTGTTGGTGCTGTCAAGGTGCAGTTTGTATCTGCTGCAATGTGAGTTATTTGGAGGGCGTGGGTGTCCTTTCGTACAGGTTTCACTATAATGCTGCAGATTGGTAAATTAAACTGTTCTAATTCATAAAAATGTGCAAGCTGTTCCTTTTGAGGATTCGGCATCAAGGCAGCAGAGTGATCAGTTCCACAGTGCATGAGGTATTTCATGGGTCTTCTGCTTTTCCCACCGACTGCAGTACAAAGTATTGGGCGTGATAAGGGTCGTCTTATGTTTCTGATGCATGGGTAACCAGTACATCATGCATGTTGCTTGGGATCAGATTTTGCAGTGCCTCTTGTCATGTAGATTCCCCCCATTAGCCACTTGAATCAGTCACACACAACTTTTTCTGAACCTTTGACCCCACCAGAGTCTCTAGGAGAAGATCACTACACAGTCCCCACTCTCCTGTCCGATATATTGAGGCCTTTGTCATTGCCCAGGAACTATTGCCAAGCTATTCCTGGTGGGCAACAGGAAAATCTGGGAATAGGGTAGAATTTCAAATCTAAATGCCTTCAATACAGTCTGGGGTCCATCGATGGCCCCAAGTACTTCGGCAAAGACAGCGAACAACATGTCAAAGTTAATGAAGTTAGAAGTCCTACAGAAAATGACATCCGTGACTTGGTGAATACAGTCCGTCACACAGGTACCAGACTTTAATCGCCTCCATGTGAGAGCTGTGGTTACCTTCATGGCCACTGACGAGGCAGTCGGGCAGTGGCCTGATGTTCTTGGAGGGCAATGCAAGGCAGACAATGTAATGGCTCCTCACAGCGGTTAACTTTATTTGTAGGAAGGGGATGGCGTGAGCAGCAGGGCAATGGACGACATGAGAGCAATGATGTTCGCACTGTCTTCATGAAGCGTGCCAGGGTGAGGGCATTGCAGACTTCTCTGACTTGCATGTAGATCCGTGACAGGACCTATCATAGGCACCTCTGGATGGGCATGAAGTGGGTTACTCTTCACTTGCCTCTGGGTCAGTCCCACTCCTCTTTTGAAGTGCCAGACTGTACAGGATGCTGTGCGGGAGACCTTTGTTGGCCCCTATTGAAGAGTGCCTCCAAAGCAGTCAAGGCACTGGAACACATTTGAGCAAGGCAATAAGGTGCTCTATTTTGGTCCTGGTAGATAAAAGGAACCTATTGTGCTTCTATGTTGGAGACACGCACAGTGTTAGCAGCCAGGTCATCAGCGGATACTCCACGTTACATAGAAGTTATCCACAAAGGCTGCGTGGAGTTGTGAAGAACCCAGGCACCAGAGACTGCAGAGAGATATAGGCATCATAGCAGCTGCCTGGAAACATCGTGCACACTTGCAGGATCCTCTAGCAATGGTCGCAAACCAGCTGCTCTTTGAAGGAGTGGAACCCCTTCAGATTCACAAATACAACTGACTGGTCTGAGGAAGTTCTGAGCACCACATGGGTGCAGTCAATTATGCCCTGGACCTGAGGAAATCTTGCCATTGAGGTAAAAGGTCATGTACTCTGATGCCCGCTGATACAAGGCATCCGTCACCTCGGGCTGCGGATTGAGAAATCCTGCACATCTCTGCGGCTGAGCCCTAGAATGAGTCTGACACATCGGGGTTCAGAGCCACAGCTACCTTGACTGCCGTGGGCAGTGGGAGGACCGTCCTTGCTTTGCTGTGAGGCTTCAAGTTCAGCTGAAGGAGGGGACACAGATCCCTGACCACCACCTTGGTAATTCTGGGCTACCTCAGGCATTGCTCCTGGCTCATTTGACAAAGGGAGTATTGCTCCTAGAAAGCTTCATTGGAGAGCAGCCTCTTCCTTGCACAGTTTCCCTGCCCTGCCTCTTCCATTCCATCTCCTTGTCATGTTGTAGTTCCAGAATTACTGCAACAACATACCTTGGTTCAGTACTCCTCTCGGTTCCCTGATTGATTCCAGGTACTCAACACAGTGCTTCCATCAACTCTGCTTGAACAAAAGTGAATCAATCCAGAGACTGGCCTGTCATAATCTATCACTCCGTGGGGCTGCTTCTCCTGCTGGGCAGCTTGCCAGCCTTTCTACTTGGCCAGTTTCTAGGTGCAAAGTGGGAGGTAGGAATGATAATGAGGACCTAGAATGGATGGAGGGAATTGACTATCCAGCACTGCCCCTCTATGTCTAATATGTGTAAAATTGTTTGAAAGCAGACCCAGTAAGGTTTCTGTCCCAGTGGAGGGGAGATGTTCAACACCATCAGTGATTTCTTCCTCTTAATCACTGGTGTCATGTCATCTTCATTGGACTGCTTTCCTGTTCTATTTTCTTCCGTTATTTTAAACTCAAATATCAGTTGTAACAACTGCAGAATCAGATCAGTCTTTTAACAAACTCATGTTACACAAACCAACGTGAGTACTCAGTCAAATCATACAATATAATTGTACGGAATTGTTTTTTTTAATTGAGTTTGCAATTCACCAAGAATTCAGGTACCGTGCTTCACATTTCCAGTCTGACTACAGCAAACACTGGTTTGCTCAAAACACTTAAACCAATTCTACCTTTGATCACTACTTTCCATGCATACCACCGCCAAACTACATTACATTAAAAAACACAATGCAGACTTTTACAACATGGAGCCATAATCTCCCAATGATCCTGTTACTGTGGTCATATGGTCCACATAAGCTCATCGGCTTTATTTATTATACTCCCTGCATTTAAATAAAGACCCTTTAACACTGCCAAATTCCTGTGCTGCACACATTTTATCCTTTGCTTCTTCTGTCTTTCAGAGTTAATTGCTAATTTTCTGCCTCCTGTTCCCTGCCCTTAAATTGTCCTATCTAAGACTGCGCTCAGGTTCCCACCCCTAGCCAAACTAGTTTAAACCGTCCCCAACAGCACTAGCCAAACCTTCCTGCAAGGATATTTGTCCCATTCCTGTTCAGGTGTAGACTGTCTGGTTTGTACAGATCTCACCTTCCCCAGAACCGGTCCCAATGTCCCAGAAGTCTGAAGCCTTCCCTCCTGCACCATCTCTCCAGCCACGCATTCATCTGGTGTATTTTCCTATTTCTATACTCACTATCACGTGGCCTTGGGAGTAATCCGGAGATTACTATCTTGTGAGGTCCTGCTTGCTAATCTCATTCCTAACTCCCTAAACTCAGCCTGCAGGACCTCATCCCTCTTTCATCCTATATCATTAGTACCTATCCTCTGGCTGTGCACCTTCACCCTCCAGAATGCTCTGTAGATGCTTGGTGATATCCACGACCCTTGCACCAGGGAGGCAACATACCATCCTGAAATCATGTCTGCGACCACAGAAACATCTATCTGTTCCCCTAATTATAGAATCCCCTAATACTATTGCTCTCTTCTCCTTTCTCCTCTCTCCCTGCACAGCTGAGCCACCCATGGTGCTCTGGTCATGAATCTCACTGCCCTTTCCAGAGGAACCCTCTCTCCCATCTTACTCAGAACTGAATACCAGTTAGAACGTGGGATGCCCTCTGGGGACTTCTTGTCTGTCTGGCAGCTACACAGTCCCTCTCTGCCTGTGCTCTCTCAAGCTCCGGGGTGACTACCTCCTGAAACGTGCTATCCACGTAGTTCTTTGCCTCGCGGATGCGCCACAGTGTCTCCAGCCGCCGCTCGAGTACTGAAACCCAGAGCTCAAGCTTCTGCAGCCGGTGACACTTACTGCAGATGTGTTTGTCAAGGAAACGTGGTGTGTCCACAACTTCCCACATACCATAGGAGGTACATTCCACTCGGCCAAGCTGCCCTGCTATTACTTAGCTTTACAAACTAATTATTGCTTGTGTAATAAGTGGAATAACTTATCAGTGACTTGCCAATCAGCTTTTCCCCCTGTAGCGTGGAGGCAGAAAAGAAGAGAGACTGTAAAGATCACCTCCTTCTCCTAGTCAGTAAAATCCCTCACACATCTCTCAGCCTGATTCTGTTCAAACAGCACTATTCTAATTAATAATTATTAACAAATTACACTAATTATAAAACATTAGTCGTACTGACCTTCTCACTTACAAGGTAGCTATTCGAGGGTTTTAAAAAAAAAAACTTTGCTCTGATTTTTTTAGTTATTTACAGATAACCTACCAAACAATCAGCTTACAGATTTCCCATGATGTCATCGGTAGGTTTTTTTTTGCGCTTCTCAAACCCAGCGCGTGCTGACACACAGACAGAGAGAGAGACTGCCTCTGCTCCGCTCTAGGCAGGAAAGGCCGCACTCCAATCCCTGGGCTGTATTTATGGCGCTCCTGACTGCCTCTGCTCCACTCTAGGTAGGAAAGGCTGCACTCCGATCCCCGGCTATATTTATGGCGCTCACGGCTCTAGACTGTGTCTGCTCCGCTCCAGCTTCTGGTCCTAATAACTATCGTACATATGACCATGTGAGGTATAGGGTGCCTCATCACCTTCTAATTGTTCAGATTCTGCAAGTTTATAATCTATCCCTATTAACCAAGATGAATGGACCCTAATAGTTTGACTACCTTTTGGAGAATCACTGTCTTCCCATCACACCCTATCACTTTACCCTGGACCTTTCCACTCTTTTTGACCCTCTCTTTTATAGTTTACTAAATCCCCAGGATTAAAGGTAATCTCTGATGGTCTTATGCAATGCCATAAGGCTCACCGAATTTTGTCTGAGACTCTTGCCTTGATGAATGTCCTTCTCCCTGAATGTAGGGCATTCAAGTGCGCAAAAAAGGTGGAACTAATTGTAGTCCCTTCTAAGGCCGGGGATGATCACACAGCACCTCAGGTATTTTGGGATTCCTCATCAAGACCAACTGGTTGACTAAGATCTGATGGAGCATCTCATCAGTTAGCATGTGATTTCTTTCACAGAGTCCATTACTGAAAGGACTTTTAGCTGCGGTGTTCATCATGACAATGGTCATAATTTCACACATGTCTCTAAACTCATCATTGGCAAATTCTCCCCCAGAGTCTCATGCTAATGGCCGATTTATAATAGGCCAATGATATCTTCTGATTGGTTTTGTATAGATAACATTTTTCACAAATCTCTTCAATAAACTTTGTGTACTTATCAACCACCCCCACATCCCTTAGGATTTTTAATCTGACGAGGGATAACCAAATTGTTGATGTAACTTTAAGACAATTTGCTTTTTTTCTCTCAAACTCCTGTCACTTGATGGCATTAACACTTCTTTAACATTCTTAGAGACCATCGAGTCCTCCATCTTCTGTGACACCACTGTCCCATTTGTGCCGTGAAGACTGCTGGAAATGACAACTGGACTGAGATTCTCAGAAATAGACACACTTTTGGATCAGGTGTCTGATGCTTTAAAAAAAATTCCTGGGAAAGCTAAGACCAGGAGCCTATCTATTTGCGATACTTTAGCACAGTGCAACAGTTTAAAGGCAAGCACTGAACATGGAATTTCCAAACAAAATTTCTGCAGTTATATAGTGGGTTAAATTCCATGATATATTCCTCTAAGGAATAACTGTCCATCTTTCTAAATTTAATCAATGGTTGACCATGCCTCGTATGCATTTAATAAATCATCTTATAAATTTTATCCATAAAGCTCAATAGATTCTCCAAACCTCCTTCCGTGTCTAACTGTCAGGTCTCTACCTCACAAAATACTTTGCATCTGATCTTTTGTTGGGAAGTGACAGTGCTGAGGTCATTCCTTGTTTTCACTTCAGTAAGGATGTAACCCATGTCCACATATCTGCTTCATTTTTCCGTTGGTCATAAGGCTCAGATACAGGGAATATCAGTTGGAAATCATACCCTGACATTTTACACTTGGTTTCAGCCATTCTTCTCAAAAGTAACTCCGATTACAAACTTCAGTCTGAAAAATTCTTAATTTCAAAGCTTCACGTGAGGCAACCATTCTCTGCTACCATGATACACAGATTCAAGGCAAAATGGTGAAGAATGAAACTAGACACAGATCCTTTTCTTGATAGTCATGGAAAGCGGCATTACATCTGTCTGCCTCCGACCTTCCCTTAACCCCCATGTCCCAGCAGGCACTCTCTATTTCTGCTGTAAGTCCTTAATTAAACAATGCCTGGTGACTGCTGACTGGGAGGCATACCAGCTGTGTCTTTCTCATCACTCACTCTGCTAGACCTAGTCAGGTTGTTGAAGCACGTCTGACATTGCACCCAGGTCCTCCACACTACTTCTCTGCTGCTGACCTCCTTGGTAACCTCCAGCCATGCCTTCTCGGTCTGTCCTGGGGGCCCCCTGTGACTGCTGGCAGGGAAGAAAATGCTCCTATGGCTTCTAGCATGAAATAAAGTGACTCATCTGAAAACCAGGGGACGTGGAATGCCCTCGCACAGGGGCCCTCCCTGCCCTCGCACAGGGGCCCTCCCTGCCCTCTGCTTTGCCTCAGCCTCCATAATGTTCACAAATGGCTGTCGGTCATCCTTTGGCCTGCTGCCAAGCTGCTTCCGCCTGTCTCCTGTGTCCACCGCTGCTCAAGCGCTGGTGAATGATACTCTTGTCCAGTTAGCAAATTTGCATCTGGAAATTGCCTTGCACGTGAGTTCTCCGGTTGGGACCCGAAAGTCTTGTTTCATCAGGGTCCCAACCAGGGAACTGAAATCTTCTCCCACCTCTCATGCTTCTAAACTCCCAATGAGTAGGACCCTACCAAATTCACAACCATGAAAAACGTGTCACAGGCTCTGAGATCTCGGGTCCTCTGAAATCTGCTATTTTTGTGAACTTTGCATGTTTCATTCATTGACACGAGGCTGAACTTACTGATGAGGGAGGGCTTCCGGTGCAATTTTGAGAGAAGCAGTCTCGCACATCGAGTGAAAGAGTTAAAATTCCACATGCTGAGGGTGGAATACTGTTTTGTACAAGCTGAGCTGCAGTGTTTCTTTGGATCGCACATGGCGGGCAACAGTTCAGCGCCACTTAGTCTGAAAGCCACCGCAGCAGAAAGAGAGCATCTGACACTGCACTGCTGGAAAACAAACATGCAAAAAAAGAAACAAGCAACGATTTCATCTCTTTTTAAGAAGTCAACAGCTTAGTGCTCCATGAGGCATGGCTCCAGTGACATCCATGTTGGGACCCTCCATTTCATCGATTTCTGGCGCAATCTCATCTTGGGGTGAAGTTTCGGTCCTTCCTGCAAGACAATGTTGTCCAATGTGCAATAGACCACCACAATCTTCAACAGTTTATCAGGATGGTACTGCACAAGGAGGCCCCTGACCTGTCCTCTCCACCATTTGACATGTGCACACATGTGCAGGCTTGGCTGCACTATTGGCACTGCATAACGTCATCTGCCACGGTTTTAGCGGGTAACCCTTGTCGCCTAATAGCCATCCTGATCTTCGAGGTAATGTACTCATGGACTGGTACAAGCTTGAGTTCTTGAGGATGAAGGGGTCATGAACGCTTCCGCAGCGATCTGCATTCACTTTCGGATCAGCAGTGAAACCCCTTCCTGTTAACATATGAAACAGGTTCATCGTTCAGTGGCTCCAATGGGATATGTGTTCCATTGACAGCCCTGAGCACTTTGGGGAAGCAACGATCCTCTGAAATGCGACAGACCCTCCCTCACCTATGCTGGGGACATGTCAAAGTCAATGAGATCAGAAGCCCTAAGGAAAGTAGCATAGGTTACCTGGTGAATGCAGGCTCCCGCAGTGTTCTGGGAGATATTGCATGTGTCACCAATACCTGACTGAAATGAACCACATGCATAAACTTTCAGTGCCATGATTACCTTCATTACCACTGAAAAGGCAGTGTGGGATCGTGAACCTGGCTTCAGGTCCTCCTGTAAGATATTACGGAGGTGACCGATTGCCTCACACAAAACTCCTCCGATATTATCTTGAACAAAATCCTGTCCTCAAACACCCTCTGCTGTCCTTCCTTAAATCCATCCTAATCAGCCTAAGGGAATGGTGCCTGACACTGTTGTGTTCTGTATCATGCCCTCACATAACAAAGCATAGAGTTGAAGAGACATGTTTCTCCCTCCAGATTTAATCTTTCAGGTGTTGCAGGAAACTTACTTGATCTTATAATGTCATATGCATGTAAGCAGGATTTTAAAAGATTAGATACAGGGCTGGATTTTACCAGCCCTTCAGGGACGAGCTGGGAGGCGGGAATGTGTCGGGTGGCGTGCCCAACGTCTTCTAGCCACCATGCCCTTTTGCCAGGGAAAGGTGGCAGATTGGCCAGAGTCCAGTTGAATCACTTAAGTGGCCAGTTAAAGGTCTCTTCCTTTGGCTATTTTGCCCACATTGGGATGCCTGTTGCTGCATGGAGAGACTACTCAGTGAAACCTGGCAGCCTCCTGTGGGACTCCCTTTTGAGCATTTTTTGGCCCAGAGAGGGGCCCCTTCAGCAGCAATGGCTGTCCCGAGGCAACATCACTGCCTTATCTCAGTGACCCCCTTCTCTAATCCCTTGCTGGAACCTGCCTACTTAGCTCCAGCACCCTCAGACGCCACTTAACTGTCTTATTGGGTGCACGGCCATCAATGTCCCCTCATCCTCCAGGTGCAGCCCCAGCAATGGCCACTGCCAATGGTGGCGCTGCTGAGCTGCCGGCTCTCTGATTGAGAGCACATTGTACCACAGCCTCGGCAGCATTCACTTAATTGGCTGCCACTAGCAAAATGCAGTCCCGGGTCACGGCCACCGAAACAGGGTTGCCACCTCACCACCAACCCCCACTTTTGGCCCCATCAGGGGGACTTCTGCTGCCTCCTCTAAATTCCAGCCATAATTTTTAAAAGTCACTTCAATCTTGTTTCCAAAAATTTGTACAAATGGGATCAGATAAATCTGGATAAGAAAGTCATATTCATTCAGAAGTCTTTCAAAATTCACTTCAATCTTGTTTTTAAAAAAAAAGCCAGATGGCCTCGCTAAAAAGTTAGATACAATCAAGAAATAAAATTCAACATTTAAAATTTCAGAATTCACCTCTGAAAGTTCAATCCTGCTGCTGCTGATACAACATCTCCATTACAGAAAGGTGTCAACAGAAAAACCCCTCCTGAGCAGGCCCTGGGGGAATTTTAAGCTTTTCCCCCATGGCAGGTTTGAAGGCAGGGAGAGGATATAATCTGGTGGGATGATGGTGGGAGACCCGGCTCCCTTCCGGTCTCCGCAAAGATTTAGGTTTGGGGTTGGAAGGCCTGTGAATGGCCCTTAAGTGGGCAATTAATGCCCAAACCCACTGCCACAATTAGCCAAGTGCTGTGTGGTCCTGTTGCCACACCAGAAACATGGCAGGAAAACCATGAGGGCTGCTTTCTGGCTCCCGGGGGCATGGGGGTCCCTCATTAAAAGGTACTTAGTGTCTGAATGAGGGACCCAGCATCGGGAAAGGGGGGGGCCTGCTGAGAGCCAACCCCATCCTTGCTGTCAACCACCCCCCCCCCCCCACCACCACAACCCCTCCCTGTGACCCCCACCCCACGGGACCCCTTCCGCTCTGATCTACCTATGGCCTCGATCCTTGTAGAATTGGAATCCCCTCCAGCTAGGAAATTTATGTAATATAAAAATCCAGGCCCAAGGACATATTTTGACCTCATGTTTTTGAACTATAAAATACAGAAGCCAAGCTGCAGCCACCAGCACAGTGCTGGGCAGCAAGGGGTTAATTGAAGCATTTAGTAAACCGTGATTATTAACAACGCAGCCGGCTGCTGACATCATCCGACTGCGCCAATATGTGCACATGCGCAAATTGATTCCTACCCTCCTCCGCATGTGCTGCGTTCAGCAGTGCCAGGACTGGTTGGCACATGCGCAGATGATGTCATTGCGCAACACGGGCAGATTGTGGGGGATCCGGGCTGGAGAGAGCAGGGGTTGGAGGAGGGGGAAATCTGGGATGCGGGGAGAGCACTGCCTAAGACCTTGCTGGTGGCGGGTGTGCTCTCCTCCTTCCCATACCCCCCCCCCCGCCCACTCATTCGCCACACCTGCGACCGCTGGCTCACCCACCCGTCCGCTCGTTCACTTCCCGCCTGCCCACTACCTCCCCTCTCTGGCCATTGTGTGCTGCCATGTGTTTAGTTTGCCATCTTGTGATTATTTGAACAGCACCATCTTTAATCCTGGCAGCTGCCTGATGTCGCAGACTGTGACATTTTACTGGCACAGGCTGCATTTGCGCATGTGCCATTGCTGTGCCAGCTAGTGGTTGCGTTGTCAGCAAATGCAGCCCCAGGTGCTTTTACTGTATTGCCCCCAAAACAGCAGGAAGATAGTTTAAACAATGTGAGAGCTGATCATATTTGGGTCAAAGTCCTAGCAGCGCTGTTGGTGTACCTACACCACATGGACTGCAGCGGTTCAAGAAGGCGGCTCACCACCACCTTTTCAAGGGCAATTAGGAATGGGTAATAAATGCTGGCCTAGCCAGCGGTGCCCACATCCCATGAGTGAATTTAAAAAAAAAAAATTCATCTGGGCTATTTCTTCCATGGAATGACTGTTTCAACCAGAATGAGCTGATCATATTCGTCTGGACTATGTGTGGAATAAACTTAAAGGTGTTAACTAACATGATTTTGAACAGCATGAACAAGAAGAAATATGTTTGAGTTGAATCAATATAAAAAGGAGGGCATATTGGAGAGACGGGGCTGCAGTCAGGTGAAGAAGGATGGGGACCTGTCATCTCCAGATCCAGGCCTACAATCAACACTGGACAGACCAGCTGTGTTGGGGGTTGTAACTGTTCTCAGCCAAAACGTAGTGATATTGGTCTGAGGGTTTTGTAAGGTTTTGGGTCAAAAATGCAGTGTTTTTAACTGTATTTTGTGAGTTTTAAACTAAGTCGTAGTGACTTTGTTTTGGTTAACTGGGGACAGCGGTCGAATCGCAGAAGAGTTCAGCTGGGAATTGGAGATGTCAATTTTAGGTAAACGCAGAAGGTTTTGTACTGGGGACAGTTTGTTTCATTTCAACTAACCATAGAGGTATCTGTACTAGTGGTATTAGTGGGTTCAATAAAACAATTTATGGTTGAGCCAAACTCTGTCGTGTGCATTTTGTTCTTGTAACTCCTGGAGTCCAAGAACCATCGTATGGGGGAACAGGAACGGAACCTCTTACAACCTCGGGTGGGTTCTCGGCCTCTGTGGTGGTGCTGCGCAGTTAAATAGCTGCTGGCCTCTGATTGGCGCAGGGGAGGATGGAGTGGAGTGTCCAGGGTGTGGAATGGTTCCTGTTGGTGCTGAAGCTGTCTGTTGTCGGCTGCGGGGGTGGTGGATGGATTATACTAAAGGGGTCCCCATACTTTTTTTTTAACCAAAGGGCAATTAACAAACATGTACTCACCCTCCTGGGCCTGATGGAGGAATCGTTCTCTGAAACCCTCAGTGTGATTTATGCGCTTGCTTCTCACTGACTAAGCAGCCGATGTCTGGGGCCATACTGAAGACAGCAATGCACACTCCAGCGTGCAGATGATCATCAGATAGTCTTGATCTGAACCTTGATTTGGCAATCCTCACCCGTGAAAATGTCTATTCACAGATTTATGTGCTGCCGAACATAATAATGAAGCAATTTTTTTCAGACATGAAGAATTGTCACTTGTGAGGTACTGTGGAATGCAATCAAATCACCTCATTGTACTTGTCCTTAAAAGCATTGTTTGTCTGGAGATCAATGAGTTCCATTTGTAGAGTTTCTGTGCTGCATCAACACTGACGGCAAATGGATTTTCAAAAAGCCGTCTGTCAGCATCATGTCAGTGGAAATCTTGGAATCTCTCGGAAAACTGCTCTTGTAGCAATGCAACCTTTTGCACTGCAGTGTCCCTTGGAAATTCCGTTCCCAGAGTTTGGCTCTGTTTGAGAGTTGCACAAGCTGGAAAATGATAGAGTTTGCCTTCAGCTAACTGCTTACGAAGCAGCTGAGCTTCATTTCGAACCCTTTCACATAGCTATATAAATCGCAGATTAGCTTCCCTTTGCCTTGCAATTTAATGTTGAGATAATTTATGTGCTGAGTCAGATCGGTTAGAAAAGCGAGCTTCCATAGCCACTGGCTATCAAAAAGTGCTTTCACAAGCCTGCCTTTTTCAGTCATGAATGTGTCGATTTCGGTGCACAGCTCCAAAAATCTTTTGAGCACTCTGCTGCGACTGAGCCACCGAATGTCACTGTGGTCGAGCATGTCGCTGTACGGTGCATCAATTTCTTCCAAATATGGTCGGACCGGACTTGTTGGGCCGAAGGGACTGTTTCAGTCTAGTGCCTTTCCACAAGGCAACTGTTGATGGATAATGCAGTGTAATACAATTGGTTTTGCTATGCCCATTGATTCTACGTGGCTGTTAATTCTACCCATCAACCCGGCAATTTTCCCCGTCCTGTTCCTTGCCCGGTCAGTGGTAACACACTTCAGATTATCCCACTTCAACTCCAGACGCTCAAGTGTTTTGCAGATGTTCGTAAAAATGTCTACCCCTGTAGTAGAGTCTTTCATACTATGCAGCCCTGCCAGTTCCTTGGTAATGTTGAACGATTTGTCAATACCACAAATGAATACACGCAACTGAGCTGTGTCAACAATGTCATTACTCTCGTCCAAAGCAATAGAAAAAAACATCAAAATTTTGGGCAAAGCCTTGTAATTGTGTGAACAGGTCGTCACATAAGTGGCGCAGTGGTTAGCACTGCAGCCTCACAGCTGCAGGGACCCGGGTTCGATTCTGGGTACTGCCTGTGTGGAGTTTGCAAGTTCTCCCTGTGTCTGCGTGGGTTTTCTCCGGGTGCTCCGATTTCCTCCCACAAGCCAAAAGACTTGCAGGTTGGTAGGTAAATTGGCCATTATAAATTGTCACTAGTATAGGTAGGTGGTAGGGAAATATAGGGACAGGTGGGGATGTTTGGTAGGAATATGGGATTAGTGTAGGATTAGTATAAATGGGTGGTTGATGGTCGGCACAGACTCGGTGGGCCGAAGGGCCTGTTTCAGTGCTGTATCTCTAATCTAATCTAATCCTCAACTCTTCTAGTAACTGTGCTAGCTGACAGACTCACTGCTTTGAAGAGGTCTCACTTTTCTGGACATATTTCCTCGATTACTTAGCTGAGACACTCGGTAGCTGGCTCTAACGGAGGCAATGTTTTCCTCAAATTTCCTTTTGAAGAGGGTTTGCTGGCCTGTGAAGCCTTTTTTCAACTGCTCAAACTTTTCCTTCCTGCGTTCACACGTATATTCAAAGAACTTGTCCTGGTGTTGTCTCGTAGTGCCTTCTAATGTTATATCCCTTGTAAACTGCAATAGTTTCTTGGCATATCAAGCAAATAATTTTATCTATGTGAGGGACACAAAAATGTTCGTCTGACCACTTTTCATTAAATTTGCGACATTCTGCATCAATCTTTCGTTTCTTTGACGTGGTGGCTTGATGATGTGGTACTTGAAAAGGATGACAACAAAAATATTGAAGTCTGATGTAGAGTGGGAACTGTTGCAATGCATTGTTTAATAGGCCTATTCACTACTTGCCTTTGGCTGGCGTCAATAGTTGTGCACTTCACAATTGAACCAATGAGAATAGAGACACATCAATGCGTCATGGGCTTGCATTTTTTCTGCTGTGCATGGTCCGATTTATACCCATTTCCATAGGCCTTACTTTAATGTTTAATAAATTGATCTGTGCGGTCAATTTTTATTTTAAGCATTTGTCAGGGGCTGGTCAGAAAAATTAATTGGGCCGCATTTGGCCCGTGGGCCATACTTTGGGGACCCCTGGATTATAGCATTACAATGTGAAGATACTTGGCAAGGGCCTAAAGGGAGGGATGAGTGCTGTCAACGTCGGGGAGCAGTGGGCCAAATTGAGGGTATTGGCCAGCAGAGGGAATTGTCAGTCAATGGGGGCAAATGGATTCCATGGGGTGGGGGGGCGGGAATTTCATGACTAATGAGTGGGAATTCGACTGCTTCGTATGGAGGGGAACGGGACTTGGCAACAATGGTCAGTTCGATGTGAGGAGGTTCAAGGATAAGAGTTGGCATGTTGATAACGGGAGTAGGAACTGGGGGGAGGGATGTCATGAATACATTGATTACACTGTGCACGGTAATGGGGGGAGGCGCAATGGTAACAGAGGGAAGGGTAACGGTGACATTGGGTGGGTCAAGGGTAATGGGTTCAAGCTGGAAGGTTGCAGGAGGAGGTTGGAAGGTGGGGAGACTTGCCTTGAATTCTTTGTATATGCCGATCCAGTACACAGCTGATCTGGCTCTGAGCTTACACTTCGTGTATCTTTTGGAGAAGTTCTTACTGCATTGTTTTGGGTTTGATTATTCTGGATCCGGCCAGCAGAACACCATCTTCACATCAGAACACCAGGATTTCCGTATTGCTCACTGTGTGCTGTATCTTATCAGGCCATCCCTGGCTCACTTGCTGAGACAGCATCTGTAAGTCCTTGTCTTTTCTGGTCTCATCTCTAATTTGACTCAGTTTGGTGTCACATCACTATTGATTTAGTGATGAAACCAGTGATTCATCCCCCACGTAAAGTACCAGTAGAACTAAAAGGAAAGCTTGAAAGAGAGCTCCAAGAAAAGGTGATCATCAGAGTCTACAGATTGGGTAAATTCCATCATGATGAGAGAGAAGCCAAATGGACAGCTAGGAATTTGCCTAGATCCCAAAGATCTTAACCAAGTGATAAATAGGGATCACTACCCTATTCCAACATTGGAAGAAATCACACCAGCACTGGCAGGGATAAAAGTTTTCAGCAAGCTTGATGCCAGAAATGGCTACTGGAATGTGAAGCTAGACGCAGAATCTTCACTGTTGACAACATTCAACACACCCTTTGGATGGTACAAATTCCTGCGTCTACCTTTTGACCTTAAAGTGAGCCAGGATGTGTTCCAACAGAAAGTAGATGAGACATACAGGGGATGCAAAGGAGCAGTCGGTATAGCAGATGATATCCAGATATATGGTGTAGATGGAAAAGATCATGACAAACATCTTCATGAAGCCATGGAGAGAACCAGGAAAACTGGGATTAAGCTAAACGCAGACAAATGCATTGTGAAAGTGACAGAATACCAATTCTTCAGAATGGTGTACACATCTGATGGCGTTAAGCCGAGTCCTGAAAGAATCTCAACCATCTCGGGGTTGGAAGCCCCAAGCGATAAGAGAGAGTTGAGAAGTTTCCTTGGTTTGATACAATACATGAGCTCCGTTATTCCACATGTCGGAACATACAGCAAACCTGCGGGAGCTGATGTAAGAAGATATAGAGTATCAGTGGTCAGAGTCACACAACAGGCGTTTCAACAAACTCAAAAAGGTAGTATTCAAGGAGACAAATCTGTCACACTTAGACAGAAAGAAACCTGTCACTCTGCAAGTAGATGCTTCCACAAAAGGAGTGGGAGCAGCCCTGATACAAGAGGGAAAGCCAATAGCATTTGCATCCAAAGCCCTAATATCAACTGAGACAAGATACGCCAACATAGAGAGAGAGCTTTTGGCAGTTGTGTATGGATGTGAGAAGTTCCACACATATCTCTATGGGAGAAGTTCAATAGTGGACAGTGATCATCATCCACTGGTGCAGATCTAGAAGAAAAAGCTATGTAAAGCACCAGCAAGACTGCAGAGGTTACTCTTGAGGCTTCAGAGCTTTGATTTCACTCTGAAATACAAGCCAGGAAGAGAAATGATGCTGGCAGACACCCTATCTCGGTTGTCACCACAGGAGAAACATGATCGGAGATCTAGGCATAAAGATTCACCACCTAGTGAATGTAGCACCACTGAAACTGAGCTTATTTCTCAGCCTCTTCCTGATCTGAATGATTGTTTGTTTGAATTTCTTTTCACTGGGAGCTATCACATCCAGACATTTCATGCAATTCTATGGTTCCTATGTCTATCATGTTCTCAAACCCATCGCCATCTTCCAGGGTATGGATGTTTTGGTTTCTTTCACTATTCCTTCACCCTGTTACTCTGGCTCTGGTGACTCGTCTACCACCTTCTTGCCTTGTTCTGCACATCTTTTCCGAGTGGTCTTTCCGCAAGCTCTGCAAATTGATTCCTATGCGGGACGTTTCTTTCTATCTGTCAATTCATGTGGTTGTCCACAGCTCCTGCACGTCTTTCTCTCTGGTGTACATTCTTTAGTTGTTGTTTCACTGCATCAACCCTGCTGCCTGTCTCTTGGCTTGACTGAAGGCTAGCCATTTGGGAGGTCAGGGTCTTCGTCTGTCCACTCGTGGCTTCATGTCCTGTCCGATTAGAGCTTTCTGTACTTGAAGATATGCAGAATCCCAAATGAGCTGATCTATCAGCCTTTCATCTGTCTTTAAATTCACATTTTATGGCTGCATTTTTCAATCTTGCTACAAAATTGTCAATAGCCTAACCTAGAGACTTTTAAATTCATATCGGTATATCCAATGATTTGATTTTGGCTGGAGATGGGTGCTGAATCTTTCAAAAATTTTGTTTGGGTTTCTGCTGTCCTCTTCGCTTAGGCCCCAGCTGTTAAATAAATTTAATCCTTTATCTCCAGCCCACAGAAGGATATAGCTGACCCTGTCCTCTTCACTAGTGCCTTTTAGGAAACTGCTGAAAGCCAAATTGCACTTTCATTTAAACTTCTCAAATGCCTCTACGACATCATCAGCTTCCCAATTCATTCTGGGTTGTAGTGGTGCATTCATTCCTGTCCCAGCTGACATTTTTTTTTGAGTTTTCAAACTAGTCAGTCAGTTTTTCTTTCTCTCTGGCACTAATTTGGGTCACTTTTCTCGGTCTGATGCTTTTAAAAACTGTTCTAGGGTTACTCACAGACACTTGCTGCCACCATGTTTTGTCTTTATGTTGTTTTCTGGTTCCCAGATGTTGGAAAGAGTCACACTTCAAACTTGGAAAAGGCTGGAGTTAGTCTTGTTTATTGCAGCACCATGCTGTGTGCTATAGAACTTGATTCAACTGGTTCTTGTGTTACATATAACATGACTCCCCAGTGCAGCTGTGAATGTGGCCCCCCATTGGAACACTTACACATAACAACTATTTCCTAGCTAATTAGTTCCTAACACTTTACAGATAGTATAACAATATATACATATATAACTGTGTCTGTGTCATGACCACCAGCTTGTGACCCAGATTCTAATGTTAGATCCCCTGCGGATTGTGTGGATGTATCTGCGGTGGTGGAGGTGGAAGAAGAGGCAGGTGGCAGTGCACCCTCTGGGGCACTGGCTTCCTCGTCCTTCCCAGAGGAGGAGTCTTGGGTCTTGTGGCTTCCGTACACTCGAGTGTGGGCACCTGCAGTAGAGACACAAACAGAGGCACATTATTAAGTATTAGTTGAACATGAGTTCACCCACTTTCAGTGGGTGTGCACACGTGTGCAAGACTGAAGATGACATTACATTTCACTCTCTAACTGTAACACTTCATCCTTGCGCCTTGAGGATCCTGCTTCGCCGTCTGATATGGCCCTGCCTCCTTCCTCTCTCGCTATTTGTGCAGTCTCCTCTTCAGCTGGTGTCAACACTGTAATTCTGCTACACCTCCACCTATCCTGGAGCTGATTGTGTAGCCTGCAGGAGACAGTACAGATGGAATGAGAATTCTTTTGTTAAGAATGAGAACCATTGTAAACATGCATCAATATCACTCATTCAGGACTGTCTTTCGCAGGACACATCCAAGCACATCAACAATGCCAATCATCAACTTTGCGCAAAATCATTTAGTGTATGGCACCGAGGCTGCTCTCTCAATCACTGCACGCCTCGTTTGTCCTCTTTCTTAAAGAGATGGAGCCAGCGCCTGCACAGAGGCAGCTGACTTCGTTGCCTACGTCGCAGAGCCTGCCACTACCAAGTGATTGGGGGGGCTCTGACTGCGCCTGGAGATTCTATACCCTGGAATATTGAGCTGCCAGTCCTGCCCCTCCCTCATATGCTAATCAATGCCCTCAATTCATCTGCCTTACTAGTAAGACTCCTTGCATTAAAATAGATACAATCCAGCCTTGCATTTTTCACTTGTGCCTTAACAGGTCTATATTTGCTCTGCCTTCCAGATTGAGTTAGTTTCTTGCATCACCCCCTACTGTACTTCCACTCTGTATCCCATCCCCCTGCCAAATCAGTTTAACCACCCCCCCAACAGCACCAGCAAACCTCCCAGCAAGGATGTTGGTCCAGTTCAGGTGCAACCCGTCCAACTTGTACAGGTCTCACCTTCGCCAGAAACAGACTCAGTGATCCAGGAAACTAAAGCCCTCCCTCCTGCACCATCTCGCCTCCTATTTCCTAAACTCGCTAGCAAGTGCCCTGGGAGTAATCCAGAGATTACAACCTTTGAAGTCCTGTTTTTCAATCTGCTACCTAGCTCCCTAAATTCTTTTTGCAGGACCTCATCCCTCTTTCTACCTATGTCGTTGGTACCAATGTGAACCACGACCTCTGACTGTTCACCCTCCCCCCTTCAGAATGTCCTGCAGCCGCTCCGTGACATCCTTGACCCGAGTACCAGGGAGGCAACATACCATCCTGGAGTCATGTTGCGGCCACAGAAACACTTATCTGTACCACTTATGATAGAATCCCCTATCACTGTAGCTCTCCCATTCATTTCCTCCCCAGCTGTGCAGCTGAGCCACCCGTGGTACCACAGACTTGGCTCTCGCTGCATTCCCCTGAGAAGCTATCTACCCAACAGTATCCAAAGCGGAAAATGTATTAGAGAGGGAGCTGGACCCAGGGGACTAACTGCCTAGTTCTTGTACTCTGCCTGGTGGTCACCCTTTTCCTTTCTGCCTGAGCCATCTTTACCTGTGGTGTGACCACCTCCCTGTACATGCTATCCACACTGATCTCAGCCTCGTCGATGCTCCACAGTGTCCTGCCCACCGCTCCAGATCCGAAATGCGGATTTCAAGTAGTTGCAGCTGGAGACACCTCCTACACATATGTTCGCCCTGGACACTGGAAGTGTCCCTGATGTCCCACATTGCACAGGAGGAGCACTCCGCTGCAGAGCTGCCCTGCCATCACTTACCCTTAATTCACTCCCTTAAATTACTCAAAAATTAGAGATTATTTACCCTAGGGACCTTGATTCCCTAAAAAAACACTACTTACTAAATAGAAAAACTACCTTTCTCTTTACTTTAGTTACTAACCCACTTTACTTAATTTAGTCACTTACCAGATACTCACCAAACAGCTACCTTCTTCCCAAACCAATCAGCTACCTGCTTGCCTGTGATGTTTGATGTTATATTTGATTTAAATTAAATTAAAAGCTTACCTGTATACTCACCCCGGTGGCGCTCTCGTTCCCTGCTTTCTCTGTTGATTGTGATGTCACTGATATTACTTTTTGATTTGTACCTGCTCTGCTCCTGCTGCTGCCACTGTGCTCCACTCTCTCACTCTGCCTGTAGTCTCCACTGCTGGTCTCGCTCTTACCTGCTGCTCACCGACTGAGTTCTCACTGCCTCTGTGCTGCTTTTATCTCCACTGCTGGTCAGTTAAGTCGGCCACAGAGGTGATTGGCTTGTCATTTTGGTCAGTATGCTTAACATTTGTGTCGATACTGTGGATTGTCACAAATTTGAGGTCTCTACATGCCAGTAGGCTCTGCAATTGATGGACCTGTGTTATCCACGATGTTAAACATTTGGGGTGAGTTGTTATATCTGAACTCAAGTATTATGGATCCCAAAGATGGAATTGTGGAACCATTGTACACCTTGAGCTTGGTGGTAGTAGGTTGAGCCATTGTTTGCCATTTCTGTGGATACATATACGTCAGGATACGGAGCAGTAGAATGTTGGTGCTCACATCTGTATCAATCTTGGTCTAGAGTGTGTGCTTGCCAGGTTTTTGTGGGCAAATAATCTGGATGGTAGCAAAGGTTTCCAAAGATCCTACGGGGTTAGTTCACTCCATGAGGCTGACAGTATGAAATGCCTGCTCACTCAGTGTGGCAGTGCCTTGATCATGTTAACCTTCCAACCTTTCAGTCTGGCTGGTCAGCTCATGGATTTTTTGCCTTTGAAATTCAGACCATTCCCTCTTGTCAGTTGGGATGCTGTACCTGTCGTGCATCCAACCGTGCCTTGTCTTGATGTGACTTGGGTTTCTTGCATTGGCACTTCCAGTCACCACGTGCTTTGCAAATATCATGGAAGGCCAGACAATTTCTTGGAGAATGTACAAGCCCACACTGCCTATGTGGCTTGCCAGATTTAGCTGTTTTGTCATTGGCTAGCTCAGCCTCAGAAAAATCACAATCACGCCCCTTACCTCTACATTGACCAGGAATTGGTCTAATGTTTCCTTTGGCTGCTGCCAGAACGAATTTGACTTCCAACTGGCCTTGCCAATGTAGACTATATTTTGCTCCAGTCTTTTAAGTCATCCTCCGAAAGACTGGATGTATTTCACCTGTGGAGGCCTTCATTCCCAATGGCAATCTTAACTTTAATTACTTGATTCTCTGGCTCAGCAATGGCCAGGTCAATAAAACACTACCTGAATTTAAATTCAGTGAGGAGGTCTGCTGCCTTTCAGTTTAGCAGGCAAAAAAAAACCTCCTTGCTGTTTTGGGGAAAAAAAGTCACTGCAGCAGTAACTACCTGCAGTTCTACAGTTACCACAGCCCAATGGAGAGCTGTAGAAGGACTTTAGCAGCATGACGCTGATTCTGGATTCACGCCCTTTCTGTTGGCCCCGCCCATGCTGTCTCCTGGTCAGTAATGGCGCTGTCTTGTTCACAGTGGGGCAAAGGGAAGCTTGCGCAGTATCATGCACGTTACCAAGATTTGAATGTTTGCATGCTGTCTTGTTTTATGTTGCTGGCTGCCTAAGGGGCTGCCTGCTCTCTTTGGCGAGGCAGCAGCAGGCAGTATTATGGCTGGTCTCTGCCTTTGCTGCTCCTATTTCCAGGAGATGCTCGGCGCCACTAATTGGGCTCCAAGCTCACCACCTGCCCCATTAAGACCATAACATTTCAAGATAGCGTCACAGGACTGCGACCTGGAAATCCTGTTTTGAAAATCGGGCCACATGTCTGTAATGGCTGTCATATACCCTTTGTTTCTGTTTGTACCATCAATTCATCTATCTTGTTACGAATGTGTGTGCATTCAGATAAAAAGCCTTCAATTTTGTCTTTTACAGTTTTCCCCTACTCTGACATTATTTGCTGGTGCTTTGTATGCTATGTCTGGTTCTGTCACACTCTAGTTATTGTTACCTTCCTTGTTGCTTAGGGAATTCTGTTCTAACAGTCTTGTCAATAGTATATTTGTCACATATTTTGACTTCTTTGACTAAGTTTATAAGTATCTGCATGAGGAAGTTCTCTTTTTGAAATTCAACTACAAACAAAAACACACTTGGTTTCCCGAGTGTATTTTATTCTTAAATTGTGAAGCAGCTGTTTTAGTTTCATGTGGAAAAACTCTTACAATATCTGGCCTATATTCTGGACATTGATGAAGTTAATGCTTTCAGCGATTTCATCTTGGATTGCAAGTCAACGTAATAAATAGATGCGGCTTCCCAAATGATCTGACAATGGCGTGGAGTCTTGATAATTCTGCTGCATTGCTTTCGGGCTGCCTTGAAACATCAACGGTAAAATAAACGTATTGTTCGGCTGCACTGATAGGCACGTAATCCAACAGGCCTTGAAATTAATTAAGCCTGTTGCCTTCACCTCTAACAATAGCATCGACAATGTACTGCTGGAAGTTTCTCACTATTATGAAGTCTGCTAAAACCTTCCCTTTCAGCAAGCCTGTGCATAAAGTTGAAGGGTTGTTAGTATCTCTATTACTGCCATTCTTTGCTCTACCTCATGTTCCAAATGAACCAACCGTCCTTGTTCCCTGTGTGAAAATAATAAAGGATACGTCATGGGATTGCAGTTAGGGCGACTTCTTTGGTGTTTTGCCTTTCAGCAGGTTCTTGCCGCATTCTTACATCTGCCTGTCTATGGCCATTTTCTTTAGATATTCATATCTTCCTCCTTTCACCATATGTAGCATTGCTTGTCTCTTCCTTCCTCGTTATCTTTTGCCTTCAATGGCCTTTTCAGGGGGCCTTCATGTCTGATAATGTGACCAATCTGATTCTTTTTCCTTCTTCCAGTGGTTTCAATGATGGAACGACTCTCCTTGACCCTTCTGAGCACTTCGTTGTTTGTCACCCTCTCTGATCAGCTGATCTTCAACATTTGGCTCTAGAACCACCACATCTTTTTTATTCGTTCATGGGATGTGGGCGTTGCTGGCTAGGTCAGCATTTATTGCCATCCCAACTTGCCCTTGAAAAAGTGGTGAGCTGCCTTCTTGAACTGCTGCTGTCCATGTGGGATATGCACACCCACAGTGCTGTTGGGAAGGGAAGCTCACATGCTTCAAACTTCTTGATGTCTGCCTTGCACAGGCTCTGTATAGGAGCACACGCCTTATAACAGCTTTGACAGTTCTCACTTTCAGGTTGATGCTCAGCCCCTTGGTTAACAAATCCTTTCGTCTGTTGAATGCACTCTTTGCCATTGCAGTTGTCGATCTTATCTCTGTTGTGCATCTCCCATCTTTCAGTATGGTACCAAGGTATTTGAACTCCAACACCTGTTCACTGTTGTCCATTTACTTAAATGTCTATCTTCAATGTTTTTTTGCCACCTTCATCATTTCCACTTTTTTGATGTTAATCTTCATCCTATACTGCTCCACCACCCTGTTCAAGAAATCCATTATCTGTTGAAGGCCTTCCATTGTGCTAGTTACTAGCCTGGCCATCTGCAAATTGGATTGCCTGTACTAGGTGACCGCCGACTTTTATTGCTGCCTCCTGACTCTTTCATCATCGCCACTGCACAGATGTTGAACAATAGGGGTAACACTGGGCATCCCTGGCACATATCTCGCGCAACAATGCCTGGTTCTGACTCCATCTACTATCCTCACGCTGGCCTCTTGGTTCATATACAATGCCGCTATCGTTCTCCGATCCCTCCAGTCCACCCCTATATCTTTCAATATTTTGAGCAGTTTTGTCCATCTTTCCTGATCAAGCGCTTTTTCATAGTCTATGAAGTGGGCATCGACTTGCTGTCCATACTCGATACTCTGCTCTCCCATCACTCTCATCACAGCTCTTGCTTACCTCGTTCCCCTTCCCCTGCAAAAGCCATACTAACCCTCTCCAAGATAAGCCTCTGCCTTTGCTTCCACTCTGCAAGTCAGAATCTGTAGCATAATCTTGGATGTATGTGCTATGAAACTAATGGTGCGGTGTTCCTTGCACTTGATGGTTGTTACCTTTTTTCTCAAGCGGGATCAAGATACTTTTCATGATGTCGGTTGGCCATTTTCCTTGCATATACATAGTCATGCAGAGCTCTCCTAGTGCCTTCCTTCCTTTCACACCAAGCACCTTTATCAACTCTTCCGGGATGTCAACTATACCTTCTGCTTTCCCTGATTTTAGATCCTTTATGGCCATCTCTACCTCTGCCATCATTTCTTCTGGACCTCTACTATCCTGACCTGCCTTTTCCTTCGCTTCCATTTTGGTGATGTCCAGCTTTTTGTATTAACATACAGGTGTTCTTATGTGCTCCTTCCACATCTGCATGATGCCCACAGATTCAGTCAGAAATTCTCCATCTTCACTCAGGATACCCTGCTGTTGTTTTCCACCATGCTTATGGCTGCAGAGTGATTTGATCCTATCATATATAAGATCTGATCTCTCTCTACAATCCATACACCCCAACTTTGCAACGCTGTCCCCACCATTTCTCTTCTGTCCCGTCGGTTGCTTTTCTTAGCTCAGTGCTGAGTTTCTATACATTCTTTTCCCTTCCTCGGTGTTCACATTTTTCTATTTCCTCCTCTCGTCCATTTTGTCTACCATCTCATCTGTCACCGACACTTTTTTGTCTTCATGCGTCTCTCCATGCCAATGGGATGTTCTGTGCTCGGCAGGACAGAAGACAGCGACGCTGTCTATGTACAGAGAGGCTTTGACCTGAGTGCCTCCGCTGCCGGGGATTGTCACCCCTTTTATGCTTGCATCTTTTAATGGACTCTTTTTTTTATTTCTAAAATATACTTTATTCATAAAAATCTGTATAAAAAAAAATACATTACAAAACAGTTCCAACAGCACCAAGTCAAACAATACGAAGAGTGGAAAGGAGATTAGTTTCCTTCAATGCAGGAGTGAGTTGCCTCACAACCCTTCCATTTCATTTTTCATACCATGTACATTTTACAGCAAATATTTTCCGGATACAGTTCGAGGGGTTTTCCATGGATCCAGCTTGGTGGGGGGACCTTACACAGTGGTCTTTCCCCATTGAGCCTTTGCTGCAGCTGCCCCAAGCTTTAGTGCGTCCCTCAGCACGTAGTCCTGGACCTTGGAATGTGCCAGTCTGCAACATTCGGTCATCGACAACTCTTTGCACTGGAAGACCAGCAAGTTTCGGGCAGACCAAAGGGCATCTTTCACCGAATTGAAAGTCCTCCAGCAGCAGTTGATATTTATCTCGGTGTGCGTCCCTGGGAAAAGCCCGGAGAGCACAGACTCCTGTGTTACAGAGCTGCCTGGGATGAACCTCGACAAAAACCACTTTTACCGTGGCAACAGTTAGAGACAAAAGAACAGTTAACCCAGCACCCAGCTTTGGTACAGGAAGAGTCCCAGCTACTGGAGCCCTTTACACTGAATGTAGCCGTTATGTAGCTCAAAGTGTTTGATTGTATCACAGAGACCCAGGCCATGAGCCAGCACTACACAGTCATTTGGGGTCAGTCACAAATCTTACAAGTGATCCCACTGTATTCTGAAACAGCCCTTAATTCTGAGACTCAAATGGATTGTGCAATATGTTCAGGAGGTCCCTTTTACCAGTTTCACTCACAGTGTTACCAACCTGTCCCAGTCAATCACTCGGTAGGGCTGGTTTTCCAGCCTGTCGATTTGGCTTGTTGCTAGGTGTGAAACAGAAGGGAGAAAAGATAATGAGGTCCTGCCTTTAAATTATGCAGCGACGTTGCACCCTGTTGTTCCAAGTGGTGTGTAAAAATGGCTACTGCCAAAAACCTTCATTTATATATCATGACATCAGAGGTCACGTATATGACAAGCCAAAGTGTACCAAAGTATTTATCCAAACAACACCTGTTTCATAAAGTCTGTTCTTTTTTGTCCTTTAAAATGTGCCTGTCCCAACACACGCACTTCATACATAACCTTTAAAGCATTCAGGTCGTTTTATGGTATGCATGCGAGTTGTTATTGGCTGTTCATCTGGTGTCTGCTGGTTCCTTCTCTGGGGAATATTGTTGCTCTAGTGAGTGTTGCTGCTCATCTCTTGCATTGGTTGGAGTACCGCTGACTTCTGGGACTGATGGTCCTTCAGGTCCTTGTTCATTTGGCAAACTCAGATCTGTCTTATCAGCCATTTGCTATGAAGAAGCAACTTCTCTGGCTGAGGGTAGGTATGTGAGATGATAGATCCGGTCGTTCACCTTTGCCTGGTATGATCAAGGTGACAACTTCTTCATGCATGTCTCAGGTTGCCAAGCGGGCTCATTTCTCGTGAGTGCATTGAATGTTTCCCCTTTGATCGGCTCTCCAACTCTCAGCTCTGGCAACGGTTTGGCTGTTTTATCAAAATGACATTTGACTTTGTCTTTTCACTATGATCTTGTCCCTCACACGTATTACATTGGGCTGCCGCACAGCCTGCACATGTGGACTGCCATTTTTCTCACTTGCCGCTGCTCCCAGTGGCAGGAGAGGAAAATTCATCCCAGTGTCTCTGCTGGGTTGATGACTTCCAGAGCATGTTATGCCATTGCTTCTTGTTGACCCTAGAAGATTTTGCACTTATCAGCTTCATTCAGAGAAAAATCTCGACAGCATGTCAGCGATGTACATCTGCTTCCCTTGCTTGCACTTCATCTCCAAGTGATATCTCTGCAAACAAAGTAACATCCTTCACAAACACTTTGGAGCAGATAGAAACGCATTGAGAAAGATGCTTTGAAGTGGCTTGTGGTCAAGAGTCTATCACCACGTTCTCTCTCCCAAACAGGTACTGGCTGAAATGCTCACAAGCAAAGAGAATAGCCAGACACACTTTCTCGGTCTGTGCATTCAGTCTGTGTTAAAGCTCAGGATGCAAACACAACTGGCTGCCCTTGCTGTGTGAGGGTGGCTCCAAGCCCTGTTTTACTGGCCTCACACTGCAGGGTGACTTCCTCTTTGATATCCTAGTATCTCAGCACTGGCGTCGTCACTAACTGTTTGATGCGAGTGAAAGCTACTGCTTGTTCTGTGCCCCAATACCACTGAACATCTTTTGCAGTGAGTTTGCGTAGTGGTTCACACTCTGAAGACAGATTGGGCAAGAACTTGGCTAAGTAGTTCACAAATCCAACAAATCGTTGAACTGCCTGCACATCTGTTGGTTGCTGCATCTCTGCTACTGCTTGCACCTTATCAAGATCAGGATGATGTCCTTTAACTGTCAGTACATGTCCTATGTACCTGATTCAGCTTTTTCTTGTTCAGCTTCAGGTTCAGTTGGCGAGCTCTCACTAACAGCCTCACTAGATTCCAGTCATGGTCTGCAATGGGGTCTTCCATAGTGGCTCCACATAGACTAGAAGATCATCCACGATCACTTCGACTCCTAGACCATTGACTATCTCATGCTGTCTGATTTGGTACTCTTCTGGAGCAGTAGAAATACCAAACGGCAGGTGCAACCAACTGTACCTCCCAAATGTCGTCCAGAAAGTAGTCAGAAAGCTGCTTATTTCATCCAACTTCACTTGCCCATATTCATACTTGGCATCTAGGGTAGTAAAGACCTTTGCAAGTTGAGGCAGAATCTCTTCAATGGTTAGTATAAGGTAATCAGATCTCTTCAAAGGTTTATTGAGGTCCTTTGGATCTAAACATACTCTACTTTCCAAGTTTTTTCACTGTTACCATGCTGCTAATCCAGTCTGTAGGAGTGGTCACTTTCTTGATTACTCCCATCTTTTCAAGCTCCTCTATCTTGTCTTTCAGGCTGGACTTGAGGGCAGCTGGAACTCTCTTCGGAAGATGTTGAGTTGGCCTCACATTCTCATCTACTTCGAGATGATATTCAGCAGAAAGGCAACCAAGACCTGCGAAAACATCTTTGTAATCCATCAGGATTTGTTCAGCAGTCAATGGCTTAGTGTCATGCAAAATACTGCAAATCTCTTCTGGTAAGTGGAGGGTTACCAGTCCGAGCTTTTGACTTGATTCACCCAAGCTGAGTGGAGTTGCTTAGAGTCCACTATCTGGAACTGAAGTTCTTCTTTCTTTCCATAGCATTGGACTCTCAGCTTGGTTTGTACTCTTGGGGTGAGCATCATTCCATCATAGAACCTCAACTTTACCTTCGACGGCTTCATATTCGGGTCACCATCTTGAGCAGTTTCACACAAATCTGCGGAGTTCATGATGTTGCACGTAGAGCCAGTGTCTATCTGACACCTCATATCAGCTTGGTGCTCTCCTTCTGCAGTCATCATTCCAAGCGTCACAAACTACATTCTACCTCGAGACTTGACAGCACCAACATTCTCATGTGTAGAGTGATCAGCATCAGACATC
The DNA here is from genome assembly GCF_036365525.1 of Heterodontus francisci. Lineage (NCBI taxonomy): Eukaryota > Metazoa > Chordata > Chondrichthyes > Heterodontiformes > Heterodontidae > Heterodontus > Heterodontus francisci. The sequence continues at coordinate 18,275,318 of NC_090389.1, read as the reverse complement.
TCTCCATCAACCATATTTACAGGCTTGCTTTTCTTTCTAGCAAAACGTTTGTGTGCAAAGTGGTTCAGCTCCTTGCTGTTAGAACAGTACTTTCCCCATGCTGGACATGCTTCCTTTTTCTTGTGGTGTTCTTGTGCTGGAACACTGATTTAACAACTGAAGTGGATCTCGGTGAGATTGCTCCTGGTTTGCAGAGCAATGCAGCAGTTGCAGCTGCCACTAACGAGCACTGGGTTTCATGCAGTATAAAAGCAGCTTTATACTTCAATCTGAGTCTTTTTGTTCCCATTCCAAAAGAATGTTCCCAGCCTCTGGAAGTGGTGTGTATGCAGGGAACTGACTGCTCAACACTGCCTGTGTGTGTTTAATATCCTTTTTTTTGAAAGAAGGCCCAATAAGCTTTCTGTCCCAGTGCAAGGAAAATGTTTGACTGTTGGAGCTCAGCACCCACCCCCCTCCCCTGACTCATCACCAGCACTTGCACCCACCCACCCCAAAATCATTTTCTGCCTCTTCATGGGTGGTGTCATGTGTCAGATTTTTGATTTATGGGCAAGGTGTCTACCAATTAAGGCAACAGGACACTGACTCCTGAAAGTTTATTGAAAGTTGAACAGAACTTAATTGAAAGTAAAATTATACTGAACAAACTTGAGGATTATAACTTTACAGCTCTTAGCAGATGCGTCCCTATGTTACTGCCTATTTCTGGTATGGAACTTGTGTCTTCTACTGTGAAGACAGACACAAATATTTGTTCAATGCCTCTGTCATTTCCTCATTCCCCTTGATGATTTCTCCTGTCTCTGCCTCTAAGGGACCAACATCTACTTTAGTTACTCTCTTCCTTTTTATGTACTTATAAAAGCTCTTACAGTCTGTTCTTACGTTGCTGGCTAGTTTACTCTCTTTTCCCCCCTTTTTATCAACTTTTTGGTGGCTCTTTGCTGGTTTGTAAAACATTCCCAATCCTCAGACTTTTTTGCAACATTGTAAGCCTCTTCTTTTAGTGTAATATTCTCTTAAACTTCCTGAGTGAGCCACGGATGGGTGTGTCCTGATGAGTTTTTGTTTTTGAACGGAATGTCCTTTAGTTGAATCCTTTGAATTGTTCAATTAAATTGTTTCCCACTGTTTGTTTACTGCCATACCTTCCAGTCTATTTACCCAATTAACCCTAGCCAGTTCACCCCTCATACCTTTGTAATTGGCTTTGTTTAAGATTCTTGTTTGTGATTGAAATGTGTCACTTGCAAACTTAACATGAAATTCAATGGTATTATGATCACTATTTCCCAGTGGATTTTTCATGATTACATTGCTTATTAACCATCTCTCACTTCAGTACTAATGCCCTCTTCAATTAACAGAGCTACCCCACCATCTTTTTCCAGCTTCCTGTCCTTCCTGAATGTCACGTACCCTTGGATATTCAGATCCCAGCTTTGGTTTTCTTGTAACCACGTCTCTGTAATGGCTATCAGGTCATACATGTGAATTTCTATTTGAGCTGACAATTCATCTGTTATATTGCAAATGCTGCAGGCATTCAGACACAAGGCCCCTAATTCATTTTTTTAAAAACTGATTTTGTAAACTCTGGCTCTGTCTGCTGCCACACACTTAAATTTGAAATCACTGTCTCTTCCTGCCATACCCTGATCATTACCTTTATTGCTACCTTGATCATTTCCCTTTAATTTACCCAATCTCCCCTACATGACCCCCATCCTCTCTCTATTTAGTTTAAAACCCTCTCTACTTAGCTCATTATACGACTCAGTAGAACATTGGTCGCAGCACAGTTCAGGTGAAGTCCATCCCAATGGTACAGTCTCCACTTTCTGCAGTACTGGTGCCAGTGCCCCTCGAACTGGAAACCACTTCTCCCACACCAGTCTTTGAGCCATGCATTCGTCTCTCATCTTATTTATCCTATGCCAATTAGCATGCTATTCGGAAGGCAAATGGCATGTTGGCCTTTATTGCAAGGGGATTGGAGTACAGGAATAAAGAAGTCTTACTAAAATTGTACAGGGCTTTGGTGAGGCTGCACCTGGAATACTGTATGCAGTTTTGATCTCCACATTTAAGAAAGGATATACTTGCACTGGAGGCAGTGCAGCGAAGATTTACTAAATTGGTTCCTGGGATGAGGCGGTTGTCCTGTGATGAGAGGCTGAGTAAATTGGGCCAATATTCTCTGGAGTTTAGAAGAATGAGAGGCCATTTAATTGAGACATACAAGATTCTGAAAGGGCTTGATCGGTTAGAAGCTGAGAGTTTGTTCCCACACCGGGAACACTGTCTCAGGATAAGGGGTCAATCATTCAGGACTGAGAAAGGGTTGTGAATCTTTGGAATTCTCTACCCCAGAGGATTGTGGATGCTCCATCATTGAATACATTTAAGGCTGGGATAGATAGATTTTTGGTCTCACAGGGAATCGAGGGATAGAACATTACAGCGCAGTACAGGCCCTTCAGCCCTCAATGTTGCGCCGACCTGTGAAACCATCTGACCTACATTATTCCATTTTCATCCATATGTCTATCCAATGACCACTTAAATGCCCTTAAAGTTGGCGAGTCTACTACTGTTGCAGGCAGGGCGTTCCACGCCCCTACTACTCTCTGTAAAGAAACTACCTCTGACATCTGTCCTATATCTATCACCCCTCAACTTAAAGCTATGTCCCCTCGTGTTTGCCATCACCATCCGAGGAAAAAGGCTCTCACTATCCACCCTGTCCAACCCTCTGATTATCTTATATGTCTCTATTAAGTTAGCTCTTCTCCTTCTCTCTAACGAAAACAACCTCAAGTCCCTCAGCCTTTCCTCGTAAGACCTTCCATCCATACCAGGCAACATCCTAGTAAATCTCCTCTGCACCTTTTTCCAAAGCTTCCACATCCTTCCTATAATGCGGTGACCAGAACTGCACGCAATACTCCAGGTGCGGCCGCTCCAGAGTTCTGTACAGCTGCAGCATGACCTCATGGCTCCTAAACTCGATCCCCCTACTAATAAAAGCTAACACACCATATGCCTTCTTAACAGCTCTATTAACCTGGTCTGCAATTAACAGCTCTATTAACCTGGGTGGCAACTTTCAGGGATTTATGTACCTGGACACCAAGATCTCTCTGCTCATCTACACTACCAAGAATCTTCCCATTAGCCTAGTATTCTGCAATCCTGTTACTCCTTCCGAAGTGAATCACCTCACACTTTTCCGCATTAAACTCCATTTGCCATCTCTCAGCCCAGCTCTGCAGCCTATCTATGTCCCTCTGTAACCTACAACATCCTTCGGCACTATCCACAACTCCACCGACCTTCGTGTCATCCGCAAATTTACTAACCCACCCTTCTACACCCTCATCCAGGTCATTTATAAAAATGACAAACAGCAGTGGCCCCAAAACAGATCCTTGCGGTACACCACTAGAAACTATACTCCAGGATGAACATTTACCATCAACCACCACCCTCTGTCTTCTTTCAGCTAGCCAATTTCTGATCCAAAGCACGAATTCACCTTCAATCCCATACTTCTGTATTTTCTGCAATAGCCTACCGTGGGGAACTTTATCAAACGCCTTACTGAAATCCATATAGACCACATCCACGGCTTTACCCTCATCCACCTGTTTGGTCACCTTGTCAAAAAACTCAATAAGGTTTGTGAGGCACGACCTACCCTTCACAAAACCGTGCTGACTATCTCTAATGAACTTATTCTTTTCAAGATGATTATAAATCCTATCTCTTATAACCTTTTCCAACATTTTACCCACAACCGAAGTAAGGCTCACAGGTCTATAATTACCAGGGCTGTCTCTACTCCCCTTCTTGAACAAGGGGACAACATTTGCTCTCCTCCAGTCTTCCGGCACTATTCCTGTCGACAATGACGACATAAAAATCAAGGACAAAGGCTCTGCAATCTCCTCCCTGGCTTCCCAGAGAATCCTAGGATAAATCCCATCTGGCCCAGGGGACTTATCTATTTTCACACTTTCCAAAATTGCTAACACCTCCTCCTTGTGAACCTCAATCCCATCTAGCCTAGTAGTCTGTATCTCAGTATTCTCCTCGACAACATTTTCTTTCTCCACTGTAAATACTGACGAAAAATATTCATTTAACACTTCCCCTATCTCCTCCGATTCCACACACAACTTCCCACTACTATCCTTGATTGGCCCTAACCTATCTCTAGTCATTCTTTTATTCCTGATATACCTATAGAAAGCCTTAGGGTTTTCTTTGATCCTATCCGCCAATGACTTCTCGTGTCCTCTCCTTGCTCTTCTTATCTCTCCCTTTAGATCCTTCCTGTGGCTAGCTTGTAACTCTCAAGCGCCCTAACTGAGCCTTCACGTCTCATCCTAACATAAGCCTCCTTCTTCCTCTTGACAAGCTCTTCAACTTCTTTAGTAAACCACGGCTCCCTCGCTCGACAACTTCCTCCCTGCCTGACAGGTACATACTTATCAAGGACACGCAGTAGCTGCTCCTTGAATAAGCTCCACATTTCGATTGTGCCCATCCCCTGCAGTTTCCTTCCCCATCCTACGCATCCTAAATCTTGCCTAATCGCATCATCATTTCCTTTCCCCCAGCTATAATTCTTGCCCTGTGGTATATACCTGTCCCTGCCCATCGCTAAGGTAAACCTAACCAAATTGTGATCACTATCACCAAAGTGCTCACCAACTTATAAATCTAACACCTGGCAGGGTTCATTACCCAGTACCAAATCCAATGTGGCATCGCTCCTGGTTGGCCTGTCTACATACTGTGTCAGAAAACCCTCCTGCACACACTGGACAAAAACAGACCCTTCTAAAGTACTCGAACTATAGTATTTCCAGTCAATATTTGGAAAGTTAAAGTCTCCCATAACCACTACCCTGTTACTCTCGCTCCTGTCAAGAATCATCTTTGCTATCCTTTCCTCTACATCTCTGGAACTATTTGGAGGTCTATAGAAAACTCCCAACAGGGTGACCTCTCCTCTCCTGTTTCTAACCTCGGCCCAGACTACCTCAGTAGACGAGTCCTCAAACGTCCTTTCTGCCGCTGTAATACTTTCCTTGATTAACAATGCCACACCCCCCCCCCCCTCTTTTACCATCTTCTCTGTTCTTAGTGAAACATCTAAATCCCGGAACCCGCAACATCCATTCCTGTCCCTGCTCTACCCATGTCTCTGAAATGGCCACAACATCGAGATCCCAGGTACCAACCCATGCTGCAAGCTCACCCACCTTATTCCGATGCTCCTGGCGTTGAAGTAGACACATTTTAAACCAAGTTCTTGCTTGCCAGTGCCCTCTTGTGTCCTTATAACCTTATCCCTGACCTCACTACTCTCAACATCCTGCACACTGGAACTACAATTTAGGTTCCCATCCCCCTGCTGAATTAGTTTAAACCCCCCCGAAGAGCACTAGCAAATCTCCCCCCCAGGATATTGGTACCCCTCTGGTTCAGGTGAAGACCATCCTGTTTGTAGAGGTCCCACCTACCCCAGAAAGAGCCCCAATTATCCAGGAAACCAAAACCCTCCCTCCTACACAATCCCTGCAGCCACGTGTTCAACTCCTCTCTCTCCCTATTCCTCACTTCGCTAGCACGTGGCACGGGCAACAACCCAGAGATAACAACTCTGTTTGTTCTCGCTCTAAGCTTCCACCCTAGCTCCCTGAATTTCTGCCTTAAATCCCCATCTCTCTCCCTACCGATGTCGTTGGTGCTATGTGGACCACGACTTGGGGCTGCTCCCCCTCCCCCTTGAGGATCCCAAAAACACGATCTGAGACATCACATACCCTGGCACCTAGGAGGCAACACACCAACCGTGAGTCTCTCTCGTTCCCACAAAACCTCCTATCTGTTCCCCTAACTATGGAGTCCCCAATGAGTAATGCTCTGCTCCTCTTACCCCTTCCCTTCTGAGCAACAGGGACAGACTCTGCGCCAGAGACCTGTATCCCATTGCCTACCCCTGGTAAGTCGTCTCCCCCAACAGTATCCAAAACGGTATACCTGTTGTTGAGGGAAACGGCCACAGGGGATCCCTGCACTGCCTGCTGGTTCCCTCTCCTTCCCCTGACGGTAACCCATCTACCTTCTTCTTTTACCTGAGGTGTGACTGCCTCCCGATAACTCCTCTCAATAATCCCCTCCACCTCCCGAATGATCCGAAGTTCCTCCAGCTCCACTTCCCTAACGCGGTTCTCGAGGAGGTGGAGTTGGGTGCACTTCCCGCAGATGCAGTCAGCAGGGACACCCTTGGCGACCCTTACCTCCCACATTCTGCCGGAGGAACATTCAACTGCCTTAACCTCCATTCCCACTATTCTAAATTCCCAAGTTTTTAACCAATCACACGATAAAACAAGAAGAGAAATAGAAAAAGCCTTACCTTACACACAACTGAGTCCTTTTTTTTTTGGTAAGAGGAGGAGGGCGGGTGGGAGACATTACAAGAGTAGTGTCTCGGGTTCAGAAACAGCCCAAATATATAGGTTTCTACTTACCCAGCAGTCCCTGCTCCACCGAAACTCCCGATGAAATTGACTTCCCAGCTGTTCACTCCTCGCTCGCAATGCCTGTGCTCCTGGAAAAGCTGCACAACGAAAAGGTAAGAGAATTTACACAGCCCAAATATATAGGTTTCTACTTACCTAGCAGTCCCTGCTCCACCGAAACTCCCGATGAAATTGACTTCCCAGCTGTTCACTCCTCGCTCGAAATGCCTGTGCTCCTGGAAAAGCTGCACAACGGATGTAGGGAGTGGGCAGGAAAGTGGCATTGAAGCCCAAAATCAGCATGATCGTATTGAATAGCGGAGCAGGCTCGATGGGCCATGTGGTCTACTTCTGCTCATATTTCATGTGTTCTTGCTCGTGGCTCAGATAATAATCCAGAGATTATTACCTTTGAGGTTCTGCTTTTTAATTTAGTGCCTAGCTCCTCATGCTCCCTATGCCGAGCCTCTTTGCTAGTCCTATCTATGCCGTTGGTACCTACATGGTCCATGACCATTAGATCCTCTCGCTCCCACTGCAAGTTCCTCTCCAGCCCTGAGCAGATGTTCCAAACCCTTGCACCGGGCAAGCAACACAGCCTTCTGGACTCTCACTCTTTGTTGCTGAGAACAGTGTCAATCCCTCTCACTATACTGTCCCCTACTACCATTACATTCCTTTTAACTCCCCCCACTTCAATGGCTTCCTTTACCATAGTGCCATGATCAGTCTGCTCATGCATGCTACAATCCTCTTGCTGATAGAAGCTGCAAGAACCTTTAATGTTGCTCAATTGCAAGGGCTGAAACTCCTCCACTCCAACCTTCTCGATCCTCTTACCTGCTTAACTCGCAGTCACACCCTCCTGTCATTGACCAAATCAGATGACACTATCCTAAGGGGTATGACTGCCTTCTGGAACATAGCGGCCAAGTAACTTCCGCCCCCACCCCGATGCATCAGTGTCTTTAGTTCGGCCTCCAGCTCTTTAACTCTAAGCCAAAGCTCTTCAAACCACAGACACTTACTACAGATGTGGTTGACATGGATTGCCTCGGCATCCAAGGAGCTCCCACGTGCTGCAGCCGAGACACATAACTTGTCCTGCCATCTTCATTGTGTTAAATAAATTTATTTTTCTTAATTAATTTGTAGTTCCCCCCCCCTCCCCCCCTTCACCAAACTCCCTCCTTCAGACTCTGTGCACTCAAGCAGTGGGACTCCAATCACCTGGGATCCTCAGGAATTGTCACTCCCCACAACAGTCAGGTTGGGTCGCGGAGGGGTGATGTTTGAAAGAAGCATGCGTGCTCCTACTGGACAACAGGCCACCTTCTGGCTCACCATGCTGCTACCAGCAGGCTTGGCCTGCGGGGAAGCCATCACTGCTCCACTGCACAGGCCTGAGCTAAAAATAGTAGATGGAGTGCTGGTACGTATTTAATCAGGATCTTGCCAGCTTGAGGTGGGAAAAGAATTGGTAAACTCCCCCAGCGGTGGGCACATCAGTGGCTCAGCCACTCACTACCCAGAGACGGGCAGCCAATTGATTGGTCTATTAATGACCATTTTACCAGGCCGCCAGCATGTTACAGGTGTCCCAGCAGCTTTCCAAGGGGGTGGGGCCTTCCTTTCTGGAGGGGCCCGCTGATGGCACTGGCCGCTCCCATAGAAAATAGGATCAGGAGTAGGCCATTTGAAATGGCCATTCCGCCATTCAAAAAAGATGATGACTAATCGTCGAATTCAGTACTCTGTTCCTGCTTTCTCCCTATATCCCTTGAGCTCTTTGGCGTTAAGAAATATATCTATCTCCTTCTTGAATATATTTAATGACTTGGCCTCCACTGCCTTCTGCGGTAGAGAATTCCACAGGTTCACCACCCTCTGAGTGAAGAAATTTCTCCTCATCTCGGTTCTAAATGGCATACCCCGTATCCTGAGACTGTGACCCCTGATTCTGGACTCCCCAGCCATCGGGAACATTCTCCCTGCAGCTAGCTTGTCTAGTCCTGTTAGTTTTATAGATTTCTATGAGATCCCCTCTCATTCTTCTAAACTCCAGTGAATATAGACCTAGTCAACCCAATCTCTCCTCATACGTCAACACTGCCATCACAGGAATCAGCCTAGTAAATCTTCTTTGCACTCCCTCCATAGCAAGAACATCCTTCCTCATAAAGAGATCAAAACTGCACACAATACTCCAGATGTGGTCTCACCAAGGCCCTGTATAACTGCAGTAAGACATTCTTGCTCCTGTACTCACATCCTCTTGCAATGAAGGCCAACATACCATTCGCCTTCCTAACTGCTTGCTGCACCTGAATGCTTACTTTCAGCAACTGGTGTACAAGGACTCCCAGGTCTCGTTGCACCTCCCTTCCCCAATCTATCACCAGTCAGATAATCTGCCTTTCTGGTTTTACAAACAAAGTGGATAACCTCACATTTATCCACGTTATACTGCATCTGCCATGCATTTACCCACTCACGCAACTTGTCCAAATCACATTGGAGCCTCTTTGCATCCTCCTCACAGCTCACTTTCCCCCAGCTTTGTGTCACCTGCAAACGTGGAAATGTTACATTTAGTTCCCTCACCCAAGTCATTAATATATATTGTGAATAGCTGGGGCCCAAGCACTGATCCCTGCGGTACCCCACTAGTCACTGCCTGCCATTTATTCCTACTCTCTGTTTCCTGTCTGTCAACCAATTCTCAATCCATGCCAGTATATTACCCCCAATCTCATGTGCTTTAATTTTGCACACTAATCTCTTATGTGGGACCTTATCAAAAGCCTTTTGAAAATCCAAATGCACCACACATCCACTGGTTCTCCTTATCTATTCTACTAGTTACATCCTCAAAAAAATCCAGTAGATTTGTGAAGCATGATTTCCCTTCGTAAACCAATGCTGACTTTGTCCAATCCTGTTTGTTTTCCAGGTGTTCTGCTATCACATCCTTTATAATAGACTCTAGCATTTTCCCCACTACTGATGTGAGGCTAATTGGTCTGTAATTCCCTGTTTTTTCTCCCTTTTTTAAATCGTGGGGTTACATTTGCCACCCTCCAATCTGTAGGGACTGCTCCAGAGTCGATAGAATTTTGGAAGATGACCACCAATGCATGCACCATTTCCAGGACCACTTCCTTTAGTACTCTGGGATGTAGATTATCAGGCCCTGGGATTTGTCAGCCTTTAACCCCATTAATTTCCCTAGCACTGTTTTTTTACGAATACTGATTTCCTACAGTTTCTCCCTCTCATTAGACCCGCGGTTCCCTAAGATTTCTGGGAGGTTATTTGTGTCCTTCTTTGTGAAGACGGAACCAAAGTATGTGTTTAATTGTTCTGGTGGCTGCAGACCTGGAGATCTGTCTCTGGTTCCAGCATTACACTCACCTTGTCAGAGCGAAGGTCATTAAACCTCTTGTGGCACTGCACCCAGGTCCTCTGTAAAACAGTTTAGCTGCTGACAATTTCTGCCACCTTCAGCTAGGCCTGCTCTGTTTGGCTGGGTGGCCTTCCCCTGCTACCCTCCAGAAACAAGGGGCTGGATTTTAGGACGTCTTCAATGAGCTCAAAAAATGGCGGCCTGCCCATGCAGGCTGCATGCCAAAAAGCCACCGCAATCTCATGCGCAGCGGCTCATTTAGTTAGTCGAGGTGGCTCATTTCCCCCCAATCTTGTGGAGGGGGTGGGCTGTCCATCCCCGGCAATGGAGTCAGCTGCTAATGTGCAGGTGCTGGCACCATTTCTACAGGGCAGCCAACCCTGCTGGCCAAACTACATTTTTGAAGTCCTGCTCCTCAAAATGAAATAAATTTTTAACGTCCCTTTCCCACTTCCCCAATAACAATTACAATAACTATTTGCCGTCCACCCCCCCCCCCCCCAAACTGCGTAAAGTTTAAAGTTCAACCCTTCCGACCATCCCCTACACCCATTACGTTTATTTGACTGTCACCCCCTCTTCTCCCCCGCCGCCACCCCCCCCCAAAAACGGACCACCGCACTGACAAACTTACCTCCTCCCCTCCCCCCACCAGTGTGGCACCGCGTTTCCCCGGACAGAGATCTGAAGGTGCAGGAGTGCTGGCTGCCATGCTGAAAATGGGGGAAGGTCCTCAAGAATGCAGGTAAGTCTATTTAGATATAATAATTTTATTCATTTGAATACTTACATTGTCATAGTTATACAGCACAGAAACAGGCCCTTCGGCCCAAAGCGCCTGCGCCGACCATCAAGCACCCATCCAATCTAATCCCATTTTCCTGCACTTGGCCCGTAGCCTTGTATGCTATGGCGTTTCAAGTGCTCATCTAAATACTTCTTAAATGTTGAGGGTTCCTGCCTCTACACCCCTTCAGGCAGTGTGTTCCAGATTCCAACCACCCTCTGGGTGAAAATTGTTTTCCTCAACTCACCTCTAAACCTTCTGCCTCTTAGCTTAAATCTATGCCCCCTGGTTATTGACCTCTCCGCTAAGGGAAAAGGATTCTTCCTATCTATCCTATCAATGCCCCTCATAATTTTGCAAACCTCAATCAGTTCCGCTCTCAGCCTTCTCTGCTCCAAGGAAAACAACCCTAGCCTATCCAGTCTCTCTCCATAGCTGAAATGCTCCAGCCCAGGCAACATCCTGGTGAACCGCCTCTGCACCCTCTCCAGTGCAATCACATCCTTCCTATAGTGCGGTGACCAGAACTGTACACAGTACTCCAGCTGTAGCCTAACTAGCGTTTTATACATCTCCATCATAACCTCCCTGCTCTTATATTCTATGCCTCGGCTAATAAAGGCAAGTATCCCATATGCCTTCCTAACCACCTTATCTACCTGTGCTGCTGCCTTCAGTGATCTATGGACAAGTACTCCAAGGTCCCTCTGACCCTGTGTACTTCCTAGGGACCTACCATCCATTGTATATTCCCTTGCCGCCGCCGTCGCCTTCTTTGGCCTCCTTGTCGCGGGAGACAATGGGTAAGCGTCTGGAGGTGGTCAGTGGTTTGTGGAGCAGTGCCTGGAGTGGCTATAAAGGCCAATACTAGAATGACAGACTCTTCCACAGGTGCTGCAGATAAAATTGGTTGTCAGGACTGTTAGGCAGTTGGCTCTCCCCTTGCGCTTCTGTCTTTTTTCCTGCCAACTGCTAAGTCTCTTCGACTTGCCACACTTTAGCCCCACCTTTATGGCTGCCGGCCAGCTCTGGCGATCGCTGGCAACTAACACCCACGACTTGTGATCAATGTCACAGGACTTCATGTCGCGTTTGCAGACGTCTTTAAAGCGGAGACATGGACGGCCGGTGGGTCTGATACCAGTGGCGAGCTTGCTGTACAATGTGTCCTTGGGGATCCTGCCATCTTCCATGCGGTTCACATGGCCAAGCCATCTCAAGCGCTGCTGACTCAGTAGGGTGTATAAGCTGGGGATGTTGGCCGCCTCGAGGACTTCTGTGTTGGAGATACTGCCACATGATGCCAAGGATTCTCTGGAGGCAGCGAAGATGGAATGAATTGAGACGTCGCTCTTGGCTGACATACATTGTCCAGGCCTTGCTGTCATAGAGCAAGATACTGAGGACACAGGCTTGATACGCGTGGACTTTTGTGTTCTGTGTCAGTGCGCCATTTTCCCACACTCCCTTGGCCAGTCTGGACATAGCAGTGGAAGCCTTTTCCATGCGCTTGTTGATTTCTGCAACGAGAGACAGGTTACTAGTGATAGTTGAGCCTAGGTAGGTGAACTCTTGAACCACTTCCAGAGCGTGGTCGCCGATATTGATGGATGGAGCATTACTGACGTCCTGTCCCATGATGTTTGTTTTCTTGAGGCTGATGGTTAGGCCAAATTCATTGCAGCCAGCCACAATCCTGTCGTTCTCTGCAGACACTCTTCAGTGTGAGATGTTAATGCAGCATCGTCAGCAAAGAGAAGTTCCCTGATAAGAACTTTACGTACTTTGGTCTTCGCTCTTAGACGGGCAAGGTTGAACAACCTGCCACCTGATCTTGTGTGGAGGAAAGTTCCTTCTTCTGAAGACTTGAATGCATGCGAGAGCAGCAGGGAGAAGAAAATCGCAAACAGTGTAGGTGCAAAACACAGCCCTGTTTCACGCCACTCAGGACAGGAAAGGGGTCTGATGAACCACCATATTGAATTGTGCCTTTCATATTGTCATGGAATGAGGTGAGCTTTGGTGGATATGCAATCTTTTCTAGTCTGAAGAGATCACGTCTGCTGACGAGGTCAAAGGCTTTGGTGAGATCTATGAAAGCAACATAGAGGGGCATCTATTGTTCGCGGCATTTCTCCTGTAGCTGACTAAGGGAGAACAGCATGTCAATGGTCGATCTCTCTGCACGAAAGCCACACTGTGCCTCAGGATAGACACACTCAGCCAGCTTCTGGAGCCTGTTTAAAGCGACTCGAGCGAAGACTTTCCCCACTATGCTGAGCGGGGAGATTCCACGGTAGTTGTTGCAGTCACCGCGGTCACCTTTGTTTTTATAGAGGGTGATGATATTGGCATCGCGCATGTCCTGTGGTACTGCTCCCTCGTCCCAGCACAGGCAAAGCTGTTCGTAGAGTGCTGAGAGTATAGCAGGCTTGGCACTCTTGATGATTTCGGGGGTAATGCCGTCCTTCCCAGGGGCTTTTCCGCTGGCTAGAGAATCAGTGGCATCACTGAGTTCCGATTTTGTTGGCTGTACGTCCAGCTCATCCATAACTGGCTGGGCTGCATTGACAACATTCTCTCTGGAGTACAGTTCTAGGTAGTGCTCCACCCAGCGGTCCATTTGCTTGCGTTGGTCAGTGATTGTGTCCCCTCATTCAGATTTGAGGGGGGCGATCTTCTTGATGGTTGGCCCAAAAGCTCTCTTAATGCCATCATACATTCCTCTGATGTTTCCGGTGTCTGAGGCCAGCTGAATATGACTCCATAGGTGTTGCCAGTAGTCATTTGCGTAGCGCCTGGCTGTTCTTTGTGCAGCGCTTCTGGCTGTTTTAAGTGCTACGGATGTTAACTCGCTGGGGGCTTTCTTGTAGTTCAGCAGTGCAATGCGCTTAGCGGCTATGACAGGTTCCAGCTCTTCAAAGTGAGATTGAAACCAGTCTGCATTCCGTTTCACACGATTGCCATAGGTGGTCATAGCTGACTCATAGATGGCGTCTCTGATGTGGGCCCACTTGGTCTCTGCATCCCTTGTGGGGGTGTTTTGAAGGGCTTTTTCAAGTGAATATAGAAATTTTTGTAACAGCTGTGGATAAGAAATTCTGCTCGTGTTGATGCGCGCGTGGCCCTTCTGCTTGGAGTGATGCAGCTTCTTTGGTTTGAGTCTAACCTTGCTGCACACCAGGGAGTGGTCAGTGTCGCAGTCCACGCTGTTTAAAGAGGCTCGCCTTGTGACGATGAGGTCCAGCTGGTGCCAAGACGTGATCTTGGGTGCCTTCAAGAAACCTGGTGACAGGGTTTATTATGAAAGAATGAGTTGGTGATGCAGAGGTTATGATAGGTACACAACTCGAGCAGTCTCTGTCCATTCTCATTCATCCGTCCAATGCCATAGCGCCCAAGGCAGGAGGGCCATGAGTCATGGTCGGCCACAACCCTGGCATTAAAGTCCCCCAGCAGGAACAGATGTTCGGTATTGGGGATGCTACTAATGATATTATGGAGTTCCTCGTAGAACTGGTCTTTAGCTTCAGGTGGGGAGCAGAGTGTTGAAGCATAGATGCTGAGTAGGTGTACTGGACCAGAGGCGGTGAGCAGTCGGATGGACAGTATGTGTTCTGAGCCATTTGAGGGAGGCTCTATTATGCTGAGCAAAGAGTTTCTGATGGCGAAGCCCACTCCATGCTGTCTTGGTTCTTCAGGATCCCTACCCTGCCAGAAGAAGGTGTAGTCTTGCTCTCTTAGAGATCCGCTCGCAGGGAGGCGTGTCTCCTGAAGTGCTGCAATGTCCACATTGAGTCTACTGAGCTCGTTGTTAATGATGGCGGTCTTCCGAGAATCGTTGATTTATGTAAGGTCTTCCGACAGGCCAGGACACATAGTTTTGATGTTCCAGCTTGAAAAACGAAGGGTTGGTACCTTCTTTCCTTTTTTTTTCGTGCTGTTTGGTGCGGTGTTGCAGTCCGCTTTTCGGGCAGTGACCCTGAGCTCCAAGCACCCATTGAAGCAGGTGGACTGTGGCGGGACAGAACCTTATTGACCAGAGGCTGCCCGGTTTGAGGCAGGCGGTAGCTGTCCAGTGAGGTGAGGTGACCTCTCCCACCGAGAAAAGGCAACCCGTGGCGCCCAATCTCTACACCAATTGAGCTGGACTTATAACCCTTAACTGCTGCCTTCCGTGTTGTTTCGGTCCCTGTGAGGCGACTATGGAGTGACCTCTCCATGGTGCATGCCTGGGCGGATGTATGGGGGATGTGAGTTGCCCAAGCGTCAAAACCCCCCTCTCGGCCTTTCTGGTGGGGTCCAAAGGAGTGCAGAGCACGATGTTTGGCACCGGTATGGCTGCAGGAACTGCCGGAAACATGTCAAAGGTGACACATGACTGCCTACGGGGCTCCGCTCCGGATTTTCTGTTAGGGTTTACTCCCTTAGCCTTGGTCTCTCCCGAGACACCCACAAGGCAGTGGGGTTGTTAGGGCTTCTGCTCAGGCATAAGGGGATGCGAGGAGGAGAGGTGGAGGGAAGGGGGTGTGAGGGGGAGCTACCTTGTTAGTCCTCCCAAAATGCATCCATTTGCCACTGCTCCGCCCATCTTACCAGCCCATCTATATCGTCCTGTAATCTAAGGCTTTCCTCCTCACTACAACAATTTTCGTGTCGTCTGCACACTTACTGATCATACCTCCTATATTCACGTCTAAATCATTAATGTACACTACAAACAGTAAGGGTCCCAGCACCAATCCCTGCGGTACACCACTGGTCACAGGCTTCCACTGGCAAAAACAACCCTCGACCACCTTGGCTTGCCACCAAGCCAATTTTGGATCCAAATTGCCAAATTACCCTGGATCCCATGGGTTCTCACCACCTTAACCAATCTCCCATGCGGGACCTTGTCAAAAGCCTTACTGAAGTCCATGTGAACTACATCAACTGCTTTATCCTCATCTACATATCTAGTCACCGCCTCGAAAAATTCAATCAAATTTGTTAGACATGATCTCCCCCTGACAAAGCCATGCTGACTTTCTCTGATTAATCCCTGCCTCTCCAAGTGGAGATTAATTCTGTCCCTCAGAATTCCAATAACTTCTCTACCACTGATGTCGCCCAGTGGCGGGGCTTTGGTGGGGGGAGGGGGCAGGCTGCCACGTAGCCTGACTGCTGCCTGGAAGATTGGGTCGGGCCTTCACAGCATCAAGGTCCGTGGCGGGCCTCATCCGGAGCCATCTTCAGGTTCCCACCCCCTGGAGGAGATCAAAATCCAGCCGCAGACCTCTCGGTTCTTTTTTACTGCCTTCAACAGGACCTCAAGGGCCACCTCTATAAAGGGTGGCACAGCCCTGCCCTGGATGCCAGGCCTCTCTCCTGCTGCTGAGCTCGGGCTTCCGTTGCAAAGCAAAATGGCTGCCACAGTAATAACAGGCGTCATGCCTTTAAATCGGGCGCTCACATTCTGCACCCACTGCTGCTAATTGGCCGCCAAAGCTGCCCTCCAGGCGACCTCGGGGAAAATTGCAGGTTGTGACTACCTGACCCCAAAAGCAAAATCCTGCGCAACAAATATTTACAAGCTCTTAATGAGGTCTGTCTCCAAAGACAATTAAATTTTATGACCCCTTGATGTCATCTAACCCTCATCAGCCGAGCCACCCTCAAACAGGATGTTCATGCAAATTTTTTAAGATTTAAAACTTGATGAAACTAACTCTACCAACCCTGGCAGATCATATTAAATCATTCAGTGTTTTGCAACACTGCTCCGCGGTTTGTGGACTGGTGCTGTTAGCAGTCATAGCCTCTGCGACCTCCATGATGCTAACCTTTATAAACGCCCTCCACTTATCATTACTGGTAGACTGATGACGTTTCGCCACCAGGTCGTTCAAAGTTTGTCGAGGTCTTCGTCACTAAAGTTATGACACCGCTTCCTTTCATCTGCCTTCTGTGCTGCCATCTTCTGTAAGCATGTAAATCAGTGCTTTAAGAAACTGACTAATGCACTTTCCCTTTTATTTTAAAGTTTTTAAATGTTTTCAAAGGTTTATTAGAGTACATCAGTGTTTTCAAAAGTTTAGAAAATCATTATAAAACACTGATTTGCCTTTCAGCTGAAGACTGACCATAATGGGCATGCCATTCAAATTCAATTTATTTATTGTCCATATGGAAATTCATTTGGATTGCATTGCTATATATTACATATGAATGATAATAAAGAGAGAGAAAATTACCCAATCACAAAAAGACTAACTGAATAAAAATACATTGTTATTGGCCAGGTGGATGATAGTGTGGCTGGTTTCCGCTGCTCACTTCCCAACTGACCACAGACAGGGCTGGATTTTACCAGGCCCACAATGTCAGGCTCCATGGCAGCGGGGGGGGGGCGGCCAGAAGATGGTTGCGGCAGAGGCCCGCCATGGAGCTCAACACCAGGAGGGCCCAGCCCGCTGCTTCCAGTGGTGGCGAGGCTCCATGGTACCCTGCCTCCTCCCACCCCCCACTGGGTGACGGGACCTGCATCGGCACGTTTAAATATATGAAATGAATAAATTTAGATGAACTTACCCGCAATCTTCTGGGCCTGCTGTGATCCTCAGTGTTGTGGCTGACACCCCCATGCCTTCAATTCCCCGTCCAGGTGTAAAGCCAGCATGACATTGGGGAGGGGGAAGGTGTTAATATTCCCAGATTTTGGTGGGGGGGAGGCAGTGTCAAATAAACGTGATCAGTGTAGGGGATGATGAGAAGGCATGAACTTTAAACTTCGTGCAGTCTTGGGGTGGGGGGGGAGAGGGGGGATGGTGCAGAGGTCAGAATTAAAAGGTAAGTGTTTTGGGGGGAAAGGATAAATAGTTAATATTGTTATTGGGGGTGGGAACGGGGCATTAGAATTTTATTTGATACATTTTGGGGAGTGTATCTTGAAAAATGTAAATTTGCTGGCAGGGCTGGCTGTCCTTTAAAAATGGCACCTGCACAGGGGCGGCTGACGCCATTGGTGGCGTCAGACAGCCCGCTCCCTGCACGTGATTGGGGGTCGTGCCACCCCGGCTATTTAAATGAGCCGCCACACAGGAGATCACAGCAGTGTGCAAGTTGCTGTTTTTTGAACTTGCTGCTGAGAGCTGGCTCTTAAAATCCAATCCAGTGTTTTTGAATAAATTTCAGCCTCTATGTTTTGTTTGTCAAATAAACAAACAATGACAGGTTTTCTCCTCGGTTTAAAAACAGAGACTTAAATATTTATTGAACAATATTCACCACCCACGAACGTATTCACTTGCATAAGCACACTCAAGAAGAGATAGATAGAAGCAAAAGGGTAAGGTGTTGAGAGTTCAAGGTGTAAAAGTGTTTCAGGAGAACCTGTGGGATTCTCTCAGAAGGTAAGTTTTAAAGTTGCAGGCCTGTTTGCTGGTTGTCTTGTATTTGACGGTGTTGTGGAAAAATCTAACCACTTTCAAGACTCGGTGGGATTAAAGCAAACAAAGACTTTATTTCAAGCATATGCAAGGGAGAAGCTTCTGGTTCCCCGAAGAACCTCTTAGTGATAAGAGTTTGCAGTACACATTTAAAGGATACAATCACCAAATAATTATTGTTCACACTACCTCGACACATTCCAGGTCTATGGCTTGATCAGTAAAATGGATTGTATTGCCCCACAGACATCCTCCTGTTATCTCCTCCCCAAACCTTGAAGCGGCCAGTTCCCATGATTTATTGCATCCTGCCTCTTCTCCCTTATCTCTTTGATAAGTCTAGTCTTATTTGTCTAGTGAAGCAAGGACAGCATGTTTACGCAGACTGTGAAGGCGAATAGGTACTGAGTTATACAATCCCAGCATAATGGTCAAGTATCCCATCATTCAACAGGTCCCTCACAATGACTGTGTTTCTTCTAAACTTATTAATGCATTCGAGTGCTAATTCTACTAATGTTGCCCTTTTGGTCCCACTTCACTGGGTTGCTGAAGACTTCTGGTGGTTCACTTCAGTTTGACGATAATGCTGATATTCTTAGTTCAGTTTTCACAGGTAGAGGAGTCGTTTCAAAGGCACTCTATTTTCTCTGCTGCAATTGGCTTTCAACTTGTCTCAGCAGGGTTCAAATGTTACCTGGACCTGGTCTGTGTCTCTCACACAGCCTTGTGTTGGAATTTAAGGTGGCTTTCAATGTTGACCATATAGTTCGAGAGTCCAGATTGACGTTGACGGACTCCTGTGTTCTTCAAAACGATTACCTTTAAAGCTGAACTCATTAAGTGTTAGTTTTGCCTATGTGGCTGTATAGTAGCTTTTGATAGCCCCATTTTGATAATATGAGGGCTGTTCACACTTGATTATGGTGCAGGATAGCTGGAGACATAGAGTTTGGGAGTGTCTTTGTTTTAGTTCATTGTGCATATAGCTCACATCCATGTGTGATAAGATGTCTCATTTTCATGTAGACGGTGATAATTGGTTTCAATTGTAGACATGGATGTGGATTGTAGTGCAGAAGTTGATATGTATCATGTGACTTGTTCTCCAGTTTGTTGACAGCAAATGCACCAGTCTTTTAAAATTGTTCTTATTTTTATAACAGTTCCATTTGTTTCTATATTTTCATCGCTGCACTTCTTGTGAATATGACAGTATATGTTAAAAATTAACTCCAGTACATTCAAATAATCAGTCGATGAGTCCCATCCTGAGTGCATGTCCTCATCCATTCACCAAGCTTCTGTTATAATTTCTTATAAAAGGCACAAACGCATTCAAGAACCGATTTGTCCTACAACTAAGGGATTGTAGCCTTTTTCCTTCCTGCCTGGTTCAATAAACTCTGTACCCTTAAAGAATCTCCATTCCTAAGACAACAGTACTAGGAGAGACATCCGAAAAGGACAACACTCAACTACAGCCGTACAGAAGAGTTTCGTAATTGTGGGATCTACTGAAAATAATTTTAACTTTTTGAGGCAGTATAATTGTGTATGTCTCTTGACCACCACATCTCTACACTGTTCGCCCAGTTCAACTTCTTATCTGCTTTGATACCTAGATACTTGTAGCTGGTGACTATTTCGATGTCCACATCATGAATCTTCACAGGAACAATATCATTAACTGGCTTTTTCCTAAAGTCTATAACTAGTTCATTATTATCTGTAACTAGTTTCCCCCTTCGTCTTGTTTTCATTCAATTAAAAGAATTGTCATCGCACTATTTTACGAACCTCTCCACCGAGTTCCTATACTTTAGTTATTCCAGATGAGGCCCACAAGTATGGTATCATCAGCATACATCAGAATCGTTATGTCATTGTGTTCTGATTGACAATCATTCATATCGAGGATGAAAAGCAAAACCAAAAGTACACAGTCCTGTGGAGATCCAGTATTTATTAACATGGGCTCTGAGTAAATCCCAGAGACAAACATCCGTTGTCTCCTGTTGTGAAGAAAATCACTGATCCAAAGTAGGAGAGTAGGATTAACATCAAGATTTTTCAGTTTCTTAATAAGCTTAGATGGTTGTGTGGTATTAAATGCTGAAGAGAAATCAACAAAGGTGGCATAGACATAGTTACCTAATCTATCCTTGTGCTGTTGGATCAAATAGCCCAATATCAGAACAGCATCGTCCACTGACTTGAGGTTGGTAAACAAACCATAACTGATGGATATGTGGAACAATAGGATCTGAAAGATGTCTTGCCACAATGTGCCCAAAACACTTCATAACTATTGGTGTAAGAGCACCCGGTCGATAATCATTCAGCTCAGCCGACGGCAACTTCTTAGCGACCAGAACGAGGATGGCTGATTTCCAACAGCAAGGAACAGTATGTGTGTTGGACGATTTCAGAAAGACCAGATAAAAAAGGAACTACCAACTGATGAGCACATTCCTTAAAAATTTTCCTGCTGACCTGATCTGGGCTGCATTTGCTTCTCTACCATCCTTTTGTTGATAACATGAGGTCCTTCCTGTTCATGTGCTGTAAAATCACATGTTCCTCAAATTCAGTCACAACGTCACGAGGATTGCCTGTGGACAAAAACGGGCCATTTCTCTTTTTCAGTGTGAAGCCTGACATTTTATATGTACACTTCCATGTATCTCTGGGATTATTTTCCTAAAACAATTATGCAACTTGTCTCATACACATTTTTCACATTCTGAATTTCCTTCTTTACTTTGATTTTTAGTTCATCTAGTTGTCTTGATCCCCAACACAAAAAGCAGTTTGTTTTTCCTTCATTCTTACTTTGTTATCCAAGGTTTTTCATTCGGATTGATCTCAATTATTTTAGTTTGGACATGAAGCTGTTCACAAAAAAATCCTATTTATATCATCGTCCTCCTTAAAAATATTCCAATTCATGTGCCAGAAGAAGTTTGCAAATCTTGAATGGCCATCCCAAACTTTAACCACTTTCCTGACTAGTTTTACAGTTTTGAATTTTTGTCAATAGTTAGGGAGGAGATGTACAACATTATGACCAATTCCTGGTCAAATCAGAGACTTGTAGGAGTCAGAAATGGAGCAAAAACATTGATCCAGCGTATTGTCCCCACCAGTTGGTTTATCAACTGACCTAGGCCAGGATTTTGTTGAGCTCCCGATGTGGGCTACGTGGCAGGGGTGGGCGGGGGGGAAGGGTGGGGTGAGCAGAAGATCATATTGGCCCGATGCCGGGATTGCAGGGCCTGATCATCCTGCCACTCGGCAACTGGACCCAACTTTAAATATTTAAAAAAGGAAATGAATAAATTTAAATACCATTCACCGCGATCTTAACCGCTGTCCGGGATCTGACACACCTTCACTCTCCTGTCCAGGGGGGGGGAGGAGGGGTGACCTCTGCACTTTGTGCAGTTGGTGGGATGGAGAGGTCAAATCTTCAATCTAAGTGTTTTGTGTGGGGTGGGGGTTTTGAGGAGGAAGGAGGGGCGGCTATTTATTTTCATTATATGGTGGGGTATGGATCAGAAATGTATTTACAGTGTAGTGGGGGGGGGTTCAAATGTGTAGGTCTGGCACCCCTTTAAAAATGGTGCCTGCACAGAGGCAGCTGATGTTGTTCATGGCATTGCAGAGCCCACCCACCACGTGATTTGGTGAGTGTGGACCGCCCCGCATATTTAAATGAATCACCATGCGCTAGCTGTTGCGCATGACCCAGTCATATGGGCCGCCATTTTTTTCACCCTTGACAATAAAATTCAGTCCCTAGTGTAGTTACAGAGAACATCTCAAAGCCAAGTCACAGTAATTAATATTACCTAGGATGATCTTCAGATCTAGGGAAGCAGCAGCCATTTCTTTGACTGTTTTATAAACTGCTACCTCCCCTCTGTTAGTATCTGGTGGAATATGTACCAGAATGTGTAGTTCATTGAATTCATGGGGCAGATAGGTCTGAGTATTTGACTCATGACATCAGGGGGGGGGTGTGGCTTTACCCAGAATGCTCTTCTCTGCAGGGCCTCTTCCTCCCGTCATCAGGCCATCCTGCAGCAAGAAGTTAAAAATCTTACTCCAGCCATCGACCTGTGTGAGAGTGAATTTTTCAGCGTGGTGCTGGTGAATGCCGCCCTTGGCCACTGACCCCAAAATCAGGGTTTGAGTTACGGTATTCGGGGATGGGGTTTGAGAGCCATTAAGTTTTCTGGGACTTTGTTTGCTGAAGGATTTAAATGGAGTCAACAGCAACAACAGCTTATATTTATATAGCGCCTTTAACAGCATTGCAGGTCGTGGTGGGCGGGCCTGGAAAATGCCTCCGGGAGAGGCCCTCACAGGCATGAAAGCAGGAAAGGCCTCACTCCATATTACCAGCAGCGTTGAGGCCTCGTTATTTAAATATGTTAAAGGGTGCTAATGAATGAATTAATGCCTTACCTACTGCAGCTGGCCGTCCTGCTCCGATGTTCCAGTTATTTGCTGGGACTCGTGCCTTCGGATCTCTGTCTGGAGCTCAAATGCGGAACACCGGTGAGAAGTGGTAAGTTTTCAGGGTGAGGGGGAGCGGGCTCAAACTAACGTGATTGGTGGAGGGGGTGGTGGGAAGGGGTAAAGTTAAAAGTTTGTGAACTTTGCAGTGGGAAAGTTCAGGTACACAAGGTAAGTATTTTGTGGTAAACGAAGAGGGAAAGGAATGAGTGTGTCTGGAAACATGTAATTTTTTAAAGTCAATTTTATTGAATCTTCCCTTTAAAAAGTTAAATTACATTGAAGGGCTGGAAGCCCTTTTAAAATTGGCATCAGCAGCTGATCAATGGCAGTGTTGCCAGGGATAGCACCCACCCCCTGCACATCATTGGGGATGGGTGGGCAGTCTGCCCCGCCTCTGTAAATGAGCCACCGGGTTTAATATCGCGGCAGCTCCGCTGAGTGAATCCTACACGTGCACCCTGCCATCTTTGAAGCTCAGCGACGAGCTGGTAAAATGCAACCCAAAATGTCCCAAGGTACTTCACAGGAGCATTATAAAACAAAATATGACATTGAGCCACAAAAGGAGATATTCGGACAGTAACCAAAAGCTTGGTTAAAGAGGTAGGTAGATTTTAACAGGCGCTTGGTAGTACAGAACTTGAATATTGCTGTAAAGATTGACCTGTTGCTGAAGGTTTTTGTCTTGCACTGATCAGGACAAACACAAGAATGCCAAACTTTAAACGATCACAACAACCTATAGTACTGGAGTAAAAAGTGCTGATTGGTTGGCAGGTCAACTCTGACCGAGGCATTACCAGTGGAAAAGCAACGGGCAACTATAGGCTCCAGGCTTCTGGGTATTTCAAAAAAGGTGGAAGGCTTGAACATATTCCTTATATTTGCAGGGAACGGGTCCCTGCATATGAAGGAATGTCGCTTCTAGCAAGTGTAAATGAGCCACATTATGAGCTCAACTGATCATTTAAAATTGGATGTTAGTATAGCTATTAGTGCATTCAGGATTGTTCAAGTACTGCCCAATCGCGGAATCACATCTAACGGTACATGTTTTGGGTTTTGCATGTGCAGGCTGGTTATTACGAACAGCTGAAGGAACATGTTCTTGGGATGTACAGCCTGTGTACCTGGCATTGCACCGGCACTGAAATTCATAGAAGATGTTGTTCAATTGTATGGTAGGTAGAACATCATCTTAGATTGACGGCAGCATCCTATTAGTGGAAAATGACACTTGTATTGCCACTGCACAGTAGCAGCGTGAAATGGCTTGATTAACCTGTTCAAATTTTTCAGATGCTTTTCCTTTTCAGGTGTGAAAGTGACAACCTTTGACCCATTTGTGCAATACACAGCGAACAATGATCTGATCGGGATAGCCGTTGTCCCGCAGGATAGCTTTGATGCGCTGTGTATCTACGTCAAGCTTGCAAGGTGAGTAAATAGCTCAGGCCCCATTTACAAAATTGCTAAGGGAAATCTTATAGCTCGGTAGGTAGGTTTAAAGGAGTGTCTTAAAGGAGGAAAGCGGGGCAAAGAGGTGTGGGGAGGGTATTCCAGAGCTATGGATGTAGGCAACTGAAGGCGTGGCTGTTGCATTATTGCTTTGATGTAGCAATAAGGTACCAAACAACCTTAAGTTGAGTGGTTATAAAACAGCGGGTTGTTTATTGTAAAGTTACAAGAAAGCTTTATCATACGTGTCTGACTAGGGGTCTTAGACAATTCCAAACAGCTAATCAAATGTTAGATGACATCACTTCCTGTGATGCTGTGTGGCATACTTATACTGTATAAGTGGTATAAAATAGTGGCCACCAATGGTGGACAGGAGGCAGGGTAAAATCAGGGATGCACAAGAGGCCAGAATTCGAATTAGAGGAGTCCCGATATCATGGAGGGTTGTGAGACTGGAGGAGATTAGAGATAGGGGAGGGTGAGCCCATGGAGGGATTTGAAAACTATGAAAATTTTTAAAAATCAAGACATTGCTTGACCAGGAGTCACTGTAGGTCAGAGAGCACAGAGATCTTAGGAGAACAGACTTGGTGTAAGTTAAGATATGGGCAGCAGAGTTTTGGATGATCTCATGTTTACGGAGAGCAGTATGTGAGAGACTAACGAGGAGTGCGTTAGAATAGTCAAAACTAGAGGTAATGAAGGCATGAATGAGGGTGGAAGCTCATCTCGGGGTCAAATATGACATCAAGGGAGAAATATTATGGCCGTGATGGGGGTCTTGGCTCCTTCCGGAAGGCCTGCCGGAATTACATGCCAATCAGACGTCACTGGTGGGCCTTTCACAGATCAGGACCCTGGGGGTGGAAGTCCCACCAGCCGAGAGCTGCTGGCCAATCAAAGGCTGGCAGTTCTTCTGCTCAGCAGCATCATCAGGGATTGGTGGCTGCTACGAGAAGGACACCCACCTGAGGCCTGAGTCGGCGCTGAATCCCGGACTCGGGTGAGTGATGGTGGAAGTCGTGGGGAGGGGGGTGTAGGGGCTCTCAGCAGCCCCCTTCTTGAAGCCGGGTCCCTTGGTCAGACACAGTGCCTTTGAACGACGGACCACCCCACCCCCCAAGAGCTGGCAAACCGCACAGGTTTGTATGTCATCCTTCCCACGTGGTGACAGGCCTGCCTGCTGCTGCGTTAATACCAACAGCAGCAGGATGAGGCCCTTAATTGGGTATTAATTGCCCCTTAAGGGCCTCAAGCAGCAGCAGGCGGGAAGATTGTCCAGGGACCTTCCCACCACAGACAATCGGGGTGGAGGCGGAAATGCAGTGGGGTCCCCATCCGCCACCATCCCACCCAATTAAATGCCCTCCCTGCCTCCAAAATTGCCATGTGGAGAATATAAAATACAGCCCCAAGTTTGCAAAAAGATTAGCTCAATTTGCCAGGGAGAGGAATAGAGTCGGTAGCTAGGTAACGGAGTTTGCAATGGGGGACAGAAAACAATGGCTTCAGTCTTCCCAGTATTTAATTGGAGAGGATTTCTGCTCATCCAATACTGGATGTCAGATAAGCAGTCTGATAATTTAGCAACAGTGGAATAGTCTAGAGAAGTGGTGATGAGGTAAAGCTGGGTGTTGTCAGTGTACGTGAAAACTAACACTGCTTTCAGATGATGTTGCTGAGGGCAGCACGTAGATGAGAAATAGAAGAGGGGCCAAGGATAGATCCTTGGGGGACACCAGAGGTGTCAGTCACATCGGATGTAATTTGTGACTTTGATAAGAGCGGTTTCAGTACTGTGGCAGGGATAAAAACCAGATTGGAGGAATCCAAACATGGGACCAGATTTTGTTCCCAGCCCGATGGCAGGTTTTGTGGCCGGTGGTGGTCGGGGCGCTGGAGAAGCAGTGCAGCAACAGCTGCCACGGACCCAATACCAGTATTGCTGGGCCCAATCTTCCCAGCACCGGGGAAGCTCTGCTCCTCTGTGATGGGACCCATGATCTTCCCATTCGTTCCCGATCTTCAGTGCAACAGGCAGCACTCAGGCACCTTCACTTTCCTGTCCAGGAGAAGCTGGCACCATCGAGGAGGGGAAGGAGTCAACTCTGCATTATTTAGGGCTGAATTTTACCGAGCCCCCGACATTGGAGAGTCATGGCAGGGGGCCTGGAAAATACAGCCAGGAGAGGCCTGCCAAGGGCCTCAACGTTGGGAAGGCCTGGTCCTATATTACCGGCAGCAGTGAGGCTTTGTGGTGGCCTGCTCGGCACCAGGGACATCTGTTAATTAATTGAAATGAATGAATAAATATTCCTGCTGCAACATTCCACTTGCTTGTCAGAACTGCTGCGCATTCAGATCTCCGTTTGGAGATCTGAGGTGGAATAATGGTGGGGAAGGGGCAGGAGTTAAGTTTTCAGGGCTGGGGGAGCAGGGTGAAAACTTCACAGTTGGGCTAGAGGGTAGTGGAAGAGTGTAAAGGTCAGAGTTAATGAACTTTGGTGGCTGGGGGTGGGGGGTAAGGTCAGTTTTTGCGGGGGGGGTGGTGAGGGCTACTAATAAATTGTTTACTCATTGGAGAAAGTCTTGAAAACCTTTATTAAAATACTCATTTTAAATTTATACAGCCTATTTTTACACCCTTTAAAAATGGAACCTTTTTTTATTCATTCATGGGATGTGGGCGTTGCTGGCTAGGTCAGCATTTATTGCTTAACCCTAATTACCCTCAAGAAGGTGGTGGTGAGCTGCCTTCTTAAACCACTGTAGTCCATGTGGGGTAGGTACACCCACAGTGCTGTTAGGAAGGGAGTTCCAGGATTTTGACCCAGCGACGGTAGAGGCATTGCTCTTAGTGAAACAGTTGGTGACTAGTATTTACCCATCTTAGCTTAGAGATTCCTTTCCAACATTTGCTTTAAACTGACTATGTCTATCCTCAGCCTTTTTTCATTTACCCTTTGTCAAATGTACATTATCCCACAGAGATTGATTATCTATGCAACATTCAATTTGGATTGTCTTTTCAGTCTTTTATATAACGTTTCTTCCAAGATCTTGGACAAATAATGCCACATCAATAGCATCCACAAGTGCAAGAGTTTCAGCGGCTAGTGTGCTCTTCACTCTTATTTTCTTGGCCTCTCGTGCCATTGGTCAATTTTTCCCCATTTTCTCGCAAAAGGAATATCACAAACCCCCCTAAACTGGAAAATCCATCACCAGGCTTTGCATGCGAGGCACCGTTAAAAACAATTAATTCCATCTTTTTGGAATCACCCAAAGCAGGGAGCTTCAGCATACACTTCTCTATTTAATTTTTTAAAAATGTTTTGTTCACCCTCAGGATGTTTCATCACAAGACTAAGTTCTAACACTTAAAACTTGCATCTGGTCTCGTCTGTAACGCTAACCAATTGAGCTGTCCGACAAGACTCCTTAACTGTTCCATTTCACCCTTGGACACAGCTGCATCTTTGTCCCAATCTGGTGCAACCAAATGTGATAGTTGAAATTTTCCAAGTAATAATGTTGCTGTAAAACTGTATCCGACTCACCCAGCTTTATCTCCAAACCCACATATTTAAAAGTCCCAGAAGCTCGACTGCCAATTTTAAATTCTGCCGTAATGCTATGAATAACATTCTTTTCAAACTCATTAGTACCACCCCGCACAAAAAAAAAAAATCATCCACATGCATTATAAAGATATCAGAAGGTTTTCCATCATAGTGCCCACGACTAGGCCCACATCAATTTTGAAAGCCAGTAATCATGGAGTCCTCCATTCTCTATCTCTGCAGAATTTCTAATTTGTGAAATGAAGGTAGCTGGAAACTATTGTTCTCCCAAAAATTTCTTTAGGGCTGCAGTTATTTGCTCAAAAAAAGGAGAGAATCTGTACCATGGAACTGAACCCATGACATATTCTTCCATGGACTGATTGTCCGTCGTCTTATTTATCAAAAATCGACCTCATAGGCTTCCAACAAATCATCTTTTTTGTAAATCTGGTCCATAAATTATATTAGAATTGGCAATCCCTCGTCAGTAACGTTCAGTTCTGAAAATACTGGATTTCTAATCTTGCTTTTTCCTGGTAAAGACAAAGCCAAGCCCATACCCTGCTTCCTGTTGGTTAGGGAAGTGACCTACGTCCACATTTCCACCTCATCCATTATTCATATGGTTCCAATTCCGAAAAGATCAGCGGGAAATCATAGTTCAAGAGCCTGCAGCACGATTCAGCCATTTCACTCTAAAAGCCACCAGGAGCCTTGCTTTGGTTAGAGACAGAAACTGTTTTTTCCTTTATATTCCCACCTGAAGAGATCAAAGTTAATTCTCTGCTACCATGTTAAACAGGCAGAAGTCCAGTCACCAAAATGAGGAAGCCAATGACACTCTGATCCACAACTGTTTTATTGACAATTCATAGTTCAGTACAAACATCAGTTCCCACTCTTTCCTTCTGGACTAACTCTGTCCACAGGCAACTCCCCAACTGGGCAAAAACCCAGCCCTTAAATACAAAACTATAATGAGCATCACCTGCTCTCTATTAACACCGAAATGAGTCCTCTTTAATTAAAGGGACCAGCATTTTCAATATTGTCAACTGTCCCATGCATTTGTCCCCTTCTCCACCAAGTTGTCTCCCTCCTCCCTCCTTCAGCGGAACCACTTTTGATCTTCTCTTGACTGCAGGGAGAACACGAGATAATTCAAATGTTTATATTGCTGGGAGGGAGGGGAGTGGGTGACAACCCTCTGGTACAGTTGTGTACTGTGTAAAACTTTAAAACACTGAGTCTTATAGTTCATTTTGACCCATGAATTAGAGAGCAAATTGATGACTCACTCAAAAGGTTGTTATACTTAATGGGTTAGTTTATTTGTACCCATGATTACAGATTTAGAACGGGCGCAATTTGCAGTAATTACAGAAAATGATTAGTTAAGAGGTTGAGAAAGAAAAATAAAATAAATTTTTTTAAAACTGCTTTGTAACTCTAAATGCTTCAACAATATCTGCATCGGAATGCTCAGATATGCACCCAATAATTAGTCGTATAATCACCCTGAAGCTCCTGTTCATTGCAAATCTCCTTCCTACACTTGTTCGGATCCCTCCTGTTAACTACAGCAATGGTCTCCGATGTTTTCAATCTTTTATACCCCTTTTTCAGATTTGGCTTCCTATATTGACAGGAATTAGATCCATGTTGGAATCAACCGAACAAAAGAATAGCGTTCACAAAGCAACCGCAACGATAAAAATCGATGAACAAGATTTCACCTCAGTTTTTTATTTTAATTTCACAGTCAAATCAAAATCAATATGAATTATCTTATTAGGTAGTCCCTGGGGTTTGAGGATGACTTGCTTCCACTCCAGTTCAATGGGTTCTGGGATGGCTGGTTAAGTCCAGTGTGTGATCTGCAGGCTCTGCCACATGAGGGGCAGGTGGTGTTTGAAGGGTCAGGTAGATCAGTAGTTTGGAGGTTTCTGCAATCCCTCCAACACCTGGACTTTGCCTCCACATGTTCCCAATGAAATCCCTCGAGGTGTACGATGCTTTCCTGAATGAGCTTTCTCCATCTAGGACAGTCACGAGCCAGGGACTCCCACAAGTTGATGGGGATGTTTTATCTCTTCAGGAATGCTTTGAGGACATCTCTAAAGTGTTTCCACTGTCCTGGGAGTCTCCTGCCGCGACCAAGTTCTGAATAGAACAGCTGCTTCGGGAGTCTGGTGTCAGGCATGTGAATGAATGACATGTTCCACCCAGCAGACCCTGGTTTTGGGTGATTAGTGCCTGATGCTGGGAAGTTTGGCTTGGGAGAGGACGCTGCTGTTGGACAACCTTTCCTGCCATCGGGTTCCTGTCATCAGATTTGGAGGACCTTACGGAGGCACCTCTGGTGGTACTTCTCCAGTGCTTTGAGGTGCCTGCTGCAGGTTGTCCAAGTCTCTGAAGCATGTAGGAATGCAGGGATCACTGCTGCCTGGTAAACCATGATCTTAGTCTTGGGTTTGAGATCCTGATCCTCAAATACTGTCTTCCTCAGTTGGCTGATGATGAACCTCATCGTCTATGTCTGCCTTCACCGAGAGGAGGCTCCACATTTTCCAAGATCTTGCCATTGATCTTGATTGACGGGGGAGGTGTTGGGAACTGGTTGGAAGAGGACCTTTGTTTTCCCAGTGTTTAATGAAAGACCCATTTTCTCATGCGCTTCAATGAAGGAGTTGATAATGATCTGGAGCTCAGTTTCAGAGTAAGTGCATACGCAAGCATCATCTGCATACTGAAGCTCGACAACTGAGGTTGGAGCGATTTTTGTTTTGGATTGAAGATGGTGTAGGTTGCAGTTTCCCGTCTGTTCTGTAGATTTTCTTCACACCTGCAGGTGGTTTGCTGGAGGTGAGGTGTAGCATTGCAGCGAGGAAAATGGAGAGTCAGTGCGATGACACAGCCTTGCTTGACCCCAGTCTTCACTGAGATAGGGTCTGTGATGGTTCGGCTGGTGAGGATCACACCTTGCATGTCATAGTGGAGTAGATGGAGGATGGTGACAAACTTCTGAGGGCAGCCAAATTTGAGCTGGATGCTCCATAAGCCTTCGAAGTTGACAGAGTCAAAGGCTTTTGTGAGGTTGGAAAAGGCCATGTACAGTGGTTGGTGTTGTTCCCTGCATTTTTCTTGATTTGTTGCGCAGTGAAGATAGTGTCTGTGGTGCCTCTCGATGAGCGAAAGCCATGCTGTGACTCCGGAAGTCCAGTTTCTGATACGGGTAGTATAATCTGTTAGAATGTTAATCATTGCCTCAGTTTGTAACTAATAGTTTATCTGAAAACTCAATAAACTTAGCTTTATCTCAATAAAATCGATTCACAACAAGCTTTGTGCTGCCAAGTGTGTTCCCAGCCAAGAAGGAGGCATAAAATACCCCTATCTTATCAAATCTTACACCACTCCAGCCAGTTGTGATGATGATTCTTCATTCTAACCTTCTGGTTCAACTTCAGACTTCTTTCTCTTACTCTACTCCTGTCATAACTCTCTTCCTGTCTTGATTGTTTCTCTTCTACTGACTGTACTAAATGTGGTCTCAGCAATGAAAACCTTGTTCTGGGCTGTCTTCTGAGAAACAATTCAGCTGGCGTTCTGCCAGTAGTAATGTGAGGGGTGTTACGATAGGTAAATTTAAAAGTCTGCGATCCAATGAAAACTGACATTTCCTCAGCCTCAGTCAGCTGCTTGGGCGCGAGTGCAGTACTGTCACCAAATTGTGACCCACACTTTAAGGCAGAATGGATTCCCACCGAGGTGACAGTATCTGCACTGGTGGAAGGTGCATTAGTGTCCTGGAACGCTGCTTCCTCAGAGTCTGGCTCTGCCTCCGAACTGTGGGAGGTCGTCTGCACAGCCGGGGTCAGCTCTAGGCTTTCACCTAGAAGACATAATGGGAAGAGGACATTGTTAGTCTTGATGTAGCACATTTCACAATTGCAGCAGCATTGCATTACAGAACCGACATTCCACAGTGCGCATCTTTAATATCAGTTGGACGTCTGCTCACATTGGACCCTGATGTCAATTTGGCCAAATGAGCTGGTGCCAGCTGCAGGGCCTCCTCCTTGGCATCTGTGAGCGTTTGCATCTATGGAGGACCTCCACAGGTGTGTGATGACTCCCTCAAATTGTGGGCCGTCTTCGCCTGGAGGAGCAAGGAGGCAGATGTTAACAGTGGCATTTCAACAGGGCGACACATGTCAAAAGAAGGTTGCTGGCCACAAATGTGCTCTGTGTGCTATACTGAGTGAGCCAATCATAAAGGCCTGCTCGGGTATGAAATTGAAACCTGACTCAGGCCCGACCCAACCACATACAACCTGACCCAGGCCCCGAGTCCTTTGATTTTTTTTCCCGCGCCTGACCTGACCCAACTACCGTAATAAAGTTAATTATATCAAACAGGTTATTGTGCTCTCCCTGATCAAATGTTGTGATCCTCCCTTCCGGCAGCACGTTTCCCGCCTTGACGTCCCGGCTGAATGTTCAAATTTTGAAAATTACTTCCCTTCCTGAGAAAGGCAGCACTGTGTCCACGTCCAGCCGGACCCGGAAGAGAGACCCAACCCGACACATGTTGGGTCAGGTCGGGTAGTCATGCTTTAGCTGCTCTTGGGTGCCATTCCCTGAGCACCAGGCAAGGGTAAGTTGTGCCATACATTGCACCATTCATGGTGCTTATTTCCTCCCCGCCCAACCTCCTGTTCTGCGGCATGGCAGTGGCACACATATGCCCCTATATGTGGGTGCACCCAGTTTCAGTGGAGCCCTGATAGATATTGGCACTTACTCTTGCACTTCTTAGCAGGTTATTCATCCTTTTGCGGCACTGCACCCAGTTGTGGCGGATGGCATCATGGCTACTGACCTCCTGTGCCACCTCCAGCCAGGCTGCCTTGGTCAGGCAGGAGGACCTCTTCCTGCCATTGCTAGGGAAGAGGACCTCCTGCCTTGCCCGCACAGCCTGGAGGAGAGCGGTCAGGGAGGCATCACAACCGTGGTTTAAATAGGGACCCATCACATGACTCTCAGCTGTGCCAGCTTCCAACACAGCGGCAGCTGTCCTGCCCCTCCACCTAATATGGGGGGAGCTGCGCGTGGCCTCTATGGTAATGAGCCCCTGCGCGTAATATTGTGGGGGCTCTGTGGCGGGCACTGAGTGCAAGCGCATTGCTGAGTTGAAACTGCGATGCGCTTATAAAATTCAGCCCATACGCTCAAAAATGATGCTTAACCGGTTTCTTTTTTTTTAAATGATGTTTTTTAAAATTAACTCTTTCTTAAGAATAACTAAATAAGTCAGTCTTTGTGGGTTACATTCCTGATGGGTGAGGCATCCTTGTGTGAAAATAATCAAACGCTTCTCGAAGTCTTCACATGGATTTGATGAAATAGTCTTTCAATAGGTAGGCATTCAAAACACTTCGGCTGCAGCAGGCATCAAACACCGGCGAATTCCAGAAAATACAATCAGGCAAGAGAGATTCAATCTTGGGCTTGGAAGTAAAGAAAATGAGTTTTGCTACCTTCAGCAATACAAATGGACTCTTCAATAAAAAAAGGCTTTTTTTCTCCTTAGGGCATTAACTCGGCCTGTAGCTCCTTGTAGAATTGCTGCTGGCAGAGAATATTGACAGCTCTTCAGTAGCATGGCTCACTACAAAGTCTCTCAAAAACTGGTTTCAGCCAGTTTTACACAGTTTCAAATTGAAACATTATACCTGTGACCTCTGCTTCCTGTTGTGGCCTAGGGAAAGTCTTAAAGGCGCACTGTTTTCAGATAGAGTCTTAAAGGCACACACGTTTTTAATCCAAGGGGGAAAAAAAGTTCTGTGACAGTATGATGTAACTCATCCTTGTCTAGCCTGTGACCCAAGTACTCTATAGAGTTTTGAAACATTTCACATTTGTGTGCCTTCATCTGAACTCCATCCTCACTTTTCCAAACATTGGAGCACCTCTTCCAGTCTGTGATCATGGGTCTACTGGTTTGGAGCTGAAATAAGTTTGTCATTCAAATAGCATATTACTCCCTCCATTCCTTGCAGAATTTGGTTCATCACCCCTTGGAAAATTCTGGAGGCTGAAGAAAAACCAAATGGCAAGTGAAAGTGAAATAGACAGATGTGTGTATTGGTAGTCAAGTCAACTCATCGTGTAACTCAATAGGCATTTGTCAGATCTAAATTTGAAAATTTATGGCCTCCTGTCAACATTGTGAACAGATCCTCCATGTTTGGCAAAGTATCGGGTGGATTAGATTCCAGTAGCTGATTTACAGTTACCTTATAATCAACACATATTCTTACACTACCATTTGACTTTGGTACTACTGCTATAGGAGTAGCCCAATTACTCTGCTCTACCTTAAAGATAATTTTCTCAGTCTCAAGTCTTCTCAATTCTTGCTCTACCTTCTCTCTTAGAGTGTTAGGGTACTGAACATGACTTGCAATGAACTGGCCTTGTGTTCCTCTAAACTCTCACTACAATGATGGGCAATTTTACACATTGTTCATTGTATGTGACAGAAACCCACACATGCCCAATTATGGGAATTTTCTCTTCTCCATAACTGCGTAACTTTACCTGTGATTTTTCCAGTTGATGTTGACTCAACTTTTCACGATACAGCGACTCAGAAATCACACTAAACGATGCACCAGTGTCGACCTCCATGTTTAACGGAGCTCCACCCAACGCTACTTGGACCATGATGCCTTACGCATTTCCACTGGATATCCTTATGTTTCTGATTATATGGATCTCAAATGGCCCTCATCAAACTGCTGCTGTTCGACAACCGAATGCAGCAACTGACATTTCCTCCTGCCAGCATTTTCTCCGTTGACCTTGTGATATGCCTTGGCAAGATGACCCTTCTTGCTGCTGTAGTACTCTGCCTTCATAAATGGACAATTCTGTGCCTAATGTTGGACTAAGCATCGGTAACAGGACTGTTGTACTACTGCTACTACCCTGATATCCTTCTCCCATTCTCTTACTAGTAACACCCACATGACCACCACCGCTGCCATCATTGGGGCTTTCTGCTTATTCGTCTGCAGCTTACCTTACTTCAGCAGATGACTGACGATTATTAACTTTCACTTCTCTCAAATCACATTTAGCCATGCCCATGGACAATGCTGTTTGACAAGTTATGTCAAAAGTCAACTTTGCAATGTCATAAGCTTAACTGTGGGTGCGCTCACTTTTTAAGCCTCAAACAAATCTGTCATGCAATGCACTTGAAACTCTCCAAAGTTACAGTGAATTGACAGCTTTTTCAAGGCCACACTAAACTGTCCAATGTTCTCATTGGGCAGCTGATTCCTTGTTCCAAAACGATAGCTTTCTGCAATCAAAATGTCCTTCAGCAGCGTGTCCTATGGCTTTGCTGGGTGAGCAAGTTGTTGAGCGTCTCATACACCTCCAGGCCTGTTTCAATCAAAAATATTGCTCTTTTCCTTTTGGACACTGCCTGGTTGACTGCTGGATATCAGGATATTTGAGGATAATGTTCATGGTAAAAAAACATCTGGAGCCGCTCCACGTACGCATGAAGACACCCTCGGTCGCTGCCGTACTCCCCCAGTCGTCTGATAATTCCCTTAGGCGCAGCTATCTTGGAATTCAGTCCACCCACGTGTACTACCTAATTTTTGTTGGACCAGATTTTAAGGCCAGAATTTTACGCCACTCACAGGAGCGGGCTGGAGGTGAGGGTGCCTTAAAATTGAGTGGAAGGTGAGGGGTGCCTTTCCTGTCGCCTTACTGCCCCTGCTGCAATTTTACCAGCAGTGGAGGCGGTGACAGTCAGTCTGCCTGCCCCAGGCCAATTAAGGCCTTTAAGCAGCCAATTAATTGCCACTTAAGGGCCTCCTCCCACTGCCATTGGTATATTACCAGCAGCAGGTGGGCAGTTCAGCAGCCCAGAAGGCTACCCTGTAAAACCTGGCAGCTTCCTTGCGGGCTGCGGGGCAACTCTCCTGATAGGGCACCCTGTGCCCGACAGACAGCTCCCACTGGATCACCTCCCCCACCCCCACCCCCAGCCACTTGAGCGACCCTCCACCCCCCCCCCCCAGCTTGCCGGGGCCCAGCTGATTGTCCCTTGCAAGCCCCCACTCACTTACCTGTATTCCAGGGCCATGTCCATCTTGCCAGTCCTGGCTGGGTGCAGTCCCAGCAGTGGCCACCTTTCCTGGTGTTGCTGTCGGGATTGAACAGCTGTCAGCCCACTGATTGGCCGGCAGCTCCTGTCGGCGGGACTTGCTGCCTCAGAGGGGTGGCAGTCCTGCCTGAGGCCAGGTCAGGGCCTGGGCCACGTAACATTATGGTGTGGCTTCCATTCTGGGCAGAGGCTGGCTCACCACAGACCTATTTTGTGAGTGGGCAGGGCCTCTGGCCCAACACAAAATTCCGATCTAAGACTTTTCTCAAACAAAGAACACAAGTCCCTCATTTGGTTAGCTGGGAACTGCTTCAACATTTTCAGCTCAGGAATCCGCAATCCTATTCTCATTGCCAAACTGTCAATCTTCCCTGACAAACATCACTTGTGAGTACAACAAGGAGATAGGGGTAAAAGAGACTGGTTCAATCTGTTTTTTCTTACACACATGAATGATCACAAAATGGCACTCCTACACCACCCCATCGCCGGGGCCTGGCTGAATGGTTCTGGTGCCCCTGACCCCACACTCTTCTCCTGGGGTCTCCGGACTCTTTGGTACTGCAGGGCATCCTGTAATCCCCAGCAGTCGCCACTGCTCCCAGTTGTTGGATTAGATATTGCTACACGATGACCACACAATAGACCATGGATGTGGAATCCATGGTTATCTATTGATGTCTGGATGTGTATCATTCTGTTATAATGTGGCTACTTGATACCTTCTTTGTCTCAGATTGATGGTTCCAGAATGGGTATAGTCGACATTTCTTAGTCTGGAATGTATCCTTTTGTCCTTTCGAGACAGTGAAGCAGTGTTAGAATATAGACTGCATTTGCTGACAATGCTACCGCTAGGGGGCGCTGTTGTGGCACATGCGCAAATGAGCATGCGCCACTAAAACGTCACAGACTGCGACTTCAGGCAGCTGCCAGGACTAAAGATGGCACTGCTCAAATAATCAAACTGAGGCAACCTAACAAACACGTCAGCACACAATGGCGGAGTGAGAGAGCGAACGAGCTGGCTGGGGCGCGGGCTGGGGAGGGGGGTAGCGGGAGGGGGGGGGGAAGCGGGCCTGGTAGGAGCGGAGCAGTGGGCGAGCGAACGGCCCGGTGACGGAGGGAAGCGGAGCGGCCGGAGACAGCAGCGTGAGGGGGGGTGCGTTATTCTACGCATGCGCCATAAATTTGCAACGGCAAAAGACTTGCCGAACTTACCCGCACCCAGCGACACCAAGGTCTTCGGCCGTTCACTCCCCGTGGCTCTCCACTGCCTCTCGCTTCCGGCCCTCTCCATCCAGCCGTTCTCTCCAGGTGCAGATCCCCCATCCAGCCACTTTCTCCCCTACTTC
Source organism: Heterodontus francisci (assembly GCF_036365525.1). Classification (NCBI taxonomy): domain Eukaryota; kingdom Metazoa; phylum Chordata; class Chondrichthyes; order Heterodontiformes; family Heterodontidae; genus Heterodontus; species Heterodontus francisci. Next base: position 18,238,050 of record NC_090389.1, on the reverse strand, counting down.
TCAACTGTACTTCAGGCATTGCAGCTCTCTGGTCCCTGCCGTTTGCATCCCTCTCTTCAGGAGCTTCTGAACTTTACCCCCTCCCTCTTCCCCTTCACAACCCCCTCCCTCTTCCCTCTCCCCCCACCCCAAGGACCACACCGCAGTTGAATATCTGAAGTGCAGTTGCAAAGTCAGGAAAATAACATCAAAAACCTCAACAATTCCAGGTTTAATTTTTGAGAAATTTTATTAAGTGCATTAAACATTCGAGGCACTGCTGTGCATGGATACATGAGTGTTGTGTTGCCAGCGTTCCCGTGAGACAGACAGGCCGAGTCTCTGCTATGCAGAACTAAAGAGATTGTTCCTGGAGAGCCTTGTGGTGAATGAACGCGTGGCTCTCTATTCCACTACTGTATTGTCCATGTGAAGAAGGCAAAGTCACAAGAGTCTTCAGCTCAGTCTATTCTTGATGAATGTTCCCCAAACGCATCCCAATGTGCACTCTGACTTCATCCATAAATGCAAGGTTCCTTTCCGTATCGTGACAAGCTCCGCAGCATGATCCAGTTGCCTTCGTTGCTTGAATGCTGACCTTAAGTCTCAAGGATTGTTCTCTCAAGGGCATGTTTTACGTGAAAAGAAATAAGGAAAGAACATCAGTGTCAGAGCTTCCCTCCTCCAATGAAATTACTGTTGAGCATGCTTTATGTTCTGCAGTAAAGGCATGTACTGATAACACCGCCAATGAATCACTTAGTACCCAACTCAGCTGTAGGAGTCAGGATGATGTTACTGCCCCTATCTCGTGATGGTTCAATGCTGCTCTCAGGGAAAACATGAATGATGTGAGGGTGCTGGAAAAAGAAGCACATTTCTTTTGGACTATGAACATAAAACAGGCCATTTAGCCCAGCTGTTCCCTGTTGTGGTTATGCACTCGTGCGCCTTCCTATCCGCTCCCATTTAATCCTGCCTACTACTATCAGCATCACCTTCCATTTCTTTCGCTCTTATCTACCTTTGCCTTCAAGCAACACTGAGGATGGAGAACGGTGTGGCTGCACTCCCACCTCACCAGTTGTGTACTCCGCAAGAGCATTCACATTTGTGCTACCATTGGACACGGCATGCTTGTTTCTTTCAGTGCTCAGTCTCTTCTTTCTGAATGTTCCCCAAGTGCTTGACCGCTTTGGATGCCCTCTCTGCTTGACAGGCAGCAGCTGGCAATTGCGGAGTCTCACAAGGCTCTGCATGGTTGTTTCAAGGGCGGATGGGGAAACGTGGCTGTGTGTCCATGTGCACGGCTCTAATGGGTGCAGGAACAGAGCAATTTACAACAGGGACTGGAGCATATGTACTGCCTGCACACAGCCCCAGACATGCAGTGCCCCAGACAATGGAAATGTTTTTGAGCAGTTTACAACAGGGACTGGAGCACATACAGTGCCCCAGACAATGGAAATGTTTTCAGAGCAATTTACAACAGGGACTGGAGCACATGCAGTGCCCCAGACAATGGAAATGTTTTCAGAGCAACTTACCTTGGAGCAATCTCCTCTTTCTAATAAAAATGAAGCAGACTGAAATCTCCAAAACGACTAAATAATTGTGATAAAATGCCCGACGAAACCTCTCCTCCTTCCACTTTCAGAAACTCGCGCCGAAGCTTTGACGCATGCTTGAATATCAGAAGGTTGACGCATGCGAGAATACCCGTTGGCGTTGCATAAAGCGCATGCGCAGAGGCCGACCAGGTGCGTTGCCCGAAGAAGCACACGTCACGCGATGACATCATCGGCGCATGCGCAGAGAGCAGGAGACCGTCTGCGCATGTGCGCACCGTGGCACAGCCTGAAGACATCAGTGGCAGGCTGCGTTGTCAGGAATCACTTTGTTGAATATATTTGTCAGCTCATCTGACCTTCGGCGGTCATCTTTGCAGCACAGAGTCCACTTCTTTAAAGGAGAGTCAATTTCAAAGAGTCCACATTAAATAAAGTTTGTATTGTTATGACCGGGTGAGCAAGGGGGTTGGGGGGGGGGGGGTTCTCGCTGCCTTCACCTGGTCTTATTGTAACAGGGTTTAATTTTAAACACACTGTTTTGAGCTCCCCTTTTTGTAAATCCATGTTCACAGTTTCCAATTATCAAGCAAATAACTGAGCACAAACAGGCTTTCTTTAGTTTAAAGCAGAAAGATGAAATTTATTAAACCTTAAACTTAACTCTAATATGGTTCATGCCTGCGGATATATGACGCGCCCACACTAGCATGCATATGCGATATAAACATGCAAGATAGGGATAGAAAAGAGTCAAAGAAGAGATAAGTAGAACAGTTTGAGGCAATATCTTGTTACTGTTTCTCAAACTCGCTGTAGTCCTTAACTGAAGTTATATTTTTGTGTTTTGTTGGGGCCCAGTAATCTTCTTAAAACTTCGTTCATGTGACAAACCTTTTTCTCTTTGAGTTTCAAGTCTTCAATGGTTTCAGTTCCCTGAGAGATAGACAGGCAGGAGGTGTTCTTAGTTCCAGGAACGCACACTGCATTCTGCCTGGCAATTCCTTTGTTTGGGAGTTCAAATTCAAAAAGCTCCCAGGATGCTCTGCAGGTTAGTCATGTGACTAGTTCTTTATAGGAACAGTCTCTTCACATCCCTTGTTGGAGGCTCAAATTTCTCTGCCCCAGCCAGCTAGCCATGTGACTAAAGCTAGTCTGACCACTTCTGTGTATTGGAGAGCAACTGCGGGATCTCCATTGTTTCAACATTGTCTGTTACCATGGAAATGTCTTTCCAATCAGAGATTGCAATTTTTAAAGTTTTAATGTTCATGTAGTGAAATAATGTGTGCCTCAGTCTTGGCAGGTGGGAGTTTGTCTGACAGTATCTTAAAAGTAGGAATATGATATGTCTTTACTGGGCATGACACTTATGTTCTCCATGCATGTGCACCTCTACAGAGATTTCTTTCCTCTGGGGTGCTTTATTTACAGGCAGTGGGACAAACCAAACCTCCGGTAAATTTTCGTGTCCACTAGCCAGGTAGAGCTTTAGGCACATTCCCCCATCATTGATGGAGAGGAAGTTATGCTTCACTATGGCGTATTGATGTGCTTAAAATTGCACCATTGAACCCAACATAGCATGTGCACATTCCCGTTTCCATATCCACCTAATACTACTTGTCAGCAGTGGAGGCAGTTTGTACTCCAAATAAGATGGTTTCTAACTATGTCAACATCTCTGCAATTATCTTGCCACTCCCTGTGTAGTAATGTCTGTGTTCTTAAGTCTTCATTAAATGATAACCGCAGGCTTTACATTCAGATTCAACACAAACACTATTTATTGTCTTACTTATCTCACATCCAAGTCCAGATTTTTTCCTTGCTGGTGTGCATGTACTCTTTGCAAGCCATGTGCTGAGTGTGCCTCAAAATGATGTCTCCTTATATATGTCTGATGATTTCATTGGGTGCATCAGTGGTCTGATCTCCTAAAGGTGAAGTCACCACTACACTACATTACACCCTGGAAGGTATCTCCTCCATATGCTTACATCTATTCTCCATTGGTTAAATCGATGAGCCTCCTTTCATAGTACCCACCATCATTGTCAGCATGAAGTCCAACAACTGGACAGGGTTGTAGGCCCTTATACACTGGGAGATCTGGTCTTTTATGATTCGCATTGCAGTGCATAGTTTGTATTATTGTTTCCATGAAGAGGCAAGCCTTGTCTGTAGCAGTCTTTGGTCGTTTAGCCATGCGGCATATTTGAGGTAGGTGGCATACCTTCTGCCTGTGGCATGCTGTCAGTTTGGCATACTTCCACGGAAGATCCTCACTAGTATGAACATGTACCAAATCTTTAACCAAACCCAACAAATGGGACCGATGTTCCCGACTAATGCAGTTCTTTCCATCCCATGAATATCTCTGGATACCTTGTCGTAGATGGAAAACAGGATAGAAAATTACTCTGGGAAAACCTCTTGCAAACTTTGACGTTTGCTGTCATCGGTGAGGAAAACAACTGGGCCACATTGTCCTCTTCCTTTACAAGGTGTTGTCTGGGATGATCTGCGTATACAGCTTTAAAGCTGGGACAATAAATAGCCTCGAGTCTCAGACGTGTGATCAAACATCCAAGGTAGTCCTCCAGCTGCACTATGGGTAAGAATCACGGACCATCTACAGTCAAATCTGTCCATTCCACCTGAAGCATCACCAAACACAGGTTCGCCATTACATTGATGTTTTGAGTGTATCTGTGGCATGTGAAGGGTGCAAACAGCAAACATCATTTTGCCATTTACCTGACCAATTTTACAGCAGTCCAAACCTTGCTCTTCATTGTATGACTTGATAGAGGCTTCAAAATCATATAACATCATCTCTCCAATTGTAATGCATATGACTTGTTGAATATCTTCCTGTATAGCCTGAAAGAAAATGGGAAAAAAATAAGTAAATTTGTCTGTCATTAAAACATTTTTAAAAAACCAATTGAACTATTGTTTAACCTGTTATTACACAATCATTGCTCATGTATCACTTGCCCATCAATAATTGCTAGAAGGCTCTGCCTTACGGAAATACAAGCTTAGACATTTATTGTCAGTGACATTTCTAAATTCAGTCATAGCTTCACAATCAGGTTTAATCTTAAAAAATTCATTTCTGGAGATAAAATTTGAACCAGGAACAAATAAATTGAATCCACTGTGTCAGGAGACTGATGTGCTGGCAGTTGACAGACACTTCCTTTGTACGAAATTGCTAAACGATCATAATATTGACTTGGACAATGGTGCGGAATACAGGAATATCCAATAACATTACTTGGTTGTCTCCTTGGAATTCTTTTTTAACTGTATGCAAATTCGAAGAATGCTGTGCTCAACGTAGCTTGACATGTCCATCTATATTTTGACTTCATCAAAGGCTGACTGAAGGTAATGTAAGATTGTGATCACAGAATCGTTACAGTGCAGAATGAGGCCATTCAGCCCATCATGTCCTCATTGGCTCTCCGAAAGAGCAATTCCCTCAGTTTCATTCCCCTGCCTTCTCCCTGTAACCCTGCACATTCTACCTTTTCATGTAACTAATTCCCTTATGAATGCTTCAAGTGAACCTGCCTCCACCACTTTCTCAGGCGTCACATTCCAGACCTTAACCACTTGCTGCGTGAAAAAGTTTTTCCTCATGTCACTTGCTTCTCTTACCAAATACTTTAAATCTGTGCCCTCTCATTGTCAATCCTTTCACCAGTGGGAACAGTTTCTCTCTATCTACTCTGTCCAGACCCCTCATGATTTTGAATACCTCCATCAAATCACCTCTCAGCCTTCTCTTCAAGGAAAACAGTCCTAACTTCTCCAATCTACCTTCATAACTGAAATTCCTCATCCCTGGAACCATTCTCGTGAATCTTTTCTGCACTCTCTCCAATGCCCTCACATCTTTCCTAAAGTGTGGCGCCCAAAACTGGACGCAATACTCCAGCTGAGGCCAAACTAGTGTCTTGTACAAGTTCAACATAACCTGCTTGCTCTTGTACTCTATGCCCCTATTAAAAAAGCCCAGGATATTTTATGCTTTATTAACTGCTCTCTCAACCTGTCCTGCCACCTTCAATGACTTATGCACATATACACCTAGGTCCCTCTGCTCCTGCACCCTGTTTAGAATTGGACCCTTTATTCTATATTGTCTCTCCATGTTCTTCCTATCAAAATGAATCACTTCACATTTCTCTGCATTGAACTTCATCTGCCACCTGTCTGCCCATTCCACCAGCTTGTCTATGTCCTTTTGAAGTTCTACACTATCCTCCTCACAATGTTTCCAAGTTTTGTATCATCTCAGACTTTGAAACACCAAGGTCTAGGTCATTAATATATATCAGGAAAAGCAAGGGTCCTAACCCTGATCCTTGGGGAACTCCACTACAAACCTTCCTCCTTTCACTCAACCAATTTCGTATCCATGTTGTTGCTGTCCCTTTTACTCCATGAGCTATAATTTTGCTCACAAGTCTGTTGTGTGGCAATGTATCAAACACCTATTGTGGCCACCATGTCGGCGCCTGCATAGTGGCATCTGAAGCCGTTGCTGTGGACAGATTGCCCACCCCCTCCACCTCATCGGGGGCTGGTCTGCTCCGGCCATTTAAATGACTTGCCGCACTTAATGTCACGGCGTCTCCACAACAACAGTGGCAGCAATGTAAAATCCAGGCCTCAGTTTAACGGTAACCAACAAATTGCGTAAAACAGAACAGCTGAAATTCCTCACATTCATGTTCACCTCTGTGGGTAGAACTTTCCCCTTGATTCAGAAAAATGACACGTTTAGATGTACATTGAAGCCTGAAATGTTGAAGCTGAATCATCTTTCTAACCTTTTCCAAACAAAAACTGATGGTAACATAAGTCAGTTTACGACTTTTATTTTATGCATGCCAGTATGTATTTTGATAATTTTGATGTTAATTCCAATGCCTGGAAACTGATGAAGTTACTCTTAGATATTTTGAATGAAACGAGGGTGTGAAATCTGGAATAAAATTCATTTTCACTAGCCTATATTTTTCAACTGCAAACATATTTAGAAATGCAACTTTTGAATTGGGCTATGTTGGTTCTGTCAAGTCACATGATCAAATTTTGATCTTGCTACTTTGCTGCCTTGCCAACATACAATATATTCAAGTTAATGAACAAATTCATATATATAACGTACAAGCACCTCACATGAAATTAAGCTTTGTGATAATGTTATAAATACAATTTTGTAATAACATCTAGAAGATTGGTAAAAATACTCATTGTTTCCCAGGATTTCTCATCACTGGGTTGACCACTTGCACAGAAAAGGATGTGTTCTTTGCCTTGACATGAAGATCTGCCTTATCGGACTGGGGCAAGGTGTTGTGCTGGCAACTGTATTGGACTTTGAAATGGACTTTTCCACTTTTCTGGTTTTGTTGTTCATACGCGCATTGTAATTTTGATTTCCTCTTGTTAGTCTGCAAGCCACTTAATGGCACCCTCCTTATTGGTGAGGGTAACACAAAATTCTGTTCCAAAGCCATCATTAAGTAGAGTGAAGGAACACAAGTGATACTCATAACTGGATGAGGTGGGGGGGGGGGGGGGTTTAGGGAGAATGGACAAAAAGAAACAAGAATATAAAAAATATCCATGAAAAGTTCACAAATGTGTCAAAAATTTAACAACTGTTGGACCCTCTAATCAATACTGACAGTTGCTTGAAATTTTTTTAAGGCTGCGTTTGCTGACAACACAACCACTAGGAGGTGCTGTACTGGCACATGTGCAAATGCAGCCTGTTCCACTAAAACATCACAGTCCGTGACGTTAAGGTAGCTGCCAGGATTAAAGATAACACTGCTCAATTAATCACAGAAAAGCAACTTAAACCCATGGCAGCACACAATAGAAATGTTGGACACTTGGACAATGTATAACGTCTCATCAGAAGTACAGCACCTCTGACAGTGCTGCACACCCTCCGTAATTCTGTGAGGTTTCAGCACCATCCCACTCTCTGGCCACTTGCTCCCTGCTTCCCTCTCGCACCACGCCGCCTGCAGAAGCAAGGCAGGGGCCAAGAGGGATGACGGGGCGATGTAGGAGCACGTGGCTGAGAGGAGGGAAGCAGCGCGGCCTACAGCTAGCGTCTGGAGGGATGGGGAAACTGGGAGCGAGCGGCCAGAGAGAGCGGTGGGGGGGCGGTAAACGGGGAGCAAGTGGCCCTCAATCAGTGGCCGGGTGTGGGAGGGGGGGTTGGAGGAGGAGAGGGTTTACCTGCACATGCGCCAGTTAGTCCTGCCACAGCAAGGCGTAACACTCTCCGGCCGCTCCCCGCACCTGCTGCCACCAAGGTCTTCAGCTGCTCACACCCCGCTCACTCCCCACTTCCAGCCCCCGCACTGCTCTGTGGCCTCTTGCTTTCACCCCACCCCGGCCATCCAGCCGCTCCCTCCAGGTTCAGAGCCCCCCATCCAGCCGTTCCCTCCAGGTTCAGAGCCCCCCCATCCAGCCGCTCCCTCCAGGTTCAGAGCCCCCCATCCAGCCGCTCCCTCCAGGTTCAGAGACCCCATCCAGCCACTCCCTCCAGGTTCAGAGCCCCCCATCCAGCCACTCTCTCCAGGTTCAGAGCCCCCCATCCAGCCACTCTCTCCAGGTTCAGAGCCCCCCATCCAGCCGCTCACTCCCCTACTTCTCAACTGTATGGCAGTATTCCAGGTGTTTGGTCCCTGACTTTTGCATACCCCTCTTCAGGCAGTTTTGATTTTAACTCCCTCCTCCTCAACACCCCCACCCCCCGCACCCCAAGGATCACAGTTGAAATATCTGACGTACAATTGCACACAGCCCCAGACAATACAAAGGGATTTTAGTGCAGTGCACTGGCCTGGAAATGGGATGCATCTCAGAGCAAACAACAGCAGATCAACTTACCTTCAAACAATCGCCTATTTCCAATAAAAATGAAGAAAACTGAAATCTCCAAAACGACTATGGCTGCAAGAAAATGCCAGAAAATACGATGACTACAACCGCAATGAAACCTTTCCTCCTTCCACTCTCAGAAACTCACGCCAAAGGTTGACGCATGTGTGAATACCCAATGACGTTGCAGTACGCGTAAAGTGCATGCACAGAGGCCGACCAGGTGTGTTGCATGACGACGTATGCGTTACGCAATGACGTTTTCCGCGCCTGCGCCAACCAGTCCTGGCAAGGTGGAATGCCACGCACGCGCAGAGAGCAGGAGTCCGTTTGCAACTTGGCGCAATCTGATTAAGTCAGCAGGCCGCTGCATTGTCAGGAATCACTTTGTAACAAAAATGACTGAGAAAGGCAGCAGTATGCTGCCCCTCCTGTGATTTAAACAGACACACAAAATGAGCAAAATCTCATATGTGCTAATTTGATCATAGTAAATCAAGGTCTATAGGGACTGTACAGTTACAAGTACTAGTGCATAACCAAACTGCAAAAGCAGGTACCTGCAAATTGAATGACTAGAATTAATACATTTCAAAATTCAAAAGGAAAATTAGCTGCAAAAATTCTGCTTTTGTAGTTTTCAAATTTGATCATTTAACTGGTGCTCCAGACAATAGGAGAGTCAAAGACATATATGGTGTAATTTTTAGAGAACAACTGTCAATTGCATCCTGTCCCCATATTGCCATAGATCTAGATCTTAGTTTACGATTATCGCAAATGTTGCACCCGCCCTGATGTGTCTTAATAGTCTGAGACAAAAGAAAAACGGGAGAGACACTGCTTGCAGGTTGAAGTAGTGATCCTTGATTTAATACACAATAGTGCAATCGCTCATGCAAGTTCAAGCACATTAACTAACCAGATACAATAATACAAACTCAATTTCAGTGTTCTGATTTTACATGTTTCTCTAACGAGTCAAACAATCCAAGCTCCAATTGTGAGCCTAGCTTCACATAATCTAATGATTGTAAACTTCTGTTGATACCAAAATAATCATATTCATGGCTTATTTAACTTAAAGACTACATCCAACAGAGCAGAAGGATTAAATTATAAGAAACAAAGCACCAAACAAGTATACCAGTATTAAACTATATCTTTACTACATGTGTTATAGCTATCCTAGTCACTGAAAATAATAAAATCGTAACTTGGTTCAATGCATGGAGTAATACCTGCTTTTCTAAGTAAAGTCAATGTGAATCATCAGTTAACAACAGTCCAGAACATTTTAAACATAGTCAAACTTATATCTCATGTAAGCATCTTTCATTATAATAAAAGGAAAATACTGCAGATGCTGGAAATCTGAATTAAAAACAAAGTGCTGGAAATACTCAGCAGGTCAGGCAGCATCTGTGGAGAGAGAAGCAGAGTTAACGTTTCAGGTATGTGACCTTTCATCAGAACATATTATATTGTAAGCATCTTTCATTGCTTGGTTATTATATACAACGAATAGACTTCCACAAATAATGACTTATATTCTGCTAAAATACTAATTTCCACGGTGATCCCTTAGGGCGGGAAAAACTATATGATATCCGTCTAGCTAAGGGGTTTCCAAACTTTTCTTTAGTTAGGAGCTACTTCTAATAAACAAAAAATATCATGAGCTACTTAAACATATATTAAAAAATATGGATAGATAAATGCAAATTAAATATGTAGCTATTATAATTACATGATATATATTTAATATGAAGGAAAACTGATGGTAACTTTATTTCAGTGTGATAATTGACACTGCATGCTTTGCAACTGCCCTTTGAAATTTGGCTTGTAACTGGAGAGGGCAACCCTGATGTAGTCATTCAGATGCTCGTCGGTCAGTCGGGTTTGAAATCTCGATTTGATGCAGTTCATGTTGGAAAAGGCAGACTCTCAAATATATGTGGAACTAATCAAGGAAGCCACTTTCATTGCTGCTTTGCGGATATTGCTGTATCTCTCTGTATCCACAAGGCTCCAGAAGTTAGTTGCAGGGTACTTTGATTTCAGTTGAATGTCATTTTGAATGTCTCCATTTCCAAATAGGCACAATCCAGGTTAAACAGCAAGCTCACTTGCACAGAAATGTCACTTACATCTGTTTATTTACACACATCTTGCATCTAAATCTTCCACTACAACTCTTACACGAGGTTCTGTACAGATTACATTCCATCTCTTCCTGTTATGATGCTCACAGCCTATTTACATATTCTGCCTAGTAACAACCCTGTATCACATTATACAACATTTCCCCCAAGTTTCTGACATCTCTTTTCGGATTGATCATCGCTGTAGCGTTTTCACAAGTCTGCCATAATGTGTTCTTCTTTCTTTTGAAGGGGTTTGAGGTTTTGAGTCTTCTAATTCCTCCTCCTGACTTTGGAATGCTTGAGTAGAACTACTGGATGATTTAAGTTCTTCATTTAGGTTGTCCTCTGGGTTACTTGATGATTGCAGCATTCCTGGTTCATCAAACTTTTGAGATGATTGGTCCTCTTGTATTTACTGCTTCTTTGGTATCATCACCAATGACCTTCTGTTTCTTCTTATCATCTCTTCAATTTTTTTCAATATACTAGGCCACCATACTGAATATTTCGCCCTGGCTCTACACTTGGTAATTCCCAAATGTCTTTGGTGTAATCTCTCCAAGATATCTAATCTCAGTACTCTTGAATTAACTAATCTCTCATCGTAGATCAGCAAATCATCAACGATGCTTAGATGACCCCTCTGTTTGTAATATTGACCTAGAACAGGGTTATGTGGCAACCATTCAAGCAATATTCCCTGATTTTCGCACATACTATGTTTTCTGCCCATTCCTGATCTCACTCAGTTTCTGAGCTGCAGCATGCAAAGTTGTTGTTGTTGTCAAAGCAAAAACTACTTCAAGAAGCAATATATCCTTCTTCTGGTGTTGCTACTGAAATACATGATAACACATCTGCTGTTTTCCTGGAACATATTTACCTTTTGCACCAAACCTCATGGCCGGAATTTTATGCCGCCCCAGCGGGTCGGATGGTGGAGTGGGGACAGCGTAAAATTGAGCGGCAGGCTCCAGGAGGCCTACCCGTCCCGATTCTACCTCCGAACAAGATTACGGAGGTCCAGTGGGGGGGGCGGGGGGTGGGAAACGGCCTGCCCGCCCGAGGCCAATCAAGACTCTTAAGTGGCCACTTAAGGGTCCTCGCCCGCCTCTACGGGTATTTTACCCGTGGCAAGCAGGTGTGCCGGGGACGTGAAAGGCCGCCCAGTGATAGCTGCAGGCCTTTCCGAGCCCTGGGGAGGGGAGGGGCGCATGACAGTCGGGCACAGGGTGCCAGATTGAGGGCCGCTCCGCCTCCCAACCCACCCCCGGGATCCAAGACGCCCCAGTCCCCCCAAACGACCACCCTAGTCTCACCAGGGCACGACCGATACCCCTTGGTGAGGCAATCCAAACTTACCCACTCGCTGGGGTCCCTGGCGTCGGCTGGGCTGCAGTCTCAGCAGTGGCCACCACTCCCGGTGGCGCTGCTGAGACTAAGAGCTGCCTGATTGGCTGGCAGCTCACTGAAGCAGGACCTCCTCCCTCAAGTGGGTGGAAATCCCACCTCGGACCAATTAAAGCCTGGGGATCTGTAAAATACGGGACGGATCTCCAGGCTGGGCGGAAGCGGGTTCGTCACAGACATCTACGTCGGAGTCCGGCTCCCGTCCACCCACTGTCAAATTCCGGCCCATCAGTCTTAACCTAAACCTCTGTACTCTTGGGAGGTAATTTCACAAGCTCCTTTGAGCTTAAAAGAGCAAAAGGTGGTTTATGATCTGTTTCGATTTTGAAATGAAGACCTAGAACGTAATCTGAAAATTTTTCACATGCCAAGTTGTTGCTAAAACGTACTTTTCTATGACTGCTTCTCTCTGTTCTCTTTCAGTTAACGAACAAGAAGCAAACTAGGCAGATCTGCGTCTCCCATCTTTCAACTTGAAATAAGACTGCTACCACAGCTATAATGGCGAATAACTCCAGGTCATTATGTGCTAACACTTCTGATGATAGTAGCATTTTCCTGATTTTCTGAAAGGATTCTTGTTGGGCTTCTTTCCAACACCAAACATCATCACTTCTCAACAACTGCCGTAATGGCTCATTGATCATGGCTAAATTCAGTAGAAATTTCCCTACTTGATTCACCATTCCTATAAACCTCTGAAGCTCTAACATTTTTAGGTTCTGGGAAGTCCTTTGTCACCTTTGCTTTTTGTGGATCTGCTTTAATATCGGACCTATCTATTGTATGTCCAAGAAATCTTACCATTGGCTGTGAAAAAATACATTTCTCGTTCAATGTGAGACCTGCTTCTTCCAATCTCTACAATACTGCTCTCACTCTTGTATTGTGTTCCTTCTGATTGGCTCCATGAATTAAGACGTCGTCCATAAGGCAAATGATCACATCTAACCCTTTCGACATCATCCTTTGAAAGATTTACGGTGCTGACGTAATTCCGAATGGCAACCTGTTAAAACGGAATCTTCCAAATGGTGTTATTGATGTAGTTAAGAGCTTAGATTCCTCATCCAATGGTAATTGCCAAAATCCACTGTTAGCGTCCAATTTGGTAAAAATTGAACTCTTCCCTAGCTTTGCCAAACTCTCATCTACTGATGACATTGGATGTATTTCTCTTTCCACTGCTTTATTCAGTTGTGTAAGGTGAAGACAAATTGGATTGGACCCATTTGATTTCTTCACTGGGACCATACTTGAGCACCATCCTGTAGGTTTTGTTACAGGTGAAACGACTTCTTGTTTTTTCAATTAATTCAATATCCTTTTTAACTTTCTTCAGGAATGGATGTGGAACTTTCCTCATTTTGAGCAAACACACTGGCTCTGCTTCCTTTCTCAGAGTGATGTGGTATGCCATCCCCAATCTTCTGAATAATTGTGTAAATTCATCCCAAAAATCTCTAGGGCTGCCCTCCTTTACATTTGAGTTCGTCTACTCTATGTATTAGTTATAGGTCTATGCAAGCCTTTCTGCTTAGCAGTGAACACATATAAAGTCTCAGAAATTTCTTTTCTCCGGTAACTCAATGATGTTTTTCACTCTCCCATTACCTTCAACTCGATGCCCCAGACCCATATAATTTTTTACCTGTTGGTTTAAGATTTTTTTTTCATCCATGGTTCTGTGTCTGATAGAACTGAAACTGCTGCTGCAGTATCCAGTTTAAAATTAGTCTTGTTTTCTTCCACAAGAATTTCTGCTATCCAGCAATTCTCACTGGTTCCCTGGATCTCTCCTAAAAAGGGTATTTACACAGTTTGGACATCCTGTCCTTTGTTAACTTTTATGCTTTTTGGGGATTTTTCTTATTTGTCTGTAGCACTAGTGTTCTACTGCGACACACTGACTGCAAGTGTCCCTTCTTCCTACACAAGAAATGCTCCGCTTCTCTGGCTTCGCAGTTTTCCCACTGGTGCCTCTCACGACTAAACCTACTGCAATTGGTTGTTGCTGCCTCTAGGTGCTTTTCCCGCCATTATGGACTTTTGCTGCCATTTTTCTCTTTTGTTTTCCTAACTAATTCAGTTGGGTCTGATACCCTCAACATTGGACTCTCTCTGTCCCCTCGAACCACGGGACGGTTAAACTTCCTAACCTCTGCTTGTCTGCTCAATTAGATGGCTTTTGATAATGTTAAATCATCCCTCAACTGTAGCTGATCTGAAACAGTGTTGTCTAATACCCCGACTATGATCCTGTCTCTGATCAGCTCTTCCTGTATTCGCAGTCCTCTGTGATTTTACATAAATTGTTAACAAATAAATCGATACTCTCCCCTTTCTGCTGGGTATGCTTAATAAATTTGGCATGCTCCACTATAGCATTCTTTTCTTACGTTAAAGTCTCTAGTGCCTTGGTAATTTCTTCATATGCAATCGTCTTTTCATCTGTGCCTTGGGTGATGCACACTCCGCCATAGCCGACAGGAGTCGCAAGTTAGGTAATGTGAACATTCCAGTGGTCGGGCTCGGGTCGGGTAAGGTCGAGCGCGGGACAAAATGGAGGGACTGGGGCAGGGTCGGGCTCGGGTCCGATGTGGTTCTTTCAGGTTCGGGTCGGGTTTTTTGTTTCCTGACCTGAGCAGGCCTTTAACACAGCATCTTCCCTCTACTAAACCACCAGATTTCAGCGTGCAGCAAAAGATCGCCATGCCTGGATGATAGTTCATCGAGAAGTAACTTTAATTGACAATGTTGTAAGGCCCTTACATTAATCAAATTGATTATTTTCTCAACGGGAGTTATAACGTGATCAAATCCCAATACTTAAATGCAAATTGCCTGTTGATGAATGATGCAGTGGTAGTTCAGGAAACAAGGGAAATTGAGGTCTGCTTTGCAACTTGCAGTGAAACCGACATGACGCCCAGTCATTGAAGAGGCTGCCATTGGTTGTTATTGACACTGGCTTCCAGGGTGGCACAGTCTTTTTTACAAAGTAATTCTTAACCTCGTTATAGATATCAACTCCTCTGGTAGTGGCTTTCAAAGGCAACAATGTCAAGAATTCCTCTGTAGTGGTGAGGTCTTCAAACATCATTCAAACGAACAGAGCCAGCTGGATAGTGTCACTGGAGTTAACTGATTCATCACACTGAATGGAGAACCACTGACTAGTACTGAAATCCCTCTCTAACTGTTCCGAAACATCGGCACATAATGCCGATACCCTTCTTGCCATGGTGTTCACCCCTAACTGCACGTTGTATGTGGCAGACATAATTTCTGGCTTGTTTTTGCAGTCTTTGCATAATGATTCTGCCATAACAGTTATTATGCCCTTACCATTGCACCACCTGAAAATACTGCCTTGTTTTTAAGATGGAGTCTGAGAGGTCAGGTGACCACAATCCATTCTGCTTAAGGAGAAGACAGAAATCTAGGACAACAGAGACACCTGAAAAACAATGGGTTTTACCCTTCCAGACCTTCAGTTCGTAAACAAGGAGTCAGTGATTCTGAGGATGCAAATGTGCATGGCAGCTGCTAACACCTGGAAATAATGAAAGGCCTAGGTGGCTCTGCTGAAACCAGACTTCTGGACTTTGCATATTGGAAAAGGACACTGAGCTATTGACTTTTGATTCCAGATAAATTTAACAGATTTTCTGAAGGCAGACAGGCTGTAAGGAAGGAAGCCAGCGGTGGCAGCCTCAGAGAAGAGAGAGGGAACACCTGCTCTCAGAAAAACTGATAAAGTGAAAGGCTGGGAAGACTCGAACCTATTTTGAAAGTTGAGGTTTATGGAGAAGTAAAAATCCAACAGGATCCCCAGGGATCGCCTTATTCACGGACATCCCGGTCGGAAGTGTGTGAAGAGGTCATTGACCTTGATAAAGGTCTGGGGAGATCCAACCCATTGCAACTGGGAGGAGTTTGGGACTTTTAACCACAAGGATTTTGCCCTTGAAGAGGACTTTGTAACGTATAAGTGTGGTGTGAGGTAAAGGCCTGCTTAGGTCAGGAAATAAAAACCTGACCCGAACCCAAGTTCCTCTACTTTTTCCTGTGTCCAAGCCCGACCCCACCACCAGGATGGTTACCTACCTTGATTCCAGAGTACACTTAATCACTGTACCACTTTTGGATTAAGGAAGCTGAAGCATGAGTGTGATGACATCATTGAGACGCCCACTGCGCAGACTCAGAGTTTCCCTCCTTGACGTTCCGGACTCCAGCTCAGGTAAGCTTTTTCAACTTTTACACTCTCCGCTCCAGCAGAGAAAAATGCAAGACTTCCTGTGTGTGTCTGACCTGGACTCAGCCAGACCCGATCCGAACCTGAAAGCCGGACCTGGAGGAATGACTCAATCCGACCGGAACCCAACACATGTTGTCGGGTCCCTTCAGGTTGGGTAGCAGGCCTTTCGTGTGAGGTTTTCAAATGTTTCAATCGGTAAAGAAAATACTTTTCTTTGTAATATGGAGAATCAGCTACTCACAAAGTACTAGTTAGTTAGTGGGGATTGCATTTAGTTAAGTTCTTGTAATAAAAGTCTTAAAAAGTGAAATCCTGTCGTGTAATTCTTTAAATTGGTCTGGGGCTTCATATCTCGTATTTTCACATTAACGGTCTCACTGAGGTCGTAATATATTGCTGAGTCCTTAATGTGTGAGAGAACAGCCAATCAGGGTGCTGTAAAATGGTCCCATTGCTAATTAATTTGGGAGAAAAAACTTGCTACCAGAGGGCAGGTTGTACCATGCATCCATTGTTCTGCTTCACACACCAGGCTGTCTCCACTTAGGATCATCCAAACCCATCCCTCTATTTCCTGCTATATATTTAATTACTAGTTCATCCATAGTTTTTCCCTTTAAATTTCAGTGTGTCATTTTATTCTTCTTTACGCAGGCCCACCCAGTAATGCCAATTCTCTAAGCCTTGTTGGTATAAAACACTCACTCAGGCTTACAGTTATGACCTGCGAATTACAAGGGAACAAATTGATGACTCACTCAAAAGGTTGATATACTTCTTGGGGTTGGTTTATTTGTACCCACAATTACAAATTTAAAAAAATTATACAAAATGATTGTAAATTTAACAGGTTGAGAAAGAAAATAATAAAAAGCTGCTTTGTTACTTTACTTCCAGCAAATAAATGCTTATGTTACCAGTAATTAATTATAAAATCACCCTGAAGTGGCCAGCTCCTGTTGATTACAAATCTCCTTCCGACACTTGTTAGGATCCCTCCAATTGACTGCAGTAATGGTCTTCGATGTTTTCAATCTTTTATACCCCTGTTCAGAGGATTGACCTGGGTTACTATATTGACAGGGGCATACCATCCTATGAAGTTCCTCTTAAAAACACAATGTCCAGTCATATGCTGGGCTCTTTGCTTCAACCATGGGGATGAATTTTATCAGCCCCCTGACATCAAGGGTTGTTGGGGGGGGGGGGCCAGGAAAATTCCTCCGGGAGAGGCCCACCACGAGCCTCGATGGCGGGAAGGGTCCGTCCCATATTACCGGCGGTGGCGAGGCTTCGTGGTGGACCCCTGCCACCACTCGGTGATGGGAGCCTAATTAAAATATTTTAATTTATTTAAATAAAGGAATAAATACTTAGCTCGTTGCAACAGTCCTCCCTCCCTACTGTGATATTCCGGCCAGTTGCCGGAACTCCCACACCTGTGGACCTCTGTTGGGAGAGGGGAGCAGCTAATTTCTCAGGGCACCGGACGCCGTTACTGGGGACGGAGCGCCCACCCCCTCTACATCATCGGTGGTGGGATGACCGTCCTGGCCATGTAAATGAGCCACTGTGTTAAATATCGCAGAGCTCCACAGAGTACACCTTGCACGTGTGCCGCGCCATTTTTGAAGCTCAGCAACGAGCTGGAAAAATTCAGCCCATAGTGTTTGAATACACCCAGAACTTGGCCATTTTTAGCTTCCTTTCAGTCATTTTCCAACACATGAAGCTCCTTGTAGTCAACTTTCCAGATAAAGATTTTTGTAGAATTTGTTAGCAGAACACTCGGAGGCCCCACCTTATCTAATTTGTACAGTTTCAGAGGTCTGTTCCTCACAAGTCTCTCTTCGCTTGCACTATCTCGGTTCCTTGCTGATAGCATGGTTTAGTTTTATAGTTCAGCAGATTTATTTTTAAAAGATGAAAACAGGAAATTCTGTTCTCTGCACTGTCCAAAGTTTATCGCAGGGCATGATGGTTAATATGGTCAAGCTTCAGCATGAATTCATTTACTCAAGCAATTACTGTCTCATACCTGAAGCACTGAATGGTCTGTGGACTCTGCCCGCCCACTTCATCGCCCTCACTGTCACCATGGTGTGTCTGTTCAGCAGCTGCATTGCCTTCTCTGCATGTCCAGTCCTCAGAGCAGTGCAAGTGGGTACGACAGGGGTGTTGAGGCCTGGAACACACATCAGAAGATAGAAGCCTGAGAGTTTAATGCTAAGTGGTCATCTTAACCTCCCCCTCAACCCGTCTTGCCCATGGACATTCACCATGGCATGGTGCCCATCTTAATTTTATAACTTGCCTGACCCTGGAACTCTGATGGATTCAGGCTTTCCTCACAAAGTGATTCCCTCTGTGCTATTCAGGGCCGTGATATTTGGGCTTCCCATTACTTTCAGATCTCCGAATCATTTGTATTTGTTCAGATCCAGGTACACTGATTACCTGCTCTGTTTTTGGCTGAATAAAGCTTAATGTCTTAAACTTGTTCCCTTATCAAAGGCCTCAGCATCATTGAATAAACCAAATGCTTTTATTACTCTTTTCAGTATTTCTTTCCTCTCTTTTCCTACCAGTTCTCCATTATTTTCATTTTTCCTCTTCATCAAAGGCCTCTTACTAGGAGCCATATTCATCCTGTTAGAGATCTGTTCGTCAATGACACTAGACCCAAGTTCCATGTGGTAAACATTTTGAACTGTGACCCCCGGGTCCTTCAATCGCTCCTGACCATTTACCTGCAGACTAGTGCACTGGCCTGAATTTGCAACCCTTACCTGCCTGGCCTCTTCCCACAGGGCTGTAAGAGCTCTGAGGCCCAATACGTGGGACTCTTCTGTGCACAAATGGTGAGGTCTGGTTAATCACCCTGGGTCAGGGGTGCCTAGAAATGGGAACTCACTAATTTAACCCCTGGAGAGTCCGGGGAGGGTCTCATCAACAAAAAAGCTCTGAGTCCTGTCCAGCACTTGGCCAGATCCACCAGCCAGATAGGAGTGGGAATTTACAGCAGGAGGTAGTGGTGGGGGGTGTGGAGGGGGGAGGTAAAAGGGGGAAATCAGGGGTTCGGAACCACTAGCAAAGATCGGGGCGGTGGGGTTGTTGGTGGGAGCCTGGCTCAAGGGAGGCCAATGTTTAATGAGAGGCCGAGAGGAGCATTCCTGTTCCTGTCTCATAGAGAAATAAAACTTTTACACTTGTCTTCTTTGGGTCTCTTTGCCTGATAGAGGAGCCAACACTGACACACACACACCTCCCACCCCCTCTCACACAGTCTCAGCTTCAATGACACATTAGCACTGTCGATTGGCATCGTTAAAGAATGTCCCTGCTTCCTTTCTGTGGGTCTCCTGCTCAAATGAGCCAGTTAACATGGGAATGTGGTGGCATGGCAACAGGATTGGAGGGACAAAGTGACTCGCCTTATTTAACAATCTTGCCAGTCATCATCCTTGGGCTTCTCATATTTGTAATTCTGTCACCATCTATGTGCAAGTTCCCTGTATTTCCATCTCCCACTGAGAGGGAAGCTGATGTGCTCCTTATCTCCAGGGCTTTCTCCTCGCTATGTGTGAGCTGGACTATTTGTGGCAGCCACTTCCAGTCCTTTCCCTCTCCCTTTAAGTTTTGTGCGCTGCTCCTGCAGGAGGTGAGAAAACAGACCTATAATTCAGTGAAGCTGAGGTATTCACCCAGTGGATGCAGTGCTTTCGGTGAGGGTGACGGATGAAACACATCAGGCTGGAATTTATCTTGCCCTTGGAGACAGGAAGAGGCGAGGTGCACATAGAATGGCATGGGATAGCGTCTTCTGGTGTGCCCAATGTTATCTTGCCCCCGTGCCATTTTGTGCATGGCGGAGAGGTTGGAGGACAGCCCTCCCGCCCAAGTCCAGTCCAGTTGAACTACTTAAGTGCCAATTAATGGCCAGTTAAGGGCTGCTTCCTGCCTCTGCTCCTATTTCACGAACATTGGAGGGACCCACCGTGTGGAGACACTGCCAGGTAAAACCTGGCAACTTCCTGGTGGGCTTGGGGGGGGGTGGGTGCTCCCTCTTCCAGGGGCAATGTCTGGCCCATGGAAGGCCCCTGCAGCAAGACTAACACCTTTAACCCCCTCACTGGGGCCCAGTGACCCCAACCCCACTTAACCTGCGTCTTAGCATCTCCTCTGTCTTCACCACTGCAGGCCTCTTGCAGTACTGACAGTGGCCACCGCTTCTGGTGGCACTGTTGAGCTGGCATTGGAAACTTCTCCCTTAATATTTTTTTATTTTTATTTTTTTATATTTTAGAGATACAGCACTGAAACAGGCCCTTCGGCCCACCGAGTCTGTGCCGACCATCAACCACCCATTTATACTAATCCTACACTAATTCCATATTCCTACCACATCCCCACCTGTCCCTAAATTTCCCTACCATCTACCTACACTAGGGGCAATTTATAATGGCCAAATTACCTATCAACCTGCAAGTCTTTGGCATGTGGGAGGAAACCGGAGCACCTGGAGGAAACCCATGCAGACACAGGGAGAACTTGCAAACTCCACACAGGCAGTACCCAGAATTGAACCCGGGTCGCTGGAGCTGTGAGGCTGCGGTGCTAACCACTGCGCTGCCCATAAAATAGAGTCGTACAGCACAGAAACAGGCCCTTCGGCCCACCGCATCCAGGCTGACCATCATGCCTATCTATACTCATCCCACCTGCCTGCGTTAATTCTATATCCCTCTATGCCTTGCTCATTCAAGTACCTATCCAGATGCCTCTTAAATGTCACTACTGTTCCTGCCTCCACCACCTCCTCAGGCAGCTCATTCCAGATATCCACTATTCTTTGTGTGAAAAACTTACCCCTTTGATCCCCTTTAAACCTCTTCCCTCTCACCTTAAATCTATGCCCTCTAGTTTTATTCACCCCTACCATGGGAATCAGACTCTGGCTATCTACCCTATCTATGCCTCTCATAATTTTCTATACCTCTATCATGTCCCCTCTTAGCCTCCTTTGCTCCAGGGAAAACAGACCCAGCCTATTTAATCTCTCTTTATAACTCAAGCCCTCCAAACCAGGCAACATCCTTGTGAATCTTTTCTGCACCCTCTCCAGCTTAATCACATTTTTCCTGTAGTGCGGCGACCAGAACTGCACACAGTACTCCAAATGCGGCCTAACCAACGTTATGTACAACTGTAACATGACGTCCCAACTCTTGTACTCAATGCCTCGGCCGATGAAGGCAAGCATGCCCATACGCCTTCTTCACCACCCTGTCTACCTGTGTTGCCACTTTCAGGGAACTATGTACTTGCACCCCAAGGTCTCTCTGCTCAACAACACTCCCCAGGGCCCTGCCATTCACTGTATATGTCCTGCCCTGGTTTAACTTCCCAAAATGCATCACTTCGCACTTGTCTGTGTTAAATTCCAATTGCCAATCCCTTGCCCACTTTCCCAGTTTATCGATATCCTGTTGTAACCTTAGACAACCTTCTTCACTGTCCACTATACCACCAATTTTGGTGTCATCTGCAAACTTACTAATCATGCCCCCTACATTCACATCCAAGTCATTAATATATATGACAAACAACAGAGGGCCCAGCACTGATCCCGCCAGCACACCACTGGTCACCGGCCTCCAATCTGAAAAACAACCCTCCACTACCACCCTCTGCCTCCTATCACCAAGCCAACTTTGTATCCAATTTGCTAGCTCACCCTGCATCCCATGTGTTCAAACCTTCCAGACCAGCGTACCATGCGGGACCTTGTCAAAGGCCTTGCTAAAATCCATGTAGACAACGTCCATCACCCTGCCCTCGACAATCCTCTTGGTCACCTCCTTGAAAAACTCAAATCAAATTCGTGAGACATGATTTCCCAAGCACAAAGCCATGCTGACTATCCCTAATCAGACCATGCCTTTCCAAATGCATATAAATCCTCTCTCTCAGAATCCCTTCCAATAACTTTCCCACCACTGATGTAAGGCTCACCTGCCTATAGTTCCCTGGCTTATCCCTGCTGCCCTTCTTAAATAAAGGCACAATATTAGCTATCCTCCAGTCTTTCACCCGTGGCTAACGATGATACAAAAATCTCTGCCAGGGCCCCAGCAATCTCCTCCCTTGCTTCCCATAGCCTCCTAGGATACACCTGGTCAAGCCCTGGGGATTTATCCACCTTAATGTGCTTCAAAACCTCCAACACCTCCTCCTTTGTAATGTTGATATGCTCCAGGATATCGCTGTTCCCTCCCTTGAACTCACTAGCTTCCATGACCTTCTCCACGGTAAATATGGACGAGAAGTATTCATTTAAGACCTCACCCATTTCCCGTGGCTCTACACATAGATTACCACACTGATCCTTAAGGGGATCTACTCTCTACCTAGCTACCCTTTTACTCTTAATATACTTATAGAATCTTTTAGGATTCTCCTTTATCTTATCTGCCAGGGAAATCTCATGGTCCCTTTTCACCCTCCTAATTTCCTCCTTAAGTGTACTCCTACATCCCCTATACTCCTCGAGGGACTCGCTTGATCCCAGCTGCCTATACCTGACATATGCCTCCTTCTTTGTCCTGACCAGACCCTCAATATCCCTCGTCAGCCAAGGTTCCCTAAACTTGCCAGCCTTGCCCCTCCATCTAACAGGAACATGCTGGCCCTGAACTCTTCCTATCTCACTTTTAAAAGCCTCCCACTTGCCAGACGTCCCTTTACCTGTAAACAGCCTCTCCCATTCAACTTTTGAGAGTTCCTGTCTGATGCCATCGAAATTATCCTGCTCCCAATTTAGGACTTCAACCTGAGGACCAGTCCTATCCTTTTCCATAACTATCTTGAAGCTAATAGAGTTATGGTCACTGGTCCCAAAGTGCTCCCCCACTGACACATCAACCACCTGCCCATCCTCATTTCCTAAGAGGAGGTCGAGTGTAGCCCCTTCTCTAGTAGGGCCATCCACATACTGCTTCAGAAAACTATCCTGGACACACTTAACAAATTCTTCCCCATCTGATCCCTTAGCACTAGGGCCGTCCCAGTCAATATTAGGGAAGTTAAAATCACCTACTATTACAACCCTATAATTCCTACACCTATCTCTGATTTCCCTACATATATGCTCCTCCACATCCCTCTGACTATTGGGGGGCCTATAGTATAATCCGATCAAAGTGATCACCCCTTATTTCTAAGTTCTACCCATATGGCCTCGCTGGACGTTCCCCCCGGGATATCCTTTCTAATACTGCCGTGATGTCCTCTCTAATCAATAGTGCAACTCCCCCTCCTCTCTTACCTCCACCTTTGTCACGCCAGAAGCATTGATACCCCGGAACATTGAGCTGCCAGTCCTGCCCATCCTCTACCATGTTTCCATAATAGCTATAATATCACAATCCCATGTACCAATCCATGCTCTGACTTCATCTGCCTTACCTGTAAGACTTCTTGCATTAAAATAAATGCAGTTTAGCCTACCAGACCTTCCACGCTCCCTGTCCTGCCCCTGCCCGGCCTGCCTACTGGACTTGCTTTAACCTCTACATTTGCCTCAACTATCTCATCTGAGAGACTACTACTTTGGGTCCCACCCCCCTGCAAGACTAGTTTAAATCCTCCCGAGTATTACTAGCAAACCTCCCCACAAGGATATTGGTCCCATTCCAGTTTAGATGCAACCCGTCCTTCTTGTACAGGTCACCTCTGCACCAGACGAGATCCCAATGATCCAAGTAGCTGAAGCCCTCCCGCCTACACCAGCTCTTCAGCCACGCATTCATTTGCCTAATCCTCCTATTCCTACCCTCACTAGCACGTGGCACAGGGAATAATCCTGAGATTAGAACCATAGAGGTCCTGCTTTTTAACCTTCTGCCTAACTCCCTGGATTCAATTTGCAGGACCTCATCTCCCTTACTGCCTATGTTAGTACCAATATGGACACGACCTCTGGCTGCTCACCCTCCCCTTTCAGAATGTCCTGCAGCCGCTCCGAGACATCCTTGACCCTAGCACCAGGGAGGCAACATACCATCCTGGAGTCTCGTTTGTGGCCGCTGAACCGCCTATCTGCACCCCTTACAATAGAATCCCCTATCACTATAGCTCTTCCACCCCTTTTCCTCCCCTGCTGTGCAGCAGAGCCCTCTGTGGTGCCACGAACTTGGCTGTTGCTGCTTTCCCCGGGACGTCATCCCCCCCAACAGTATCCAAGTGGTATATCTGTTTGAGAGGGGGATGGCCACAGGGGACTCCTGCACTACTTGCCTGCGCCTGCTACTCCGTCTGGTGGTCACCCATCTCTTTTCTGCCTGTGCAGCCATTACCTGCGGTGTGACCACCTCACTAAACGTGCTATCCACGACTTCCTCAGCATTGCAGATGCTCCACAGTGAATCCACTCGCAGCTCCAGCTTCGTAATGAGGGTAGCCAGTAGCTGCAGATGGATACACTTCCTGCACACATGGTCGTCAGGGACACTGGAAGCATCCCTGATTTCAACATAGCGCAGGAGGAGCAGATCACAGGGCTGAGCTCTCCTGCCATGACTTACCCTTAGGTTAATTAGTTACTCCCTTAATTAAAAAATACTAATTACACTAGGGGCCTGGTTCTACCCATTCCAATCTAAAGTCCTTAAAAAAAACTTTAGTAATACTCACCTTATCACCAGAGCTTTTTATCCAACAAAAAACAAACTTTCCCCTTATTTTTTTCAGATATTTAAATACACTAACAGCTGCTACTCACCAACCAATCACCTTGCAGCTCTCCTCTGATGTCACTGTTGGCTTTTTTTCAAAAACTCCGGCGTGCTGGAAGAGCTCCTCTCCGCTCTCGGCGTACTCCCCACAGGTCCCCTCTGCTCCCGGAAGGTAGGAGACTGGGCCTCGATCCTCGGGTTGGATTTACAGGCTCCGCTCTCGGCGTTCTCCCCACAGGTCCGCTCCTCTCCTCTCTGCTCCTGGAAGGTAAGAGACTGGGCCTCGATCCTCAGGTTGGATTTAGAGGCTCCGCTCTCGGCGTTCTCCCCACAGGTCCGCTCCTCTCCTCTCCGCTCAGCTCCCGGAAGATAAGAGACTGGACCTCGATCCTTGGGTAGGATTTATAGGCTCCGCTCTCGGTGTTCTCCCCACAGGTCTGCTCCTCTCCTCTCCGCTCTGCTCCCGGAAGATAAGAGACTGGACCTCGATCCTCAGGTTGGATTTATAGGCTCCGCTCTCGGTGTTCTCCCCACAGGTCTGCTCCTCTCCTCTCTGCTCTGCTCCCGGAAGGTAAGAGACTGGGCCTCAATCCTTGGGTTGGATTTATAGGCTCTGCTCTCGGCGTTCTCTCCACAGGTCTGCTCCACTCCCGGAAGGTAAAGGGACGGCATCCCGGACAGCAGGCAGTTAATTGGCTGCCTGCCATGGAATTCCACTGGGGGTCCGACAGAGGGCCAAGAAAGAGTGGACCCACCCACCTTCCGGCCTGCCAACAGAAACCCTTTTGTCAGGATAAAATTCCGACCCATGTATCACATTGACATTCGTCTCCAATCCTTATTCAGTGATGGATGAATAAATTGGCAGGTCATGAAGAGTATGAAACGTGAAGACTGAATGCTGCTGGTAGTTGAGTGGGTGTGAGGAGTGATGTGATGGAGAACATTTAGCAATACAGATTGAAAGAGGGGCAGGTTTAAACCAAAGAATGTAGCTGAATCAACAAATGTACTCAATTTTACTGAGCAGCTCAGGTCATTAAACTGCTTTCCTGCATTGCATCCAAGACGAGGACGCAATTCTCCTGCTGCTCCCCTCCTCAGCCTCCTCCAACCACATCTTGGTGATAGCCGCAGGTGTCTTCTTCCCGTTGCTTGGGAAAAGTCTGTCCCTCCTGCCCTGGGCTGCACCCAACAGTAATGTCTCATTGAATTTGGGGCTTCCTTTGCTTTCCATGCATCCATCCGAAACACCACCTGTCTTCTCCAAATTTCATTTCTACCTTGTCCCCTTTAAATAGAGCTGAGGTGGCGTCATGACGTGTGCGCATCACACCCACTACGGAGCTTGGCGGCGCGAAACCTGGAAATAAAAGTCGATTGCCTCAATCAAGCTGCAACTGGAGAATGTGACTGAGCCGCTGGCCTGACTGGTTTCATTCACTCATTCCCCTGATTCCCAGAAGCAACGTCCACATTACTATCAGGGCCAGAGAGATCACTTGAAATGAACTCTGCTTATCATGCTTAAGATTGAAAACTGGGCTGTCTAGTGAAAATGGCGGGCAGGAACCATGCATGCATTCCAGCTGGAAATGGAGTTTGCGCCATATTGGATAAGGACAAGCAAGATGTGCTTTCTATGCATGCCTGAAGCAGGCATTGGACGCCATCTATATGTAAATGAGGGGGCTAATGGGAACATCGGGTTCCTGCTACTGTTATCATCCTCATTGATGGCTTATTTCAGCTCTCCTAGTCAGAGCTGGTTACAAAAATTATATCACTGCATCTGAACATGCTTTACAAAAAACTTTTCATAAAATCCTACCTCTTATCAATGCATTGTCCCAACAGAGGGTCATGTTTATCAGCCTGGTACAGGTTTCACTAATACAGTGCAACAGATTGTGAATGAAACTAAAGTCTTAATTCATAAGCAATAAAACATGCAAGCTGTTCCTTTGAGACCTCCACAGCAAAGCAGCAGAGTGATCAGTTCCGCAGTGGTCGAGATCTTTTGTGGGGCTTCTGTCTTCCCACTGACTGCAGTACAGTATGGAATAGGTTTTTTAGAATTAGAATTAGAATATTACAGCGCAGTACAGGCCCTTTGGCCCTCGATGTTGCGCCGATCATCTGACCTACACTATTCCATTTACATCCATATGTCTATCCAATTATTTTGAAATGGCTCAAATTTTACAGGGTTTTTGATGGTGAACTGTCAGCGTTCAGTGTCATTACCCCCCTTGAATTGGACCACAACGTTAGCATTTAGCACATGGGCAGATTAACACGGAAAGTTGCAGTCTGTCATTCACTGCTGTGCCAGAGATCACACTGTGACCACCTCCTCCCCAAGCTGACAATCAGGGGAATTGATACATCTGGCAAGAAGTTCACTTTCTGTTCTTACTGTTAGAATGTTAGAAACCCCATAAAAAGTTGAGCTATGTTCTATGAGGTGTAACTGGGGTTTTATTCAGCGATCTGAGTAATAATAACTGCTGAACAACTGATCTGGCCCTGAAAAAAAAATTCATATTTATGTAATGTTGTTAAAGTTCTCCGCTATGATTGAGAATTTTTCAACAAGTTTAAGAAAACTTTAAAGTTTCTTAATGATATTTCAGCTTCTACCGTAACCCTGTGTGTTTGTCTCAATCTTTATTTTGTTCTGTGTAAAAGTTTTAAAATGTGATTTGATTATTACTGCTTTTTATTTCCTGGTTTGCTGTCTGTGAAAATTCTTTCATGTGATTGGCTGCTTGGACAGCTTGATGACATCACTGCAGCTCCATGCTGGGAATCCCTGGTAAACTAGGTTGCAATCAATTCCACATCGACAGAGTTAAACCTCTCTCAGCAAGCTTTCTGCGAGGTCAGCACTGAGAGACCTTGTTTCACCGCTGACTGCAAAATCCAGGCCTCTTTCTGATGCAGATAGGTATCAATTGATTGACATGTCTGATTGCAAAGTCCTGTTTTCAGCAATGGCAACAGCTAGGCGAGACATTGTGGCCTCAATATTTTAACTGCTGAGTTTCAGAGTTAGACGGTAGGATACATGGTTGAGAAACAGGTTACACTGTGGAGTTTTCGGAGATTGTGGGGGGGGATGTCATGGGAGATGGTGGAAGGCAGGTTCAGAGGTTAGTTTTTTGGGCTTGGAGGATGTTCCTTTATCACATGCGTCTCTAATTTCCTGTTTAATGCCATTCCCAACATCACCACTACAGTTTGGGGGTCTATATACAACCCCCACTAATGTTTTTTGCCCATTAGTGTTTCTCAGCTCTACCCATACAGGTTCCACATCGTCAGAGCTAATATCCTTCCTCACTATTGCGTTAATTTCCTCCTTAACCAGCAATGCAACTCCACTGCCCTTTGCTTTTTGTCTGCCCTTCCTAAATACTGAATATCCCTGGATGTTCATTTCCCATCCCTTGTCACCCTGCAGCCATGTATCCGTAATCCCAACTATATCATACCCATTTACATCTATTTGCGCGATTAATTCATCCACTTTATTGCGAATGCTCCACGCATTAAGGCACAAAGCCTTAAGGCTTGTCTTTTTAACATTACTTGCACTATCAGGAGCAACATTTGTTGAGTATTGGAATTAACGGTTAATCCAGAATGTTTACTCAGCCTTGAATAAATTCAATAACCCACTGCTTTCTGGGGAAGAGAATTCCACAGACTACTGATCCCTTGAGAGAAAAGAAATTCTCCTCACCTCCATCTTAAAAGGGAGATCTCTTGTTCTTAAACGGTGTCTCCTAGTTCTAGTCTCCCCCAAGAGGAAACATCCACCCTCAGGATCTTATCTGTTTCAATAAGATCACCTCTCATTCTTCTAAACTCCAATGGGTAAAGGCCCATTGGATTTGGCAGAAAGCTCAGGCAGAGGAGGAGGCAGCCAGCACATCCACGTTTTGAACAGGCTGTGTGCGAGTGCCTAATTCGACTCCAGTTTCCTTTCATTGCTCAGCATGATCACCATGCTGGATTTCAGGAGCTATCCATTTAAGCCCGTTAATTCCAATACTCAACAAATGTCGCTCTTGATAGTGCACTCTCCATCTGTTCCAGCATTGTGCATCACCATGATCTATTCACAACTCAAATCAAATCACAGTGATACAGGGATGACACACTATGTACCAACTGCAGCACCTGCTGCTGATTCAGTCTCACCCCAGTGACCGGATCCGTGCCTGCCCATAGTGGGCACAGTATAGATCCAGCGAGATACACAGGAAGCAGCTGGGAATTTGGATGCTCTGTTTCTTGTTCTCTACCGCAAGTGCATGGGCAGAGTATTTCTTGAACAGATTGCCCGTTGCCTGAAAAACAACTTGCAGTTAGACACCTTTAACATAGTCAAACATCCCAAGGTGGTTTCGGGGTGTGCCTGCAGATCACATTACATGTTGAAACTTCTCCACTTTACTCTTGAAATTGTCAGAACTGTCAAATATCCAGGATGTAAAAATGGCAAGGAATTGCTCGGTTGTATCAACTGCATTAGCCATCATAGACATCAGCAACTCAGGAAGGCTGCAAATGGATCACAAGAACCACATCAAATGACACCAACAACCTATATTTATATAGCACCTTTAATATAATAAAACGCTCCATGCATTTCACAGGAGTATTATAAAGTGAAAATTGCCACTGGGCCAATTAAGGTAATGCTGGGGCAGATGTCCAAAAGCTTGGTCAAAGAGGTAGAAAAAATCTACCATCTTAAAGGAAGAAAGAGAGGTGGAGACGGAGAGATTTAGGGAGGGAATTCCAGAGCTTAGGGCCCAGGCAACTGAA
The DNA here is from genome assembly GCF_036365525.1 of Heterodontus francisci. Classification (NCBI taxonomy): domain Eukaryota; kingdom Metazoa; phylum Chordata; class Chondrichthyes; order Heterodontiformes; family Heterodontidae; genus Heterodontus; species Heterodontus francisci. The sequence goes on along the minus strand of NC_090389.1, from coordinate 18,208,178 downwards.
GGCACGGCCACCAATGTATTACTGATGGTGATCCATCCAAGGCAGCTTCTTCGCTGATTTCTCCATGCCTCATGGTCCTGCGCTTTCCTCTTCAGTGGCTCTGTTTTTCTATTCGTTCATGTGATGTGGGCGTCGCTGGCTAGGCCAGCATTTATCGCCCATCCCTAATTGCCATTGAGAATGTGGTGGTGAGCTGTCTTCTTGAACCGCTGCAGTCCTGGGGATATAGGTACACCCACAGTGCTACTGGGGAGAGAGTTCCAGGATTTTGACCCAGCGACAGTGAAGGAACGGCGATACCGTTCCAAATCAGGATGGTGTGTGGCTTGGAGGGGAACTTGCAGGTGGTGGTATTCCCATGCATCTGCTGTCCTTGTCCTTCTAGATGGTTGAGGTCACGGGTTTGGAAGGTGCTGTCGAAGAAGCCTTGAGTTGCTGCAGTGCATGTTGTAGATGGTACACACTGCTGCCACTGTGCATCAATGATGAAGGGAGTGACTGTTGAAGGTGGTGGATGGGGTGCCAATCAAGCAGGCTGCTTTATCCTGGATGGTGTCGAGCTTCTTGAGTGTTGTTGCAGCTGCACCCATCCAGGCAAGTGGAGAGTATCCAATCACACTACTGACTTGTGCCTTGTAGATGGGGAGTCAGGAGGTGAGTTACTCGCCACACAATTCCCAGCCTCTGACCTGCTCTTGTAGTCACAGCATTTATGTGGCTAGTCCAGTTCAGTTTCTGGTCAATGGTGACCCCCAGGATGTTGATAGTGGGGGATTCAGTGATCATAATGCCATTGAACATCAAGGGGAGATGATTAGATTCTCTCTTGTTTGAGATGGTCATTGCCTAGCACTTGTGTGGCACAAATGTAACTTGCCATTTATCAGCCCAAGCCTCTATGTTCAGGTCTTGCTGCATCTGAACACAGGTTGCTTCAGTATCTAAGGAGTCGCAAATGGTGTCGAACATTGTGCAATCGTCAGTGAACATCCCCACTTCTGACTTTATGATGGATGGAAGGTCACTGCAGGAGTTCCTCAGGGTAGTGTCCTAGGCCCAACCATCTTCAGCTGTTTCATCAGTAATGGCCTGGGACTGAGATGATTGACCTCCAACAATCACTACCATCTTCCTTTGTGCTAGGTATGACTCCAACCAGCGGAGTGTTTTCCCCCTGATTCCCATTGACTCCAATTTTGCAAGGGCTCCTTGATCCCATTCTCAGTCAAATGCTGCCTTGATGTCAGGGGCAGTCACTCTCACCTCACCTCTGGAGTTCAGCTCTTTTGTCCATGTTTGGACCAAGGCTGTAATGAGGTCAGGAGCTGAGTGACCCTGGTGGAACCCAAATTGAGTGTCAGTGAGTAGGTCACTGCTGAGTAAGTGCTGCTTGATAGCACTGTCAACGACCCCTTCCATCACTTTGCTGATGATCGAGAGTAGACTGTTGGGGCAGTAATTGGCCAGGTTGGACTTGTCCTGCTTTTTGTGCACAGGGGCATACCTGGGCAATTTTCCACAATACTGGATAGATGCCAGTGTTGTAGCGGTACTGGAACAGCTTGGCGAAAGGCACGGCTAGTTCTGGAGCACAGATGTTCAGTACTATTTCCGGAAAGTTGTCAGTATCCAGTGACTTTAGCTGTTTCTTGATATCATGTGGAGTGAATCGAATTGGCTGAAGTCTGGCATCTGTCAGATGCTGGGGACCTCAGGAGGAGGCCGAGATAGATCATCCACTTGGCACTTCTGGCCGAAGATGGCTGCAAATGCTTCAGCCTTGTCTTTTGCACTGATGTGCTGGGCTCCCCCATCGTTGAGGATGGGGATATTTGTGGAGCCTCCTCTTCCTGTTAGTTGTTTAATTGTCCACCACCATTCACGGCTGGATGTGGCAGGACCCCAGAGCATAGATCTGATCTGTTGGTTGTGGGATCACTTAGCCCTGTCTGTTGCATGCTGCTTACAGTGTTTGGCACACATGTAATCCTGTGTTGTAGCTTCACCACGCTGATGCCTCATTTTTAGGTATGCCTGGTGCTGCTCCTGGCATGCCCTCCTGCACTCTTTATGGAACATGATTGATCCCCCAGCTTGATGGTAATGGTAGAGTGAGGGATATGCCGGGCCATGAGGTTACAGATTGTGGTTGAATACAATTCTGCTGATGCTGCTGATAACCCACAGAGCCTCATGGATGCCCAGTTTTGAGTTGCTAGATCTGTTCAAAATCTATTCCATTTAGCATGGTGGTAGTGCCACACATAGTGCCTCTGTGTGAAGACCGGACTTTGTCTCCACAAGGACTGTGCGGCAATAACTCCTACCAATACTGTCATGGACAGATGCATTCGCGAAAGGTAGATTGGTGAGGACAAGGTCAAGTAGGTTTTTCCCTCTTGTTGGTTCCCTCACCACCTGCCGCAGACCCAGTCTAGCAGCTATGTCCTTTAGGACTCAGCCAGCTCGGTCAGTAGTGGTACTACGGAGTCACTCTTGGTGATGGACATTGTGATGGAATACTCTCCACTTGCCTGGATGGGTGCAGCTCCAGCAACAGTCAAGAAGCTCGACACCATCCAGGACAAAGCAGCCCGCTTGATTGGCACCCCATCTACAAACATTCACTCCCTCCACCACCGACGTGCAGTGGCAGCAGTGTGTACCATCTACAAGATGCACTGCAGCAATGCACCAAGGCTGCTTAGACAGCACCTTCCAAACCCGTGACCTCTACCAACTAGAAGGACAAGGGCAGCAAATACATGGGAACACCACCACCTGCAAGTCCCCTCCGAGTCACACACCATCCTGACTTGGAACTGTATCGCCGTTCCTTCACTGTCACTGGGTCAAAATCCTGGAACTCCCTTCCTAACAGCACTGTGGGTATACCTACCCCAAATGAACTGCAGCGGTTCAAGAAGGCAGCTCACCACCACCTTCTCAATTATGGATGGGCAATAAATGCTGGCCTGGCCAGTGACGCCCACATCCCCATGAATGAATTTAAAAAAAGTTCCCCACGCAGAGTACATCGTGTGCCCTTGCTACCCTCAGTGCTTCTTCCATTTGGTGTTCAACATGGAGAAGCATTAATTCATCAGCCAAGGTGGGACGGTAGGTGGTAATCAGCAGGAGGTTTCCTTGCTGCTGTTTGGCCTGACCCCATAAGACTTCATGGAGTCTGGAGTCAATGTTGAGGACTCACAGGGCAATGCCCTCCCGACTGTATACCACAGTGCTGCCACCTCTGGTGGGTCTGTCCTGCCGGTGGGATGGTGATGGTGGTGTCTGGGACATTGTGTGCAAGGTATGATTTGGTGAGTATGACTATGTCAGGCTGTTGCTTGACTAGTCTGTGGGACAGCTCTCCCAATTTTGGTAGAAGCTCCTAGATGTTACAAGGAGAACTTTGCAGGTCGACAGGGTTGGGTTTGCCATTGTCATTTTCTAGGTCTCCCTTTCTTAACTTACATGAGAAATTATCAATATGACGAGGGAAAAAGTACGAGGTGGTTTCCCATTGCCTTCCTCGTGTGTCCTCTGCCCGATGGATCCTCCTCCTGCCGTTGTCCTTTGAGGTTTTAGCTTTGCTGCCATAAGCACTGAAAATTCGCTGGTTCCACCATTGGCCATGGAACCCTTACCCGGACCTAGACTGACTCGCAAAAAGGGCAGGGACGACTGTTGAGGACTCAAATGACCCCTGGACCATCAATGTGGAGTGATTAAAATCGAGAATGTTCAAGAGGCCAGATTTAGATGAGCACAGATATCTCAGAGGGTTATGGGGCTGGAGGAGATTAGAGAGATATAGGGAGGGGGAAGCCATGGAGGGATTTGAAAACAAGGTAGAGCCAATGTAGGTCAATAAAATACAGGGGTGAACAGGACTTGGTGCAGGTAAGAACACGGGCAGCAGAGTTTCAGATGACCTCAAGTTTACAGAGGGTAGAATGTGGGAGACTAGCAAGGAGTGCATTGGAATAGTCAAGTCTAGAGGTAACAAAGGCACGGATGAGAGTTTCAACAGCAGATGAGCTGAGGCAGGAGTGGAGTTGGACAAATGTTACTGAGGTGGAAATAAACAGTCTTAGTGATGGTGTGGATATGTGGTCAGAAGCTCATCTCAGGGTCAAATATAACAGTAAAATTGCGAACAGTCTGGTTTAGTGTCAGACAGTTGCCAAGGAGGGGGATGGAGTTTGGAGTGGGGACTGAAGACAATGGCTGAATTGTTTTCCTCCTGTCCTGGGCCCTGAGGTTGGGCCTAGAAGCAGGAGGCCTTTGCATGTGGGGGTGGGGCAGCCAGGTGAATCAAGTTACATCAGCGCCGGCCAATTAACTGTCAACAAGCACGAGAGCCGCCATCCCCAGTCGCGTGTATGGCATCAGGTCACGGTGGAGGAAGTGCTAGCACCATCTTTAAAAGGCTGCCAGCACTTCCTGAAAAGATGAAATAATAACTGGAGTGGCAAGCAAGAGTTTCCTGCCACATCAGCACCACCAAGGATAGCCGAGCAGCGCCCCAGGGTAACCCCATGGTTTAGGGATGCCTCCCTGTAGGTTCTCCTAGATGTGCAGGCACAGAGGGGGAAAGTCCTCCTACTACAGAGAAAGGGCAGAGTTGGGTGGCGGTGTCCCCTTTGTGCAGATTCTGATGAAGGAGGAGGCCCTGGAGATTGGAGGGTGACCAGAGGGCCGTTCCATTGCTGATAGGGAGACAGAAGTCAGGAGTCGGCAGAATGAGTGGCCCAAGGGCAGGCAGGAGATCGTCTTTGAATTAGGGGAGGAACGATGCTCCTCTGTCCACCACTGGTGTCACTGAGCACCACAACAGGGGCATTTTGAAGGTCATGTTGGCATTACTGTAATCCACTAATTACTCTTTCATGCAGGTCAAAGTCAAGAGCAGCCATCATCTTTGACTGGGGGACAGCCGTCCACCTCTGGAGAGGCGGAGGGGACCTCAGAGGGTGCACCGTCACAACATTCGCTGGCACCCTCCCCCAGCACAGATACTGTCACCTTGGTGCATATGCTCACGCATTTAGATGTGGGGTCACAAACCAAATGAACACAGCACACACCCACCAGAGCAGCTGACGAAGGCTGTGACAGCCCAGGACACAAACACTTGGAGGACTGCGGGACGCCAGGGCGATGCTGAGCCTCAGGTTGGTGGCACACCTCTGGAATCATCTGCAAGGTGTCAGCTGCTGGATCAGCAGTGTAAGGTCAGGGGACATCTGGCGGAGCTGCCAGAGGCAACACACACCCTGGCAAGGACAGTGGAGGGGTCCAGGCCATGAGTGGAGACAAACTTCCTCCATTCAGAGCTTGGTGGCTCTGAGGGAGAGACAAATGCAGCAGGTCACTCAGTGGATGCAGGAGACACACTCAGACCTGCATGCCATTGCCACCTCCATTCATTCCATGGAGCAATGGGTGGGCAAGAGGGAGGAGAGGCATCTGGACACCCTCAGGTGAGCAGGGAGGTCCAAGTGTGCCTTCAAAGGGAAGAGAACCAGCAGGTTGATGCATGTGGGGGCTCCTCTCAGGGTGCTCCTAAAGTGACTGCCGCCTGTTCAGCCCCTCTGCCAGTGACACTGATGATGGAGCAGACCCCTACAGCATTGCAGGAGGCCCTGAGTATGACAGGGCCCTCCAGGCCTCAGGCATCCAGAGGATGGCCATCAAAGACAAAGGGGCAGCTGGACTAGCAGCCTGCCTCCACTCAGCTGATAGCGCAGGGGGAGAACCTCGTAGAATCACTCATAAAAGATTTAAGCAGAGCACCTAGCTGCACTCGCCGTTCACGGATGATTATTTTGTATTGTAAAGGGGGTGTTTAGTTTGGAATGGCCCCAAATAAAAATGGAATGTGGTAAGGCAAGTGTTAGGTCTCTAATTATCATGAGCTGTCTGGCCTTCAAGGGCACCCTGACTCCCTCAAAGGGAATGCTGGAAGGGACTACAGTGCATGAGGTCAATACCATCTCCATGCCTCCTGTGCCATGTCTTGCTGTGTGCAAGCACACTTTAAATGAGGCAGTCGGCATTAGAGCTGTAGAAACCCGGCATTTTATTGGATCGCTCGGGTCATACAAGCAGTTTCAACTGAGACGTCTCTGTATAGGTGCCTCCTTAGCCTCCCTTACATGTCTTGCCTCTCTACTTGATAGTAGTCATTGAGGTGCCTCTTCATCTCATGCCTGCTATTCATCTACCTCCAGCTTCTCTTTGTTGGAGGATGCAGCACACTCACTGGAGGTCCTGAAGCCTTACTGGCTGGTCTCTACACAGAGGTTCCAAGGCCTCCTTCCCCCAGACCCTCCACCCCTTCCGAACCTTCCTGCGGTCCCTGGTGTGCCACTTGAAGGTTGGCACTGTGCCAGCCAACCCCTGATGCTTCTTACCCCCTTGACACATCTTGGATGCTGGCTTTTTCCAACAGAGATCAGCTGACACTTGTGCCCCAGTCACATTACTGCAACCAAGCAGAGTAAACCTATCTTTTGCGTCTTTTCCACCTGTTGGTGCTTTCCCATCAGCTGTTAATGAGGTTTTCCTCGGTATGTAACACCAATATAAGGACGTTTCATCAGCATTAAATAGTCTTGTTCAGCAGAAAGGTCATTAACTTTGCAAACTTCTCTATGTAATTTTCAGCTGCCTCATGATCTGCTGAGGCTTTATCTACAAACACTTTTATTTGCCTTAATCCATGATGCCTTTTACATTTGGTTAACCAACCTGAAGTGTAGTCGCATGGGATTGAAGTATTCAGTTCATCGCGGCAAATCTGGGCTTGCTTAATCAACATCTGCGTAGTCAATGACATCCACTCACTCCTCCTCTGTTGCATCCACTCCATCATCACTCGAACTCATCACTTTTTTTTTAGGTTTATGCATAGTTTTTCCATTTATTCATTGCTTTCTGAACATTACTTTCAGCGTAAAACTTCATGATCCTGTCTTTCTGTATCTTTAAATCAGAAATGGTGGAGGTACCCCCCGGCCCCCCCATTCTCCTCACTCACCTTTCACACTGACACACCTCTATCTCATTTCTGCAGTAATTCCTCTTTCTTGGCTATAGAAACAAATTGTGCTTCCTTTTTGCAGTGCTACCTCTGGGGGTATCTGCTGGCCTTTTTGACATGATTGTGATGGCAAAAAAACACAGGAAATCACAGGTTGGGCTGGATTAAGGGTCATTTGGGGTCGACTGAGAGTGAGGGAACTAGAACTAGTGCCTAGCTGAATTGGCTTGGTGTTTGGACAATACGTCAGAATTTAATTTACCTGAATGTCAAGTGGAATATTTTCCAAAGATGTCCAGTTTTTGGACAATTCCGGTTTTTGGACAGCCAGATTTTGGACGTCCAACCTGTACTTTTAAATTTAATGAGGGTTTCTGCCTCTACCAACCTTTCAGGCAGTGAGGTCCAGATCCCCACCACCCTCTGGGTGAAAAGATTTCTCTTGAATCCAGTCAACCTCTTACCCTAAATCTATGCCCACTGGTTATGGAGCCCTCAACCAAGGGGAATAGGGCTTTCCTATCCACTCATAATTTTATACACTTCAATTAGGCCACCCATCAACCTCCTCTATTTCAAAGAAAATGACTTGAGCTGATCCAATCTTTTAAAGGATCATAGAATGGGTACAGCACAGAAGGAGGCCATTCGGCCCAATGTGTCCAAGCCAGCTCTCTGCGAGATCAACTCATCTAATCCCACTCCCCTGCCTTTTCATTGTAACCCTGCAAATATTTGCTCCTCCAATAATTATCCAGTTCTCTTTTGAAGGCCTCAATTGAATCGGCCTCCACCACACTCTCAGGCAGTGCATTCTCGATCCTGACCACTCACTGTGTAAACAGTTTCTCCTCATGTCACTGTTGCTTCTTTTGCCAGTCACCTTAAATTGGTGTCCTCTGGTTCTGTATCCGTCAGTAAATGGGAACAATTTCTCCCTATATACTTTGTGCAGACTGCTAAATGGATCCAAGCCAAAATGGTGAAGAATGAAACTAGACACAGATCTTTTTTTGATAGTCGGTTTATTCACAGAATGCAGCATTACATATCTCCGCCTCCTCTTCCCATGTCCCAGGAGGATCTCTTTATATCTGCTGTAAATCCTTAATTAAACAATATCTTTCATTTGTGTATCTTTAACAACATAATTAACGTACCACTAACAGATTTCCCTCTCTCTAAACAAAAGCTTTATAACATACTTAAATAATTTCAAAGCAACGAAAAAAGGGTTTTCCATATTTCTCACAACTCATCACAATACAAGGTGTCCCTCTTCTGAGACCTCCAACAATTTCTTGGAGCAAGCATTACTCTTTGTAAAACAACCTGATAATTGGTGACTTGCGTTGACCCATTTTATCTTAGAGATCTCTTTTCTCTCCAACAGTTCCTTTATACTAGCATGGTCAATCCTTAACCTTTTCTCAGTGATACTCTGTCGAATGAACATTATCCCAGAGAATGGTTATCCACATAGATTTCAATGGGCAAAGTTCTCAGAACTCCCCTTGTATAAAACTTGCTTCAAAATGTTAGATAAGTAAAATCCCAATCTATAGCTTCTGCTAGTGCCAGTGTTTCTGCAGCTAGGGTACTTTTAATTACCCTTTTTATTTTCTTGGCTTCCCAGGCCAAGGGACAATACTTTACATTTTTTCCCACCAACTGTACTCGAATATTCCCGATCTATTCTGTTTATTGTCTAACCCTATATATTTATAGGCCCCTGAAGCCCGACTTACAATCTTAATTTCCCCATTTAACTTATCTTAAACCAATTCTTCAAATTCCGCAGAACCACCCCATAGAAAATCATCAACATGCATCATAAAGATGCCTGTGAGTTTCTCTTTGTAGAACATTGCTGGATCTGCTTTCAGATGAATACAGCTTACTTTCAGCAAGACAGACCTAACCGAGAAATACCATACTCTCGACACATCATTCAATCCATAAACACATTTGTTTAATTTCCACAGCTTCCCTTCTACATCACTCACTTCTTTAGGTGGTTTCAAAAACAATTTGAAATTTTTCACCCTGCAAAATTGCAGCTTTTATATCGATTGACCTACATTCCCACACGTATGTGGCTGAAAGAGCAAAGAAAATTTTCAAGATCACTTTTCCTGCTGTGAGGGAGTCCACTCTAACATCTTGAACACCAAGTCTCTCTTTGAAACCCCGAGCCACCAGTCTCCCTTTAGCCTTATGTGTCCCATCTGGGAGTACTTTTTCCATACATATCAATCTGTGTGATACGGCTGGCTGTCCCGTATCAACTTTCTTCCAACTTCCTTCCAACTTTCCAATTCTTTTTGTTTTGCCGCTCTTATTAATTTGTTTGCAACCACCATAACGTCCTGATCATCAGGGCTTCTACTTCTAGTAGTGTTCCTAGATTGTTCTGTAGTTCTTGTTCTATCACATAGTCTAGTCAAGCTATAGCCTCTAATTGCCCTCTTCTCTCTTTCTGGACTACTGCAATAGGATCTCTCCCTCCATCAGAGGTTGTGTCGTCAATACACAATCGTTTCCTGGTGCCAGAGCCACTTCCAGACCCACTACGGTAACTCGTACTGCGTTTTCTGGCTTTCCATCCTTTGACCTCATTTTTCCAGTCCATAGATCTTACCTCTGTCCATCATTTTGTACATTTAGCCAATGTTTGAATTTGCCAGTGACTTTCCCTGCTGTCCCTATAATGGTCGCATTCCTCCATTCTGTGGACCCTTCTGTTATGTACATTACCCTAGTATTGACTTTAGGTAGTTGTCCTTTGGGTAAATAGCCCTATTCTGTGCACTAGTATCACTTTGTCTATTGTCATCCAGCCCCTTATCTATCCCTATTAACTGAGATGAATGGACCCTAATAGTTTGACTATCATGTTGCAGAATCACTGTCTTCCCATCACACCTTATCACTTTACCCAGACCTTTCCACTCTTTCTCACCCTCTCTTTTATAGTTTACTAAATCCCCAGGATTAAAGTTTATCTCTGACTGTCTTATGCGATGCCATGGGGAGATGGTGGCGTAGTGGTAATGTCACTAAACTAGTAATCTGGAGGCCCAGGCTAATGCTTTGTAGACACGAGTTCAAATCCCACCATGGCAGCTGGTGGAATTTAAATTCAATTCATTCACAAAAATCTGGAATTTAAAGCTAGTCAGTAATTGTGCCATGAAACTATCGTCGATTGTCATAAAAACCCATCTGCATCACTAATGTCTTTTATGGAAGGAAATTTGCTGTCCTTACCTGGTCTGGCCTACATGTGACTCCAGACCCACAACAATGTCGTTGACTCTTAACTGCCCTCTGAAATGACCTAGAAAGACACTCAGTTGTCAAGGGCAATTAGGGATGGGCAAGAAGTGCTGGTCTTGTCAGTGATGCCCACATAGGGATTCCTCCTAAAGACCAACTGATACGGACTATGGCCCCCAACCATTTGAAGCGAATTGTTCACATGGACTGCCCACGCCAGGGCAGAAGTTAGCGTGCAGTTTGGTTGGTTGGCTAAGATCTGATGGAGCACCTCATCAATTACCGTGTGATTTCTTTCAGAGTCCATTACTGAAAGGACTTTCAGCTGCGGTGTTCATCATTACAATAGTCATAGTTTCACACATGTCTCTAAACTCGTCATTGGCAATGGGGGGAGATTTCTCAGTCAGGAATTTAGCCAGTGCCCCCGTCCAGTCCCTATCCATTTTTCCATGATTTTATCTACAGTCACTTTTTTATCTTTACCATCCATTTCTGTAGAAAGACTGAATTTTGTTGGCATGTCAATGAAATACAAAATGAAAATGTTTGTCCTTGTCCCACACCTTTAGATCCATAGCTACTACTTCATTAAAGTCTCATGCTAATGGAAGGTTTATAATAGGCCAATGATGTTGTCCTCTGATACTTTTTGCATAGATCACATTTTTCACTAATCTTTTCAATAAGCTTTATGTGCTCATTATCAACCACCCCCAAACCTGAAGCAAGTAGAACTTTCATATTCCTTGACCTTACTTCAATTCTCACAACCAAGTGCATCTAAATAACATTTCAACCAATCCGTTCCACATACTTTGGATGTGCAACCACTGTCCAACACAGCACAATTAAAAGAATCTGTGACTAGTACACTCATTACCGGACTGAAGTTTCTTGTGACCAGTACAATTCCCTTGGACTGATCAATATCATCGAATTCCACTTCCGAACTTCCATGTCATACATCGCCTCCGATCACATCTGAAACATCTGTTAATAATTCCCCGGATATTCCTGAGGTTCCTGTTATTGCTCCTCCATTCCTTCACCTGCCAGATCTGCCAAAAATGTTTCCATTCTCATTTCTTTTGACTGTGATTCTTCTGCTGTATTAATGTCTGCACCCCATATCTGAACAACCTCGAAATGCTGCAACCATCGAGACCTCCATCTTCTGTGACACCACGGAATGTCCCATTTGTGCCGTGAAGGCTGCTGGAAATGACAGCTTTCCCAGGAATATTTTTAAAGCATCAGACACCTGATCCAAATGTGTGTCTATTTCTGAGAATCTCAGTCCAGTTAAGACCAGGAGCCTATCTATTTGCGATACTTTAGCACAGTGCAACAGTTTGAAGGCAAGCACTGAACATGGAATTTCCAAACAAAATTTCTGCAATTTTATAGTGGGTTAAATTCCATGATATGGAATAACTGTCCATCTTTCTAAATTTAATCGAAGGTTGACCATGCCTCGTATGCATTTAATAAATCATCGTATAAATTTTATCCATAAAGCTCAATAGATTCTCCAAACCTCCTTCAGTGTGTAACTGTCAGGCCTCTAGCTCACAAAATACTTTGCACCTGATCTTGCTTTTGTTAGGAAGTGACAGTGCCAAGGTCATTCCTTGTTTTCTCTTCAGTAAGGATGTAACCCATGTCCACATATCTACTTCATTTTTCCGTTGGCCATAAGGTTCAGATACAGACTGCCTCCTGCTTCCTCTCCCCACGTCCCAGCAGACCCACTTTATATCTACTCCAAGACCTTAATTAAACAATGCCCTTCACTTGTGTATTTTTAACAACATAATTAACCTACCATTAACACAGAGCCCTCGTAATTTTGAACACCTCTGTTAAATCTCCTCTTAATCTTCTCTTCACCAAGGAGAACAGCCCCAGCTTCTCCAACCTATCCACATTACTGAAGTTCCTCATCCCTGGAAACATTCTCTTGAATCTTTTCTGCACCCTCTCTAAGTCTTCACATCCTTCCGAAAGTGTCGTGTCCAGAACTTATCACAATAGTCCAGTTGAGGCCGAACCAGTGTTTTAAACAGGTTTATCATAACTAACCTTGTTTTTGTACTCTATGCCCCTGTTTATAAAGCCCAGGATCTCGTATGCTTTATTAACCACTTTCTCAAACTGCCCTGCAGCCTCCAATGATTTGTGCACAAATACTCACAGGTCCCACTGTTTCTACACCCCCTTTATAATTGTACCCTTTGTTTTATATTGCCTCTCCTCGTTCTTCCTACCAAAATGAATCACTTTACACTTTTCTGCATTAAATTTCATCTGCCACTTGTCCGCCCATTCCACCAGCCTGTCTATGTCCCTTGAAGTCTATCATTAGCCCCTTCACAGTTCACAATACTTCCAAATTTTGTGTCACCTGCAAATTTTGAAATTGTGCCCTGTTTAGCTATATTATTAAGCTGTATCAAGAAAAGCAGGGGTCCCAACACCGACCGCTGGGAAACGCCACTATATACCTTCCTCCAGATCAAAAAACAACCATTCACGACCACTGTCTGTTTCCTGTCACTCAACCAAACTCGGATCAATGCTGATACTGTCCCGTTAATTCCATAGGCATAACATTACTGACAAGCCTGTTATGTGGCACTTTATCAAATGTCTTTTGGAAGTCACAAATCAACCACATTACCCTCATCAGCCCCCTCTGTTACCTCATCAAAAAACTCAAAAGCATGTTAGTTAAACACCATTTGCCCTTAACAAATCCATGCTGGCTTTCCTTAATTAATCCACAGTTGTTTAAGTGACCATTAATTTTGTCCTGAATTATTGGCCAGAATTTTACATGACCCAATAAGGGTCGCGATCCAGGAAGCGGAAGTGGGTGGCACTCCCACATCAACCTCAGTTCCCGCCACAATCGCGTGTCAGGCATCCAATTAGCTGCTGGCAAGTGGACTTTAGAAAAAAAGGCACACGTGGGTGGGAAGGTTGGTGAGGGCGGGACAAGAGCCAGAAGAAGGTGCTGACAGAAAACTTAGTGGCTCTGAGACTGTTAGTTCAAAGGGTTTTGAGGTTCTGCACATGAATATCAGAGCACCAGGAAGCAGTGATAGCAGCCAAGACCACTCAGAGCACCCCTTCACTTGCTGCTGACCACATGGGTAACCCACCAGACCCCAAGGCACATCTTTGGCGGACTTCAACCCGCTTGTGGTCATGGCAGTGACAAGAACCCTGATGACCCCACGATTTAGCAAAGACTCCCTGTGTGTCCTCCTCCAGGCTGCTGAATCAAGGCAGGAGGTCCTCTTCCCTCAAGACCAAAGGAGGAGACCTCCCCAGCTTACCAGATAGCCTGGATGGAGGTTGCAGAGGGAGTAAGCAGTACTGTAGTATTGTCGGAGAACCTGAATCCAGTGCCACAAGCGGGTCAACAACCTTCTCTGCTGTGCCAGGCTGACTGGCAAACCTCAGTCTCCATTAGTTTGTAATCAGATGGGTGGGTGTGCGGGTGTGGATGTTGGAACATGGAAGCCCTCCAGATGGAGGGAATGGCTGCAGTTCTGTCATAGGTCATGTGCCTGGGACATCTGACCCACACAAGGGTGCAGCCGTCTGCCAGTCTAATCAGCTGCTCCTGCCTCATAACCTTCTTTATAATTTAAATAACTTTCCAGCCATTTTGAGGTATCTTTTACCCTGGCACCAGGTAGGCAATGTACCCTCAATCATGAATGCAGAGTATTGAATTCCCCGTGACTACAACATTTCCATTCTCCCTCTCCCCATGGTCAGCCTCCTGCTCCATGGTGCCTTGGTCAGTATTCTTTTTTGATTTTAGAGATACAGCACTGAAACAGGCCCTTCGGCCCACCGAGTCTGTGCTGACCAACAATTTGTACTAATCCTACATTAACCCCCCCATATTCTCTACCACATCCCCTACCTACACTAGGGGCAATTTACAATGGGCAGTTTTACCTATCAACCTGCAAGTCTTTGGAGGTGGGAGGAAACCAGAGCACCCGGGGGAAACCCACGCAGACACAGGGAGAACTTGCAAACTCCGCACAGGCAGTACCCAGAACTGAACCCGGGTCACTGGAGCTGTGAGGCTGCGGTGCTAATCACTGTGCCACTGTGCCGCCCTATTGTGGCTGACTTTCTGCGGCTTTCATCCTCAACCTCACAGGAAGCAAGTACATCATACCCATTAAGTCCAGATCCTCCTACCCTGTACAATCCACCCCTTACTTATCCTGTTGAGTGTTTGACCTCTGTCTCTACACGGTGTGATGGAATTCTGGAGTAAACTAACCAGATATTCTTCGCTTCTCAACTCTGAGCCAGTGCGATTCAAGACATTGGGACAGTTTTGCTGTACACAAACTCTCACAGTCTACAGTCCCGACACACTAACTGTGTTGCCATCATCTGCTCTGTAACTGCTACTTAAACAATAAACACAGGCCAAATCTTACAGTAATTTTGCCTCTTTCAGTGAAATATTTGAATTCAGCCAGAGGCTGCTAAAAACATCAGGCTGGAATTTTACTCTGAGGCAGGAAGGGAGCTGGGGGGACGGGATGGAGATCGGGAAATCCAGAAGAACAGGCTTCCCTCAGGTCCTGCTGTTACATTCAGCAGGACCTGATTAATAATTTTTCTCTGTTGTTTTATAGATGTCCTGTCCCCACTGGAAATGGAAAATTCTGGCATATTGACCATCATAGAGATGTTTCTTTTCCCGTTGGTGGTAAAACTGAAAAATATTTTTGAAACTGGTCATTAAAGCAGCAATTATACATTTTCGACAGCGCATTTTCACTTTACACAATCTCAAATCTTGTGTGCGTTCTACGTCATCTACCATTCAGTCAGTGTCGTAGCTATGGCAACTGTGCTGTACCATGTAGGTTATAGTTAATAATAAAGAAACATTCTAGATATTTCTCTTGCAGGCATTTATTATTATTTAGACATTTAGCAGATACCTTTATCCAAGGTGACTTACAGTGCACAGTCTGCTGTACCTCACTTATGCATTAAACACATTCCAATACGAGAAATTAAGAGTTAGGGTATTTGGAGACAAGTTTTGTGAAGTCGGGACTCTTCTGGGACATGAAGGAGTCAGAGGAAGGGATGGGCAATATCCATCAAATGAAAAGCCTCTGTCTTGTTTTATTTTTGAATCCCTCTCCTAGATAAAGCTTCACTTTCAGAATTCACTCATTCTCAAATAAGAATGAGCCCTAATGACAGAATAGGAAACCTCTTATTGCTGAGCTGATAAAAGTTTAATTAGCATCGTAGAATGGTTGCAGCACGGAATGAGGGCATTCGGCCCATCGTGTCCATGTCCGTGGAAACATTGACATGTTCAGTGCATGGTAGACTTGACCATTTATATTCCTTAATTTGCTAAGAATGGAGCACAATTCTGGGTTTACTTTATATCAGTTTCCGGGGGGCAGGGGAATTGGTAAGGCATGGGGAACCCGGAACTGGGATTCCCCAACATGTATGATGTCTCTGGTTCCCTGCTTAGCTTCTAGTTGGGTGGACTTTGTAGTATGATTATGCTATAAAAACTGTGTTTTAATGCAGTTAAAAAAACACATTGGTCCTTTTGACTCAACCCTCGTCTCCTGATTATCTTTCTTACTACTCTGAGGATTGCCTGTATCCTCTCCTTTTACCTTTTCTCTCACTAAAACCAAATCTCTTTTCATTATCAACCTTCCTACCTCTACAGCTTCTCCGAAACCTTCCAAACAGGGGCCTGTAACTGCTTTTGTGTGTCCATTTGTAATCATCTGCCATTACTGCGCCGTCCCTTATTTTACCAACTTTATGTTCTTCCAGGTGGAACTTTATTTCAGGAGGGACACTTTTTAAATTCTTCCATTAGACCTACTTCCCTAAGGCTCTCAAAGTCTTGCTCAACCTTCTTTGACCTATACCACCTATCAAACACCATTTCCTTCTCTCTAGCAAATTCCATAAATGTCTGACCCTGTTTTTATTTTAAAGTCCTGAATTTTTGTCTGTAAGCCTCTGGTACCAATTCATAGGCATTGAGAACAGCCACCTTCACCATTCATAATAACTTGACTGTTCGTCCAAAAGTGTTGAATGTACCTCTAACGCTTTTCCCACTAACACAGTTTGCAATAAAATTGTCCAACTTTCTTTCGGCCATTGCAACTTGGTAGCAATTTTTTCAAAGGACACAAAATACATTTCAACTACTTCCTCACTGAATTTAGGGGCTAAGCGAATATTCCTTGCCAAATCAAAACCTGGAGTTAATCAGATTTATCCTCAAGCCACTGCACCAGTGCCCTTGCTGTTGCCTGTCAGCCAGGCAGCCCAGACTGCTGCCACCCATGGTGAGGTCATGCAGTCTGGCATTTTCAGTGGGGACCTGAAGCAGGAGTGGGTCCCTTTAAATGCATATCCAAAGGGTCCATCGCCTGCATCAGGCGTGAGTAAAAGACGTCTGTTACTGTTGGTCCTTCTTTAGGCTAGGCAGGAATGACCAGATCCTTAACTAATACGTACATTATAAATCCAGAGATAGGAAGTAAAACTGCTGTCTTTGTGGCATCTATTTCAAATTCATTTGCCTCAACCCAATATTAGCAGGTAGCAAGGTGGTGTTAGAGAGTTAAATAAGTGAGAATACATCAGCAGCATGTCAACTAAGCGCCCATCACCTCTAACCGAGGTGGATATCGTGGTGTCTGAGAGGTGGGGAACAATGCAATTGGAAACCTGACTTTAAATTCACAGCTGCTGTGTGTGTTTCCCAGTGATCAGGAAATGCAGCAGTGAAAGAGAGGCAGGAGCTGCCAACTGCATAAATTAAAAGCCTTTTCCAGCACTTCTTGTGGGCCAGGAGGAATAGGAGTACTCCCCCCGCCACCCTCCCCCCCACTGTCCCCAATGATTCCTGGCTATAGATTCCTGACTCTGGTGTTCTTTCCCAGCGGGAATGGAACAATAAAATGTTAATGAGGTCCTGACAATAAGTTGGGCAGCACATCTGCATTGCAGGCCTTGGCGGTTTCTTGGGCTGTTTTCAGCTTCCCCCACACTTCCCCATACACACTCACTCCACCTCGACGCTATTTGATGCTAAGATTTTTCTAACTAATGCCAATGTGATTTTTTTTTTAACTTGCAGTCACTCATTTTATTTAACAATACAATGTCCTTTACAATGTCCATTGTTATGTTTGGTTACCATTTATATTGGTGGGTATCCAGGCCCTGCAGAAAATTCCCCAGCAGAATGTCATCAGTTGTTCAGTTAACAGGTACCATACAGATTGGACCTAGGTGAGACTGTGAGAGAGCTGGGGTTCTGGGGCAACAGGGGTTTGTCAATAGTTGACATACCTACAGTGTTGTCTAGGAGATCCTGGATTTACACGGGATCTCCATCAAGGTGACAAAAAGGCAGTTGAGGGATTCAGGGCCAAAACTTGGCAGGAGCTTGGCTGTATGTCAGTATCCTGTATAGGAATAACCTCTTTCCCTACCTCTCCCTCATGGGTGGCTGTGACTGCCTCCTCTTGGCCCTGACCTCTGCTTTGGCTGAGTTTACAGTGTGAAATCTGTGAGTTGCTCAAGAAAACAATCATCCCCAATGGGACTGGGGAGTACAGCCAGTGGCTCAACCATTCTTAACCTTGGGTCTTCCTTGTCCTGCAGCTCCAGCAAAGCCCCACCACCCAGTCTGGATCTTGCCATCTGAAGTCCTCAATTTTCAAGATTGTTGCATGTTCAAGAATGCTTGGATGTTGTCGCTTCAATGAAAGTTCCATTGTCTCTTACTTTGCTGTCTCGATTTGCTTTCTCTTTGAGTGGGGGTGGGGGAAAGGGGTTTTAAAGTGCGAAAGGAGGTAAATCACTTGATTTACTTAGTGTTTCTCCACCCTAATTACACTTCCCAACTAATCTTCTGTTCTTCCCTTACCTACCTGATATCTGATGAGTTTCATTTTTTACAGGTTCTCAGTCAGAAAGTAGCTTTAGTTTTACTTTTTAAAAACTTTCTACATTCAGAAGTTCTGACTGTCAAGTTTTGTTTACACAGAAGTTAGTTTGGCTCCCACTAAGTAAAATTTGAACATCACATATGGTAAAATTGAAACTATATTGGTTTTTAGTTCACACACACCTTGGGATCGACTTTTGAGTATCCTGTCCTGGAGTTAACAGGACAATGCCCTCAAATAGCCCAGTAATACTGGCAATGTGGCTGGCTTCATTTTAAAGGGGACCTACTGCCAGTCATCCAGAGGGACTGCCTGAATCAGGTGACTGGCCTCTTTTAATAGGTAAATAGGACCCCAATTGCCATTTTAGATAGGAACTGGTTGCCTGCGCCATACTCACTCCAGCTGGTTCCACACGCAGTGGAATTGAAGAGGCTCTTAATAGGCAAGTGTCACATATTTGTGGGATTTCCCGTTCCTCTGGGGCCCACAAAAATAATCTGGGTTGCTGATGTGCAGGGACCCCACAATCCGCCATCGTGACTCACCACCCCTCCCACACCGTCACCCACCACCCAACCAATCAAAGGTTAAAATCCACCCCGCACAGGCTTTGCAGCAGCTTTAATTTATGCTGCAGCAAGACACATCTTTCCAGTTACACTGTTCAACTTACACAAGCAAAATTGTCCACATTTCCAGCATGTGCTCTGTATAACAGGCTGGTGAGGCTATCGCCGTTAATTTGAGGTTGTGTTCCTCCCAGGCGACGGCCCTCTAAACTCACCCAGAATAACCAACCAAGGGATCAGTAAAGAGGCCATGCCTGAATACAAAAGTGGACTAGATCACAGTCTTCATTTGCTGCTGTTGACATAAATATAAAGCACAATGTTCCCACTTTAATTAAACCCCCGGGGGCCTGCTGGGGTTGGGGGGGCCTCCACTTTTCCAGAATGGTGCCGAAATGCAGTGCGATGCCAGGCCTCTACAGCCACTTCAACTAATCCCTATCTTGAATGGGTTAAAATCAGGGCTATTAAGACATATTTCGAGTAGTGGCAGTACCTTTCCTAGTGCACTAGATGGGGCTGAGCTCCCACAGTACAAACAGCTCCATGTGTTCAGACAGTGAGCTGATGAAGAAACCACACTCCCTTTGTATCAGCAAAGCTTTGAAGTTGCACCTGCGACACACCTATTTTAACCCCTTGGCAGTAGTTGAATGACTTACTATGATCTGTCCCAGGATGTATTCACTGCTCGGCTTTGATCGTTGATTGACTAATAACGGAAAGCTGCTGAAAGATTTCCAGCCCGACAGCAATCTGAACACTGAAGTGAACAACACATCGGAAATCGAGTGTAGGGAGTAGAGTTTAACTTCAGTGTCATTTATTTACAGCTCACTTTTCCAGTTCTTGAGAGAATCAAAAAGGGTTCAAGACTCAGTTCAGGTTGACGGAATATGCTATCAACAACAATCAGAAGAAGGATTGAGTGGGGGTGTGGGAGGGGGGATGGAGTGGGAGTGTAGGAGGGATGGAGTAGGGGTGTGGGAGGGGGGATGGAGTGGGAGTGAGGGAGATAGAGTGGGAGTGTAGGAGGGATGGAGTAGGGGTGTGGGAGGGGGGATGGAGTGGGAGTGAGGGGGTTAGAGTGGGGGGGATGGAGTGGGTGTGTGGGGGGGATGGAGTGGGGGTGAGGGGGATAGAGTGGGGGTGTGGGAGGAGGGATGGAGTGGAGTGTGGGAGGGGGGATAGAGTGGGAGTGAGGGAGGGGGGATGGAGTGGGTGTGGGGGGGATGGAGTGGGGATGTGGGAGGGGGGATGGAGTTGGGGTGTGTGAGGGGGGATGGAGTGGGGATGTGGGAGGGGGGATGGAGTGGGGGTGTGGGAGGGGGGATGGAGTAGAGGTGTGGGGGGGGATGGAGTGCTGAGAGTACAGCAGGCTTGGCACTCTTCATTATTTCAGGGGTAATGCCGTCCTTCCCAGGGGCTTTTCCACTGGCTAGAGAATCAATGGCATTACTGAGTTCCGATTTTGTTGGCTGTTCGTCCAGCTCATCCATGACTGGCAGAGACTGGGCTGCATTGAGGGCAGTCTCAGTGACAACATTTTCCCTGGAGTACAGTTCTAGGTAGTGCTCCACCCAGCTGTCCATTTGCTTGCGTTGGTCAGTGATTGTGTCCCCTGATTTAGACTTGAGGGGGGGCGATCTTCTTGATGGTTGGCCCAAAAGCTCTCCTAATGCCATCATACATTCCTCTGATGTTTCCGGTGTCGGAGGCGAGCTGAATATGACTGCATAGGTGTTGCCAGTAATCATTTGCACAGCGCCTGGCTGTTCTTTGTGCAGCGCTTCTGGCTACTTTAAGTGCTATGGATGTTAACTCGCTGGGGTCTTGTAGTTCAACAGTGTGGTGCGCTTAGCGGCTATGACAGGTTCCAGCTCTTCAATGTGAGATTGAAACCATTCTGCTTCTCCCGTTTGCATTGGTGGTCATTGCTGAGTCATAGATGGTGTCTCTGATGTGGACCCACTTGGTCTCTGCATCCCCTGTAGGAGTGTTTTGAAGGGCTTTTTCAAGTGAATTTAGAAACATATGTAACAGCTGTGGATAAGAAATTCTGTTAGTGTTGATGCGTGGGCGGCCCTTCTGCTTGGAGTGATATAGCTTCTTTGGTTTGAGTCTAACTTTGCTGCACACCAGGGAGTGGTCGATGTCGCAGTCCGCACTGTGGAAGCTGCGTGTGATTTGGACACTGTTTATAGAGGCTCTCCTTGTGACGATGAGGTCCAGCTGGTGCCAATGACGTGATGTTGACGATTAAATAAAATTAAATAAAATCTCTAATATAGAGCAAGTATCAGTGATGGTGACCATGGAACTAAGGGATTCTCATTAAAACCTATCTTGTTCATTCACGTCCCTTAGGGAAGGAAATCTGCCGTCCTTAATCTGGCCAATATGTGACTCCCGACCCACATAAACCCTAGGGTTTACGTTCTCATATGGGAAATAACCTAATGTATTAACCTGCTTCACTGTGAGCTAAGTCAGCACTCCAGTAGAATGAAGCCTGCTAATGTCTTCCCCCAACGTAGGAATTGACGCATTACTAGAGAGTGCACTGGCTTCACTATATCCACGACACATTATAGGAGAGGTCAGATTTCAGTTTTATCTCAGTATTTCTGGAATTACTTCAGTGAATCACGCCACTGGCTCTAGGTTCCACATCACTGTCTTGACTTGGCACCTTGACTATTGCTGCTGAATATGCCTGGACTATACCAATCCTACTCTATAATGTTGCCTTTTTCAATGTGTTAAAGTTAGGCCTCTTCTGGCTCTGGCTGCACTTCCTGTTGTCTTACTCAGGCCACCAGTTAAAGTTGCAGTCAGATCTCGGTGACGTTATTGGAAGCATCATTCATTTGTAAAGAAGAATCCCACTGGCTTTGGGCAAGTGTAATTGACACCTTTTCAGTAGAGCAGGTTAAAGTTTGGAATGAAGAGTTTCTGCGGGTAAGTAACCCAGGCGATTTTAACTGGGGTTATAATGGCCCTGAGTTGGATTCTCTTGGGACGAAAGTAGCCTTCAGTTTCCCTGAGCCGGATCTTAAGATGTCCCAATTACTGGTCGGTCCCCATTCGCAGAAGCAGAGGCTGTCCAGCCCTGCCCAGATTCTGGATCATGCCACACCCCTGCTACAAGGCTCTAACTTGCCATGCCCACTGATGAGGAAGGCACCAGACATGATGACACCAGTGAAACCTTTGGTGTCACTTCACTCAAACCCATCTAACTGTGCCTGGAAGACAAGGTCTGTACCACTGCCGATGTCCGTGCAGTCTCCATAATGCTCCAGGGTAGGACTACAGTGCACTAACTGCATCCATCATTGCTGTACAGGCACCTTCCACATTGCCTTTTACTGTCTTAGCTAATGCCCACTGTCTCCACTATTGTGTCCAAAGAAAGCATTTTTTAAACCCCACTCCAGTTACCTGAGTTCATAATCTAGAGGCCCCATCTGCCCTCTCAGGTGGATGTAAAAGAGCACATGCCAGTATTGTTTGGAAGAGCAGGGGAGTTCTCCCTAGTGTCCTTCACAATATTCATCCTTCCACATCACTTAAAAAAAACAGATTATCTGATCATTATTCACATTGTTATTTATGGGATCTTGCTGTGTGCACATTGGCTACTGTGTTTCCTACATTAAAACAATGACTGCATTCAGAAGTACTTCATTAACTGTAAAGCGCTTTGGTACCTCCTGTGGATGTGAAAGGTACTATATAACAACAAAAACAATTTGCATGTATATAGTGCTGCTAACCAAATGAAATGTTTCAATGCACTTTATAAGAGGGTTATCGGAGAACATTTGACACTGAGCTGATCAGGAGTGTTTGGTCAGGAAGATAGGTTTTAAGGAGCACCATGAAGGAGGAGAGGAAAAGGTGGAGAGATTTAGGGAGGGAATTCCAAACCTGAGGGCCCAGGGAACTGAAAGCACAGCCATCAGTGGTGGAGTGAAGGAAATCGGGGATGCACAAGAGGTCAGGATTGGAGGAAACCAGATATCTCAGAGCATTGTAGGGCTGAACCAAATTACAGACATAGGGAGGGGCGAGGCCATAGAGGATTTGAAAACAGGGATGAGAATTTTTAAATCAAGGCATTTCTGGATCGGGAGCCACTTTACCCAAGGTGTAGAAGGGTGATGGGCGAAAGGCACTTGGCATGAGTTTATAATGCAGTCAGCAGAGTTTGGATGAGCTCAGATTTATGGAAAGAAAGAACTTGCAATTAAATAGCACCTTTCACTCCTCAGAAAGTGCCAAAGCACTTTACAGTCAATGAAATACCTTTTTGAACTATAGTCACTATTGTAATGTAGGGAAACACAGTAACCAATTTGCACACAGTGGGCTAAATATTTCTTAAGGTTTGTTTTTGGGTGCGGGACAGTTCTTCACAATCTGCCTACAAAGGTTCCCATTGAGGCAGGAGCACAGGAACTTCATTTAACTGATTGTAGTATTGGGCAGAGTGGGTCCTGCACTGCTGGCTGCCTGAGCGCTCAGCAGGGGGCCGAGCAGCGTGTCATCAGGAGCCAGCCTGCTCCTCTTAAAGGGGGAGGTGCACTTATTGGAAGGAAGCTGCTGCTGACTGCTTGTACTGATTCTGGCTGCAAGTAGGACCTGCACAAATGGAGCAACATTAACAACATTATATAAGGGAACAATAGCATAGTGCTAATGTTGCTGGGCTAGTAATCCAGAGGCCTGGACAGATACTCTGGTGACATGATTCAAATCCCACCACGGCTGGGGGAGTTTAATTTCAATCAAATAATAAATCTGGAATTTAATAAAGCTGGTCTCAGTAATGGTGATCATAAAATTACCAGATTGTCATATATCCTTTAGGGAAGGAAATCTAGTCTGGCCTACATGTGACTCCAGACCCAAAACAATGTGGTTGACCTCTAACTGCTCTCTGAAATGGCCTAGCAAACCATTCAGTTGTATCAAACCACTGTAAAATTGTTGAATAGGAATAAAACTGTCTGGAACACCCAGCATCAACCTAGGCACCAGAAATGACAAAGGCAAACCCAGAAATATAAACAAGAAATGCTGGAAATACTCAGCAGGTCTGGCAGCATCTGTGGAGAGAGAAGCAGAGTTAACATTTCAGGTCAGTGACCCTTCTTCAGAACTGGCAAATATTAGAAATGTAAAAGGTTATAAGCAAGTAAAGCGGGAGGTGGGGCAAGAGATAACAAAGGAGAAGGTCACAGAATAGCTGACCAGAAGGTCGTGGAGCAAAGGCAAACAATATGTTAATGGTGTGCTGAAAGACAAAGCATTAGTACAGATAGGATGTTAATGGACTGAAAATTAAACAGCCGCAAGTACAAAAACAGTGGGTAAGCAAACTGAACAAACTAAGATGAAATAAAATAAAATAAACACAAAAAAAATTTTTTAAAGGAAGAAGAAAAAAATATCTAAAAATGAAAGTGAAAAGGGGGGCCCATCATGCTCTGAAATTATAGAACTCAATGTTCAGTCCGGCAGGCTGTAGTGTGCCTATTCGGTAAATGAGGTGCTGTTCCTTGAGCTTGCGTTGATGTTCACTGGAACACTGCAGCAATCCCAGGACAGAGATGTGAGCAGAGGGGAGTGTTGAAATGGCAAGCAATCGGAAGCTCGAGGTCCTGCTTGCGGACTGAGTGGAGGTGTTCTGCAAAGCGGTCACCCAGTCAGCTCGAGTGTCAGTCTTAATTTAGTGCTCAGGTCTATGGAGTGGGACATGAACCCCCGACCTTCTGACACAGAGGCAGGAGTGAGCCAAAGGTGACAAATAGTGATCAAGCCACAGCAATGAATTGTGGGAAACCGTGACAGAGTGGGCTTATTTTTTGAGTCACATATGGAATTCTGGGAAACCTGAAAGATACCATGGAATTATGGGAAGTGGGTCCAGAGTGAAATCTGAATAAAAGACTGATGCTTCGCTACAGTCAGCAGATGGCCATGTTGCCCTGAAGCCATAAGGAACCATAAAACTGTCTCACTGGTCAACTGAGGAGCTGATATTTGTTTAACATTGGTCAAACAATCTCAGAGACGGCTTGTTAATGGAGCGTGAAAGCTGCTTTATGGCACTAAACTGCAACTTAAGTGCCATGGATGTTAAAGGAAATAAACAGGCCTGGAGTTACTGATCTCATCAGAACAAGTGACAACAGACTATCCATAATTTCTGATATATGTCTATTATTTTTGATCAGCATGTTGGAAGGGACTTGCGTGACCACCTTAATTAGATATCACTGGTTTGAACCCAGAAAAGGGGTTTTGTCAGTGAAATTTAAGGTGTAAAACTTTGTCCCAAGCAGATAAGGACCAAAACAGTGAGGTCATTGGCAGACCAATCAGAGTGAGCACACCAGAGGCCTGCTGTCCCCTATTGGCCTGGCCAGCTCGACAAAGAGTTAAGCCAGAGTGAGGCCAACTTCAGTCTGCAGACAAAAACAAGAAATGCTGGATTCACTCAGCAGGTCTGGCAGCATCTGTGGAAAGAGAAGCAGAGTTAACGTTTTGGGTCAGTGACCCTTCTTCGGAACAAGAAGGGTCACTGACCCGAAACGTTAACTCTGCTTCTCTTTCCACAGATGCTGCCAGACCTGCTGAGTGAATCCAGCATTTCTTGTTTTTGTTTCAGATTTCCAGCATCCGCAGTATTTTGCTTTTATTTCAGTCTGCAGAGTAGCTCAAGCACAGAGAGTGTGGAGGTGCAGTAGTAAGGTTAGCGGTATCTCCACAATATTTCATCTCGCGCCTCTAAGCTAAGGTGGATAAATGGCATAGAGATCAGCCGTGATCTAATTGAATGGCTCGAGGGGCTGAATGGCCTTTTGCTATGTTGTGAGTCTCAGGCAAAAGGAGAATTCAGCCACTCCTGCTGAGTTGCCAAAGAAGGCTTAAGATGATGACTCACCACAAGAGACGACTCAGCACAAATGGTGACTCAAAACAGGCCATGATTCATCATGTGTTCCCAAAGAAAGACATGCATTTATGTAGCCTCTTTCACAACACAGGCTGTCCCATAGTGCTTCACAGCTTTTCAAGTGTAGTCACTGTTGTTATGTAGGGCACACAGAAGTCAGTTCTCACACAGCAAGATCCCGCAAGCACAAAGAGATATGTTTTTAGGTGATGATAGAGAACATTGCAGGGTGAACGCACCTGCTGTTCTTTGAATAGTACCGTGGGATCTTTTATGTCCACCTGAGAGAGCAGTCAGCGCCTCAGTTTAACCTCTCGCCTGAAAGATGGCACCTCCGACAGTGCAACACTCCCTCAGTACTGTACTAGAGTGTGAGCCTTGATTATGTGCTTGTCTCTGGATTTAAACACATAACCTTCTTGCTCAAAGTTGCATTGTGCTGCCATTAAGCCAAGGTTGTCACCTAACTGAGGAGAAGCATCCACCAGAAACTTGAACAACCAATGTCATTAATTTGAGAGTGACAAATAAATTGAACCGTACTTCTTCAGGTGAAACACAGAAAAATGTTAAGAGTCTGCTTTAACACCACTGTTGCCACCATGTAATAAGTTCTTTTACATTGTCTGATGTAACATAAATGAGATGCGTGGAGTCCAGTTGGTTGACGATCTCAAACAGGTTTATTAACAGCTAACTATTATATACAGTACAGAGCTAACTATTTACAGAACCTTCCTCTAGGTGTTATAGTTCAAGAGTGACGCAGGCTTGGAGTCACATGACTACATCCTGGTACATAGCTCATTAGCATACTAAAATCTTAAAGGGACATTGCTCTTAAAGGCAATCCTACAACATCTGCTGGTGATAAATAATTTAAATGCTGCATTGGTTTTACAATCCCTATAAAATCATAGCACAGCACAGAAGGAGGCCATTCAGCCCATCATTTGCTTCAGCTCTTTTGAAGAGCAATCCAGTTAGTCCCATTGCTTTTCTCTATTCCCATATCCCTGAAATTTTTTCTCCTTCAAGTATTTATCAAATTCCCTTTTGAAAGCTCCTGTTGACTCTGCCTCCACCACTCTCTCAGGCAAGTGCATTCCAAATCATAACCACTCATTGCATAAAAAAGGTTTTCCTCCTGTCGCCTCTGGTTCTTTGCCAATCATCTTAAATCTGTGCTTTGTGATAATCGACCCTTCAGTCATTGAAAACAGTTTCTCTTTATTTACTCTTATCTAAACCCTTCATTATTTAAACACCTCTATCAAATCTCCTCTTAGCCTTTTCTGCTCTAAGGAGAGTAACCCCAGCTTTTCCAGTCTATCCATGTAACTGTAACTGCTCATCCCTGGAACCTTTCTAGTAAATCTATTCTGTACCCTCTCCAAAGGTTCATTTCCTTCTTAGAGTGTGGTGCCCAGATGGGGCTGAACTATTGTTTTAGACTTGCCTCCCTTAGCCTCTCTACCACTTTTTCCACCTTCAAGATGCTCTTTAAAATCTAGCTTTTTGATCACTGTTCTAATATCTCATGTGACTCCGTGTCACATTTCGTTTGTGAAGGCTCCTGTGAAGAGCCTTGGGATGTTTTACTAAAGTTTGTATATAAATGCAAGTTGTTATTGTTGTTTAGCATAAGTTACTTGATTTTGTATTCTATGCCTCTGTTGATTAAGCCCAGGATCCTGTATGCTTTATTAACTGCTTTGTTAACCTGTCATGCCACCTTCAAAATTTGTGTGCAGGCACACCCAGTTCTCTCTCTTCTTGCACCTCTTTAAAATTGTAACATTTAGCATGTATTGTTCCTACCAAAATCTCCACTGAAATTCTTTATAGGTGTAACTACTCTAAGATTATATGTAGTATAACACTGACTCTCAACTTACTGTGAAGCAAGTACCTATTTTAACATTGATGTTGAACACAATCCTGGCCAATGGAAAACTTAAGCAAATGCTGTTGTGACATCCAATCTTTATTGTATGAGAGTGTTAGTTTGCTAACATAGATGCATATTAAAATAGTATAGTGGTGATATCTTGGCCTAACTGTGTCCTCAATAAATCTGAAAAGAGGGATTAACTAATTTCTTTTGGGTTGTCTCGGGCACAGTACAGACAAGCTGTGTGATGCATATCCATGTAATGTTGCCAGCACAATGGCCCTGAGTTAGTCCTGGAACTCCTGTTGCCCTCCCTGATTCATGAACCAGCCTTCTAATTACCAGACAAACTCAATGCAATCCTGATTCCTTATTAACTCACTGGTGTGAAGAATGGAACACAGAAGCTCCTATAAGTTAACATATCATCATCAACCACAATTCTCAGCTGTATTTGAACTGGACAGGGACAGTGCGCCTTAAAGGTTCACCTTTGGGGCCTATGGGACCATGGTGAGAGTCCTTGTGGATATTCGCAAGCCATGTTCCACATCATTGAATCCTAAATCAACCGGTCTTGTTTGTTTGCTGTATTGAACCCTTTGCTGAGTCTATTAGGAAGGATGCGAGCATAAGAAGGGTGACAATCCCAGGCAGCGGAGGCACTCAGGTCAAAACCTCCCTGTACATGGATGACGTCGCCGTCTTCTGCTCGGATCCGCTGTCCGTGCGCAGACTGATGAGCATCTGCGACCAGTTCGAACTGGCCTCGGGAGCCAAAGTTAACCACGGCAAGAGCGAGGCCATGTTCTTTGGGAACTGGGCTGACCGATCCTTTGTCCCCTTCACCGTCAGGTCAGATTACCTGAAGGTGCTGGGGATATGGTTCGGAAGGGCCGGGGCGTGCACCAAAACATGGGAGGAGCGAGTAGCCAAGGTACGACAAAAGTTGGGCATGTGGGGGCAGCGATCCCTCTCCATTGTGGGTAAGAACCTGGTCATCAGGTGCGAGGCGCTCACGTTGTTGCTCTACGTGGCGCAGGTCTGGCCCATACCCCACTCCTGTGCCGTGGCAGTCACCCGAGCCATTTTCCGCTTCGTCTGGGGATCTAAAATGGACCGGGTCCGGAGGGACACGATGTTCAAATCTCTGGACATGGGCGGGAAAAATGTACCCAACGTGGCCCTCATCCTGATGACCACCTTCGTGTGCGGCTGCATCAAGCTATGTGTAGATCCCCAGTACGCAAACTCCAAGTGTCACTACGTGCTGAGGTTCTATCTGTCCCCGGTGTTGCGAAGGATGGGCCTGGTCTCATTGCCGCGGAACGCACCGTGCAGTTGGGCGGCGCCGTACCACCTATCCTTCGTGGAGCAGTTTCTGCGGAAAAACACCTTTGACCACCGGTCCATCAGGCAGTGGTCTGCACGGAATGTCCTCAAGGCCCTACGGGAAAAGGAAACGGTGGATCCTGTCGGATGGTTCCCCGAGCAGACCGTCAAAGTCATTTGGCGGAATGCCTCATCACCAGAACTTTCAAACAAGCACCAAGACGTAGCTTGGCTTGTGGTGAGAAGGGCCCTCCCCGTCAGATCCTTCATGCACACCCGAAGTCTCGCCCCCTCCGCACAGTGCCCCCGCGTTGGCTGTGGTGGGGAAGAGACGTCGCCCACCTCCTCCTGGAATGTGCCTTTGCAAAGCAGGTGTGGAAAGAGATGCAGTGGTTTTTGTCAAGGTTCATCCCGAGCAGCTCTGTAACACAGGAGTCTGTGCTCTACGGGCTGTTCCCAGGGACGCACACCGAGACAAACATCAACTGCTGCTGCAGGACTATCAATTCGGTGAAAGACGCCCTTTGGTCTGCCCGAAACTTGCTGGTCTTCCAGCGCAAAGAGTTGTCCACCACCGAATGTTGCAGACTGGCACATTCCAAGGTCCAGGACTACGTGCTGAGGGACGCACTAAAGCTTGGGGCAGCCGCAGCAAAGGCTCAATGGGGAAAGAGCACAGTGTAAGGTTCCCCCACCAAGCGGGACTGAGGGGCTGGATCCATGGGAAACCCCTCGAACTGTTTCGTTAATATTCTCAATTGCTGTAAATGTAAAAACTGTAATTGACATGACAATTGTGAAACGGAAGGGTTGGGAAGGAAACTGATCTCCCTTGCAATGGTTGTATTTTTTGGTGCTGTTTGGAAACTGTTTGGCAATGTAATTTTTACAGATTTTTATGAATAAAGTATATTTTGGAAATAAAAAAAAAACTATCAGGTGGCTCTCTGATAGTCATCCTCTGAGGTGCCTGGAATTACACATTGAGTTTGTGTACACTACATGAATACTGAATTCCATTTCACATCTTGCCATGTAGCCTTACCAGCATCTCCTACATCCTCAGAACAAATATGTTAATATATATTGATAATGTTAATGACCTGGACTTGGGTATACAAGGCATCATTTTGAAGTTTGCAGAGGATACGAGACGCAGAAATGTGGCTGACAATGAGAATAATATCAGACTTCAGGAAGACATAGACTGGTGAAATGGGGAAGACTCATGGCAGATGAAATTTAACACAGGGAAGTGTGAAGTGATACATTTTGATAGGAAGAATGAGAAGAGGCATTATAAACTAAATAATACAATTTTAAAGCGAGGGCAAGAACAGAGAGACCTTGGGGTGTATGTACACAAATCTGCTATGTGAGGCAAGGGAGGAGATAGCAGGGGCTCTGACACAAATTTTCAAATCCCCTCTGGCCACAAGAGAGGTGCCAGAGGATTGGAGGACAGCGAATGTGGTACCATTATTCAAGAAGGGTAGCAGGGATAAACCAGGTAATTACAGGCCAGTGAGTTTAACATCAGTGGTTAGGAAACTATTGGAAAAAATTCTGAGGGACAGGATTAATCTCCACTTGGAGAGGCAGGGATTAATCAGGGATAGTCAGCATGGCTTTGTCAGGGGGAGATTGTGTCTAACAAATTTAATTGAATTTTTTGAGGAGGTGTAGATGAGGGTAAAGCAGTTGATGTATTCTACATGGACTTCAGTAAGGCTTTTGATAAGGTCCTGCATGGGAGATTGGTTAAGAAGGTAAGAGCCCATGGGATCCAGGGCAATTTGGCAAATTGGATCCAAAATTGGCTAAGTGGCAGGAGGCAGAGGGTGATGGTCGGGGATTGTTTTTGCGATTGGAAGCCTGTGACCAGTGGTGTACCGCAGGGATTGGTGCTGGGACCTTTGCTATTTCTTTTGTACATTAATGATTTAGACGTGAATATAGGAGGTATGATCAGTAAGTTCACAGATGACATGAAAATTGGTGGTGTCATAAATAGTGGAAAGCCTTAGATTACAGGACGATATAGATGGGCTGGTAAGATGGGCAGAGCAGTGGCAAATGGAATTTAATCCTGAGAAGTGTGAGCTGATGCATTTTGGGAGGACTAACAAGGCAAGGGAATATACAATGGATGGTAGGACCCTAGGAAGTACAGAGGGTCAGAGGGACTTTGGTGTACTTGTCCATAGATCACTGAAGGCAGCAGCACAGGTAGATAAGGTGGTCAGGAAGGCATATGGGATACTTCCCTTTATTAGCCAAGGCATAGAATATAAGAGCAGGGAGGTTATGATGGAGCTGTATAAAACACTAGTTAGGCCACAGT
Source organism: Heterodontus francisci (assembly GCF_036365525.1). Lineage (NCBI taxonomy): Eukaryota > Metazoa > Chordata > Chondrichthyes > Heterodontiformes > Heterodontidae > Heterodontus > Heterodontus francisci. Next base: position 18,176,733 of record NC_090389.1, on the reverse strand, counting down.
TGGAGTTCTGTGTACAGTTCTGGTCATCACACTATAGGGAGGATGTGATTGCACTGGAGAGGGTACAGAGGACATTGACCAGGATGTTGCCTGGGCTGGAGCATTTCAGCTATGAAGAGAGACTGGATAGGCCAGGGTTGTTTTCCTTAGAGCAGAGAAGGCTGAGGAGGGACCTGATTTAGGTATACAAAATTATGAGGGGCTTAGATTGGGTAGATAGGAAGAAACCTTTTCCCTTAGCGGAGGTGTCAATAACCAGGGGACATAGATTTAAGTTAAGGGGCAGGAGGCTTAGACCGGATTTGAGGAAAAGAAATTTCACCCAGAGGATGGTTGGAATCTGGAACACACTGCCTGAAGGGGTGGTAGAGGCAGGAACCCTCACAACATTTAATAAGTATTTAGATGCGCACTTGAAACGCCATAGCATGTAGGCTACGAGCCAAGTGCTGGAAAATGGGATTAGAATAGATAGGTGCTTGATGGCCGGCACAGACACGTTGGGCTGAAGGGCCTGTTTCTGTGCTGCATAACTCTATGACTATGATTCTATGACTCTTTGAAGGTAGGAGGATAAGTTGAAATGGCTGTTTAAAAAAGCATACATGATCTTTGGCTTTATTAATAAAGCCATTGAGTATAAAAGCAAGGAAGTTATGCTAAACCTTTATACAACACAGGTTAGGCCTCAGCTGGAGTATTGTGTTCAGTTTTGGGTATCACATTTTAGGAAGGATGTCAAGGCCTTGGAGAGGGTACGGAAGAGATTTACTAGAATGATACCAGGGATGAGGGACTTGCTATGTGGTTAGACTGGAGGAGCTGGGGTTACTTTCCTGAGAGCAGAAAAGATTAAGAGGAGATTTGATAGTGGTGCTCTAAATCATGAATGGCTTTGATAGAGTGAATAAGGAAAACTGATTCAAGTGGCAGAAAAGTCAGTAACCAGAGGACAGAGATTTAAGGTTATTGCCAAAAGAACCAGGGGCAACATGAGGAAATATGCTTTCACACAGCGAGTTGTTGTGATCTACAATGCACTGCCTGAAAGGGCAGTGGAAGCAGCTTCAATAGTAACATTTAAAAGAAAATTGGATAAGTACTTGAAAGGTAAAACATTACAGGGCTATGAGAAAAGCTGGAGTCAATGCGAATCAGGTGGGAAATCTCTCCGCTGGTTGGAGTCATACCAAGCACAAAGGAAGATGGTTGTGGTTATTAGAGGTCAATCATCTCAGTTCCAGGACATCACTGCAGGACTTCCTCAGGGTAGTGTCCTGGGTCAAATCATCTTCAGCTGCTTCATCAATGACCTACCCTCCATCATAAGGTCAGAAGTAGGGATGTTCACTGATGATTGCACAATGTTCAGCACCATTCGCGACTCCTCAGGTACAGAAATAGCCCACGTCCATATACCTCAAGACCTGGACAACTTCCAGCCTTGGGCTGATAAGTGGCAAGTAACATTTGCACCACACATGTGCCAGGCAATGACCACCTCCAACAAGAGAGCATCTAACCATCTCCCCTTGACATTTAGTGACATTGCCAGTACTGAATCCCCCACTATCAACATCCTGGGGTCACCATTGACCAGAAACCGAACTGGACTAGCCACATAAATACTGTAGCTACAAGAGCAGGTCAGAGGCTGGGAATTGTGTGGCGAGTAACTCACCTCCTGTCTCCCCAATGCCTGTCCACCATCTACAAGGCACAAGTTAGGAGTGTGATGGAATACTCTGCACTTGCCTGGATGGATACCGTTCTAACAACACTCAAGAAGCTCGACACTATTCCAGGACAAAGCAGCCCCTTTCTTGGCACCTCATCCACCACCTTCAACATTCACTCCCTCCACTACTGTCGCACAGTGGCAGCAGTGTGTACCATCTACAAGATGCATTGCAGCAACTCACCAAGGCTTCTTTAACAGCACCTTCCAAATCTGCGACCTCTTCCACCTAGAAGGACAAGGGCAGCAAATGCATGGGAACACCACCACCTGCAAGTTCCCCTCCAAGCCACACACCATCCTGATTTGGAACTATAACGTCATTCCTTCACAGTCATTGGGTCAAAATCCTGGAACTCCCTACCTAACAGCACTGTTCATGTTCCTACACCCCAATGACTGCAGAGGTTCAAGAAGGCAGCTCACCACCACCTTCTCAAGGGCAATTAGGGATGGGCAATAAATGCTGGCCTGGCCAGCGACACCCACATTCCATGAACAAAAAAAAAGGAAAAAGCAGGAGAATGGGATTGATTGGATAGTTCTACCAAAGAGCCAGCAAAGGCAGGATGGACCGAATGGCCTCATTCTATACTGTGTCATTCTGTGATGTACATATAAAGTTTAAAAACAGCAGTTGTACAGTCAGATCAACGTTAAACCCTCCTGTGGTGGACGGAATCTCTCTCTGTGATGACTATTTATGGCTTTGTTCCTTTCAGTGATTCTTCCACAACGATCTTTTGTTTCTGGTTCATCAAATGTCCTGTCTGTTTTTTAATGGTTGCTCAATCCTGTTGTTAAGTTTTCATTGTCCCAAAGGGCCTGTGGGTTAAGATTTAATTTGCACTGCCCCTGTCCAGTTTGAAAGTGGTGGAGAAGTAGCCAGCTACAACCTGGCCGGTTGAATTGTGTTTGATGGTCTTCTGGGTCAAAGGTGACAGAACAGTGAAGGACTCCATTAACCCAAGTTTCTGCCATTACTGTTCCACCTAAAGAAAGTAAGTTCTCCCGTTATGTGTGGACAGGGTGACTGCACAGAGGATTATCTGTCTACATGGTGTGCAGCTAGAGTCATTGGGTGGCCACACGTCCAAGCAGACGCCGCAGAAAGGGTCCAGAGTAGGGAGATTTTATCTACACAGTATTTGAGGAGAAATTGCAAACAGGGAATGTGTCTCTGACTGTGCATCACGTGGTGAATGGAAGCAATCTTCCTGAGGGTCTCCAAACCCATAACCGGTCAGTATGATAAAAGCAAAGGGAGTGCACAATGAGACATTCCGCCACTATATGTCACCAGCAATGGTCATAAATATATCGTAGCTCTTTCAGACACCAAGGGTCAAACCAGAATTACTTCACTGAGCTTCCTCACCTTTTAAGTCCAATATTGGAGGCCGAATGTAGGAATGTGACAGAGCTTTCACAATTCCGTGCTGTAACTACACTTGGGTATCTGAAATCCCAGTCCTTCTGCAAAGATGTTGCCAAAGACCTGGTTCGCCTCATAAATGTTATTACAGTGTGAAAGGCAGTGATCTTTCTGTAGTGTTCAATGGGTTAATTGATCTGTGTTTGATTGTATTCATCTGTTCACTGATCAGTGTACACTATGCTTAATTGCTTAAGCCTATGGACGGAGATTGGGAATTTATGAAACTGAAACTAGAGACCTGCATTCTGAGAGACAATGTACTGAAATTTCTTAAGTGCTGAGATATTTTAAAGTACTGTAAATAAACTAGTTGTTAATTTAGAACTAGTGTCGTCTCTGCATTGCTCTGAGATAAATCAGAAATATAAAATATCCAGCAAACCGGTGAATACATAACACTCTCCTCAGACATAAAAAGCCTTCCCAGAGGTGGAGAGGCAAGAAACCTCTTTAACCTGTTCACCAGTGTAAAACAGTGAGGCTGTCCAAAGGACCTCACTATCATCAGAACCTTGTACTGGTCGCCAATGCTTTCATGTTGTCTGTAGGGTGTTGCATTATGCCCACGGGCTGAGAGGAGGGTCTTGGATGCTTTCCATACAACCTTGCATGTTGTCTGAATCATCTGATGCAAGTACCCTTGCTGGAGATCACCAGTATTCAAAACTGGTGTTCTGGTCTCTGCTCACCAGGGCTGTCTGGAATGGCGTCTGAACCTGACCCTTCTGATTCAGTGCTGGGAATACCCCTAAGCTAGTGGTGTCTCTGTCCAGTCACAAGTCTCCCGCTGGCTGTCAGCCCAGTATTTAGAGACCATGCCTGGAATTTTACGGGACCGGACAGGGTCGCGGTCTGGGAAGCGGAAGCAGGTGGCAAAGGCGCTCCCACTCTGACCTCAGCTGCCACCGCGATCAAGCACTAGCTATCTAATTAGTGGCCCGCCGGTGGGCATTTGAGAAACGGCATGCGTGGACGATAAGGTCAGCAGAGGTGGTGCAAGTGCCGGGAGAAGGTGCTGACAGCCAGTTTACCAGCACCGTCAGTGGCCCTGAGAACGTTGCAGGCTCCTCAGGGGAAAATAAGAGGAACAGGAAGCAAAAGTAAGGACAGTGTGAATCAAGCTGATCGGAACTGAACTTGCTTTTGACCGTATGGGTGTCCCACCAGACGTAAGGCATCCCTTCGTGAACCCTTTAGAGGAACAGTATCCGCTTGTGACCATGACAGAGAGAACAATCCCACGGTTCACCGATGACTCCCTGCATGTCCTCCTCCTGGTGGCTGAAACAAGGCGGGTGGTCTGGTTCCCTTGGACAGAAGGAGAAGACCTTCCCTGATCACCAGGAAGGCCTGGATGGAGGTTGCAGAGGAAGTCAGCAGCCGTGGGCTTGTGAGGAGAACCTGGGTGCAACGGCGCAAGCGGGTGAATGACCTTCTCTGCTCTGCCTGGGTGAGTGGAAAACCTCAGTGCTCGTTGCTTTGTTATCAGATGGTTGGGTATCCAGGTATTGATGTTGGAAAGTGGAAGCCCTCCATCTGCTCTGTCATGGGGCATATGCCTGGCACATCTGACGCGCACGAGGATGCAGATGTGTGCCAGTCTCACACTGGCATGGTAATGGTCCAGAGGCAGCATGCAGCAAGAGTGATAAGCGGGCTGTCTTTCAGGTCAAGAAACTGAAATGATTGTCATGTGTCTCCAGAGGAGAAGAGTGCTGAGAATGCCTGGGAAAGGGCACGGACTGGTGGCGGCGTTCCCATGCTGGCCATTCTTACAGCTGTGGAGGAGTAGGCACTGCTACTGGCTGGTGAGCACGGAGGCCGGTCAGTTGCAGATGGTGAGACCAGAGCACATGGCCAGGAGGGTGAGATCTTCAGATTACAGGCACAGCGGGGGAGCAACAAACTATCATAAAGCTTGGTCGCGTGTTCAAAGTCACAGACAATGTGGCCAATCTACATCCAAAGACATGTCCTTCAATCCAGTGTGTCGCACAGACCTGATCTTTCTGTTTTCAGTCAGCTATTGACGACTGTTATGGAGAACCAGATCCAGCAGACCAACCAGTGGCTATCAGAGATTCGCGCCGACCTGCTCACCAACACCTTGCCAGTGAGCTCCATGCATCAGTGCCAATGTGAGAGAGGGCCGAGGAACCTGGAGTCTCTTCCAGGTTCTCATCTTTCTCAGGTCAGCAGGGAGGCCCAAATGTGCCTCATGACGGCAGAGGAGCAACTAGGGGCTCCTCTCAAGGCGATCCTGGTGCGGACAGTGGCTCCTCAGCCCCTCTGCCAGTGACACCAATGCCTCAAATTGCCAGGATGCTCCTGAGACTCCTCAGATTCACATCAATATGTTGGGGCCCTCACGGCCTCCAGCAGCCAGAGGACGGCCGCCAAGGCCATTCCAAACCACCAGGCAGCCTGATCACCCGCCTGCCTCCACTGTAACTGGCGGCGAAGGGGGATCAACACATAGGAGCACTCGAAAAAGATTTAAGAAATCACTGTAACAGCACTTTGGTTCTACTGGTGTGATTTCGATTAATGTTAATATATGTATAACTTCACATAAGCGTGATTAAATTTCTCTTTTTGCTTATGAATGTCTCAATTAAGTAATGATGTACACAGCGATATGTATTTGTGTGATACGGAGACTTGGGGGAGTTGTACCAGTGGACCATGGACCATCACTAATGCGATAAGCACTGAGGGTGAGTGGTTTTGGGGTTCCAGCAGACATGAATGCCTGTAGTGAGATCTACAGGTCCATCATTGCCGGACTACATAGCTGATGAACTGCAGGTCTGGAGAAACGCCAGGGTATTAGAGCCTCCTTTGCATCCAAATCCTGAGAACCTGCACGTGTTTCCCCAGGCTGTCCAAGGGGCTGCACCTCCACTTCGTCAAACCCTTCACGCTTCTCATCTGAGAATGCCTGGCACTACACCATGTCCTCAGCAGCCAGGGCCTCCCCCCTCTGTGGCACCAGATTATGTAAGGCGCAGCAGACAACCACAATCCGAGATACCCTTGCTGGTGGATACTGAAGGGTACCACCTGAGTGGTCCAGGCACTTAAATCTCATCTTAAGCAGACAGATGGTCTGCTCAATGGTGGCTCTGGTCATTGCGTGGCTCACCTTGTAGTGTCCCTCAGCCTCATTCCATTGGTTCCTCACAGGTGTCATCAGCCATCTCTTCAGCGGGTAACCCCTGTTGCCAAGTATCCATCCTTGCAGGCACTTAAGGGTGTTGAAAAGTGGTGGCACCTAGGAGTACCAGAGAGTGAACGCGTCCTAACTGCTCCCAGGATACCAAGCACACACCTGCAATATACTTTTGCGGCGGTCACAGACAAGTTGGACATTCATCAAGTGAAATCCTTTCTGGTTAATGAAGGCTGCTGGCTGGCCTGCAGGAGATCTGATGACTCCTGGGGCTATGGGGAACCCAGTGATGGCGCTGAAGCCTCTGGCTCTCTCCGCTTGACTGTCCACATCAGTTTTAAACTTGATGTACTGGTTGGCTCTCCTGCATATGGCATCAGTTACAGCCTTTATGCAGTGATGCACAGTTGATGTCTCCAGTGGCAGCCTGGAATGAGCCTGATACGTAGAAATTAAGGGCGACTGACCTGGAGAGCTGCTGGCATCGGATGGCCACCCACACAGTTGGAGCTGACCTCTGCTGCCATGATCTCACACAGAGATGTCACAGTCTCTTGTGGCAGGCGCAGTCTAAGACACTGATGCTCAGATATCTGTAGGAAGCACGACCACTGCTGGTACATTCGGCCTACTGGGTAGCCTCATCTTCTCACAGGTCCACCTAGTCCACTCTGTGGCCTTCTGCCCCTCCTCCATCACCAGGCTGCACCTGCAGGTGGCCAGCAGGTTGCTGATGTCTTTGGCCGCCTGCCTGCCTGTCCCTCCTTCTCCAGTTCTCTTCCTCACTGGAGGACCCTCCTCCAGAATGGACACTGCCCATGGGAGCAGTGTCCCAAAAATGTAATGGGAGAGCTTTGTACTGCTTGCTGTGAGGAAAGGCACTCCCACCTACCCCACTCCCCCCAGTAGAAATCTCAACAGCTGCCTGGAGTATCACTCACTCAAGTGAGTCCTGGTAAGCCAGCAATATCAGCCCAGAACTTTAAAGTCACTGTTACCTCAAAGACACAAAACTCACAAATGCTAGTGCCTGAAATGCCTTTATTAGCAGAGCCGTTGACACTCATTTAAACCTACCGAGTCTGCGACTCCCACCTCCATGTGGCCCGTGCTCATATTGTAAAATGGCGCAGGGGACGTAAAATTGCAGTCCATTGCCTTCTTCATTACCTGAATTGGCCTTTAATTGGCTTTAATCGGATGGCGAGCAGAGTTCCCATCTCGCCTGCCGTCTGACCAGTGTGAAATGGTGTTCTGGCATCATGTCAGGGACCTGATCCGACGTCATCACCCGCCATTTTACGCTCCACCTGCCTCCGAGGATGCCCAGTTTCTACAGGTAAAATACCGGCCCATATTCTGGTTTCCAGTCTCTGGGACTGTCTGGAGTTTGTCTTAAACTCTTCACCTTCTGAGCTCAAGGTGGGAATGTAACCATGGAGTCAAAAGCTCACTCCTCCACTGCCCGGCAGCATAATAATTTTGGCTTGTTAATTTTACAGCAGTAACCCTGAGGCACCTTTTAAAAGCAAACGGGAAGGGGGAATGGAGATGGGTGGAATGGAGTGGGTGAATCTTACTGATCCCTAAAAGGGATGTAATTGCAGACAGAAGAATGTCTTCATTAAGCTTCCTTACAGTGTAACGCCGAGTATGAAGGATAACATATTAACATAATAATATGAAGGATAACATACTATTCAATAGCCTCATTAATTTCCGATTCACTTACTGCCTCCATCAACCCAGTATTAGTGGCTTTATTATGACATGGGCAAAGTTATTTCTCTCTGCGTTATTGTTGAAATGTGTAATTTACTTTTAAAATACGATTCAAACTCGCTGCTATCTAATGGGCAGTTCATTTGGCCAGGACTGCCCATTATTTCCCTTGTCTGGAACTCCACCTGTCCTTTCTAAAAAGAATCTGAGTCTTTTCAAAAGCAGATTTCTTTTTTGCAAATCTTCTACAGGGTACCATTATTGTTAAAGAATCCTTTAAAATGATTGTTAAGAGGCATATTAAAATTCCTGTTAAAATTTCCTTTAGAATTCCTTTTCTTGGCTTTTAAATGAATCATAATTCATCCAATCAGATTTGTGTTCTGTCCTCTGCCATCTGCAGGTGTTCAGTTAGTTGTTCAGTGCTAGTAATCATAACCAACAAGTCTTTATCACTCTTGCCTTTTGTTGTTGATTTGGCAAATGAGCTACACATTCACTCGATATGGAATTAGTTAACTCCTCTAATTGTTCCCCATGGTGAGTTATTATGTCCTCCTCTGAGACAAATTTGGAATCTGCACTGTAGGTGTTAATGTAATGAATGGTGTGTATTGAATTACTGGCCATGTTCTTTCTGAGGGCTATAATCTCAGACAATCTTTTATCTGAAATTTGTTTATTTGTCTTGGTTGTTAAGACTTTGCCCATCGTCACATTGCTGTTACGAAGGCCTTCATATTTCAGCCAGAGTATGCACCAGGTATTACTGGACAAAAGACTGGAATGTACGAACACTGAATATATTCACATCACACAGTCCGCAGGGAATGCACAGCCCGAGTAATTATTTTGTCCTTATGTTTGAAGGCGACATCCATTTAGAAAAGATGAATACTAATTAATTGCCAGAATTAGGTCGATGCACGTGGTAACTTTAATCTCAGCATGCCCTTTACTGGTTTCCTTCAAGGCTTTTTGTTCAGTGTTTTACTTAATTTTGAATTGTTTATGCTAATCAGATAATTTAATGAAGAACTTAATTAACAGGTGACCTATTAACATTTGCAGTCTGAGGAGTCAAAAGGAAGAGCAGCTGATCTTGGTGTTATTAACACTGATTAAAGGATAAAATCTCAACGACCTGTCGGTCAGGGTTGCAGGACTGAGAATTAGCTGCTGCAGTAGACTTTGGCCATGTGTCAAATACGACAAAGATTAATGTCTCAGACAAGTTTATGAGAGCATGTCACAGATGTAGGTAAGGAATGTCTAATGACAGCTTTGAGAACCCTGGTACATTGCACAGGACATTACCAAGGTATCAGAGAAGATGAGAATTTAGAAATGCAAAGAAAGCTTGCTTTTATATTGCGATTTTCATAACTTCAGCAAGTCCCCAAACACTTCACAGCCAATGAAGTACTTTTGAAGTGTTGTAAAGCAGGCAAGTTTATGCACATCAAGCTCCCACAACCAGGAAGAGATAAATGACCAAATGACTGTTTCAGCGGCATTGGATGAGGGATAAATTTGGCAGGGATTCCACCTCTGCTGTACTTCAAATAGTGCCAGGAGCAATAACCATGGTAGGACCAGTAAAACAAATCGGAAAGACACTGAAAAAAAGTTGATGCTACGGGTGAGCGAAAGATTACATCGAATTAACAGCACAGAAACAGGCCATTCAGTCCAACTAAGCAAAATAAGAGCCCAAGTTATTTGGGGGTAACACATTCACATGGAAAGACGATTGGTTAGCTAACAGGAAACACAGTAGGCATAAATGGGTCATTTTCAGGTTGGCAAGCTGTAACTAGTGGAGTCCCACAGGGATCAGTGCTGGGGCCTCCACTATTTACAATCTATAATCAATGACTTGGATGAAGGGACAGAATGTATGGTTGCTAAATTTGCTGATGACACAAAGATAGGTGAGTAAGTTGTGAAGAGGACATAAGGAGTCTGCAAAAGGATATCGATAGGTTAAGGGAGTGGGCAAAGATTTGGCAGATGGAGTATAATGTGGGAAAGTGTGAATTTGTCCACTTTGGCCATGAAAATAGAAAAGCAACATATTATTTAAATGGGGAGAGATTGCAAAACTCTGAGATGCAGAGGGATCTGGGGGTCCTAGTAAACGAAACACAAAAGGTTAGTATGCAGGTACAGCAAGTGATTAGGAAGGCAAATACAATGTTGTCGTTTATTAGTGACTGTCTTACATTTATGGCCCCTAGTTTTGGACACCCTCTCAAGTGGAAACATCTTCTCTATGTCTACCCTATCAAACCCTTTCATAATTTGAAAGACTTTGATTAGGTCACCTCTCTGTCTTGTCTTTTCTCGAGAAAAGAGCCGCAGCCTTTCCTGATAGTTGTTCCCTCTCAGTTGTGGTACATCTGTATAAATATTTTTTGCACTTTCTACAGTTCCTTTATAACATTTTTATTCTCTGATCATCTGTCAGAGTGCGAGAATGTTGTCACATTGAATTTTCCCTGTGAACGATCCCACAAAGTTGGGTGGAAAGGTGATCTGGCCACACATTCATCACACAAATCATGTTAACTGAACATTTACCTCATTTGCTGTCTGTGGGACCTTGCGTGTCATGTTATGCTCCATAACAACATCTCAGCAGCACAATCCATGCCATAATCTCAGGCTGCTGCAGGCTTTAAATGGCTGCAGCAGTTAATGGAGCCAGACACTATTCTAGTCAGTTTTGAATGCCCTAGTTGTTACTTTGCCAAAAATCCTTGGTGACATCAACTGTGAGATCTCCCCGCTTCTCAGATGCAGCTAGAGAACCACTCCTCCAGGAGGCCGGGGTGGGGGGGGGCGGATGGGGGGGGAGTCCTGTCTGAGTGCTGCAAGGTTCAGGAAGAACAGCTTAAGTGGCAGTGAGCACCAGGTAATGTAAGCTAAGAGGGGCCAGTTAAACCTTCCAAGAATGCCTTGTGTCTGGCCATTGACAGTGATCACCCCTCAGATTGTTAAAGTGCTTGAATCATTTAACATCAAGGCCCATGAAACAACACAGTGCCTTTTATACCTGAAACTTCCTTTCCTCCCATCCTTTTAGGCCATAAAGATATTCTGTGCTTCCTCTATGGGTGGTCAGTCAGCTATCATACAGGCCTGGAGCACCAGAACAGAGAGGGCCCTTCAACCAGTTACAAATAGCCACAAAGGAGGGTTTGACTGATCTCATCCTGCAGATCAATGGCTGTGGTATGTCAAGTGGGACAGCAGGAATGGGCATGAAGAGTGATGTCTCTCAGGGTATCACTGCCACTACACATCCTTTCCAGTGTACACATGAGACTGAAAGGTTCTCCAAACAACAGCTCTTCCTACTTTACAACAGTAACTGCTGTTCAAAAATATATCATTGGCTGTAAAGTACCCTGTAAATGCAAGTTTTTTCTTTATCTTAGCACTCCACTGCTGTGAGAGCTCAGTTTCCAACAGGTTATTTTGCCGACTTGCAAAACGCGCATGGAATAACACCAAGCAGACCCTTAGGACCAGGCTGATGGTTTATAAGGCCTGTGTTCTCAGCACCTTGCTGTATGGCTGTGAAACATGGGCGACTTACAGCTACCAGGAAAAGAAGCTCAATAATTTCCACCTTCACTGTCTGCGGAGCATTATGGGTATATCCTGGCAGGATAAAATCACAAATGTGGCAGCCCTCGCAAAGGCAGAGCTCCCAACTGTGTTGACACTAATCAAGCAGAGGCGGCTTCGGTGGATTGGACGTGTCTGCAGGATGGAAGGCAGTCACATACCCAAGGACCTTCCCAAATCTCCACTTCAAGGATGCTTGAAAGCGTGACATGAAGGCCCTAAACATTGACATCTGGGAGTCACTAGCTGGCGAAAGAAGGAAATGGCGACACATCCTGTGGACTGGTGTGCACCACCACGATGACCAGTTGCTACAGCAGCTTGACAACAGGCGCCAACGTCAAAGACAATAATTCACAGCATCACTTGGCAGCTTCATGTGCAGCATTTGTGGCAGAACCTGCCTCTCAAGGATTGGCCTTCACAGCCATCAGCAAATGTGCTCCAAGAGAAGACACCCTACCTAAATGGATTGTTTGCTGCATGTAGATGAAGGATGCCAACCATGTGGAGACACAGTAAATTGCCACCTCACACATACCCATTAATCAGGTTTCTGAAAAGGTTACGAAGATGGCTGCTAAGCTCCTGAAATCCACTTCTTCCTTTTCTGTAATGCAAAGCAATTTCAGTTTTAAATGTACGAGAAGGGAAATGGCACAAAGTAGGCCACACAAAGGTGTCACTGCATTACCGCATGGGGTTTCCACTTGGGATTTCCCTGTACCTTTGCTTTTTGGAAGAAGATGGGGATCAAGAATGCCAGGCTGGTCAAGCAGCACCAGAGGAGCATTGGCACTGCCTAAAAATGGGCGGACACTTCTCCCACCCAATGGAAATGACCTTGGATGGGCAGGGATGTGGCAGCATGGTGCTGCTTCTCTCATCAGCTGATCCACACCTATCGCTTATCAAAGTCAGGGCAGCAAATTGGGAGAACCAAGCAGAAATTCAGACCTGTGATTATTTTCTGGTGTGTCTGAGCCTACACAAAACAATCATTGCACACCGGAAGTACCACATTGTGTGGAGGTCTTGGATGCATTAAGATAAGGTAATTAATCCTGAGATGATTTTTAATCTGGACCATCAGATTGTGCTATGAGAATGTACTCCGAGGAAAGACAATGGGCTGGTTTATTTTTCAGAGAAAACTATTGGAACCAAACATTCAGAGTTCAGACCCCTTTTCAAAATTAACCCCTTTGGGCCCCAGCATTGGGTATATGGCCTGGGTGATGTGGGGCCCACCAAGGACTTTATCTTTTGACAGCACGGTTTAATCATTGGGATGGGATTTTCATGTCATGGATTGACCCGGTCGCTTTCTACACCAATCACATTCCTTTGCTTAATCCAATAAACCTGCCTGTCAGTCACCAAACAAGTATACAGCACTGTGCATTGAAGCAAGTCAAATGCATTGTCCTAATGGAAGCTTTTAGCATTGAACATGACTGAGTCTGCATAGAGTCGAACACAATGTGACCCACACAGAATCTGACCTTTCCAGCTCACAGCAATCAAGCATAGGAGGTGAAGCTGAAACCATTTGTAGAATGGTGGTGCTCACTAGTTTGCTTTTGGAAAACAGAAGGCTTGTCTCTCAGGAAAGAGACCACTAGGAGGACACCCGACACAACCTATTGGGTGAGCGACCATTTCCAGGTACCTTTCCTCTATGTGCTCGGGCAAGTTCTGTACTGAAATGCCAAAAGAGGGAAAGTCACCCAAACATGTTTTGCGGACTTTTTCTTTTTATTCACTTGGTCCATTCCTAAATGTACAACATGTAGATTTTAGTGGAAGGGTTCCAAATGTCCATATGATCCAACTCTGTGGAATATTCCCATGGATAATTTCTACAATACTCGCATTTATGCTGTGAGCATAGTTTACATTCCTTGAGAGTCTTCAGTAATGACGAGTGCCATGAATAATTCACTGTGCCCTGCCTATTAGCAGACTGGAATTCCTCTGTTCTTTAGTAATGGAAATGTAACACAATCTGCAAAAAGGATGCTTAACCCCAAATACAACACAGGCTACTTAAAGGAGACGCAGATAAGCAGGATGTCTGCTAAAGTGGAACAATTTGCTGAGAATAGATTTCTTGCTGTGATTTCCAGTGAGCCAACCACTGGTGTAGTCAAGTCTCTTCTACCTGGTTAGAAAGAAAAGAAATAGTAATTTATGTAGCCCTTCAATAGTCACAGGAATGTCACAAAGTGCTTCTACAATAACTTGCATTTATATATCACCTATAGCGGAGAAAGGCCGTTTCACAAGAGGCGTAGGGAAAAATTGAGTGCTGAGCCACAGAAGGACATATTACGACAGGTGACCAAAAGCTCATTCAAAGAGGTGGGTTCTAAGGAGGGTCGTAAGAAGTAGAGGAAGGCGACAAGCTGGAGTGAGTTTAGGGAGGAAATTCCAGAGTGAGGCCTACACAGCTGAAGGCACCGCTGCCGGAGCTGAGGCAAAGCAAGGGTGTATAAACAAGAGGCCAAAGCCAGAGCAATAGAGAATTCAGGGGAAGGTGTAGGGCTGGAGGAGGATTCAGAAATAGGGTCATGACAAGGATGAGATTCACTGCCTATTGTTTGCCAACATTATGACAGCTGCCGAACTTCACAATAAGTAACTTGAATTATTTTTGAAGTGTAGTGAATGTCATTATGTAGGCCCATTAGACTGAGGTTTCTTTGCCATCCCTAGTCTGAGAGAAGGATGTGATGGAGAGAGGGTGAAAGAAGGATGTGATGGAGAGAGAGAGAATGTGATAAAGAGAAAGAAAGATGTGATCGAGAGAGAAAGAAAGAAGGATGTAATGGAGAGAAAGAGAGAAAGAAGGTTGTGATGGAGAGAAAGAGAGAACAAAGACTGGTAGAGGGAGGATGTGATGGCACTGCAAATATCTTCATGTTCTGTGTAGACAAGAACTGGTGTGAGAAGAGAGTATATTGTCCCTGTTAACCTGGTCTGTCTATTCAGAGCTGATGCACCCATTGTACTTTTTTCTACAGATGCTGTGTGTTCCCACCATATGTCGTTTCTGCCATATTATGTATTGTGCATGTTTGAAACATTTTTCGTAAAACTTAACAATCGTGTCACAAAACTTTTCATTGTTGTGAGTTTTCAAATTTTCCTTGCAGTTACTTTTTTTTGTGTTTGTCCCCTCCAGAGCACTGTAGCTGAGGATTGACCTGGGCTGCTGGATTGTTTCTGATATGTTGTATGTTCACAGCTCCCGTGTGTACTGCTGTAAAGCTGAATTTACAACTCAAATGTCAATGGAGACGGAGCGCACAGCTGGAAAGACAGATGTTACAGATCCAAGGGGATGTTTCATTATGACTGTCACTGCTAAGGGTGAATTGCACTTTCGTATAACATCAGTTAAAGGGAAGCTCTTCCCTTAATTTGTCACCAGATCCTCAACGTTAAAAAGAGGGATATCTGTACAATTACTAATATTTATATAAAAGCAAAATACTGCGGATGCTGGAAATCTGAAACAAAAACAAGAAATGCTGGATTCACTCAGCAGGTCTGGCAGCATCTGTGGAAAGAGAAGCAGAGTTAACGTTTCGGGTCAGTGACCCTTCTTCGGTTCTGAAGAAGGGTCACTGACCCGAAACGTTAACTCTGCTTCTCTTTCCACAGATGCTGCCAGACCTGCTGAGTGAATCCAGCATTTCTTGTTTTTGTTACTAATATTTATATCCTTTCTTATGTTGTGGTGTATCAAAGTAGTGATCGGAGGGGAAATTCCCCAAATGGATCACTCCTGCCAAATATGGCCTTATCAGCAAGAAAACAGTTGCTGCAGAATAAAACTTCTCCACTCAGTACCAGGGCAGGTACAGCACGGGGTTAGATACAGAGTAAAGCTCCCTGTACACTATCCCATCAAACACTCCCAGGGCAGGTACAGCACGGGATTAGATACAGAGTAAAGCTCCCTCTACACTGTCCCATCAAACACTCCCAGGACAGGTACAGCACGGGGTTAGATACAGAGTAAAGCTCCCTGTACACTATCCCATCGAACACTCCCAGGGCAGGTACAGCACAGGGTTAGATACAGAGTAAAGCTCCCTCTACACTGTCCCATCAAACACTCCCAGGACAGGTACAGCACGGGGTTAGATACAGAGTAAAGCTCCCTCTATCTACACTGTCCCAAACCCTCCCAGGACAGGTACAGCACAGGTTAGATATAATGGCCCTCCCCAGCTGCAGCAGAGCCTGAATTTCCTAGTAACATGTTCAAGGCCCTGCTATTACAGGCCTGTGCCCGGTGAACAGCTGTAATGACATGTGCCCAGAAATACAGGTGGGTTCAAATTACAACAAAAAGCAGAGAAAAAATGCAGGTGCTGGAAATCTGAAATGAAACCTGAAAGTTGCTGGAATCACTGAGCTTGGTCAGGCAGCATTCGTAGAGAGAGCAGCTTAGTTGATGGTGTGGGTGTGGCCTCTCAGAACTGGAAGATATTACAGACAGATTAATAGCATTTAAAACAACTCAACAAAGGAATGGAGAATGCATCTACATGAGGAATAAAGAAAGATTTGGTCTGCAAAATTTGGAACCGTAGCAGTGGTGGTTTTGGTGCTACAGGAGGCAGTTGAGGTGAAATGCCTTTGCCTGTTCTAGTACTCCTACACAGCGCTCCCCACCACCCGTATCACCCCCCCTGCCCCCATCCCGCCAGTGGCTGCAGCATGGCTGCTGACTTCCAGTGGGGGACACTGCAGATGGCCTTGTGTAGCTTTGGGCCATGAAAGCTGAGCTGCAGACTGCACCATCTCGACATGGGCGGCAGCAGTCTACTGGCTGAGCACAAATGTTGTCACCCTATGAGTGAACAGCGGGCTCATGCACCATGCAGCTACTGCCAATCCCCCGTGGCATCACCTCAGCAATCTGAGTAATCATCTGGAGCACTGATTGGTGGACTACATAGGATATATGGCACAGAAACAGGCCGTTTGACTCAACCAGTCCATGTCGACATTTATGCTCCATTCGAGCCTCCTCCCATCTAAATCTATCAGCGTAACCCTCTATTCCCTTCTCCCTCCTGTGCTTGTCTAGCTTCCTCTTAAATGCATCTATACGACTTACTTCAACCACTCTCTGTGGTAGCGAGTTCAGTATTCTCACTGCTCTTGCTGACTATCTTATATTGATGGCCTCAAGTTATACTCTTCCCCACACGAGGAAACATTCTCTCTGTTATGGGTTTAAACAACTTTAACTCTTGTTTGGACAAGATCTAACCAATTAAGGCAACAGTATACTTGGATAGCAACTTCAGAAAGTTTGTTAGAAGTAAAATTATACTTAACCAATTCAGGAAAGTAACTTTACAGCTCTCACAGGTGATACGAAGAGCGCCTCGGTCTGTCTAGTCTAATGGTTCTTTTGCTCTCTTCATGTGCTTGGAATTCTTCTACTTCTGTGATTTCATTTCGGAGACGTCCTCTTGCTCTCTATGCAACACGGTATCGTGGATCCTGACTTTTAACACTTTCTGGCCATCAGGTCTCCTCCTGTTTGGCCTGATGGTTGGTTCACACTTTATGATGTCAGTTGCTAGCCTACTCTAATTGGGACTTAAGTGATAGGATACCTGCCAGTAATTATTTAAAAAACCTATGAAAAGCTCTATTCATTTTATGTTATTATCTCCTTATGCTGACAATATAGAATTTGTACAAAAACTGGTTGTTTATTAACTTTAAGCTGTTGAGTGTTATCAGTTCACAATGCCTTTTTGCGGACAGATTTGTATTAGTGAATGACAGAAAATGATTCTTCAAACATTTTTAAAATATTCTTTAAACATTTCCATCATTAAAGCTATCTGATTAAGACATACATAATTTACTACACACAGAACACATCTAACTCAATCAGGATTCTAAGATTAATTGTGACTGATCACTTCTAATACATTAGTGTAAAATATAAAATATCCGTTAACTAATGTGTTAGTATCAGATTAAAGGATAAAGTAAAACTAATTCTAACCACCCCAAAGCTACCTGTATCCACTCTGTCAAAACCTTTCATAATTTTAAAGATCACTATTCGGTAACCCCTCAGCCTTTTTTTCGAGAGAAAAGTGACCCAGCCTGTCAATCCTTTCCCGATATCTATACCCACACTTTTCTGGTATCATCCTTGTAAATGTTCTCTTCACCCTCTCCAGTGCCTCTATAACTATTCTATAATATGGCGACCAGAACTGCATGCAGTACTCTAAGTGTGATCTAACCAAGGTTTGATGCAGGTTTAGCATAACTTCCCTACTTTTCAATTCTATCCCTCTAGAAATAAAGCCTGGTGCTTGATTTGCTTTTTTATGGTTTTGCTAACCTGTGGTACAACTTTTAATGTTTGGTGTATTTGTACTCCAGGATCCCTTTGTTCCTCTACCTCACCTAGACTCACATCTTCCAAGTAATAAGTGACCTCCCTATTCATCCTACCAAAATGTACTGTTAGGAAATCCTTTAAAACACAATTAAATGATTCCTCATGACTCAGGCTCAAGTGTGTTGTCCAAATGCAAGTTTATTACTGAGAAAACAATACTAATAAAACTATCATCACCAATAACTATTACAATTATACAATAGATTCATACAACATGTTTCTTGCAAACCCAAGGTGATAAAACTTGTAGATGTTGTCCCTCCAGCTGTCCTGTGTGTTTTCCCGATGTTGTTCCTCTGACTGTCCTGTATGTTCTCCTGATGTTCCTCTGACTGTCCTGTGTGTTCTCCTGATGTTGTCCCTCTGACTGTCCTGTATGTTCTCCTGATGTTCCTCTGACTGTCCTGTGTGTTCTCCTGATGTTCTTCCTCTGACTGTCCTGTATGTTCTCCTGATGTTCCTCTGACTGTCCTGTGTGTTCTCCTGATGTTGTCCCTCTGACTGTCCTGTGTGTTCTCCTGATGTCCCTCCAGCTGTCCTGTGTGTTCTCCTGATGTTCCTCTGACTGTCCTGTGTGTTCTCCTGATGTTGTCCCTCTGACTGTCCTGTATGTTCTCCTGATGTTCCTCCAGCTGTCCTGTATGTTCTCCTGATGATGTTCCTCCAGCTGTCCTGTATGTTCTCCTGATGTTGTTCCTCCAGCTGTCCTGTGTGTTCTCCCTCCAGCTATCCTGTGTGTTCTCCTGATGATGTTCCTCCAGCTGTCCTGTGTGTTCTCCTGATGTTGTCCCTCCAGCTGTCCTGTGTGTTCTGCTGATGATGTCCCTCCATCTGTCCTGTGTGTTCACCTGATGTTGTCCCTCCAGCTGTCCTGTATGTTGTCCTGATGTTGTCCCTCCAGCTGTCCTGTGTGTTCTCCTGATGATGTCCCTCCAGCTGTCCTGTGTGTTCACCTGATGTTGTCCCTCCAGCTGTCCTGTATGTTGTCCTGATGTTGTCCCTCCAGCTGTCCTGTGTGTTCACCTGATGTTGTCCCTCCAGCTGTCCTGAATGTTGTCCTGATGTTTTCCCTCCAGCTGTCCTGTGTGTTCTCCTGATGATGTCCCTCCAGCTGTCCTGTGTGTTCACCTGATGTTGTCCCTCCAGCTGTCCTGTATGTTGTCCTGATGTTGTCCCTCCAGCTGTCCTGTGTGTTCACCTGATGTTGTCCCTCCAGCTGTCCTGTATGTTGTCCTGATGTTGTCACTCCAGCTGTCCTGTATGTTCTCCTGATGATGTTCCTCCAGCTGTCCTGTGTGTTCACCTGATGTTGTCCCTCCAGCTGTCCTGTGTGTTCACCTGATGTTGTCCCTCCAGCTGTCCTGTGTGTTCACCTGATGTTGTCCCTCCAGCTGTCCTGTATGTTGTCCTGATGATGTTCCTCCAGCTGTCCTGTGTGTTCTCCTGATTATGTTCCTCCAGCTGTCCTGTGTGTTCTCCTGATGATGTTCCTCCAGCTGTCCTGTGTGTTCTCCTGATGTTGTTCCTCCAGTTGTCCTGTGTGTTCTCCTGATGATGTTCCTCCAGCTGTCCTGTGTGTTCTCCTGATGTTGTCCCTCCAGCTGTCCTGTATGTTCTCCTGATGATGTTCCTCCAGCTGTCCTGTATGTTCTCCTGATGATGTTCCTCCAGCTATCCTGTGTGTTCTCCCGATGTTGTCCCTCCAGCTGTCCTGTGTGTTCTCCTGATGATGTTCCTCCAGCTGTCCTGTGTGTTCTCCTGATGTTGTCCCTCCAGCTGTCCTGTATGTTCTCCTGATGATGTCCCTCCAGCTGTCCTGTATGTTCTCCTGATGTTGTCCCTCCAGCTGTCCTGTATGTTCTCCTGATGATGTCCCTCCAGCTGTCCTGTATGTTCTCCTGATGTTGTCCCTCCAGCTGTCCTGTATGTTCTCCTGATGTTGTCCCTCCAGCTGTCCTGTATGTTCTCCTGATGTTGTCCCTCCAGCTGTCCTGTATGTTCTCCTGATGTTGTCCCTCCAGCTGTCCTGTATGTTCTCCTGATGATGTCCCTCCAGCTGTCCTGTGTGTTCTCCTGATGTTGTCCCTCCAGCTGTCCTGTATGTTCTCCTGATGATGTCCCTCCAGCTGTCCTGTATGTTCTCCTGATGTTGTCCCTCCAGCTGTCCTGTGTGTTCACCTGATGTTGTCCCTCCAGCTGTCCTGTGTGTTCTCCTGATGATGTTCCTCCAGCTGTCCTGTGTGTTCTCCAGATGTTGTCCCTCCAGCTGTCCTGTGTGTTCTCCTGATGATGTTCCTCCAGCTGTCCTGTGTGTACTCCTGATGTTGTCCCTCCAGCTGTCCTGTGTGTTCACCTGATGTTGTCCCTCCAGCTGTCCTGTGTGTTCTCCTGATGATGTCCCTCCAGCTGTCCTGTGTGTTCACCTGATGTTGTCCCTCCAGCTGTCCTGTATGTTGTCCTGATGTTGTCCCTCCAGCTGTCCTGTGTGTTCTCCTGATGATGTCCCTCCAGCTGTCCTGTGTGTTCACCTGATGTTGTCCCTCCAGCTTTCCTGTGTGTTCACCTGATGTTGTCCCTCCAGCTTTCCTGTGTGTTCACCTGATGTTGTCTCTCCAGCTGTCCTGTATGTTGTCCTGATGTTGTCCCTCCAGCTGTCCTGTATGTTCTCCTGATGATGTTCCTCCAGCCGTCCTGTGTGTTGTCCTGATGTTGTCCCTCCAGCTGTCCTGTGTGTTCTCCTGATGTTGTCCCTCCAGCTGTCCTGTATGTTCTCCTGATGATGTTCCTCCAGCTGTCCTGTGTGTTCACCTGATGTTGTCCCTCCAGCTGTCCTGTGTGTTCTCCTGATGATGTCCCTCCAGCTGTCCTGTGTGTTCTCCAGATGTTGTCCCTCCAGCTGTCCGGTGTGTTCTCCTGATGTTGTCCCTCCAGCTGTCCTGTGTGTTCTCCAGATGTTGTCCCTCCAGCTGTCCTGTGTGTTCTCCAGATGTTGTCCCTCCAGCTGTCCTGTGTGTTCTCCTGATGTTGTCCCTCCAGCTGTCCTGTGTGTTCTCCAGATGTTGTCCCTCCAGCTGTCCTGTGTGTTCTCCTGATGTTGTCCCTCCAGCTGTCCTGTGTGTTTACCTGATGATGTTCCTCCAGCTGTCCTGTGTGTTCTCCAGATGTTGTCCCTCCAGCTGTCCTGTGTGTTCTCCTGATGTTGTCCCTCCAGCTGTCCTGTGTGTTCTCCTGATGATGTTCCTCCAGCTGTCCTGTGTGTTCTCCAGATGTTGTCCCTCCAGCTATCCTGTATGTTCTCCTGATGTTGTCCCTCCAGCTGTCCTGTGTGTTCTCCTGATGATGTTCCTCCAGCTGTCCTGTGTGTTCTCCCGATGTTGTCCCTCCAGCTATCCTGTATGTTCTCCTGATGTTGTCCCTCCAGCTGTCCTGTGTGTTCTCCTGATGATGTTCCTCCAGCTGTCCTGTGTGTTCTCCAGATGTTGTCCCTCCAGCTATCCTGTATGTTCTCCCGATGTTGTCCCTCCAGCTGTCCTGTATGTTGTCCTGATGTTGTTCCTCCAGCTGTCCTGTGTGTTCTCCTGATGTTGTCCCTCCAGCTGTCCTGTGTGTTCTCCTGATGATGTTCCTCCAGCTGTCCTGTGTGTTGTCCTGATGTTGTCCCTCCAGCTGTCCTGTGTGTTCTCCTGATGATGTTCCTCCAGCTGTCCTCTGTGTTCTCCTGATGTTGTCCCTCCAGCTGTCCTGTGTGTTCTCCTGATGATGTTCCTCCAGCTGTCCTGTGTGTTCTCCTGATGATGTTCCTCCAGCTGTCCTGTATGTTCTCCTGTATGTTCTCCAAGCGGGCTGCTTTGTCCTGGATGGTGTCGAGCTTCTTGAGTGTTGTTGGAGCTGCACCCATGCAGGCAATTGGAAAGTATCACATCACACTCCTGACTTGTGCCTTGTAGATGGTGGACAGGCTTTGGGGAGTCAGGAGGTGAGTTACTCGCCGCAGCATTCCTAGCCTCTGACCTGCTCTTGTAGCCATGGTATTTATATGACTACTCCAGTTCAGTTTCTGGTCAATGGTAACCCCCAGGATGTTGATAGTGGGGGATTCAGCAATGGTAATGCCATTGAATGTCAATGGGAGTTGATTCGATTCTGTCTTGTTGGAGATGGTCATTGCCTGGCACTTGTGTAGCGCGAATGTTACTTGCCACTTATCAGCCCAAGCCTGGATATTGTCCAGGTCTTGCTGCATTTCTACACGGACTGCTACAGTATTTGAGGATTCACGAATGATGCTGAACATTGTACAATCATCAGCAAACATCCCCACTTCTGACCTTATGATAGAAGGAAGGTCATTGATGAAGCAGCTGAAGATGGTTGGGCCTAGGACACTACCCTGAGGAACTCCTGCAGTGATGACCTGGAGCTCAGATGTTTGACCTCCAGCAACCACAACCATCTTCCTTTGCGCTAGGTCTGACTCCAACCAGCGGGGAGTTTTCTCCCTGATTCCCATTGACTCCAGTTTTGCGAGGGCTCCTTGATGCCATACTCGGTCAAATGCTGCCTTGATGTCAAGGGCAGTCACTCACCTCACCTCTTGAGTTCAGCTTTTTTGTCCATGTTTGAACCAAGGCTGTAATGAGGTCAGGAGCTGAGTGGCCCTGGCGGAACCCAAACTGAGCATCACTGAGCAGGTTATTGCTAAGCAAGTGCCGCTTGATGGCACTGTTGATGACACCTTCCATCACTTTACTGATGATTGAGAGGAGGCTAATGGGGCTAATAGTTGGCCGGGTTGGATTTGTCTTGCTTTTTGTGTACAGGACATACCTGGGCAATTTTCCACATTGCCGGGTAGATGCCAGTGTTGTAGCTGTACTGGAACAGCTTGGCTAGGGGTGCGGCAAGTTCTGGGGCACAGGTCTTCAGTACTATTGCCGGAATATTGTCAGGACCCATAGCCTTTGCAGTATCCAGTGCCTTCAGTCGTTTCTTGATATCACGTGGAGTGAATCGAATTGGCTGAAGTCTAGCATCTGTGATGCTGGGGAGTTCAGGAGGAGGCCGAGATGGATCATCAACTCGGCACTTCTGGCTGAAGATTGTTGCAAATGCTTCTGCATTATCTTTCGCACTGATGTGCTGGGCTCCCCCATCATTGAGGATGGGGATATTTGTGGAGCCACCTCCTCCAGTTAGTTGTTTAATTGTCCACCACCATTCACGACTGGATGTGGCAGGACTGCAGAGCTTGGATCTGATCCGTTGGTTATGGGATCGCTTAGCTCTGTCTATTGCATGCTGCTTATGCAGTTTGGCATGCAAGTAGTCCTGGGTAGTAGCTTCACCAGGTTGACACCTCATTTTGAGGTATGCCTGGTGCTGCTCCTGGCATGCCCTCCTGCACTCTTCATTGAACCAGGGTTGATCTCCTGGCTTAATGGTAATGGTAGAGTGGGGGATATGCCGGGCCATGAGGTTACAGATTGTGGTTGAGTACAATTCTGCTGCTGCTGATGGCCCACAGCGCCTCATGGATGCCCAGTTTTGCATTGCTAGATCTGTTCGAAATCTATCCCACTTAGCATGGTGGTAGTGCCACACAACACAATGGACGGTATACTCAATGTGAAGGCGGGTCTTCGTCTCCACAAGGACTGTGCGGTGGTCACTCCTACCAATACTGTCATGGAAGATGCATCTGTGGCAGGCAGGTTGGTGAGGACAAGGTCAAGTATGTTTTTCCCTCGTGTTGGTTCCCCCACCACCTGCCGCAGACCCAGTCTAGCAGCTATTTCCTTTAGAACTCGGCCAGTTCGGTCAGTAGTGGTGCTACCGAGCCACTCTTGGTGATGGATATTGAAGTCCCCCACCCAGAGTACATTTTGTGCCCTTGCCACCCTCAGTGCTTCCTCCAAGTGGTGTTCAACATGGAGGAGTACTGATTCATCAGCTGAGGGAGGGCGGTAGGTGGTAATCAGTAGGAGGTTACCTTGCCCATGTTTGACCTGATGCCATGAGACTTCATGGGGTCCGGAGTCGATGTTGAGGACTCCCAGGGCAACTCTCTCCCTACTGTATACCACTGTACCACCACCTCTGGTGGGTCTGTCCTGCTGGTGGGACAGGACATACCCAGGGATAGTGATTGCAGTGTCTGGGACATTGTCTGTAAGGTATGATTCCATGAGTATGACTATGTCAGGCTGTTGCTTGACTAGTCTGTGGGACAGCTCTCCCAACTTTGGCACAAGCCCACAGATGTTAGTAAGGAGGACTTTGCAGGGTCGACAGGGCTGGGTTTGCCGTAGTTGTTTCCCGTGCATCGGTCGATGCCGGGTGTTCCGTCCGGTTTCATTCCTTTTTATTGACTTCATAGCGATTAGGTACAACTGAGTGGCTTGCTAGGCCATTTCAGGGGGCATGTAAGAGTTAACCACATTGCTGTGGGTCTGGAGTCACATGTAGGCCAGACCAGGTAAGGACAGCAGATTTCCTTCCCTAAAGGACATTAGTGAACAAGATGTGTTTTTACAATAATCGACAATGGTTTCATAGCCATCATTAGACTAGCTTTTTAATTCTAGATTTATTAATTAAATTCAAATTCCACCTTCTGCTGTGTTGGGATTTGAACCCATGTCACCAGAGTAATACCCCGGGTCTCTGGGTTACTAGTCCAGTGACAATATCACTATTCCACCGCCTCTTCACATGGACAATACAGTAGTGGAATAGAGAGCCCAGCGTTCATTCACCACAAAGCTCTCCAGGAACAGTCTCTTTAGTTCTGCATAGCAGAGACTCGGCCTGTCTGTCTCACGGGAATGCTGGCGACACAACACTCATGTATCTATGCACAGCAGTGCCTTGAATGCTTCATGTACTTAATATATTTCTCAATAATTAAACACAGAATTGTTGAGGTTTTTGATGATATTTTCCCGACTTTGCAACTGCAGAGGACTGGAGAATAGCCAATGTTGTTCCTTTGTTTAAGAAGGGTGGTAAGGATAATCCAGGAAATGATAGGCCGGTGAGCCTTACGTCAGTGGTAGGGAAACGATTAGAGAGGATTCTTCGGGACAGGATTTACTCCCATTTGGAAACAAACAAAGTTATTAGCGAGAGACAGCATGGTTTTGTGAAGGGGAGGTCGTGTCTTACTAATTTGATTGAGTTTTTTGAGGAAGTGACGAAGGTGATTGATGAGGGAAGGGCGGTGAATGTTGTATATATGGACTTTAGTAAAGCCTTTGACAAGGTCCCGCATGGCAGACTGGTGCAAAAGGTGAAGTCACACGGGATCAGAGGTGAGCTGGCAAGATGGATACAGAACTGGCTCAGTCACAGAAGACAGAGGGTAACAGTGGATGGGTGTTTTTCTGAATGGAGGGATGTGACTAGTGGTGTTCCGCAGGGATCAGTGCTGGGACCTTTGCTGTCTGTAGTATATATAAATGATTTGGAGGAAAATGTAGCTGGTCTGATTAGTAAGTTTGCGGATGACACAAAGGTTGGTGGAGTTGCGGATAATGATGAGGATTGTTAGAGGATACAGCAGGATATAGATCGGTTGGAGACTTGGGCGGAGAAATGGCAGTTGGAGTTTAATCCAGACAAATGTGAGGTAATGTATTTTGGAAGGTCTAATGCAGGTGGGAGGTATACAGTAAATGGCAGAACCCTTAGGAGTATTGACAGGCAGAGAGATCTGGGCGTACAGGTCCACAGGTCACTGAAAGTGGCAATGCAGGTGGATAAGGTAGTCAAGAAGGCATACGGCATGCTTGCCTTCATCGGTCGAGGCATAGAGTATAAAAATTGGCAAGTCATGTTGCAGCTGTACAGAACCTTAGTTAGGCCACACTTAGAATATTGCGTGCAATTCTGGTCGCCACACTACCAGAAGGATGTGGAGGCTTTGGAGAGGGTACAGAAGAGGTTTACCAGGATGTTGCCTGGTCTGGAGGGCATTAGCTATGAGGAGAGGTTGGAAAAACTCAGATTGTTTTCACTGGAACGACGGAGGTGGAGGGGCGACATGATAGAGGTTAACAAAGTTATGAGCGGCATGGACAGAGTGGATAGTCAGAAGCTTTTTCCCAGGGTGGAAGAGTCAGTTACTAGGGCACATAGGTTTAATGTGTGAGGGGCAAAGTTTAGAGGGGATGTGCGAGGCAAGTTTTTACACAGAGGGTGGTGAGTGCCTGGAACTTGCTGCCAGGGGAGGTGGTGGAAGCAGATACGATAGCGACGTTTAAGAGACATCTTGACAAATATATGAATAGGAAGGGAGTAGAGGGATATGGGCCCCGGAAGTGCAGAAGGTGTTAGTTTAGGCAGGCATCAAGATCAGCGCAATCTTGGAGGGCCGAATGGCCTGTTCCTCTACCGTACTGTTCTTTGTGCACTTCAGATATTCAACTATGGTGTGGTCCTTGGGGGGTGAGAGAGTAGAGGGGGGTGAGGGGGTAGGGGGGCTGGGGAGGGAGAGGAGGGTGGGAGTGTAGAGGGAGGGAGTTAAATTCAGAAACAAAAACAAGAAATGCTGGAATCACTCAGCAGGTCGGGCAGCATCTGTGGAAAGAGAAGCAGAGTTAATGTTTCGGGTCAGTGACCCTTCTTCAGAACTGACAAATATTAGAAAAGTCACAGATTATGAACAAGTGAGGTGGGGGTGGGGCAAGCGATAACAAAGGAGAAGGTGCAGATTGGACCAGGCCACATAGCTGACCAAAAGGTCACGGAGAAAAGGCAAACAATATGTTAATGGTGTGTTGAAAGAC
Source organism: Heterodontus francisci (assembly GCF_036365525.1). Taxonomy (NCBI): domain Eukaryota; kingdom Metazoa; phylum Chordata; class Chondrichthyes; order Heterodontiformes; family Heterodontidae; genus Heterodontus; species Heterodontus francisci. The sequence goes on along the minus strand of NC_090389.1, from coordinate 18,149,787 downwards.
AAAGCATTAGTACAGATTAGGTGTGAATACACTGAATATTGAACAGCAGCAAGTGCAAACCTGAAGAAAAACAACCTGAAAAAAACAGTGGGTAAGCAAACTGAACAAACTAAGATGAAATGAAATAAATGCAAAAAAAGATAGTAAAAAATGTAAAAAAGAATGTAAAAAAAAGAGGAAGAAAAAATAACTAAAATTAAAGTAAAATGGGGGGCTGTCATGCTCTGAAATTATTGAACTCAATGTTCAGTCCGGCAGGCTGTAGTGTGCCTAATCGGTAGATGAGATGCTGTTCCTCGAGCTTGCGTTGATGTTCACTGGAACACTGCAGCAATCCCAGGACAGAGATGTGAGCATGAGAGCAGGGGGGAGTGTTGAAATGGCAAGCAACCGGAAGCTCAGGGTCCTGCTTGCGGACTGAGCGGAGATGTTCCGCAAAGCGGTCACCCAGTCTGCGCTTGGTCTCCCCAATGTAGAGGAGACCACACTGTGAGCAGCGAATACAGTATACTACATTGAAAGAAGTACAAGTAAATCGCTGCTTCACCTGAAAGGAGTGTTTGGGGCCTGGGATAGTGAGGAGAGGGGAGGTAAATGGGCAGGTATTACACCTCCTGCGATTGCAGGGGAAGGTGCCCTGGGACGGGGACGAGGTGGTGGGGGTAATGGAGGAGTGGACCAGGGTGTCGCGGAGGGAACGATCCCTTCGGAATGCTGACAGGGGAAGGGAGGGGAAGATGCGACTGGTAGTGGCATCACGCTGGAGGTGGCGAAAATGGCGGAGGATGATCCTTTGGATATGGAGGCTGGTGGGATGAAAAGTGAGGACAAGGGGAACCCTGTCACGGTTCTGGGAGGGAGGGGAAGGGGTGAGGATAGAGGTGCGGGGAATGGGTCGGACACGGTTGAAGGCCCTGTCAACCACAGTGGGGGGGAAATCCTCGGTTGAGGAAAAAGGAGGTCATATCAGAAGCACCGTCATGGAAGGTAGCATCATCAGAGCAGATGCGTCGGAGACGGAGAAACTGGGAGAATGGAATGGAGTCCTTACAGGAGGTAGGGTGTGAAGAAGTGTAGTCGAGGTAGCTGTGGGAGTCGGTGGGCTTATAATGGATATTGGTAGACAACCTATCCCCAGAGATGGAGACAGAGAAGTCGAGGAAGGGAAGGGAAGTGTCAGATCCCCCCCTCCCCCCCGTCTCCCCGGCCCATTCGCTCACCTCCTCCCCGGCCACTCCGTTCCCCCACTACTGGTTCTCCTTTATCCACATTGCTTGTTACTTCCTCGAAGAACTCTAATAAATTAGTCAAACATGATTTCCCTTTCATAAAACCATATTGACTCTGTCTGATCCATTCTGATTTTCTAGGTATCCTGCTGTAACCTTCTTAATAATGGATTCTAGTAATTTCCCTGTGATAGATGTTAGGCTAGCTGGCCTATAATTTCCTGCTTTCTGTCTCCCTCCTTTCTTGAATAAAGATACTACAATTGCTTCTCCAACCTTCGTAATCCCTTATGAATTCCTCAATGTTTTCTGGGGTCAACAGTTTCATGTTCAGCTTCCATGTCCCCCTGCCAACCCTTTGGTTTTCCTCTAGGTGACAGTCAGCCAGTGGTAGGCAGTGATCAGAAACGAACACTGACTTGTCATCGGTGGATCTGACCGTGAATGCTCGGGTCATGAACAGGAAGTCGATCCTGGAATGGACAGACCCATCTGGTCTTGACTGGACCAATTTAAAGAATTAATGCAAAAAGTTTTCACATTTTCAGACTTTTATTCTTAAAACAACTAAACTAAAAATCACTTAATTAAATGGTACTTTCGAAGTAACTAATACTCTAAATTACAGAGAAAGGTATTTTCTTCACTTATTAAAACACTTGAAAACATCACACCGTATTTATAGGTTTCACAGTCCTCCTTGAAGTGAAATCTTTGCAGCTGAAAGTCCCAAACTCCTCCCAGTTGCAATGGGTTGGATCTCCCAGACCTTCGCAAAGTCAATGTCCTCTTCTCTCTTTTTCAGAGTGCTTTCGACCTGGACGTCCATATACAAGGTGATCTCTGGTGCTCCTGTTGGTCTTTTCCTTCTCCGCAAACTTCAACTTTCAAATCAGGTTCAAGTCTTCACAGCCTTTTGCTGTTAGCAGTTTTTCTGAGAGCAGGTGTTCCCTCTCTTTCTCCTCTGAGGCTGCCACCGTTGGCTGTTGTATTATGGTTTTACCTGACTTCTGAAAATCTGTTAAATTTATCCAGATTCAAGAGTCAAAAGCCAATTGTCTTTTCCAATATGCAAAATCCACAAGTCTGCCCGCAGCAGAGCCACCTGGGCCTTTCTTTGTTTCCAGGAGTTAGCAATTGAAATTTGCATTTTCAGAGCCACTGGCTCCTTGTTTACGATATGAGAGCCTAGGAAAGTGAAACTCATTGTGTGTCAGGTGTTACAATCTTGCATTCTCTGCTTTCAAAAGGGTCTTTATCTGGGTTCCTTATTGTCCTGGTAACCAAGATTCCTGTTGTCTTTAAGCACAGTTGATGTGAGGTCACATGACTTCTCTGACTCCATCTTACACTACATGAAAAAATCATAGTTTTTAAAACAATCATGTTACAAAGTTTAGCGTTCACAACAGCTGCTTCTGTTCAGGTCCGCACTCTGCTCCCATCTATTTATACTCTTGGAATTGCCTTTGCTCGAGTCTACTCTGTGCTAGCCCTTTTCTCCCAGTTTATTTACGTCACCGCTCTTCTCCTGCTGCTGCCCAGGTCCACTCCAAATTTGGGGGCTGTCCAATTTAAGCCTTCTTACATTTATATAGCACGACCCCAGAACATCCCAAGGAGCTGTTCAGCCAACAAGGTACTTTGGAAATGTAGTCACTGTTTTAGAGAAGAAAAAGATGACTTGAAAACAGGAGATGCTCAAATGGTAATAGTGATTTTAAGATGAGGCAACAGGAGGCACAATGGGAGACATCTAGGAGAGAGAGTGAATAGCTGAGGAGGTGGGGGATGAGGCAGGTACAGATAGGAGCACAAGGCACTGGAGAAGCAGGACTGGCTCCAGGGATCAGGACTCTGGAAGAAGGAAAACAGCGAGTCGGCTGGAGTGGGACAGATCATTCCGACTGCACAGTGTTCCAATGGTGCTTTGTGTCTGGGCGACACTTGATCAGACAAGTGCCCCGTTGGAGGGGGGAAGATAAGGGGCCCTTTGATTTGTTTCCTCATAGAATGGTGAATACGTGCAACAAGCACTCAGGCCACAGCAGCTGAAGTATTGCATAATTCCTTCAAAAGAGATATGGACACATATCTGGTGCAGAAGGACAATATAACATTAAGTGTTGATGAAACCTGATAAGTTTCTGCACTGCAACCTAATTTAGGTGACCGATCAGTCATGATCTCATTGAATGTGGAACAGGTTCAAGGGGCTAAATGGCCTACTCCTGTTCCCATGTTTCTAACTCTCGGCTGACACCCCAGTGCAGTACTAAGGGAAAGCTGCACTGTCAGAGTTCCCGTCTGTCCTCTCAGGTGGTTATATTTAAAGAAGACCCAAGGGAGTCAACATTTATCCCTCAACCAACATCACTAAAGCAGATTATCTGCTTTAAATGAAAAAGTTTTTCAGCCTGAAGGTGTTGGGAGTCTGAAACTCACTACCTGAAAGGGTAGTTGAGGCAGAAACCCTCAAATCATTCAAAAGGAGTCTGGATATGCACTTCAAGTGCCGTAAGCTGCAGGGCTACGGACCAAATGCTGGAAGGTGGGATTAGAATAGAAGGATCGTTTCTCGGCCGGCACAGACACGATGGGCCAAGTGGCCTCTTTCTGTACCTTAAACTTTCTATGATGCTTTCTATTCTGTCTGGTCATTTATCATATTGCACTTTATGGGAGCTGGCTGTGCACAACTTGGCTACCGTGTTTCCTACATAACAATAAACCCTTATTAATGTACTTTCAGCATTTCTTGTTTTTGTAACCCTTATTAATCTGTGTCGCTACTTTTAGTGTTTTGTGTATCTGTACCCCCAGATCATTCTGTTCCTCTGCCCCATTTTGATACTTATTTTTCAAGTCGTACGTTCTTCTTATTTTTCCTACCAAATGTACCATCTCGCACCTACCTATGTTGAGGTTCATTTGCCAATTATCTGCCCATTTTGCAAGTTTATTCATGTCGACCTGTGTTTTGTTCCAGACCTTCTCTGTATTAACTCCAACCTTTCCACCCCACAAATTGTCACCTCAAATTTTAAAATTGTTCTTCCAGCTCCCGAGTCCAATTCATTTATGTAACTGGTGAACAACAGTGATGCCAGCACTAATCCCTGTGGAACTCCACTTCCCACCATTTGCCAATCTGAGTAACTACCTTTAACCCCTGCTCTCTTCTGTTTGTAGCCAGCTTGCTATCCGTTCTACTACTTGTCCCCTGACTCCACATACTCTGGTCGTTGCTATGAGTCTGGTTTATTGAAGGCCTTTCGAAAATCCAAATCCTGCAATGTCAGCTGTGGCTCTCTTGGTAGTGTTAGGGTCAGGTCAGAGATAATACGGATGGCTCCCCCTTTTTCAAGTCTCGACTGGCCGAAGACAGCACGTTTAAAAAAGTGTTTTGACTCCCAAGTGCTTTAATTGTCAGGGACAGACAAATGACAGATATTTTTGTAAGTTTTAAAAGAACATAAGAAATAGGAACAGGAGTAGGCCATTCAGCCCTTCAAGCCTGCTCCACCATTCAATGAGATCATGGCTGATCTACTTCAACACCATTTTCCTGCATTATCCCCGTAACCCTTGATGTTTTTCATGTGTAGAAATCTATCGATCTCTGTCTTGAACATACTCAATGACTGAGCCTCCACAGCCCTCTGGGGCAGAGAATTCTAAATATTCACCACCTGAGTGAAAAAATTCCTCCTCACCTCAGTCCTAAATGGCCTACCCCTTATTCTGAGACTGTGTTCTAGGTAAACATTTATTGTTCAACACCTGAATATTTACACAACTATGCCCACGCTCAAATTCATACAGTTACACATACTCTCAAGAAAGGACTGTGATTACAAGAGTATCATGCATATAGGTCTTATGATTTCAAGAGTTCTCTGTTACATTTGCTTTTCCGCAGGATGAAGACTTGAAACGATGCAGGCCTACAGTCCTTTTTTTGTCCACTGAAGAAATGCTCTGGAGGTTTAGGAGGACGAATTCGCTGTTGTTTTATGTTCGCAGTAGCAGATTTCTCTTGGTTGTCCTCTAGTCAAGTTTCAATGGCAAAGCCCTGGTACGGTTCCTCAGGTGGAGTATTCAGGGCCAAGTCCAGTCTCTGCCTACATGTGGCTTAAAGCTGGTGGTCTTAGGCAGGGTCCTTTCCCTTTGTTGGCATAGATGTTTCTGTCTGTCTGTCTGCTCAGAACGTGCCTTATTAAAACCCCTTATCAGAAATCTACTTTCTGTCATGTGACCAGAGAATCTCTTTCTGTTGTCCTCATAGATAGTTTCTGATGATTAGGCCATTGTCAGACAATGGAGTCTAGGTATCACTCATCCACATACATCCTGATAAAATACAGCTTTTCACACCCATTCTCTGAATTTCAAGGTTAGAGTCAAAAGGTTTGCAGCAGTATTGTAAACCCAGTCTTTTTCAGTTGGAGAAATGCATCCACAGGAAGGGTCGTTTGCAATTTAATGACTTCTCAAAGATATGTCCAGAAAGGTCATTTGTATTTTAATGACTTCGCCAAGCCTGTCCAGACATGAAAATTAGCTCGGGGTTCTTGCACTTCCATGTGTATTAGCAGGAAAGAAAAGGACACCTGACCTCTCAACTCCATTTTGTTTTACAGGAAAGTGTCCATTTAAGGTTTACTTCATAAGTTCATATTTATAGTTCATCAGTTCGTATTGCGTGAGTATGACAGTCGCCTCTGAGTTAGACGGTGTGGGTTCAAGTCCCACTCCAGAAACATGAGCACAAAAATCTAGGCTGACGCTCCAGTGTGGTACTGAAGGAGTGCCGTGCAGTCAGAGGTGCTGTCTGTGGATGAGATATTAAACTGAGGTCCTGTCTGCTCTTTAAGGTGGACACAAAAGATCCCATGGCATTATTTCAAAGAAGAGCAGGAGCATTAGCCCTGTTGTCCTGACAAATATTAATCCCTCAATCAAGAGCACTAAAAGTAACATTATCTGGTCATAACCACATTGCTGTTTGTGGGAGCTTGCTGTGCACAAATTGGATGCTGTGTTTCCTAAATTACCAATGATGACTACACTTCAAAAGTACTTCATTGACTGTAAAGTGCTTTGGGACATCTTGAGATTGTGAAAGGCGCTATATAAATGCAAGTCTTTTGTTTTCTTTATAACCGTGTCTGTTAACTGTTTTCAGTTGCTTCTTCAAGAATTTAACAAGGTTGGTCAAGTATGACCTTCTCCTTTGAATTCTATGCTGACTACTCTATTCAGCTTCTAGATGCCTTTCTATTACATCTTTATATAAGGATTCCATTATCTTCCTTACCAGCTGAGTGGGACTAAGACGGGTGGCGCAGTGGTTAGCACCGCAGCCTCACAGCACCAGAGACCCGGGTTTGAATCTGGGCACTGCCTGTGCAGAGTTTGGAAGTTCTCCCTGTGTCTGCGGGGGTTTCCGCCGGGTGCTCCGGTTTCCTCCCACCTCCAAAAAGACTTGCAGGTTGATAGGTAAATTGGACATTATAAATTGCCCCTAGTATAGGTAGGTGGGGATGTGGTAGAGAATATGGGGTTAGTGTAGGGTTAGTATAAATGGGTGGTTGTTGGTCGGCACAGACTCGATGGGCCGAAGGGCCTGTTTCAGTGCTGTATCTCTAAATAAAATAAAAGAAATAAATAAAGACGGGGAGATCCCTGTTTTATTCATCCAGGGTATTGCCTCACTTTGAATTCCTTTTCCCACAAACGTACCCAGAAAAGCAGGAGCAGTTTGCACAGGGGACGGAGCTCCTGAGGTTATGGGACAGGTGCGCATTGTGGCTGGTGAGCATTGTGATAACAGTTCTCAATGACAATCTCAGGCAGGACCAGAAAGATGTCCAGTCGTACAGTGAGCTTTCCATGAGAAATCAATGAGCCAAGGACCGTACCACACTGCAACCCCAGAGAACAATAGGACTTGAATCTCACCACCAAGGACGTCCCAATGCGCTTCACAACCAATGAAGTACTTTGGAAGTTTTGTCACTGTTACAGGAGACATGGCAGCCGATTTGTGCACAGCAAGATCACACAAGCATCAATGAGATAATGATCAGATAATGGCCAAGATATTCAACTGCACTGTACCCATTTTATAGGCGTGAAAAATCCAGGTTATTCAAAGTTATAATGTGCAAAAATCAAGAAAACACAAGCCTTAATTTTAATCTCTGTAACCCACTTTCTGGTCAGCAGAGGTCCCTTGTGTAGTGTAATACTTAGTTGGTGCAGGGCTGCATTGAGTTCTCATGGCCTTGGGGACCAAGAACGTTCACCCCCACAGCACAGCCCCTCCCTGTCCTTCCATCAATGTGGAATAAAATGCCTCAGAATTAAATCTCCAACCTTGTGAAGAGCTGCAGATCTTCCCACCCCTTCCATCAGCTTCCCACATCAGATCCCATTCTGCACACTTTGGTTACAGGGTACTGCGGCTGCATGTTCCCACTGCTGGGACCAAGTGCACATCGCACAGTTCAGGCACGGCCACTCACAGGTATCTGGACATCCCCCTCCCCCACCCTCAGCACTCAAATTTCAGTCACATCCTGCCATATATGGTGACTAACGCAAACAGTGAGCAGTCAATGAAAGCAATGAATAGATTTATGTCAAGCATCTGTTAGCGGGTCCTAGTACCCAGCACTTGAATTTGATAGCTTTGTTCAATTGTGTATGATATCTGTCTGCCAATCAGTCTTTGATCTTCTGGGATCAAAGGACAGTGGAGTTATGAACAGGAAGGGAATCTCTGCTGACTGGTTCTCCCTGTTGTGCTGCAGTACAACCCATGGGTAGATCCAGCCTCATGTTTAAGCCTCTGTGTTACAGGTGCTGGCTCACATTCATTGTTATTGGAATAGTTACTGAAGGTAGATTATTATTTTGAGAACCAAGTTGACGTAAAATAAATGTTGTAAACAAGTGTAATCTGCTTAGAAGATTATGCTGATAGGGTGAGACGAAGTTGGATAGGAGGAGACTCGTGTGGAGCATTAACACCAGCATAGACCAGTTGGGATGAAGGGCCTGTTTCTGTGATGTACATTCCATGTAGTACCCATCCTTTGACAGTGTTTAATTTTTACTATTTGTGAACCAGAATATTGTCCAAAACATACTGATAGTTTGATTATTCTTATTATTTTAAGTTCAGGAGGACATCAGAGGATTTCTGTGAATCCGTGTGAGCAGATTACAGTAACAATGGGGATTCTGTTTGCTTGACATTGCTAGATATTTGTTTGTAAGGTCTCACTTTGGATCATGGAATTGAGACCTCACTTAAGGGAGTGGTGCTAGACACGGAACAAAAGCTTGTCCAAAAATCATAACACTATTCTGTACCTCGGGGTGTTTGATGTGACAGCATAGAGGGAATTTTACTCTGTATCTAACCCCGTTTTCTTCCCTTTTCCCCAGAAGATGGCCTTTATTCCCCAGGCCCATTTTATTTTTTGTCAAGGGGGCCTTTATTCCTCAGGCCCCTCTTATATACATTTTATAAAATAACTTCATTAAAATTGAAATAAAACAAAACTCAAATTAAAATAGTATTGTGTGCATCCACGATCTATGATGCACTCCAACCCCAGTGGTGCCCACCTGTCGCAGAGAGCCTCCTTCCCCCCCCACCCACCCCACAATGGCCCACAGCCTGGACCTGTGAATTGCCACCTTGGCCAGGCCCAGGAACAGACCGACGAGGAGATCTTCCTCCCGGCCCACCCCACTCCGCACCAGATGCCCGAAGAGCAGGAGCGTGGAGCTGAAGTGCAACCAAAATTTGAGGAATAGCCCCATTAAATACTCAAAGAGGGGCTGAAACCTCGCACACTCCATATATATATGGAACACAGACTCAACCAGGCCACAGAAATTACAGGCGGCCTGAGAATCCATGAACCTACTTAAAATTCTATAGCACGGGACTGCGTTGTGCAGCATCCTCCACCCCAGGTCCCCGATGTAAAGGGGAAGGTCTCTCGCATAGAGAGACCCCCACTAGGGTCTCCCTTCACTGCCAGATGGCAATGCGGACCGCCACAGCGTATCCGGTCGGCAGACGAGGGTGAGGAAGTGGAGAGTGTGCAGGAGCAGCCCGTATAGGATACCCCGCCACACCTTGTGGAATGACACGGAGGGCATTTCCAAGAGACAGCTCAGATTGTGTGGGACCGGCTCCCGAGGGGGGTTTCAGGGCTTGGGTCCGATGGGCAGTTCTGGCCGAGTGGGGGTCAGCTCGGCCGGGGGCGCTCAACACTCCCGAGCCCCCTTGTCACCCGCAGTGAAGGACGTCCTGCAGGCTTCGGCTATTCCTCCGCCCGTTGGTCCGGCCCTAGAGCCGGCCGCTCAGATAGCCAAGGCTCTCCTCTGCGGGCAGTGGAGCACCCTGACTGGAGGCGACTATGTTGCAGACTCTGAATAGATCCCGGTAAAAGACAGGCAACTCCCTCAGAGAGGCGCTGCTAATGTTCTCCGCTGGGAGCTGCGTGTCGTCTTGAAGGCAGAGCCCTGGCGGAAAAAATATATCGCCAGCACCATCTGGGAGGACGCTCAACATACAGTTCTCTCTGCAGGGTCCAGAAGGCACACCAGCGACTGGTCGCCTTCCTCAATCAGGAGACTCAGGACCGCAGCAGAGACCCAGTGTTTCCTCTTGCCCCAGAAGAAATCAACAAGTTTCTTCTGGATCTTGGTGGCAAATGCAGGGGGCGGAACCAAAGTGGCCAACCTGTACCACAGCATTGAGGCCACCAGTTGGTTTATGACCAGTGCTCGGCCCCTGTAGGAAAGCAGTCCTGTCCAGCGCCCCAGCCGAGTGATGACTTTCGCCTCCAACTCCTGCCAGTTTGCCGGTCAGGCTTCCTCAGCGAGGCTAAGGTAAACTCCCAGATAGAGGAGGTGCGTGGTGCTCCACGCAAAAGATGTTAATTCCTCCGGCAGGGCATGCACCCGCCACTGACCCACCAGGAGTCCGGAATATTTCTCCCAATTGATCCTCGCGGAGGACACGGCAGATAAGGTCTGCTGGCAGTCGCGCATCTTCCGCAAGTCAACGGGATCTGTGACCATGAGGAGCACGCCATCAGCGTAAGCCGAGAGGACGACCCACATGCCTGGCCAAGCAGAGCCAATCCCATCAACCTCCAGTGAAGCAGGCACAGGAATGGCTCCATGCAGATGGTATATAATTGGCCGGACATGGGGCATCCCTGACGTACTCCTCTCTCAAAGCCAAGGGGCACCATCAAGGACACGTTAACTTTGACCAGACACTCTGAGACATCGTATAAAAGTCGGACCCGGGCGCAAAATGTGGCCTGAGTCCAAATACACACAGAGTCCCGAAAAGATATTGGCGATCCACCCTGTCAAACGCCTTCTCCTGATCAAGGGAGAGAAAGGTGACCGAAAGACCAGTCATCTGGAAAAGATGGATCAGGTACTGGACCACGTGGATGTTGTCCTGGATGGACCAGCCTGGGATCGTGTAGGACTGGTTGGAGTGGATCATGTGGGCCAGCACGAAACCCAGGCGGGTAGACATAGCCTGGGCTAAGATCTTATAATCCGTGCTGAGGAGGGAGACCGGAAGCCAGTTCTTAAGCAACCTGAGATCGCCCCTCTTTGGCAGCAGGACGAGAGGGGCATCTCCCCTGTTCCAGGCTTTCCCTCAGGACCTGCAGGATGTCCCAGAACGCCCTGAGGAACTCCACGGTCAGCCCATCCAGCCCCAGGGATTTGCCCTTCGAGAGCTGCTGGAGGGCACCAGTCAGCTCCGCTAACGTGAGCGGAGCCTCCAATCCTTCGGTGCCCTCCGGGGTGACCTTCAGCAGGTTCTCCCGCAAAACTCTGCGCGCATCCTCGCTGGACGGATCCGGAGAGAACAACATGCTGTAATAGGTACGGACCAAAAGGCCCATTCCCTCCGGATCCGTAACGGAGGATTCGTCGCCGGCCAACAGTTCAACAAGTTGCTTACGGACCACCCACCATTTCTCCAACGAGTAGAAGAAGGGTGAGGCACGGTCCAAATCTTCCAGGATCTGGATCCACGACCTCACGTATGCGCCTCGGGACCCTACAAGCTGCAGAACCCTCAGCACGCCCTTCTTCTCTTTGTACACCTGCCACAGGGCTGGGTCCGCAACAGCCTGACCGAGACGGGACTCCAAGTCGAGCACCTCCCTCTCTAGGCGCCCGATCTCGGCTTCCCGCCTCTTGGCCGACCCCTTCGCATACTCCTGACAGAAGACACGGATGTGAGTCTTGCCCACAACCCACCATAGCCTCAAGGAGGGGAAGCCCCCCGCTTCCTTCTCCAGTCAGCTCAGAATCAACGGAATGAGTCCTGGAATCGTTCGTCCTGCACCACCAGTTGGTGGTCCGAGCATGGCACCAGCTGCATGGAGGCTGCCGAGCCGAGACGCAGGAGACGTACGCAAGAGAAATGTAGAGGCGATCAATTCTGGACCCTCCTCCTGCGGACCTCCGTGTGAAGGCATTGGATTTGGGATAGAGATTCCACCAGACATCCACCAAGTTGAGGGAGCTGATCAGTTCCCTCAACTTCTCCACTGACGCTTGGCCACGCTGGGGACTGGAGCGATCCCCCACCTCGAGGGTACAGTTAAAATCTCCCCCCTGAGGATGATGCACTCTCCACTATCGATAGAGCTCAAGAGAGCGGACACTTCTTCAAAGAAGTGTGCTTGCAACACACTGGGCCTGGGCGTACACGTTCACAAAGTGGAGCAGCACGCTCCCCAGGCGAACGGCAAGGTGGAGCAAGCGGCCCAGCATAAGCTCTTTGACCCCCAAGATCTCCGGCTGAAAGGTCGGGGCCAACAAGATAGCCACTAGAAATAGGGGTGAGGTGCCTCATGTAGACCCCACCCTGCCACTCCAGGAGCCAGGTGTCTTTGTTTCCTGGAACGGTGTGGGTTTCCTGTAGAAAGCTCTCCGCATACCTCCCTTCCCAGAAGACTGAGAGATTGTGAAATCTGCAGAGAGACTCCCTGCTGCTGTTGATGTTGAGGCTGGCTATGGTTATCTTCATGTCAAAAGTACTTTGATCCCATCACTGACATCTTACTGTGAGGAGGGAGCAGAAGTGCACCACGCCTTCCACACCCCCAACAACCCTTTGAGGAACGCTTTAAACCGGCGCGCCTCGACCAGTTTCACGCCCACACCCTTCCCCACTTCTTAAGGGCGGTAGGGACGGACTGGATGATCAGCGCCAAACTCAACCACCGGCCGAAGCCCAGCTGAACTTTATAGCAGCAACCCCTACGTGCCACGAAGAAGTCCTGGAGTTCCGCTGTTGGGATGAGCAGAGACTCGGTGGGAGGCACAAGGGACTCCACCACCTCACTGGCGATGGATTCAAGGTTGTCCTCTGTTGCCCCACACCAAGTCCCCATCCTCCTTCGGGTCGTCACCGCCAGCAGCCATCACACCCACTACACACTGCACGGCGGATGTCCCGGCCGCGCCAGCTAGTCCCGCCTCCGTCACGATCCCACCTCCAGGATCAATGGTGGAGGAGTCCTCTCTGGGTTCATCTATTAGGCTGGTGCCTATGGGCGCCAGCGGTTCAGGATCCCCCTCCACCTCCGTCCCCAGGCCAGTGAGCGGCCCAAGGGAGATGGTAGTTCCTGACTGCGGAAATCTAGCTGGAGCGGGGACCGGAGGAGGAGGGAGGAGGCCATCTCCTGCCCCGACAGCACCCAGAGGCCCAGCAGATGGGGCAGCATTTTCAACCATAACTGGATCGGGTACGTCCTAGTCGGGAGTGAATTTTCGCTGGGCGGGCCGACCCTTTGGGGCCTCGCCCTCCCCTCCACTCAGGGCACCCAACCCAGTCGCAGACTGGAATGCTTCTCCAGGAGTACCGTTGGGTGGGGAGAGAGCTCCTATTCAATGCTATTAAACACAGGAGCTCCCTGTTGAAACAAAACAGCCCCACCCAAGGTCTTCAGGTCTCTTCTTTCCCCCTCCCACAACAATCAATACAAGAGCTTCAAAAAGCCAAATTCACAAGAGCTCTCAGTTCTTTTGGCCTCCTGTTTTCCTCTTCTGGAATAAGGATAGGTGGAAAAACCTTCCTTTCAATCTCAGTCTTTCTCCTTGCAGCAATCACACAGATTCCAGCACACAGCCTTAGTCAGCTGAACCTTGTTAACTGTTGAGTAGTCCTCAATCAGGCAGCAGGGAACCCTGAGCTGTACCTGTCCTGGGAGTGTTTGATGGGGACAGTTTAGAGGGAGCTTTACTCAGTATCTAACCCTGTGCTGTACCTGCCAGTGTACAGGCAGCTTTACTCAACAACTACTTACACAAAACAAGCATCCCAAGATATTTCACGAATATTTGGAGGACATTCAGCATTTGCTGTTTGTAGGACCTTGCTGTACACAAAAGGATGGCCTTGCCTACAAAACAATGGCAGATCCCCTGGCAGTAGTAGAAGAGGAGGGAGCGGGTCGTGATGTTCATCCTGGAACCAACAGCACCTTCAGTGCTGCAACAGGAGTGTCAGCCTGTGCGACCCCTGGAGTGGTACTTGACCCCAACATCATCTGGCTGAGAGGTGAGAGATATACCCACTGAGATGGCCAAGCCTGATACTTGAGGGAGAGATGGACAGATGGACATTTTGACTGACATCAGTGTTAATGAGCACATTTGACAAGGGGTTTGGGTGATGGTGAGAACATAAACGATTAAATTCAGACAACGGTTAACAGTACACAATGATATTATACTCTAAACAAAGCACCAATCTCTTAGTTACACAACATTGAAACATGGCCTTTAGAAAAATTAATAAGCATTCTAGTCTGCAGTATTGACCCCCAGTTCCAGGACACATAAAATCCCCCTGAGTCTGCAGGCATGCTTCCAGTATCAAATTGATGTCACTCAGTAAACAAAGCTGCTCACACCTGGATTCATCAATTAGCTTTTCAACCAAATGCCCCCAAGTCCTACAGGGAAATTCGAGCTGGGCTGGAACATCTTGCATTTAAAGGGGCTTGACTTTGTGCCAAATTTTAAAGATATACAAAAGCATCTCAGGACATGTTATCAGTTTTCATCCCTGAGGTCTCAGGAAGTTAAGTTGTGATTTCTCCTTATTCCTCCCCTAGTTTTATTAAAGTGTCAGCCATGCCTCAGTTGCTAACACTCTCACCTCCAAGCCAGAAAGTCATGGATTCATATTCCATTCTGGAAAATTAAGCACAAAATCGAGGCTGACACTCCAGTGCAGTGCTGAGGTAATGCTGCACTGTCGGAGGTGCCGTCTTTCAGACAGACGTTAAAGCAAGGCCCCGTATGTATGTATGGATGTAAAATGTTCCCACGGCAGTACTTTGAAAAAGAGCAGGGGACGTATCCCCGGTGTCCTGGCCAATATTTATCCCTCAACTAACCTCACTAAAACAGATTATCTGGTCATTATTACATTGCTGTTTGAGGGATCTTGCTGTGCACAAATTGGCTGCTATGTTTCCTACACTTCTAAAGTACTTCATTGGCTGTAAAGCGCTTTGGGATGTCCTGTGTTCATGACAGACTCATATAAATATAAGTTCTTTTTTTATTCCATCTCCCCTGGAAAGTTGAGACAGGAATATTGGTTGATTACCGTTCCCTCACTTCGGGCACTGAAGCTGGTGAGAGCTTCCTACCAATGTCACACCTGCAATCAGTTGTTCACTGAATGAGTTCACTGAGCAATCACGAGAATTCGCTCTGGATTTCTTTGGCAAATAGTGGACTTTGAAATGATCATATTGAATGTTTCAGATTATGAAGGGAATTGACAAAGTGATTCAAGCCAATTATTCACGACCAGGGACACAATTTAGAAGTTAAGAGTAAGAAGGGAAGTTGGGCCGAACCTTTTCAACCAAAGGGTAAGTAAGAACCTGTAGTATAGTGAGCATGCCTGTAAAGAATTTGTATTTCCATAGCGCCTATCACAACCCCGGAGACTCCCAAGGAACTTTACAGCCAATCAAATGTTGTCATAACGCAGTAGCCAATTGTGTGCAGCAAGATCCCACAAACAGCAATTTGATAATGATCAGATAATCTGTTTTCGAGATGTGGGTTGAGGGATGAATATTGGCCAAGACACCAGTGGGAATTCCCCTGTTTTTCTTTGAAATAGTACCATGGGATCTTTCTGTTCACCTGAGAGGGTAGACCAGGCCTTGGTTTAACGTTTCATCCCAAAGTCCTGTATCCAGCAGCTGTGTATAAGACTTAGATTTCAGTGAGGAGCTGCATCGCAAATCTACAGATCCAGATTATTGGCCTCAATATGCAATTCTGACATGCAGCATTACCTGCTGATGGTACAGCAATAAATATCTCTAGTCTGCGTGACATCTGATAGCTGACTTTCCATTATCTCATGTTTCAAAAGGGAAGGGCTAGACTGTCAGATGTAATAAGCTGTTCACCAGACATTAAAGGAAATTGTAATTTCAATTCCCAACCAGCCAGGTGATAGAAGCGATTAATATTAATAATGCAGTGTTGGGCAAAAGGTTGGGGTACTCTTCAAAGATACTCGTCTATTGTGAAAGGGCTGTTTTTGATCTGAAACATCAGAAGTGGCTACAATCTACTGGTGCTTTCAGCAGTATCTTCAGTTCACTGACTTTAATCACTTCCTTTACCATCACCATGGTGAGACAGGACGGTACATAGTTAGGCAGCCATGTCATACCCTTAAAATCCTGAATTAAAAGATTCTAAGAATTTATTGAGACTGACTGACCCCTCGATAGTGCGGCCATGTCACTGTGAGACTGACTGCTCGATAGTGCGTTCCTGTTACAGTGAGACTGACCCCTCGATAGTGCGGCCATGTCACTGTGAGACTGACTGCTCGATAGTACGTTCCTGTTACAGTGAGACTGACTCCTCAATAGTGCGGCCGTGTCACTGTGAAACTGACTGCTCGATAGTGTGTTCCTGTTACAGTGAGACTGACTGCTCGATAGTGTGTTCCTGTTACAGTGAGACTGACTGCTCGATAGTGTGTTCCTGTTACAGTGAGACTGACTGCTCGATAGTGTGTTCCTGTTACAGTGAGACTGACTCCTCAATAGTGCGGCCATGTCACTGTGAGACTGACTGCTCGATAGTGCGTTCCTGTTACAGTGAGACTGACTCCTCAATAGTGCGGCCATGTCACTGTGAGACTGACTGCTCGATAGTACGTTCCTGTTACAGTGAGACTGACCCCTCGATAGTGCGGCCGTGTCACTGTGAGACTGACTGCTCGATAGTACGTTCCTGTTACAGTGAGACTGACTCCTCAATAGTGCGGCCATGTCACTGTGAGACTGACTGCTCGATAGTGCGTTCCTGTTACAGTGAGACTGACTCCTCAATAGTGCGGCCATGTCACTGAGACTGACTGCTCGATAGTGTGTTCCTGTTACAGTGAGACTGACCCCTCGATAGTGCGGCCGTGTCACTGTGAAACTGACTGCTCGATAGTGTGTTCCTGTTACAGTGAGAATGACCGCTCGATAGTGCGGCCGTGTCACTGTGAGACTGACTGCTCGATAGTACGTTCCTGTTACAGTGAGACTGACTCCTCAATAGTGCGGCCATGTCACTGTGAGACTGACTGCTCGATAGTACGTTCCTGTTACAGTGAGACTGACCCCTCGATAGTGCGGCCATGTCACTGTGAGACTGACTGCTCGATAGTACGTTCCTGTTACAGTGAGACTGACTCCTCAATAGTGCGGCCATGTCACTGTGAGACTGACTGCTCGATAGTACGTTCCTGTTACAGTGAGACTGACCCCTCGATAGTGCGGCCATGTCACTGTGAGACTGACTGCTCGATAGTGTGTTCCTGTTACAGTGAGACTGACCCCTCGATAGTGCGGCCATGTCACTGTGAGACTGACTGCTCGATAGTGTGTTCCTGTTACAGTGAGACTGACCCCTCGATAGTGCGGCCGTGTCACTGTGAAACTGACTGCTCGATAGTGTGTTCCTGTTACAGTGAGACTGACCGCTCGATAGTGCGGCCATGTCACTGTGAGACTGACTGCTCGATAGTGCGTTCCTGTTACAGTGAGACTGACCCCTCGATAGTGCGGCCATGTCACTGTGAGACTGACTGCTCGATAGTACGTTCCTGTTACAGTGAGACTGACTCCTCAATAGTGCGGCCGTGTCACTGTGAAACTGACTGCTCGATAGTGTGTTCCTGTTACAGTGAGACTGACTGCTCGATAGTGTGTTCCTGTTACAGTGAGACTGACTGCTCGATAGTGTGTTCCTGTTACAGTGAGACTGACTGCTCGATAGTGTGTTCCTGTTACAGTGAGACTGACCCCTCGATAGTGCGGCCATGTCACTGAGACTGACTGCTCGATAGTACGTTCCTGTTACAGTGAGACTGACTCCTCAATAGTGCGGCCATGTCACTGTGAGACTGACTGCTCGATAGTGCGTTCCTGTTACAGTGAGACTGACTCCTCAATAGTGCGGCCATGTCACTGTGAGACTGACTGCTCGATAGTACGTTCCTGTTACAGTGAGACTGACCCCTCGATAGTGCGGCCGTGTCACTGTGAGACTGACTGCTCGATAGTACGTTCCTGTTACAGTGAGACTGACTCCTCAATAGTGCGGCCATGTCACTGTGAGACTGACTGCTCGATAGTGCGTTCCTGTTACAGTGAGACTGACTCCTCAATAGTGCGGCCATGTCACTGAGACTGACTGCTCGATAGTGTGTTCCTGTTACAGTGAGACTGACCCCTCGATAGTGCGGCCGTGTCACTGTGAAACTGACTGCTCGATAGTGTGTTCCTGTTACAGTGAGAATGACCGCTCGATAGTGCGGCCGTGTCACTGTGAGACTGACTGCTCGATAGTACGTTCCTGTTACAGTGAGACTGACTCCTCAATAGTGCGGCCATGTCACTGTGAGACTGACTGCTCGATAGTACGTTCCTGTTACAGTGAGACTGACCCCTCGATAGTGCGGCCATGTCACTGTGAGACTGACTGCTCGATAGTACGTTCCTGTTACAGTGAGACTGACTCCTCAATAGTGCGGCCATGTCACTGTGAGACTGACTGCTCGATAGTACGTTCCTGTTACAGTGAGACTGACCCCTCGATAGTGCGGCCATGTCACTGTGAGACTGACTGCTCGATAGTGTGTTCCTGTTACAGTGAGACTGACCCCTCGATAGTGCGGCCATGTCACTGTGAGACTGACTGCTCGATAGTGTGTTCCTGTTACAGTGAGACTGACCCCTCGATAGTGCGGCCGTGTCACTGTGAAACTGACTGCTCGATAGTGTGTTCCTGTTACAATGAGACTGACCGCTCGATAGTGCGGCCATGTCACTGAGAGACTGACCGCTCGATAGTGCAGCCCAGTCACAGAATCACAGAATTGTTACAGCACAGAAGGAGGCCATTCGGCCCCTCGTGTCTGCACCAGCTGTCCGAATAATCCATTGACCTAATGCCATTTCCCGCCTTCTCCCCCTAACCCTACATATTCTTCCTTTTTAGATAACTGTCTAATTCCCTTTTGAATGCCTCCATTGAACTGCCTCCACCACACTCTTGGGCAGTGCATTCCAGACCTTAAACACTCGCTGCGTAAAAAATGTTTTCCTTATGTTGCTTACCACACTCTGTGCATTCACATACATGCAGATTAGCCCTGATTTAGACTTTATTTCTTTCTCCCTTACTCTGACCCCAGATAATAACTTACTATTTCCTATTCCAGTGCGATCTAGCTCTCCCAGTTTTCTGTGTACCTTGGTATTCCTCTCTGATATTTCTTCCTGGTTCCCACAACTCTGCCAAGTTAGTTTAAACCCTCCCCAGTAGCACTAGCAAATCTCCCTACAAGGAACTCAGTCCTGGCTCTGTTCAGGCGCAAACCATTCGGCCTGTACAGGTCCCATCTCCCCCAGAGCCGGTCCCAATGTCCCAGGAATCTAAAGCCCTCCCTCCTGCACCATCTCTCCAGCCACGCATTCATCTGCATTATCTTCCTATTTCTATACTCACTTGCACATGGTACTGGGAGTAATCCAGAGATTACTACTTGAGGTCATGCTTGCTAATTTCCTACCTAACTCCCTAAATTCTGACTGCAGGACCACACCCCTCTTTCTGCCTAAGTTGTTCGTACCAATGTGGACCATGACTGCTGGCTGTTCACCCTCCCCTCTCGGGGTGCTCTGCAGCTGTTCAGAGACATCCTTGACCCTGGCACCAGGGAGGCAACACACCACACGACACTGTGAGACTGACTGACCCCTTGATAGTGTGGCCCTGTCACTGTGAGACTGACTGTCCCGGAAATGCCAGGACCTGAGTAGAGGTGAGCATCATGGATCCTGCAGTCGGATTGTTTCTCAGAGCAGTGTTTAATTCCTCTGCTAATCGATCAGGATGTGTAATTGGCCTTTCAAGGCACCAAAAAAGAATCCATTCAAACCTTTCTGACACTTCAGGATACACAGGAGAATACATGTCATGTTTAAGAACACAGGGCTGAAGGTTCTCACTACTTCTGTCAGACTTGCAACAATCCTGCCAGGTCCTCTTGGCAGAACAATACAAGACAAATCAATATTACTCACAATTATTGATGATGGCCCATTCGCAATCACATAGACTCCTGTTCTTTAGCAACAAGCTTCCAAGCTTCACCCACATCTGAATGGTTGTTGTTTCATTCGATTCCTCTCTGATTCTCAATCTCTCCATCTGTTCCTTCTTGACTCTATTACTCTCTCTATTTCTCTCTGTCAGTCACTCTCTCCCTCTGTCTTTCCCTGTCACTCTGTCCCTCTATTTCTCTCTCTCAGTCACTCTTCCTCTATTTTTCTCTCATTACTCTCTCCCTCTATTTCTCTCTCTGTCACTCCCTCTATTTCTCTGTCACTAACCCTCTATTTCTCTCTAACTCAAGCAACTGTTATTTTTCTCGCTGTGACTCTCTATTTCTCACTCTCAGTCTCTCTCTTTTTATTTCTCACTAACTCTGTCACACTCTCCCTCTATGGCTCTCATTCTCAAGTTAAGCCTTCCTCTGTCTCCTGTCTGACATTCCCTCCTCAGTCTCTCAGTCACATTTCCCTCTGTCTCTCTCTGGTTCTCAACAAGACCTGCTCTTACTCCCTATGTCCAATCACATTATTATCAGACTGCGTGTCTGTTATTGAGCCTTGCCTGAGCCACAGTTTCTTCCAGTTGAACATTAGGAAGACTGAAGCCATTGTCTTCAACACCAACAAGCTCCGTACATTCATCACCAATTCCATGCCCCTCCTCAGCCATTGTCTCATGTTGAACCAGACTATTCACAATCTTGGCATCCAAATTGACTCTGAACTGAGCTCTGACCCCGAGAGGAATACCAAAGCCAGCATGGATTTCGAAAGGGAAAATCATGTTTAACTAACTTGCTGGAGTTTTTTGAAGAGGTAACAGAGAGGGTTGATGAGGGCAATCCAGTTGATGTGATGAACATGGACTTGCAAAATGTGTTTGATACAGTGCCACACAACAGACTTGTGAGCAATGTTATAGTTCATGGAATAAAAGGGACGGTAGCAACATGGATATGGAATTGGCTGAGGAAACAAAGAGTAGTGGTTAATGGATGTTTTTCGGGCTAAAGGAAGGTTTGTAGTGGAATTCCCCAAGGGTCAGTGTTGGGACCCTTGCTTTTCCTGATATATATTAATGACCTAGACCTTGGTGTACAGGTTACATTTTCAAAGTTTGCATATGGTATTGTTTGGGACAGAAATGCAATACAGTACCAATGGGCCTCCTGGCTTGCTGTAGTCATGTGACCTCTACCATGAGGCACTCTGACTGCTGGCAGCCATTACAGTCAGTTTCAATAAAGAGAGAGTACACACCAGACTGGTGTCCTTTGAGCTCATAACATGGTGTCAGAGTGGAGCTGAGGTGGAGTGTTGAAGATCCGTTTAGGAGCAAAGCTACAGAATGAAGGCTGCAGAAATGGTCAGAACTACTAAAAGCCACAGGAAACCACAGAAAAAGAACAAAGAAACAGCTGGAAGCACTGGGTAAGACAAAATGGCTGCAAACTTTCCACTGCCTGCGCTGATCGAAATGAAAGGTGATATGAAGCAGAACTGGCAGCTTTCCACTCACAATGGCAAAATTATGAAATTGCGACAGATTTAATTAACAAACCAAAGCAGCTATGAGTAGCTATACTTTTATCACTGTTGGGGAGAGACTGTTACAAAGTGTATTCCACCCTAAATCTCTCTGAAGAGTATAACAAAACAGACAGCAGAAATTTTGAATGCCTTGAAGGCACACTTTGAACCCCAAGTGATCATAACTTATGAACAGCATGTGTTCAATATCAGGACCCAAGGTGAAAAAGAATCCGTTGCTCAATATGTGACTGCATTAACACATCTCGCAGAATCCTGTGAATTTGCGCAACTAAAATATGATCTAATTAAAGACAGGATTGCATTAGGCATAAGAGATCCCGTAGTGAGAACACGTCTACTGAGTGAAGACAAACTTACTCTCAGGAAAGTGATGGACATGTGCAGAAGTGCGAAGGCTGTAAATCAGCAGCTAGAGCATATTCATGGCAGAACAGACCAGGCCTTGCATTCTGCTGATAGACATTCTGGGCCGAAAGGGCAGAAAGATCACGTACGAAGGGCGGGATGAAAATACTGCGGAGGACATCACGCACAGGAGAAGAAGGCATGTCCAGCATGGGGAGAGCAGTATTCTCACTGCAAGAAGCTGAATCATTTTGCATGCAAGTGCTTGGCTAGAAGGAAGCACAGCAAGCAGGTACAGATGGCCACTGGAGAGATCTCAGCCGAAGATTCTGATGAATCACTATACAACATACAACAGGTTGGTTCAGACAGTTCGATTGGTGATGGTTTGTGACTGTTGGAATGATGACTGCAAAAGGAGAATTTCAAGTCAACATAAAGTGTCAGACAGACACCGGTGCGTCATGCAACATCAAGACCTTCACAGACCTGTGCAAAGTGGCTCATTTTGGCGATCCAAAAATGAAGCCTTCGAAAGTAAGGTTGAGGCGCTATGATGGCACCATACTAGTGCCAAGAGGACAAGTTACTCTGAGAGCCCAATGCAATGACAAGAACGAAGATCTGGAATTCCAAATCATAGATGGCAAGCAAAAGCCACTCATCTCAGCCGAAGCAAGTCTAAAGCTTGGACTGGTAACCCTCAACGTTCAAAAAGAGATGTTAAAGAGCTTCCATGCAAGACACCAAAGAATTGAGTCGAGTCTGTGGAAGAAAGCAATGACAAAGAAGAAAATAAAAACAGAGCAGATAATTAAGGCGAAAGACGTTGCAGAGGAGAAGGCCTCGCAAAAGCCCTGTCCACCGATTAAGGAAGAGAAAACCCATGAGGGGTCTGGACAGAGTAGATAGAGAGAAACTGTTCCCACTCATGAAAGGATCATGAAACAAGAGGGCACAGATTTAAAGTAATGGGTAAAAGAAGCAAAAGCGACATGAGGAAAAACTTTCATGCAGTGTGAATAAGGTTTGTAATGCGATGCATAAGAACATGGTGGAGGCAAGTTCAATTGAAGCATTCAAAAGGAATTAGAGAGTTATATGAGAAGGAAGAATGTGCAGGCTTACGGGGAGAAGGCCGGGGAATGGCACTCGGTGAAATGCTCATTCGGAGAGCTGGTGCAGACACGATGGGCTGAATGGCCTCCTTGTGCGCTGTAAGAATTCTGTGATTCTGTATCCTCTTCATCAAGAAGGTCACCTACCTCCACCTCCATAATATCACCTGCCTCTGCCTCTTGTCTCAACACCTCTGCCGCTGATTCTCTCATCCAGATTTGCCTTTTCCAATGTTGTCCTGGTCAGTTTCCTGTTTCCACCCTTTGTCAACAGCAGCTCATTCAAAGTCTGCTAACTGTATCAAATCCACACCAAGCCCCCTCACCCATCACCCTCACCTTTGCCAACAACATTGGCTTCCAATTTAAATTTCTCAACCTTGTGTTTAAATCCTTCATGGCCTCTTCTGCCCCTATTTCTGTCGCCTCCTCCAGCCCTACAACCCTCGGTTCCCCTGACTCTGGCACCATCTTCCCTTCAATCCACCATTGGTGGCTGTGCCTTCAGCTGCCTGGGCCCTAAGTTCTGGAATTCCTCTCTTCCTCTCGTTCCTTCTTTAAACACTCCTTAAAACTTAACTGTTTGATCAATCCTTTGGTCACCTGACCTAATATCTCCTTTGTCTTATTACCCCGTGGGAAGTGTCCTGCGGCATTTTACGCCATGAATTCGCTAAATAAATACAAGTTGATGTTATGTCACTCCCTAGATCCAATCACAGTCTCTATCTTTTTCTAGGTCAAATCACACACTCTTTCTCTTTCCCCCTCCCCTTGTGTCCGATCACACATAATCTCCCTCTCTCTCTCTCGCTCTCCTTGGGCCCAAACAGAAACTCTCTCTCTCCTCCCTCCTCCAGGTCCAGTCACATTGTTTCTCTATCACTCCTTAGGTCCAATCACACACTCACTCTATCTATGGCTCGCTTGTGGTATTTTTCCTTCTCTCACTGCCTGTCTCAACATGATATCTCCCTAGCTTTTTTTTTTGTCTTGTTAGTTTGTGTGCAGGTGGATTGGCCTATTGCTGTTGCCTTGTTAATCTTGTTTAAATCTCTTAGGGTTTCCCTCTAGTTCATTCTGTGTTGTTCTCTGGTTCTCTCAGTGTCTCCATTAATCCCTGTCCCCTCCCTCTCTGACTGTATCTCTGGGTTTGTTTTGCAGTATTTCTCTATTAGTCTCGGCTTCCTCATTGTCAAGGGCCGATTTTAACAGCCCATACCTGACAAGAAGGCGGCAAGTGGGGTTCTAAAACCAAGGCAACGTCCTGCCCTCAATTATGGTGCTACAGTCATGCCAGCCGCTATTTTTACCCTCTGGTTTTGGGAGGTGTGACAGGCCATCACCACAGTCAAGCAAGGGCCTCATTAAAAGACAAGTGTCAGAGTCTGATGACATCATTCAAGACCACAACGCCATTTTAAAGAGCATTCATGTATTTAGCACCCAATACCGGCCTTAGCTCTTCTATCTAATCAGGTTTCCTGTGACGCAGAGGAGTGGGAGTCTCTCCCAGGTTCCACAAGGTAACCTAGTGCCCAGGCCATTACCTCCCCACTTCCCACCACTTATTTGCTGGGACCGTTCCCACGGGTCCTCAGTCTCCTACGTGACTCTTGCCCTCTGCCCTGACATCATTGACCCCAGGTTTGGTCAGGAACTGGGCCTGCTCTATTTAAACAAGGCCCAAGCGATAAAATGGGCCAGATGTTATATCGTCAAGCCAGGACCAAGCTGACACTTGCCCGTCGCCCCTGTTAAAAGTGAGGCTTCAATCTCGGGCTCTGTCTGTCTTACTGTACACTGTAATATCACAGAACAATGTGATGGTGCACAGGCATTGACCATTACTGAGAGCAGAGCAGTCCCACATGAATATATAATGATGTAGTAATTGGCCATTTACCAACATTGCTGAGTAAATGAATGATCGCAGTAGCTATCCCTGGGAAAATAGTCTCAAAATTGCAACAATAATCAATGGTCTGATTAAGTAAAGAAGAGAATTGATTACTACAGCTCTGGTCAGTGCAATCTGCTCCACAGTCTGCCACTAACGGCTGTTTAAGGATGAGATATAATGTGGAATCTAGCCAGAGAGCCAACCATCGACGGACTCATTTATAGAGCTGTCACTTAAGGCAAAGAGGGGGCGGCTTTAATAGTTCCTAATATTCTTACACTCTGAGGACACGGAATGAAAAATGAGCAGTTCCCGATCCTTGACACAGATGTTTATTCAGAATGATTTATTCCATACTTCAGTTGCAGGACAATTCACGGACAGGACTAGCTGGGCACCACAGGGGGCTTAGAGCAAACTGGGTAATACAGAGGGAGTGGCTGGCACAGGCTGTTATAGTGAATGGGTGGCGTAGTGGGTTATAGGCAGTGGGGGGGGGGGTTGAGGGAGTGGGTGGCACAGTGGGTATCGGAATGGTGGGGGAGGGAGTGGGTGGCACAGTGGGTTGAGAGAAGGGTGGGGGAGGGAGTGGGTGGCACACTGGGTTGAGGGAATGGGTGGGTTGAGGGAGTGGATGGCGCAGTGGATATAGGGATTGGTGGGGGAGGGAGTGGGTGTTATAGTGCTCAAGGGAGTTGGTGACGCAGTTTTTTTTATTATTCGTTCATGGGATGTGGGTGCTGCTGGCTAGGCCAGCAATTATTGCCTGTCCCTTAATTGCCCTTGAGAAGGTGGTGGTGAGCTGCCTTCTTGAACTGCTGCAGTCCATGTGGGGTAGGTACACCCTCAGTTCCTTTGGGAAGGGAATGGGTGGGTTGAGGGAATGGGTAGCAAAGTGGGTGGCACACTCTTGCACAGTTGATAGCACTCTTGCCCTTGAGCTGAAAGGTTGTGGGCACAAGCCACACTCTAGAGATTTGAGCATGTTTTAGCACAGTACTCCAGGAGCGCTGCACTGTAAGAGGTGCCACTTTTCAATGAGATGTTAAACCAAAACTCTACCACATTAGGGCTTGAATTCATGACCTCTAGATTACTAGTCCAGTAACATAATTACTACAGTACCATCTCTTTTTCCCTACAGTACAACAGTGACTACACGTCAAAAGTATTTTGTTGAAGTACTTTGGGACACCCTGAGGATGTGGAAAGTGCTATATAAATGCAACTTCTTTCTCACTGAACTGGCTATACAAGGCAGTATTCTGTTTGTTTTGTTGATGGCTGCTCCTCATTGATTGGGCTTCTAACCCTATATTTTCTAATTGCCTTACGTTAACCCAGTCATTTTAAAGAGAAATCCCAAGGCTGTAAAATACTGAGCTCAACATCCCTTTCTTAAGAACATAAGAAATAGGAGTCAGCCATTCGGCCCCTCGAGCCTGCTTCGCCATTCAGTAAGATTATGGCTGATCTGATTGTGGCCTTAACTCCACTTTCCTGCCGCGCACCCCCCCCAACCCCCCATAACCCCTGAATCCCTTGTAGATCAAAAATCTGTCTAGCTCAGCCTTGAATATATTCAATGACCAAGACTCCCACTGCTCGCTGGGGAAGGGAGTTCCAAAGAGAGTTCCATGCTGCAGCTGTACAGAACCTTAGTTAGGCCACACTTAGAATATTGTGTGCCATTCTGGTCGCCACACTACCAGAAGGACGTGGAGGCTTTGGAGAGGGTACAGAAGAGGTTTACCAGGATGTTGCCTGGTCTGGAGGGCATTAGCTATGAGGAGAGGTTGGAAAAACTCAGATTGTTTTCACTGGAACGACGGAGGTGGAGGGGCGACATGATAGAGGTTTACAAAGTTATGAGCGGCATGGACAGAGTGGATAGTCAGAAGCTTTTTCCCAGGGTGGAAGAGTCAGTTACTAGGGCACATAGGTTTAATGTGCGAGGGGCAAAGTTTAGAGGGGATGTGCGAGGCAAGTTTTTTACACAGAGGGTGGTGAGTGCCTGGAACTTGCTGCCAGGGGAGGTGGTGGAAGCAGATACGATAGCGACGTTTAAGAGACATCTTGACAAATATATGAATAGGAAGGGAGTAGAGGGATACGGTCCCCGGAAGTGCAGAAGGTTTTAGTTTAGGCAGGCATCAAGATCGGCGCAGGCTTGGAGGGCTGAATGGCCTGTTCCTGTGCTGTACTGTTCTTTGTTCTTTGCTATTCACAACCTCTGAGAGAAGAAATTCCTCCTCATCTCCATCTTAAATGGGAGACCTCTTAAATTGGAACTGTGCCCCCTTGTTCTACATTCCCCCACGAGGGGGAACATCCTCTCAGCATTTACTCTCTCAAGCCCTCTCAGATTCTTTTATGTTTCAATAAGATCACCTCTCATTCTTCGAAAATTCAATGAGTATAGGCCCAACCTGCTCAACGTTTCATCTTAAGACAACCCCTTCATCCCAGGAAACAGCCTAATGAACCTTCTCTGAACTGCTTCCAATGCAAGTATATCCCTCCTTAAATAAGGAGACCAAAACTGTATGCAGTTCTCTAGGTGCGGTCTCACCAACACCCTGTACAATTGTAGCAAGACTTCCCTAATTATACACTCCCTTCAAATGCCAACATTCCATTCACCTTACTAATTACTTGCTGTACCTGCATGCTAACGTTTTGTGATTCATGTACAAGGACACAGAGATCCCTCTGTACCACGTCATTCTGCAATCTCTCTCCATGTAAATAATATTCTGCTTTTCTATTCTTCCTGCCAAAGTGGGAAACCTCACATTTTCCCACACTATACTCCATCTGCCAAATTTTTGCCCACTCACTTAACCTACCTATATCTCTTTGCAGACTCTTTGAGTGGAATTTTATGAGTGCCGCGGTGTTCCCGATGGTGGGACCGGAAGATGTCGTAACTTCCACGTCTGCCGCAATTCCCATTTCCCACGCGATTTTGTATGTAAATGAACCGGGTGGCAATGGGCACAGGCGACACATGGGATCATGTAGTGGGGCGGCCTTTCACTGCTGGAACCAGCTGTCACTGCCCCAAACACCATTATCACCACAGATAGAAAACATTGGGCTGCATTTTAAGACTCCGCTGCCGAAGTAGGCGGCGGACATGAAAAACTGTGACTCGCGCACACGGGCACCGCGTCACGGAGCCACCGCATTTGAAATTTGCATGGACGTGGCACTCGTCTGCCGCGATGCGCAGGCGCCATTTTTAAAGGGCTGACAGCCCTCCATGAACATTTAAAATTTAACGGTCAAATTAGGTGAAGGTTTTGCTCAAATAAATGCAATGACCTTTCCAGGCATTCTCCGCCCTCCCCCCAATGGCATTGCACATAATTCCTGCCCTTTTCCCACCTGGAATTTCTACATTGAAAATTTGACCTTCCCCCCCCACACCCCCCCAAAGTTCAGCACTTTTGTCCTTTACCCCTTCCCATCACACCCCCCGACCAATCCACAGTGATGTAACCCCATTACCCCCCTCCCGCACCGAGAAAAATCCTCCTCCCCCCTCCCCACAGGTGTCGTGCCTTGGTTCCCTGAACGGGGATTCGAAGGCGCGTCATTGTCGGCCGCTCGAATGAAGATCAGTGCAGCGATTAAGGAGGCAATGGGACCATAGTTAATTCAGGTATTTAAATGAATTTCCATATGTAAATTGTGATCCCGTCACCGAGCGGTCGGGAGGCCGCCATGAAGCCTTGCCGCCGCCGCCAAAATTGGTACAGGGCCTGCTGCCGTCGGGGTCGGTAGTGGGCCTCCGCCGCACTGATCTTCATTGTCCACCCACCCCATCATTCCTGACGGCTGAGGGGCTTTAAAATCCAGCCCATTCTGTGCTTGTAGCCTCAAGGATCATCAGCCTTCCTTTCAGGTAAGTATCTTCAGACTAACTTAAATTGAAGCTTTTACTTAAATCAAAATGTTTTTGCCTCTCTTTTGTGAAAGTCACTACCAACTTCACATCATTTATTTTACCTGCAGTCAAAGTGAATCCGTGACAACCAGCAGCCAGCGTCCCACCCCACAGTTCAGTGATGCCTCCCTGCAGGTTCTCTTCCAGGCCGTCAGGGAAAGGCAGGAGATCCTCTTCCCTGCAGATGGAGTCCCGCCTGACCAAGGCGGCCTGGAAGGAGGTAGCAGAGGAGGTTTCACACCATGGGGTCACTCGTTGAACATGGGTGCAGTGCCACAAGCGCATCAATGACTTGCTCAGATTGGTGAGGGTAAGTGGTCTTGACAAAGCAGCTCCATGTCTTTCAGGCAGTGGGTACACAAGGAATGCAGTGGAATGCGTGAGCAGCCTTGGTGCCATTCACTAAATGATTTTGCGCCAAGATGAAGACTGGTGTTGTTTATGTGATTGGATGTGTTGTGCGAAAGTCAATGCAGAATGAGTGATGTTGATGCATGTATGCAGTGGTTGTGATGCAGCATTTGCCATGTCATTAAATCTACACTGTCTGTTGCAGGATAAACGGAGTCTCAACCAGCGTGAGCATGCAGGACCAGGAGGAGGGAGGTTCTTGACATCAGGGTGCTGACCGCGGCGGAGGAGGCAGCATCGGAGATCATGCTCATGATGATCCTTTGTTTGTTACTACGAGAAGTCTGCAGAATGTGCAGCAAAGCCAAGTGGAAAATATGTTGGAGATGCCTGAGGTTGTGTGTGGCTTTGCGTGTGCCATGGAGGAGTCCATGCAGACCATGAGATCAGCCCTATCCCCGGCACTTCCTCCATAGAGTCTGGTGAGCTCTGTGGCGAGTCTGGTTAAGCACTCGAGCCATATGTAATCTGACCTGCACTCCATCGCTGTTCCCGTGGGCTCCATGCAGCAGAGTCTAAGCGAGAGGGGAATGAGGAAACTGCACCTCCCTCTGGGTGCCCCTTCCCCTCATGGAGACAGGCAGGTGCCATTGTGCACACAGGTGGAGGGGAAGCATGGGCCAGTTGACCCCGGGCCTTCCTCTCAGGACACCCACAGGCTAAGCAGTGCCTCCCCCTCTCCTCCACCCCCCGACATTGACCCCCTTATCTCCAGTAGGCGAGCAGACGGGGGATACTCAAGCACCATTGCTGTAGACCCCCTGTAGGATGGAGCCATCAAGGCCCCGTTCCTCCAGAGGATGCCCACCACAGTCATCCAGCAGCGGGGCAGCCACACTGAACAGACTCCCTCCACGGCAGCTGCTAATGTCGGGGTAGCACCTAGACGTAGTGGGAGAAAAAAGGAAATTGAAACAGTTTTGAGCACGAAGGTGGCACGGGTGATGTACATATTGTGAGAATGGAAAAGTTTTAAGAATACATTTTTATTTCATTCAAAATTTGATCCACTCTTGGTAATGTTTTGCTTGGTTTCAGATGGATACAAAGATGTTCTTTGGAGGCCTGTGACAGGAACGCAATGATGTTTGCAAAGCATCTCAGAAAATGTCCAGTGTCCATTTCTCATTGAAATTGGAGTCTTCACTCTTCACTGATGGCTGTTTTCCTATTGATGATTAATAACTTTTTCCAGTACTCTCCTGCCTTACTTTTGTTTTCTACGGCCATAACACTGCTTGCAGTGGTGTGTAGTCACATTTATCGTAGCCCTTAGATGATTTCAAATTCCAATCACATGAAAGTGCAGCAACACTTCCTTAAGATTGCGGAGATGAATAAGACCTCAGGCAAAAGTGAATTTCTGTGGGGAATTGTTATGTTTCTCCTCCCAATGTTCCTTGATGATGTGGCTTATCGTTGGCTGAAACATCCGTCAGGTTCCCCCTGAAGTCCCGTACATGTCTCTCCACGGCCCTCAGATCAATGACGGCATCGTTGTCATTGTTGTCTTCCTCCTCACCCTCTTCATAGTCATCCTCATCTGAGGAGGACTGGTGTTCCTCCTGTTCCTCCGCCTGCAGGATGTTGCCGCGTCCAATTGCAAGGTTGTGCAAGGCACAGCTCACAGCGATTATTTGTGACACCTTCTGTGGCACATACTGAAGAGCCCCTGCAGACTGGTCAAGGCAATGGAATAGCATTTTCAGTATGCCAATGGTGTGCTCAATGATGGTGCTGGTGAATGCGTGAGTGACATTGTACCTCTTTACAGCAGCACTTTGGGGATAATGTACTGGTGTCATCAACCATGTACAAAGTTGGGTAACCCTTGTCACCCAGGATTCATCCGTCCACTTTGGCTGGTTCCTCGAACTGCTGGCAGCTGGGAGTTCCTCAAAATGTATGAGTCATGACAGCTCCCTGGGAAATGTGTGCAAACATGCATGATTCTTCTCCTGTGGTTGCAAACCAGTTGTATGTTTAAAGAGTGGAAGCCTTTGTGATTGACAAAGACAGCAGGCTGGTCCCAGGGAGCTCTAATGGCCACATGAGTACAGTCGATCACCCCTTGGACTCTAGAGAAGCCAGGGATGGTGCTGAAGGCCACAGACCTTGCTGCCTGGCTGTCCTCATCTACAGTTAAGTAAATGAAATCATTGGCACATTGAAATAGGGCATTGGTCACCTCTTTAATGCACCTACGGGTCACAGACTGTGATATGCCACATAGGTTGCCCATGGATCCCTGGAAGGAGCTGTTGCAGAAAACAATTGAGTACACCTTGAGGGCAACTGGCATGGGATTCCCACCAAAGCCGAGCAGCTGCAGGTCATGCTGCAGGATCCTACAAATTTCTGTGACCATTTCATGTGACATCCTTAGGCATCTCTAGCATTGCCTCTTTGACATTAGTAGGTAATTTGCCCTTGCCCTGAGGATGCGACGACGTGCCATTCTTCGATAAGGCGTTCCTGGATGTTATCATTCGGAGCATCCTCACCACCTTGTTCTGCCCGTCGCTGGTGCTCAGGCATCATGAGTTGAGGGAAAAGAGTCCTCTGTAATCTCTCGCTTTGTTCTTCTTCCCATGGTACTAGATAAATTGTGTTTATGAGACCCATGTCGCTGCAGCTTTTCTGAACAATAAATAAGCAAGTGTGGTGATTCAGCCCTCTGTTGCTAGTGAGCAGAAACATCAAGGCAATGAACAGCTCCCTTATATCTGCCTTCAAATTGCAGCCTGGTAGAAGTCACACCCACTGTTGTTTTCCTCGTCCCTCTCTCCTTGCAATCCTTGAGTGTCCACTGGTTTCCATTATTGTTGCAAAAAATGGTGCAAATGGAATTCAGGGCAAGTCTGCTCACCTTCCAACCTCCTCCTGCAACCTTCCAGCTTGAACCCATCACCCTTGACCCACCCAATGTTACCGTTACCCTTCCCTCCATTACCATTGAGCCTCCCCCCATTACCATGCAGTGTAATCATCAATGTATTCATGCCATCCCCCCCCCCCCCCGCCCCGTTCCTACTCCTGTTACTATCGACAAGCTGACTTTTACCCTTGACCCTCCTCACATCGAATTGACCATTGTTGTGGAGTCCCGTTCCCCTCCATTAGAAGCTGTTGAATTCCCACCCATTAGTCTTGACCTCCCCTCTGCAGAATCCATTTGCCCCCATTGACTGTGACCATTCCCTCTGCTAGCCAATACTCGCAATTTGCCCCACAGCTCCCTGACATTGACAGCACACATCCCTCTCTTTAGGCCCTTGCCAAATAACTTCACATTGTAATGCTTACCCACCACACCTGCAGCCAACAACATGCAGCTTCACCATCAACGGCAACCATTCCACACCCTGGATGCTCCACTCCACCCTTACCTGCTCCCCATTGCACCAGATCAGGCCCAACCTTCCCAGTACCCTGCCCTGCTCCTCCATGCACCCAATCAGCCCCACCTTTCCCTCCCCAAGTACCCTGCCCTGATCCTCTATGTAGCCCCCACCCATGGCTTCGCTGCCATCCCCTGAGAAGATGCTGGTGCCGAGCCTGGAGGCAAACATCCATTCCAATGCTGGTGTTAGTTTAGTGAATGAGTTACAGAGAGAGGAGCACAGACCTGAGACTCAACTGCACAAATTCGACTACGGTGAAACAATCGTGAACACAGGAATATCGCTCACGCTTCACTTAATCTGGCAGGTTGGACTAAACTGTAACTATGCGTATTGTAATGAGTATTCATGTTATTTAAATGAATGCAAAGCAGCAATCCGCCACCGCGCTGGGGGAACCCCGGAACACCGTAAACCCACTGCCGACTTAATTCCTCTAACATTTCCAGCCGTCGTTAATCTGAAAAAACACCTCCTGCCTAATTATATCACCCTGCACGCCACCAAATCCACCACAGCAGAGAGCATAAAATTCCCTCGTTTGTGTCCTCCTCACAACGTACTTTCCTACCTTTAGCCAGTATGTGTGTCGTCCATTTTCTTCCCCAGTGTGCTGTTCACATTACTGTTCTGCTCATTCAGCAATTTTATCTATTGTCTTTTGGAGTTGCGTTATCAGATACAGTAGCCCCACCCACACACTGAATTCCATGTATCTATTTGGCCAACTCATATTGAGATTCTGAATCCACTGATGTAAGTTTAGTAATTGTAAGAGGCCTCCGGCACTGATGCAGCAACACCTGAAATTATTATGGCACAATTACTGTACATTAGACACTTTGGAAAAGTCTGTGAGCAATATTGATGCTGTGAGATCATTACTGAGAAAGACACAGTAATCCTTTGCAATTAGACTCAGAGGCAAAGCCGTGGCAGATTGGGTTGAAAGAGTGGTGGGGGTGGCGGGGGTGGGGGGAGCGGCGGGGGTTGTTGTGAATCTGGTGTCGCAGCTGGACAAGAAGCAGAACAAATGGATTTCAGAGCGGTCTTAGTGAGGCCTGAGGAGCAGGCGTCCATAACTGGCAGCAGGCCTAATATTAGAAGATGATGACACATGAAAGGTATCTCTGTGCAGAACCATTTTAACCAGAGAGTATCCGGAGTGGGAGAAAAGATCTGTTTGCAGTTAGTTTTTAGGAATCAGACCTCATAACCACATTGGGTGTTTCAAACCCTCTTCAAAGGCTCCTCAGTCCAGTGTGGAAACCAGCCATGCAGACTGAAGGTGCCAGGCTCTGTCCTGTTTTAGGTTAGCTGACCTGAGCTGCAGTACTAGTAAGGGATGCTACACTGGGTCTTAGCAACCCTGAGTTAATGAGACCAAAAGAATAACACAGGTCTGCACCTCCGTCTGAGTGGTCACTGCTGTGACTCAATGACAACACTCCTACCTCTGAGTCAGAAGGTTGTAGGTTTAAGACCCAGTCTAGGGACTTGAGCACAAAATCCAGGTTGACACGCTAGTGCAGTACTGAGGCAGTGCTGCACTGCCAGAGATGCTGTCTGTCGGGTGAGATGGTAAACTGAGGCCCTGTCTGACCTCCCAGGTGGTTATAAAAGATTCCATGGCACCGTTTCAAAGAAGAGCAATGGAGATCTCCCTGGTGTGCTGGCCAATGTTTATCTCTCAAGCAACACTTACAACGGATAATCTGGTAATTTATATCGTTACTGTTGTGAGATCTTGCTCTACACAACTTGATTGTGTGCCCCCCTTCTTTACAACGGTATTTGCATTTAAAAAGGACTTAATTGGATGTAAAGCGTTTTGGGATGTCCTGAGATTGTGGAAGGCCCTGTATAAATACAGTGCCGGAGTACCCCTAATATAATACCAAGATTATTGTATGAAGGAGCTTGTAGGTATTTGGGTTTTGGACAATCCATATGAACATATGAGTTAGGAGCAGCTGTAGACCACTCAGCCCCTCAAGCCTGCTTCGCCATTTAATAAGATAATGGCTGATCTGATTGTAACCTCAACACCACATTCCTGCCTACTCCCAATAACTTTTCACCCCCTTGCTTATCAAGAATCTATCTACCTCTGCCTTAAAAATATTCAAAGACTCTTCTTCCACCACCTTTTGAGGAAGAGAATTCCAAAGACTCACGACCCTCTGTGAGAAAAAATTTCTCCTCATCTCTGTCTTAAATGGGCGACCTCTTATTTTTAAACAGTGACCCTAGTTCTAGATTCTCCCTCAAGGGGAAACATCCTTTCCACATCCACCCTGTCAAGACCCCTCAGGATCTTATATGTTTCAATCAAGTCACCTCTTACTCTTCTAAATTCCAGCGGATACATGCCTAGCCTGTCCGACCTTTCCTCATAAGACAAGCCTCCCATTCCAGGTATTAGTCTAGTAAACCTTCTCTGAACTGCTTCCAATGCATTTACATCCTTTCTTAAATAAGGAGACTAATACTGTACATAGTACTCCAGATGTGGTCTCACCAATGCCCTGTATAACTGAAGCAAAACCTCCCTAATTTTGTATTTAATTCCCCTCCCATTAAATGATAACATTCTATTAGCTTTCCTAATTATGTGCTGTACCTGCATACTAACCTTTTGTGATTCATGCACTAGGACACCCAGATCCCTCTGCATCTCAGAGCTCTGCAATCTCTCAGTGTTTAGATAATATGCTTCTTTTATATTCTTCCTGCCAAAATGGACAATTTCACATTTTTACACATTATACTCTATTTGCCAGATCTTTGCCCACTCACTTAACCTATCTATATCCCTTTGTAGCCTCCTTATGTCATTGGTGAAAGTTGACCTGGAGCACCTCCAGCTCTGTCTGTCCTGGTTGATTGCAAATGGCCAGTCCTTGCTTCCTTCCTAACCAAATGGCAGCCACCAACTGACACCCACATGGTGGGCTCCCCAAGAGGGTGATCCAGCAGGAAAATCCACCCATTGTCAGGGAGAACAGGACTTGTCTGTCAAGTCAGTCAAAGAGCATGCCGACACTTGCCGTCTCAGATCACAT
The DNA here is from genome assembly GCF_036365525.1 of Heterodontus francisci. Lineage (NCBI taxonomy): Eukaryota > Metazoa > Chordata > Chondrichthyes > Heterodontiformes > Heterodontidae > Heterodontus > Heterodontus francisci. The sequence goes on along the minus strand of NC_090389.1, from coordinate 18,114,072 downwards.
GTGAACACTTTGGGCCGGCTGCACTGTACAATTCACACACAGTGAGCAGTTCACTAAGGACACTGGAGCATGGCCCCTAAACCAGAAGCGCAGGAGGCTTTCTTCAGAGAGACTTGTCTAAATCCCGGAAACAAGTGTGAGATCTCTGGATATCAAAACGCTTCAGGGAACGTGGGAGTGGGAAAACCAAAGAAAAATATTTTTAATAAAAATGTTCCCGTGAGAAAGTGGCATGTAATAATAAAGCAGAGCTTTGTGTCTGTACTACAGTGAGAAAGGCAGATTTCATACAGCTGTTGAACTGATAAGCCACCTCCATTCTTTGGGAGAGGGGCGAGGAGGGAGCTGGCACTGTGTTGCTGAACAAACCCATTGGTGCCAGGTTGGCCTTGTGCTCGTTTTGAGAGTCTGCCTCCCAATAGTTCACGTGACTTGGAGTCGTGTCTGTTGTGGGGATCAAGCAGGAGATTAGTTGAAAAATTCAACTGAAAAGAAAGTTTCTCTTTAAACTAAAACAATGACTACACTTTAAAAGCTTCTCAGTGTCAGTGAAGCTTGTTCAGACATCTTGAGTGAAAGGCACTGTACACATGTATATTCTTCCTCCTAATTGCAGAGCCCAAGCCAGTAGCTTGGACTGAATGTGCATCAGCTGTGGCCTTAGTGGGTAGCAATCTTACCACTGAGTGAGAGGGCGTGAATTCAAATCCTACTCCAGAGACTTGGGTTCAAAATTGAAGCTGATATTCCAGTGCTGCACAGTCAGAGGTGTTATCTGTCAGATGAGGTGTTAATTGAAGTCCTGGCCTCCCTCTCAGATCCCATGGTGCTATTTTGAAGAAGAGCAGAGGAGTTCTCCCTGGTGCCTTGGCCAATATTTATCCCTCAGCCAACGTCACAAAAACAGATCTTCTGTTCATTATCACATTGCTACTGGTGGGAGCTTGCTGTGCACAGGTTGGCTGCTGTGTATCCTACATTACAACCATACCTATATTTCTAAAGTACTTTATTGGCTATAAAGTACTTTGCGATATCTGGTGATCATGAAAGATACTAAATCAATGGGGGAGGTGGTGGTATTGTCACCGGACTAGTAACCGAAAGACCTGGGGTATTGTGCTGGGGGATCACCATGGCAAAATTCAATTAATAAATCTGGAATTAAAAGCTACTCAAATGATGACCATGAAACAATAGTCATAAAAACCCACCTGGTTTACTAATCCCCTTTAGAGAAGGAAATCTGCTGTCCTCACCTGGTCTGGCCAACATATGACACCAGATCCACAGCAATGTGGTTGACTGTTAAATGGCCTAGCAAGCCATTCAGTTGCATCAAACTGCTACAAAGTCAATAAGGAATTAAACCAGACAGATCACCCAGCATCAATCTAGGCATCAGAAATGACAACAGCAAACCCAGCCCTATCGACTCTGCAAAGTCCTCCTTACTAATGTCTGGGGGCTTGTGCCAAAGTTGGGAGAGCTGTCCCACAGACTAGTCAAGCAACAGCCTGACATAGTCTTACTCATGGAATCATACCTTACAGACAATCTCCCAGACACTGCCATCACCATCTCTGGGCATATCCTGTCCCACTGGCAGAACAGACCCAGCAGAGGTGGTGGTATACAGTTGGGAGGGAGTTGCCCTGGGAGTGCTCAACACTGATTCCTGACCCCATGAAGTCTCATGCCATCGGGTCAAACAGGGGCAGGGAAACCTCCTGCTGATTACAACCTATCACTGCCTTCTCCTCAGCTGATGAATCAGGCTTCTCCATGTTGAACACCACTTTGAGGAAGCACTGAGGGTGGCAACAGTGCAGAATATATTCTGGGTGGGGAACTTCAATGCCCATCACCAAAAGTGGCTCAGTAGCACCACTACCGGCTGAGTCCTAAAAGATGTAGCTGCAAGACTGGGCCTGCAGCAGGTGGTGAGAGAAAATCATACTTGACCTTGTACTCACCAATCTGCCTGCTGCAGATGCACCTGGCCATGACTGTAGTGGTTGGAGTGACCACTGCACAGTCCTTGTGGAGACAAAGTCCTGTCTTCACATTAAAGATACCCTCCATCGTGTTGTTTGGCACTACCACCATGCTAAATGGGATAGAATTCCAACAGATATATCAATGCAAAAGTGGGTATCCATGAGGTGCTGTGGGCCATCAGCAGAATTGTACTCAACCACAATCTGTAACCTCATGGCGCGGCATATCCCCCACTGACATCAAGCTGGGGGAATCAACCCTGGTTCAATGAAGAGTGCAGGAGGGCATGCTGGGAGCAGCACCAGGCATACCTCAAAATGAGATGTCAACCTGATGAAGCTACAACACAGGACTACTTGTGTGCCAAACAGCATAAGCAGCATGTGATAGACAGAGCTAAGCGATCCCAAAACCAACAGATCAGATCTAAGTCCTGCCACATCCAGTCGTGAATGGTGGTGGACAATTAAACAACTAACTGGAGGAGGTGGCTCCACAAATATCCCCATCCTCAATGATGGGGGAGCCCAGCACATCAATGCAAAAGATAAGGCTGAAGCATTTGCAACAATCTTCAGCCAGAAGTACCAAGTGGATGATCCATCTCGCCCTCCTCCTGAGGTCTCCAATATCACAGATGCTAGTCTTCAGCCAATTTGATTCACTCCACGTGATATCAGAAAATGGCTGAAGGCATTGGATACTGCAAAGGCTATGGGCCCTGACAATATTCCGGCAATAATACTGAAGACCTGTGCTCCAGAACTGGCCACACCCCTAGCCAAGCTGTTCCAGTACAGCTACAACACTGGTATCTACCCAGCAATGTAGAAAATTGCCCAGGTATATCCTGTGCACAAAAAGCAGGACAAATCCAACCCGGGCAATTACTGCCCCATCAGTCTACTCTCGATCATGAGTAAAGTGATGGAAAGTGTCATCGACAGTGCTATCAAGTGGCACTTGCTTAGCAATAACCTACTCAGTGACGCTCAGTTTGGGTTCCGCCAGGGCCACTCAGCTCCAGACCTCATTACAGCCTTGGTTTAAACATGAACACAAGAAATAAGAGCTGATGTAGATGATATGGTCCATCGAGCCTGCTCCGCCATTCAATACGATCATGGCTGATGTTGGGCTTCTATTCCACTTTTCTGCCTGCTCCCATTATCCCTTGATTCCCTGCGAGATCAAAAATCTATCTATCCCAGCCTTAAATGTATTCAGTGATGGAGCATCCACAACCCTCTGTGGTAGAGAATTCCAAAGATTCACAACCCTTTGAGTGAAGTAATTTCTCCTCATCTCAGTCCTGAATGATTGACCCCTTATCCTGAGACCATGTCCCCGTGTTCTAGATTTCCCGACCAGTGGGAACAATCTCTCAGCTTTGACTCTATCAAGTCTTTTCAGAATCTTGTATGTCTCAAATAGATCACCTCTCATTCTTCTGAACTCCAGAGAATATAGGCCCAATTTACTCTGTCTCTCAACACAGAACAACCTCCATTTGCCATCTTGTTGCCCACTCACTTAACCTGTCTATATCTCTTTGCAGCCTCTCCATGCCCTCCCCGCAGTTTATCTTTCCACAGAGCTTTGTATCATCAGCAAACTTAGATACATTACTCTCTGTCTCTTCATCCAAGTCATTAATATAGAGTGTAAATAGCTGAGGCCCCAGCACTGATCCTTGCGGCACCCCAATATTCACTGCCTGCCAACTTGAAAATGCCCCATTTATGCCCATTCTCTGCTTCCTGTCTGTTAAACAATCCTCTATCCATGCTAATATATTACCCCAACATCATGAGCCCTTATCTTGCCTATTAATCTTTTATGTGGCACCTTATCGAATGCCTTTTGAAAATCCAGGTATACTACATCTACTGGTTCCCCTTTATCTACCCTACTAGTTAAATCCTCAAAAAACTAATACATTTGTCAAACAGGATTTAGCTTTAGTAAAACCATGCTGACTTGTTCTAATCATACTATGCTTTTCCAAGTGCATGTTAAGACTTCTTTAATAATAGTTTCCAGCATCTTCCCAATGACTGATGTTCAGCTAACCGGCCTATAGTTCCCTGTTTTCTCTCTCCCTCCTTTCTTGAAAAGCGGTGTAACATTTGCCAACTTCCAATCTGACGGGACCATTCCTGAATCTAAGGAATTTTGGAAAATCATAGCTAATGCATCCACTATCTCTGCAGCTATCTCTTTTAGAACCCTAGTGTGTAGGCCATCTGGTCCCGTGGACTTGCAGGTTTTAGTCCCTCAAGTTTCTCCAATACCTTTTTTTGACTGATATCAATATCCTTAAATTCCTCAGTCTTTTTAGCCCCTTGGTTACTGCCTATTTCTGATATGGAACTTGTGTCTTCTACTGTGAAGACAGACACAAAATATTTGTTCAATGCCTCTGCCATTTCCTCATTCCCCTTGATGATTCTCCTGTCTCTGCCTCTAAGGGATCAATGTCTACTTTAGCTACTCTCTTCCTTTTTATGTACTTATAAAAGCTCTTACAATCTGTTTTTATATTGCTGGCCAGTTTACTCTCATTCTATTTTTTCCCCTTTTTATCAACTTTTTGGTCGCCGTTTGCTGGTTTCTAGAAGAGCTGAACTCAAGAGGTGAGGTGAGAATGACTGCCCTTGACATCAAGGCAGCATTTGACCGAGTATGGCATCAAGGAGCCCTAGCAAAACTGGAGTCAATGGGAATCAGGGGGAAAACACTTTGCTGGTTGGAGTCATACTTAGTGCAAAGGACGATGGTTGCGCTTGTTGGAGGTCAAGCATCTCGGCTCCAAGATATCACTGCAGGAGTTCCTTAGGGTAGTATCTGAGGCCCAACCATCTTCAGCTGCTTCATCAATGACCTTCCTTCAATCATAAGGTCAGAAGTGGGGATGTTCGCTGATGATTGCACAATGTTCAGCACTATTTGCGACTCCTCAGATACTGAAGCAGTCCGTGTAGAAATGCAGCAAGACCTGGACAATATCCAAGCTTGGGCTGATAGGTGGCAAGTAACATTTGTGCCACACAAGTGCCAGGCAATGACCATCTCCAACAAAAGAGAATCTAACCATCTCCCCTTGACATTCAATGGCATTACCATCACTGAATCCCCCACTATCAACATCCTGGGGGTAACCATTGACCTGAAACTGAACAGGCATAGCCATATAAATACCATGGCTACAAGAGCAGGTCAGAGGCTAGGAATACTCCTTTCTCACCAAAGCCTGTCCACCATCTACAAGGCACAAGTCAGGAGTGTGATGGAATACACTCCACTTGCCTGGATGGGTGCAGCTCCAACAACATTCAAGAAGCTCGACACCGTCCAGGACAGAAGCAGCCCGCTTGATTGGCCACCTCATTCACAAACATTCACTCCCTCCACCACCGAGGCACAGTGGCAGCAGTGTGTACCTTCTACAAGATGCATTGCTGCAACACACCAAGGCTCCTTAGACAGCACCTTCCAAACCCGTGACCTCTACCACCTAGAAGGGCAAGGGCAGCAGATGCATGGGAACACCAGCACCTACAAATTCCCCTCCAAGTCACACACCATCCTGACTTGGAACTATATTGCCGTTCCTTCACTGTCATTGGGTCAACATCCTGAAACTCCCTTCCTAACAGCACTGTGGGTGTACCTAGCCCACATGGACTGCAGCGGTTCAAGAAGGCAGCTCATCACCACTTTCTCAAGGGCAATTAGGGATGGGCAGTAAATGCTGGCCTAGCCAGCGATGCCCACATACCATGAACGAATAAAAAAAAAGTTCTTTCCTGACTGATGTCTCATATAACCTGTTAACTGGTGGTACTTCTTGCAAGTCAGTTTGCTTCAATCACTTCTTCTAAATTTCTTCCCTTCGCTCTTAAAGGCGCCAACTCGCAGTAGGACATGGTGTCAACAGGCACTAACTGCTCCTTCCCCCAGTATCTTAACAAAGTGGCCATTCTGCCCATAGGAAGGAGGACACTGGGAATCAGAATCTGAGACAGATCCTGGACACCTTCAATGCCCTGCTTACAGCAGAAACCACCTTCCTCTCAGGAAACCTAACCACAAAGAGACAGAGACTGCACAGAAATACGACACCTCCTGTTAGACCACAGACCTTGAACACTGCAGGTTCAGTCAATCACCAATCTAAGCCAGGTACCTTCATTCTTCTTTCAGACATGATCTCACTGCAGAGATAAAAGAGCCAAACCACAAACACTCGGAATCTGTATTTGACACAGAAAACACCAGCATTTGACTGTGGGTCTGACAGCTTCCAACCTTTCACCTTAAAATAACCTTGTTTTGGTGGAGGTATAACTGTGGGGGGTTCCACCTTGCCCCTCTCAGTGTTCTGTGGACTCAGATAACAGCCACCCATAGGAAATCTGGCACAAAGGCCTGAGGCCTACCATGTAGGGGGCACAATAACATAGTGATTATGTTACTGGTATAGTAATCTAGAAGCCTGGATTAATAGTCTGGAGATGTGAGTTCAAATCCCACCATGGGAGCTGGAGAATTTAATTAAATCAATCTGGAATAAAATGCTAAGTTCAGGAAATGGTGACTGTGAATCTCCTGGATTGTCAAAAATACCCATCTGGTTCACTAATTTCCTTGAGGGAAAGAAATCTGCCATCCTTAATTGGTCTGCCCTTTATGTGACTCCAGACCCACAACAATGTTGTTAACTTTGAACTGGCCATGCAAGCCACTCAATTGTATGGGGATGGGCAATAAATGCAGCCCCTGGCACTGACACCCACATCCTGTGAATGAGTAAAAAGGAAACGCGCCTCGGGGGCTTAGAGGGCCAGTGCAAAAGAAAGTTGTATGCTAGACCAAGATCTTTTCGGGCCCCAGTTCTATTTTAAACGAAGCTCCTGCCCCACAATATAATTGCAGTGTCTGAGCAGACTGATGCAGAATGGGTGCTGCGGGGAAGGATGACTTTTCTATCAAATCAGACATCTCTGCCCTTTGACCCCCTCCCCCCACAGCATATCTGGTACCAATGTTCCCATGCTTGGTGCTAACCCTTGCCTCCTCTGCCCCGTGTCCCTTCCCCTACACGTTTGCTAGACGAAGACCTGATGCACAATGTGTTGGCAGCAGCACTTTACTGGCTGCTGGCGCCTGACAACACGTTTCTGGTGCTCCTGGCGTGTTGTTAGAGACTGCCTATTAAACCGTGCTTTAAATTAGACAGTTTACTCATCCAGAAACAAGGAGTTATAGATTTCTCATCCTAAGGACTGTATGGTAGAAGCTTGATTTCTGTAAGCTGTTTTATTTTCTCTCACTGCCTACTTCTTTGTTCTCTTTAACATGCATGCCAAGATTTTAGATCAATCCAGGTACAATTGTGGTACTGATCCATTACACTCTGGCCTCGATATTGTGTTAGAAAGAAAAGGAAAGACTGGCATTTACATCTTTGCAACCTCAGGACGTCCCATGCGCTTTACAGCCAATGAAGTACTTTTGAAGTGTAGTCGCTGTTGTAACATAGGCAGCTAATTTGCACTCAGCAAGATCCCACAAACAGCAATGTGTTAATGACCAGTTCATCTGTTACTTAGTGATGCTGCATGAAGGATAAATATTGGCCAAGACTCGGGGGAGAACTCTTTTAATAGTGCTGAGAGATATTTTACATCCACCCGAGAGGGGTCTCAGTTTAACTTTATTTTCATTTATTTAGAGATACAGCACTGAAACAGGCCCTTCGAACCACTGAGTCTGTGCCAACCATCAACCACCCATTTATACTAATCCTACATTCCTACCACCTACACTAGGGGCAATTTATAATGGCCAATTTATCTATCAACTTGCAAATCTTTGGCTGTGGGAGGAAACCAGAGCACCCGGCGAAAGCTCACATCGACACAGGGAGAACTTGCAAACTCCACACAGGCAGTACCCAGAATTGAACCCGGGTCACTGGAGTTGTGAGGCTGCGGTGCTAACCACTGCGTCACTGTGCCGCCCAACTTCTCATGGAAAGATACGTCCGAGTATTCGCTGAAAGTGTTGTGGCAACATAATGACAGCTTTTATTTCAGACCCTGGAACTACCAATCAAAAATAGAATATTCAACAATATGCAAATCCAATACTCTGGACCTTGAGTCATTGGAAGTGACTTCCTGAGGTACTCTTACACTAGAGGAGACAGGCACCCAGTCCCGTCATCAGAAGATCTGCGAGCTACTAGGTTGGTGGGTCTGTGACTGCAGCTTGCTGAGGAGCGGCAGAGCTGGGAAGTGAGGTTGAAAGTTGAGGTGTGAGTGAGAGCAGTTAGTCTGCATTCTGTGAACAGGCAGCACATTGGACCATCTACCTGGTCCATGGGCAGTTTTGTTAAAACATGCCGTCCTCTGTTGCTGCAGGTCACACACCATCCTGACTGGGAAATATGTTGACGTTCCTTCATCGCTGTTCCTTCCTTCATCCTTCACTGGGTTAAAATCCTGGACCTGCTTACCGAACAGCACTGTGGATGTACCTACACCACACGGACTGCAGAGGTTCAAGAAGGCAACTCACCACCACCACCTTCTGATAGGCAATTAGGAAAGGGCAATAAATGCCAGCTACGCCCATGTCCTGTGGATGAATTTTATTCAAGATACCATGTAAAGTGTTGACCTTGGCCAATCCCACTACTTGCTAGTCCTGGTGCACCGCCATGCTCAAGTGACAGTGCCCTGGAGTGCCCAACAGGTCAACCTTCTGTGAACTAACCTCATGCAGCTACACTTCCACTTTGCAGCTATCAAGTGGGAGGCACACCAAAGGCAGGACTTTTCTTTTGAGGTCAGGACCCCAACGCTGGGATCAAATGCAGGTCCCGACCCCACACTGTGTTGGAAATAGTCACCTGACACGATTTTCAAAGGAGTGGCCAATTAATGACCATAGGGCATGCTTCCGACGCTGGAGAACCAATAGGAGGCTCTCCAGCACTGAGAGAGTAACAGCTTGCCAAAGCAGGTAAGGGAGACAGAGGGTGACTCAAGATGGAGGGGCTCTTGCAGCACTATTAAAAGTTTTGAAAATAAAAATGACCACAGCTGCCAGACTGCAGTTGATGAGGGGGGGGGGCCCTCCACAGGGTGGGCTGCAGTCGTAACTGTGGCCATCTTTCGATAACGGCAGGGGAGGTGGGGGGCATGGGGGAGTTTAAATCTGTTGCCATGCTGGTCCCCCCCACCCTGATCAAAAGGTGTACAATGCTGCAACAGCACAGAATGACCAAAAAAGTAATAGAGGGAAAAATTAGAATATGAGTAAACTAGTAAGAAATATAAAAACAGTAAGAGCTCCTACAAGCATGTAAAAAAGAGATTAGCTAAAGTAAACATTGGTCTCTAAGACAATGAGACTGGGGAATTAATAATGGGAAGCAAGGAAATGGACAAGACTTTGAATAAGTATTTTGTATCGGTCTTCACAGTAGAAGACACGAAAAGCATCCGAACAATAGTAGAAAATCAAGGGGCAAAAGGGATGGAGGAACTTGGAACAATCACTATCGCTTGGTAAAAAAGTACTAGGATAACTAATGGGACTAAAGGCTGACAAGTCCCCTGGACCTTATGGCCTGCACATCCTAGGGGCTTAAAAGAGGTGGCTGCAGAGATAGTGGATGCATTGGTTGTAATCTTCCAAAATTCTGGAAAGGTCCCAGCAGATTGGAAAACCGCAAATGTAAGGCCCCTATTCAAGAAAGGAGGGAGACAGAATGCAAGGAACTATAGGCTAGTTAGCCTAACGCCTGTCTTTGTAAAAGTGCTCAAACCCATCATTAAGGAAGTAGTGGCAGGACGTTTAGAAAATCATAATACAATCAAGCAGAGTCAACATGGTTTTATGAAAGGGAAATCATGTTGAGAAATTTATTAGAGTTCTTTGAGGATGAAACTTGCAGTGAAATCTGCACCCCTAAGTCCTGTATCGGTGTTTGGAGGACCCTCCAGCTAAAGGCTGGTGAACTGTAAGGGACCCCTGCCAAGAACAAAAGGGGACAGGCAGGCACAAGGCTGGCAACAGTTTAGAAAGGAAAGGGGAAAAAGGGACCAAGAGGGCAGGTTAAAGGAAGTCCGGGAGAAATCCCGGATGGAAACCCCTACTGTCCGGTCAGCCAACTCGGAAATGTTTGAAACATTAGACCCTACATCCTCCTATGTAAATGCAGACACTAGAAACACCTTACCAGAGTTGCTAACAGCATTTACAGGAACCTACAGAGACAAAGAAAGTCTTCAAGAGGGCAGAGAAACAGTGAGGGTGAGGCCTCACCTAGTCGAAGTGCCGCAGGGCAATGCAGCAGAATCTGGACAAATACCTGCAAGCAGGAGTGTCCCAGAGGACAAAGGAAAGATTAGCAAAGAATCCGCCCCCAAAGTCCAGAAAAAAGGGAACCAGCCATTCACTGAGGTGAAAAGCCCTTGCATGACTCATCAAGGCGCTGAAAGAGAGTTCAGAGTGGAACTGCCCACTGCTGCCGCCCCTGAACAGAACTCCAACCTAGGGCTAATTAAACCTAACCCTCCCCCACTGCAGACCTCAACAAGAACAAAGACCCCTTTAGGCAGTCATGGAAATGTGCAAACTGAAAGAAAAACGGCCCCAAAAACCGCATGTTTATTGGGATGCCAGAAAGGGTGGTTTAAAGCAGCACTGCCACCAAGAAAAGACAGGCTGCAACAATTGTTAGGGTTTCTGAATGAATGAGAGAGATGCATGTGTGTCTTTCTGTCCTTATCTTCTCTCTAGTCCATTTTAATGAAATGCTCTTTTTAAAAAATCGCATTTCATTCAACTGGGTGTGGGGGTGTCATGCAGACCCTCACCTGCCACCAATGAGGCATATTAATTTTGTCATATGAACATTGATTTTAAACTGTTGCTGGAGTGAAGAAAGGACTTGTCAAATAAAAATCACCAGCCACTTGGCTGGAAAGACATTTGCATACTAACAGACAGTGCTTGGAGAGGCAAATGACTTTTCCTTGGTCCACTTAACCCAAAATGGACTTTGATCACCAGACAGTGAAGGTGAGGATGCTCACATTCCAGAATGACTGCTAAGATGGCAGAATCCACAAACAGAAGTGGTCAAACCAGCTAGTCACATGACTAACCTGCTGGGAAACCTGGGGTTTTTCGAATTGTGCCACAGAGAAAGGCAGAAGGCTGTTGAAACTGAAGCTGAAATAAGCAAATCTCTCGCCTGGCTCTCTCTCTCTCTCTCTCGTTTTCTGCAAATCCACCGGACCCACGGAAGACACGTAAACCTCAAGAGAGAAAAGACTCCTACATTGGAACAAGTTGAAGCATGAACTGGGCCCCAACGAATTGCAAGACTTACCGGCAACCAAAGACTCTACATTGAACTTAAAGGACTGTAACGACCAGATATTGCCTCAAACTTTTCCCCTTTATTCTTTTTACTTTTTCTGTCTCTATCTGCATGTGTGTTTATCGCGTATGCATGCTAGCGTGGTCACGTCGCATAATTGTAGTCGTTAACCAGATTAGAGTTTTAAGATTGATAAACTTCCACCTTTCTTGTTTAAATCTAAGAAAACCTGTCTGAATTGATTTCTTTGCCTTGCAATTGGAAAGTGGTGAACTAGGATTCATTAAGGGGGAGCTAAAACGCGGTATTTTAAAAAATTAAACCCTGTTACAGTTAAACCAGACAAAGGCTGAGAGGGAACCCCTAGGCCCCTCTCACCTAGTTGTAACACCGGCAAATTCTCCCACAGCGGGTACAAGTGAAGGTGTAGTTGCTGCTGGGGGAAATTGGATCTATCCTTCTCCTTTTCTCTTTCATGCTGGTTCTTCGCTCAGTCTCAAAGGTGTCTGTAGCCCTCCTGAGGTAGCATCTCCAGGCATCACGATCTATGGCCTGCGCTTCCTACTGGCGATGGTCGATGTAGCACACAGAGAGGGACTTCTTCAGGGAGTCCTTGAAACGTTTGCATGGGGCCCCTCTGTTCCTTTTACCCGTGGTCAGCTCTCCATACGACACGATCTTGGGTAGGCGACTGTTGTCCATCTGGACAACGTGACCCACCCAATACAGTTGGCTCTGCAGGAGGATGGCCTCAATGCTGGTGATGTTGGCTGTTTCCAGGACTTCAATGTTTGTGATGAGGTCCTGCCAGCTGATCTTGAGGATGTTGCGGAGGCAGCGCTGACAGAAGCCCTCTAGAAGGCATACATGACGGCAGTAAAGGACCCATGACTCGGCGCCACACAGAAGGGTGATGAGGACTCTGGCTTTGTACACTTTGAGTTTGGTCTGTGTTCTGAGGCTGTGGTTGCTCCACATATGTTTGTACAGTCTTCTGAATGTTCTGTTTACTTTTGAAAACCTATTGTCCACTTCCTTGTCTATGGTGGCATCAAACAAGATGATGCTCCCCAAATAAGTAAATTGCTTGATGGCATTCAGTTCGGTTCCCTCGATGACAATGCTTTGTGGTCCAAATTCTTCTTGGGGTGCAGGCTGATGCAGGACTTCAGTTTTCTTTAAACTGATTTTTAGTCCGAAGAGTTGTATCGCCTCAGAACATGTTGTTATACGTTGCAGGTCTGACTGACTGTGGGTCAGGAGAGCACAGTCATCAGCGAAAAGAAGTTCACGGATGAGTTTTTCTTGTGTCTTTGTGTGAGCCTGAAGATGCCTGAAGTTGAAAAGGCCTCCATCAGTCCGGAAGCGTACGTAAATTCCCTCCTTAAGGTCTTCCGTTGCCTGCTGTAGCATCATGCTGAAAAAGGTGGTGAATAGGGTCGGGGCCAGCACACATCCCTGCTTCATGTCATTGGAGATTCAGAAGGGACTCGAGAGGTTGCTGTTTTGCTTGTCTTGTTTGTACTGATTTTCATGAAACTGCTTCACCATGGCCAAGAACCTGGGTGGGCATCACGTTAGGGTTAGGGTTTTTCAAGGATTTTCCAAAGTCCATCACTGCTCACAGTGTCGAATGCCTTGGTGAGGTCTACGAAAGTGATGTACAGGCCTTTGTTTTGCTCACAACACTTTTCTTGTAATTGTCTGAGTGTAAGTACAATGTCTGTGGTGCCTCTGTTTGCTCTGAAACCACACTGACTCTCTGGGAGGTTTTCTTCCGCAATGGTAGGCACAAACCTATTCAGAAGTATTCTAGCCAGGATCTTCTGAGCAATAGAAAGGAGGATGATCCCACAGTAGTTGTAGTTTGTTTTTGTACAAGGTGATGATAACGGCACCATGAAGATCCCATGGAATCCTGCCCTGTTCCCAGCAGGCCGTGAAAAACTCATGGAGCTTAGTGTATAGGGCAGGGCCACCATGCTGCAAGGCTTCGGGTGGAATTCCATCAACTCCGGGGGCTTTGTTGTTCTTCATCTAGTTGATGGCGGTCACAGTTTCCTCCAGAGTTGGGCTCTCATCCAGTTCTTCTTTGACGGGTTGTCATTGGATGCGATTGATGGCAATATCATGCACTGTGCACTGGGCGCTGAACAGAGTTTCAAAGTGCTCTAACCAGTGATCCAGGACTGACTCCTTGTCAGTGTGTAGGGTCTTGCCATCGGCGCTCCTCAAGGGGTTTTGGGTTTGATGTGCTGGTCCATAGACAGATTTTAGTGCTTCATAGAAACTTCTTATGCCACTAGTATCAGCATAGAGTTGAGTGTTTTCTGAAAGTGCGATCCACCAGTCATTTTGGATGTTCCTCAGTTTACATTGAAGGGTGCTGCATGCTTGACGGCAGGCTGTCTTTTTCTCTTGGCTGGCCGGCTGAGCCAGGTGAACCTGATGAGCTGATCTTTTTATTTTTAGCAGAACTTGAATTTCCTTGTCATTTTCATCAAACCAGTCTCTATTCTTCTTGGTACTGGGTCCAATGAACTCATTGGAAGTATCCCGTACTACAGCTTTGATGTGTTTCCAGAGTTCTTCTAGAGTGGAATCAGCAGTGAGATCAGGATGTTCCAGTCTAGTCTGTGAGGTTTCTTGATATCGATCTCTCTGCAAGATGAGGTTGCTGACTCGAAATTTCTTTGATGGGTTGTCTCTAGGCCTGTTATGAACATACAAATTAGGAGCAGGAGTAGGCCACTCGGCCCCTCCAGCCTGCTCTGCCATTCAACAAGAACGTGGCTGATCTGATTGTAACCTTGACTCCACATTCCCGCTTACCCCCGATAACCTTTTGCCCCTTGCTTATCAAGAATCTATCTACCTCTGCCTTAAAAATATTTAAAGATTCTGCTTCCACTGCCTCTTGAGGAAGAGAGTTCCAAAGACTCACGACCCTCTGAGAGAAAAAAATTCTCCTCATCTCTGTCTTAAATGGGTGACCCCATATTTTTAAACAGTGACCCCTAATTCTAGATTCTCCCACAAGAGGAAACATCCTTTCCACATCCACCCTGTCAAGACCCCTCAGGATCTTATGTTTTTCAATCATGTCACCTCTTACTCTTCTAAATTCCAGCGGATACAAGCCTAGCCTGTCCAACCTTTCATCATAAGACAATCTGCCATTCCAAGTATTAGTCTTGTATACCTTCTCTGAATTGCTTCCAACACGTTTACATCCTTAAATAAGGAGACTAGTACTGTACACAGTATTCCAGATTGTGTCTCACCAATGTCCTGTATAACTGAAGCATAACCTCCCTACTTTTGTATTCAATTCCCCTCGCTATAAATGATAACATTCTATTAGCTTTCCTAATTACTTGCTGTACCTGAATACTAACCTTTTGTGATTCATGCACTAGGACACCCAGATCCCTCTGCATCTCAGAGCTCTGCAATCTCTCACCATTTCGATAATATGTTTCTTTTTTATTCTTCCTGCCAAAGTGGACAATTTCACATTTTCCCACATTATACTCCATTTGCCAGATCTTTGCCCACTCACTTAACCTATCTATATCCCTTTGTAGTTTCCTTATGTCATCTTCACAACTTATTTTCCTACCTATCTTTGTGTCATCAGCAAAGTCCCTTCATCCATCATTTATATAAAATGTAAAAAGTTGAGGCCCCGGCCCTAATCCCCGCGGTTACATCTTGCCAACCAGAAAATGACCCATTTATGCCTACTCTCTGTTTCCTGTTAGGTAGCCAATCTTCTATACATGCCAAAATGTTACCCCCTATACCTTGAGCTTTTATTTTCCGTAATAACCTTTGATGTGGCACCTTACCAAATGCCTTCTGGAAATCTAAGTGCAGCACTTCCATCGGTTTCCCTTTATCCACAGCACATGTTACTTCTTCAAAGAACTCCAATTAATTGGTTAAACATGTTTCCCTTTCATGTTGACTCTGCTTGATTACCTTGAATTTTTCTAAATGCCCTGCTATAACGCCTTTAATGATAGCTTCTAACATTTTCCCTATGACAAATGTTAAGCTAACTGGCCTGTAGTTTCCTGCTTTCTGTCTCCCTCCTTTTTGAATAAAGGAGTTACTTTCGCTAATTTCCAATCTAACGGAACCTTCCTAAAACTAGGGCATTTTGGGAAATTAAAACTAACACATCGACTGCCTCACGAGCCACTTTTTTTAACACCCTAGGATGAAGTCCATCAGGATCTCAGTACCACTTCCCTGGAGATTGTAATTTCCTTGAGTTCCTCCCTCCCTTCCATTTCCTGATTTACAGCTATTTCTGGGATTTCTGTATCATCTATAGTGAAAACCAATACAAAATACCTGTTCAATTTATCTGCCATCTCCTTATTTTCTCTTATTAATTCCCCAGATTCACTTTCGAAAGGACCAATGCTCACTTTGTTAACTCTTCTTTAAATATCTATAGAAATTCTGACTATCTGTTTTTATATTTCTAGCTAGCTTTCTCTCCCTCCTGATCAATCTTTTAGTCGTTCTTTGCTGTTTTTTATATTCTGTCCAATCTTCTGACCTGCCTCCCATCTTTGCAAAATTATATGCTTTTTCTTTAAGTTTGATACAATCTTTAACTTTTTCAGTTAACCACAGATAGTGAGTCCTCCCCTTGGATTTTTTTTTTCTTATTGTAATGTATTTATTCCGCATATTCTGAAATATCCCCTTAAATCTCTGTCACTACATCGCTATTGACCTATCCCTTGAATTAATTTGCCAGTTCACTTTAGCCTAGCTCTGCTTTCAATGCCCTCATAATTGCCCTTGCTTAAGTTTAATATAAAATAAAAACAGAAAGTGCTGGAAAAACTCAGCAGGTCAGCAGCATCTGTGGAGAGAGAAGCAGAGTTAATGTTTCAGGTCAGTGACCCTTCTTCAGTTTAATATATAGTTTAATATACTAGACTTGATCCCATTATTCTGTCCCTCAAACTGAATGTAAAATTCAATAATATTATGATCGCTGCTACCTAGGGGCGTCTTAACTATGAGTTCATTAATTAATCCTATCTTGTTGCGCAATACCAGGTCTAGTAAAGCCTGCTCTCACGTTGGCTCCAGAATGTGCTGCTCTAAGAAACTATCCCGAAAACATTCTATGAGCACCTCATCTAGGCTACCTCTGCCCATCTGATACTTCCAGTTGATACGTAGATTAAAATCCCCCATGGTTATCCATTACCTTTCTAGCAAGCTCCCATTATTTCTTCCTTTATACTCTGTCCTACTGTTGGGGGCCTGTACACCACTCCCACGCGTGACTTCTTGCCTTTATCATTTCTCATCTTTACCCAACTGCTTCTACATCCTGGTTTACTGAACTTAGGTCATCCCTTTCTAATGTGCTAATAACATCATTAATTAACAGAGCCACCCCTCCACCTTTCCTAGCTTCCTATCCTTCCTAAATGTCACGTGCCCTTCAATATTCAGCTCCAAATCTATGTCATCCTGCAGCCATGTCTCTGTAATGGCTATCAGATCGTACTTATTTATTTCTATTTGCACCATCAGTTCATCTGTTCTCTTTCAAATGCTACGTGCATTCAGATACAGAGCCTTTAGTTTTGTCCTTTTATTATTTTTGTAACATCTAGCCTTGACTGCTGATATACTCTTAGATTTGTACTCTCTGTTCCTTTCCGTCTGTTTATCATTTCCCATATTAATACCTTTCTCTCTTGCCTTGTCTCTACTCTTTGATTTACCACATCTTCCCAAATTTGATCCCTTGCCTCACTATTTAGTTTGAAACCCTCTCTACATCCCTAGTTAAGCGGCTCACTAGAACACCAGCCCCAGCATGTCCCAACAATACAGCCCCCACTTTCCCCAGTACTGGTGCCAGTGCCCCATGAACAGGAACCCACTTCTACCGCACCAGTCTTTGAGCCACGCATTCATTTCTCTAATCTTATTTGCCCTATGCCAATTTGCACATGGCTTAGGTAATAATCTAGAGATTATTATCTTTGAGGTTCTGCTTCTTAATTTGGTGCCTAGTTCCTCATACTGACTATGCAGAACCTCTTTCCTTGTCCTGCCTATGTCGTTGGTACCTACATGGACCACGACGACCGGATCCTCCCCCTCCCACTGTATGTTCCTCTCCAGCCCTGAGCAGATGTCCCAAACCCTGGCACTGGGCAGACAACACAGCCTTCTGGACTCTCACTCTTTGCTGCAGAGAACAGCATCAATCCCCCTAACTATACTGTCCCCTATTACCACTACTTTCCTTTTTGCTTCCTCTCCCCCCACTGGAATGGCTTCCTGTACCACAGTGCCATGGCCAGTTAGCTCATCCACCCTGCAGCCCCACTCCCATCCAAACAAGCTGAAAGAACCTCAAACCTGTTGGACAATCGCAAAGGCTGAGGCTCCTGCACTCCTGCCCTCTGGGTCTCTTTACCTGCCTCAGCTGCAGCCACACTCTCCTGTCCCTGACCACTGACCAAATCAGAAGACCCTATCCAAAGGGGTGTGATCGCCTCCTGGTACAGAGTGTCAAGTAACCTTCCCCTTCCCTGATGCATCGCAGTGTCTGCAGGTCGGCCTAAAGGCCTGCTCGGGTATAAAATTAAAACCCAACCCAGGCCCGACCCGACCACAGCTAAAACGAACCCGACTGGAGCCCGAGTCGTTCAATTTTTTTTCATTCCCGACCCGAATATTGCAGTGAATTTAATAATATCAAACATGTTATTGAAACAGAAAAAAAATCACATAAAAACGTAGATTAAAAAGAAAACAAATAGCCTACTGTCAACGAAGCACCCAATAGGCAGTTAGGTGAACATTTGATTTCGTAGTCTCAGTTACAGACATAGCAAGTAAGTAGTTTCAGTTACAGACATAGCAAAAAAATAGAAAAGACAAAAGGACTGATAAATTGTCATGTAAAAAAAGAATAGAGTCAATGGTGGAAGGCTTAAGGGCAGTCCTCTGCTGATCGATTGTCCTTCCAGCTATGCTGAAGTTCCTCTCACTGCTGTTACTGCTCGCCGGAATGCAAAGTATACTTCTATCCAATTTAGCGTATACAACACTGTTCCTTCCACCAGCCCCAAGAGATCACCCTCGTTTGTCATCGCCAACACAGCAGGCCTCTGTGCTGTGTACTGCTACACTTCATCATCAAGTGTCCACTTCTTCATGAACATTTTCCCGCTCTGGAAATTCAGTCACTGCTTTTTTGGCAGCCGTAGGTTCATCATCAACCACTTTCCTTTCCTTCACAGGATCTTCTGTTTTAAAGTTGTTGATAAGTCTGCGCACGTTAGAATGAACTTCTTCCCTATCATCGCCGGACAACATTTGCAGCTGATTAAATTCAGGCGAGAAAAATGTTGCTATCTTGTGCACGTCATTTACTTCAACTTTCTTCAGAAGACACTCTCTGTGCCGTTGCCTGACAACTGTTGGAGTATCTGAAGAAAGTGGCATACAGAGTTGTTTAAGTTTCTCAAACCCACAGAATGACCAGGTTCAATGTAGGATACTAGTCTCCCTCGAGTTCCCTCTGAGCTTCAGAAAATGGTTGGAAGAAATCAACCAAAAATCTGCAAGACATCAGGGGCGATGTTTTCCAGCCTGTGGTTTTCCCCACGCTGTTCCAGTTTTCCCCACGCTGTTCCAGTTTCTCATGCAGCTCATGATAAATATCCTGAATTGAATTCAGTGTCAGATACACAGTACTGTACCTGGTTTCTCTCATTGGATTTACAGTTTTAAATAACTGTGCAGCAAGACCAGACTGTTTAACGTATGTCACTAAGGTTTTAGCATGACGTATAGTTTCTACAACATCCGGAGCTTCGGATGCTAATTCCGTTGGATCAAGTGAATGTTGAAGGACCGTGTTATATACATGGTCCTGCCAATCCAGATGTTGATATGGTCTAAGAGCAAGCACTATGTTAGCACCTTGATCAGTCACCCAGACTAATTTATTTAAATTTTCTGGGTCAAATCCAAAAATATTCACTAGCAGCTTTAAAATCTCACGCCTGATGTTTTCACCAGTTTTGGCGTCCTCCAGTGGAAATATTGCTGTTGTTAAAACTTTGGCATTAAGTTTAAAATCTGCTGTGATGTAATAACAAGTCAGCGACATATAATGGATTTTGCGGTGGTCGTCCGTCCACATGTCAGTTGTCATTTCCACATTCACATCTTCAGTATGTCAGTAATATGAGAAATTAGTTGTTTTCTCTTTCCCTCGGCCACATTAGGACACCTTCTTGAAACTGTACTCGACCGCATATAGCACCCACATACTCTGGTGCGAGGTCAACAAACCCTTCACCAGAGACATTTTGGAAAGGTCGAATATCCTAGTAACAGACACTCACGCATTTGTCTGTAATTTCTGATTTCTTGTGAGCGAGTAGGTTTTTTTTGCTCGTCTGCACAAACTAAGTTCGGTATGACTGACGTGGCCCTGTTGCTGGTCGAGTACAACCTTTTTCAGTGTGCCGCTGCAAAGATGAATTTCCCATCTTTTTGCTGTCATATTTTAGAAGAAGTTTGCAAGACTTGCATTGTACAAATCCATTTGAACATTTACTATCGTGGAAAACAACAGCGTCAATGTTTCCAAATGGAAGATTTACCTTTTCCGGCTGCAGGACTTTCCACTGCTAAACATTCTCCCGTAGACACCATTCATTTTACATCAACGGCCTCCATACATACTGTACTGTAGAATCACTTTTGGCTGTATTAATTACAGCATAAACGCGATGACATAGAGATGCTCACTCCAGACTGCACGTTTCATGTCTTGTTAACTTTGGATAGAAGATTACTTCTGATTACCGTGAAATCCAGGATAATCAGAAGTAATTATAGGAGCCATTTGCACACCGAGAAGTGGAAAAAACACTTGCGTAAATGTAATAATGCATTTATTTATAAAACACGGAGCAGGTTCAGTCGAGCCCGAACCGAGCCTGAATGTTGAACACAGAATATAGACCCAACCTCACCCGAACCCAACATGTAGTCGGGTGTAACAAAAACAAGAAATGCTGGATTCACTCAGCAGGTCTGGCAGCATCTGTGGAAAGAGAAGCAGAGTTAACGTTTCGGGTCACTGACCCGAAACGTTAACTCTGCTTCTCTTTCCACAGATGCTGCCAGACCTGCTGAGTGAATCCAGCATTTCTTGTTTTTGTTTCAGATTTCCAGCATCCGCAGTATTTTGCTTTTATGTAGTCGGGTGTAGTCAGGTTCAGATCGGATAGCCAAGCTTTAGTTTGGCCACCAGCTCAATGATCGTGAGCCAAAACTTCTCGAGCCACAGACACTTACTGCAGACGTGGTTGCCATGGATCACACTGGTGTCCACGAGCTCCCACCTACTGCAGCTGCCACACATCACTTGCCCTGCCACCTTTATTGTGTTTTGAATATTTAATTAATTAATAGGAAATACTCACCAGTCAATCGATTAGGCTTTACTGCTCTTAGTAAGTAGAACCTAATTATTACAATTACCTAAGTTTTTGAAAGATAAATGAGAAAAACTCACCAACCAATCAACTACCTGTTTTCTTGTGACGCCAAACTGATTTTTCTCTCAGAATGCGGTCGTTCAGCTCGAGTGCACCACACTGGTCTGGCTAGATCTTCTATGGCTGCCACCACTGCCAGTCTCTGGGTCCTCCTCTCTCTCGCTGTTCTAGGGCCGCCGGTCTCTGGGTCCTCCTCTCTCTCCTGCTGTTCTATGGCAGCCAGTCTCTGGGTCCTCCTCTCTCTCCTGCTGTTCTATGGCTGCCAGTCTCTGAGTCCTCCTCTGTCTCCTGCTGTTCTCTGGCCGCCGGTCTCTGGGTCCTCCTCTGTCTCCTGCTGTTCCATGGCCGCCGGTCTCTGGGTCCTCCTCTCACTCGCTGTTCTAAGGCCGCCGGTCTCTGGGTCCTCCTCTCTCTCGCTGTTCTAAGGCCGCCGGTCTCTGGGTCCTCCTCTCTCTCGCTGCTCTCTGGCCGACGGTCTCTGGGTCCTCCTCTCTCTCGCTGCTCTCTGGCCGACGGTCTCTGGGTCCTCCTCTCACTCGCTGTTCTATGGCCGCCGGTCTCTGGGTCCTCCTCTCACTCGCTGTTCTAAGGCCGCCGGTCTCTGGGTCCTCCTCTCACTCGCTGTTCTAAGGCCGCCGGTCTCTGGGTCCTCCTCTCTCTCGCTGTTCTAAGGCCGCCGGTCTCTGGGTTCTCCTCTCTCGCTGCTCTCTGGCTGACGGTCTCTGGGTCCTCCTCTCACTCGCTGTTCTATGGCCGCCGGTCTCTGGGTCCTCCTCTCTCTCGCTGCTCTCTGGCCGACGGTCTCTGGGTCCTCCTCTCTCTCGCTGCTCTCTGGCTGACGGTCTCTGGGTCCTCCTCTCACTCGCTGTTCTAAGGCCGCCGGTCTCTGGGTCCTCCTCTCACTCGCTGTTCTATGGCCGACGGTCTCTGGGTCCTCCTCTCACTCGCTGTTCTATGGCCGACGGTCTCTGGGTCCTCCTCTCACTCGCTGTTCTATGGCCGACGGTCTCTGGGTCCTCCTCTCACTCGCTGTTCTAAGGCCGCCAGTCTCTGGGTCCTCCTCTCACTCGCTGTTCTAAGGCCGCCGGTCTCTGGGTCCTCCTCTCACTCGCTGTTCTAAGGCCGCCGGTCTCTGGGTCCTCCTCTCACTCGCTGTTCTATGGCCGCCGGTCTCTGGGTCCTCCTCTCTCTCGCTGTTCTATGGCCGCCGGTCTCTGGGTTCTCCTCTCTCGCTGCTCTCTGGCTGACGGTCTCTGGGTCCTCCTCTCACTCGCTGTTCTATGGCCGCCGGTCTCTGGGTCCTCCTCTCTCTCGCTGCTCTCTGGCCGACGGTCTCTGGGTCCTCCTCTCTCTCGCTGCTCTCTGGCTGACGGTCTCTGGGTCCTCCTCTCTCTCCTGCTGTTCTATGGCCGCCGGTCTCTGGGTCCTCCTCTCTCTCGCTGCTCTCTGGCTGACGGTCTCTGGGTCCTCCTCTCACTCGCTGTTCTAAGGCCGCCGGTCTCTGGGTCCTCCTCTCACTCGCTGTTCTATGGCCGACGGTCTCTGGGTCCTCCTCTCACTCGCTGTTCTATGGCCGACGGTCTCTGGGTCCTCCTCTCACTCGCTGTTCTATGGCCGACGGTCTCTGGGTCCTCCTCTCACTCGCTGTTCTATGGCCGCCGGTCTCTGGGTCCTCCTCTCACTCGCTGTTCTATGGCCGACGGTCTCTGGGTCCTCCTCTCTCTCCTGCTGTTCTATGGCCGCCGGTCTCTGGGTCCTCCTCTCTCTCGCTGTTCTATGGCCGACGGTCTCTGGGTCCTCCTCTCACTCGCTGTTCTAAGGCCGACGGTCTCTGGGTCCTCCTCTCACTCGCTGTTCTATGGCCGCCGGTCTCTGGGTCCTCCTCTCTCTCGCTGCTCACTGGCCGACGGTCTCTGGGTCCTCCTCTCACTCGCTGTTCTATGGCCGCCGGTCTCTGGGTCCTCCTCTCACTCGCTGTTCTATGGCCGCCGGTCTCTGGGTCCTCCTCTCACTCGCTGTTCTAAGGCCGCCGGTCTCTGGGTCCTCCTCTCACTCGCTGTTCTAAGGCCGCCGGTCTCTGGGTCCTCCTCTCACTCTCTGTTCTAAGGCCGCCGGTCTCTGGGTCCTCCTCTCACTCGCTGTTTTAAGGCCGCCGGTCTCTGGGTCCTCCTCTCACTCGCTGTTCTAAGGCCGCCGGTCTCTGGGTCCTCCTCTCACTCGCTGTTCTAAGGCCGCCGGTCTCTGGGTCCTCCTCTCACTCGCTGTTTTAAGGCCGCCGGTCTCTGGGTCCTCCTCTCACTCGCTGTTCCAAGGCCGCCGGTCTCTGGGTCCTCCTCTCTCTCCTGCTGTTCTATGGCCGCCGGTCTCTGGGTCCTCCTCTCACTCGCTGTTCTATGGCCGCCGGTCTCTGGGTCCTCCTCTCACTCGCTGTTCTATGGCCGCCGGTCTCTGGGTCCTCCTCTCACTCGCTGTTCTAAGGCCGCCGGTCTCTGGGTCCTCCTCTCTCTCGCTGCTCTCTGGCCGACGGTCTCTGGGTCCTCCTCTCACTCGCTGTTCTATGGCCGCCGGTCTCTGGGTCCTCCTCTCACTCGCTATTCTAAGGCCGCCGGTCTCTGGGTCCTCCTCTCACTCGCTGTTCTAAGGCCGCCGGTCTCTGGGTCCTCCTCTCACTCGCTGTTCTAACGCCGCCGGTCTCTGGGTCCTCCTCTCACTCGCTGTTCTAAGGCCACCGGTCTCTGGGTCCTCCTCTCACTCGCTGTTCTAAGGCCGCCGGTCTCTGGGTCCTCCTCTCACTCGCTGTTCTATGGCCGCCGGTCTCTGGGTCCTCCTCTCTCTCCTGCTGTTCTATGGCCGCCGGTCTCTGGGTCCTCCTCTCACTCGCTGTTCTATGGCCGCCGGTCTCTGGGTCCTCCTCTCACTCGCTGTTCTATGGCCGCCGGTCTCTGGGTCCTCCTCTCACTCGCTGTTCTATGGCCGCCGGTCTCTGGGTCCTCCTCTCTCTCGCTGCTCTCTGGCCGACGGTCTCTGGGTCCTCCTCTCACTCGCTGTTCTATGGCCGCCGGTCTCTGGGTCCTCCTCTCACTCGCTGTTCTAAGGCCGCCGGTCTCTGGGTCCTCCTCTCTCTCGCTGTTCTAAGGCCGCCGGTCTCTGGGTCCTCCTCTCTCTCGCTGCTCTCTGGCCGACGGTCTCTGGGTCCTCCTCTCTCTCGCTGCTCTCTGGCCGACGGTCTCTGGGTCCTCCTCTCACTCGCTGTTCTAAGGCCGCCGGTCTCTGGGTCCTCCTCTCACTCGCTGTTCTATGGCCGACGGTCTCTGGGTCCTCCTCTCACTCGCTGTTCTATGGCCGACGGTCTCTGGGTCCTCCTCTCACTCGCTGTTCTATGGCCGACGGTCTCTGGGTCCTCCTCTCACTCGCTGTTCTAAGGCCGCCAGTCTCTGGGTCCTCCTCTCACTCGCTGTTCTAAGGCCGCCGGTCTCTGGGTCCTCCTCTCACTCGCTGTTCTAAGGCCGCCGGTCTCTGGGTCCTCCTCTCACTCGCTGTTCTATGGCCGCCGGTCTCTGGGTCCTCCTCTCTCTCGCTGTTCTATGGCCGCCGGTCTCTGGGTTCTCCTCTCTCGCTGCTCTCTGGCTGACGGTCTCTGGGTCCTCCTCTCACTCGCTGTTCTATGGCCGCCGGTCTCTGGGTCCTCCTCTCACTCGCTGCTTTCTGGCCGACGGTCTCTGGGTCCTCCTCTCTCTCGCTGCTCTCTGGCTGACGGTCTCTGGGTCCTCCTCTCTCTCCTGCTGTTCTATGGCAGCCGGTCTCTGGGTCCTCCTCTCTCTCGCTGCTCTCTGGCTGACGGTCTCTGGGTCCTCCTCTCACTCGCTGTTCTAAGGCCGCCGGTCTCTGGGTCCTCCTCTCACTCGCTGTTCTATGGCCGACGGTCTCTGGGTCCTCCTCTCACTCGCTGTTCTATGGCCGACGGTCTCTGGGTCCTCCTCTCACTCGCTGTTCTATGGCCGACGGTCTCTGGGTCCTCCTCTCACTCGCTGTTCTATGGCCGCCGGTCTCTGGGTCCTCCTCTCACTCGCTGTTCTATGGCCGACGGTCTCTGGGTCCTCCTCTCTCTCCTGCTGTTCTATGGCCGCCGGTCTCTGGGTCCTCCTCTCTCTCGCTGTTCTATGGCCGACGGTCTCTGGGTCCTCCTCTCACTCGCTGTTCTAAGGCCGACGGTCTCTGGGTCCTCCTCTCACTCGCTGTTCTATGGCCGCCGGTCTCTGGGTCCTCCTCTCTCTCGCTGCTCACTGGCCGACGGTCTCTGGGTCCTCCTCTCACTCGCTGTTCTATGGCCGCCGGTCTCTGGGTCCTCCTCTCACTCGCTGTTCTATGGCCGCCGGTCTCTGGGTCCTCCTCTCACTCGCTGTTCTAAGGCCGCCGGTCTCTGGGTCCTCCTCTCACTCGCTGTTCTAAGGCCGCCGGTCTCTGGGTCCTCCTCTCACTCGCTGTTCTAAGGCCGCCGGTCTCTGGGTCCTCCTCTCACTCGCTGTTTTAAGGCCGCCGGTCTCTGGGTCCTCCTCTCACTCGCTGTTCTAAGGCCGCCGGTCTCTGGGTCCTCCTCTCACTCGCTGTTCTAAGGCCGCCGGTCTCTGGGTCCTCCTCTCACTCGCTGTTTTAAGGCCGCCGGTCTCTGGGTCCTCCTCTCACTCGCTGTTCCAAGGCCGCCGGTCTCTGGGTCCTCCTCTCTCTCCTGCTGTTCTATGGCCGCCGGTCTCTGGGTCCTCCTCTCACTCGCTGTTCTATGGCCGCCGGTCTCTGGGTCCTCCTCTCACTCGCTGTTCTATGGCCGCCGGTCTCTGGGTCCTCCTCTCACTCGCTGTTCTAAGGCCGCCGGTCTCTGGGTCCTCCTCTCTCTCGCTGCTCTCTGGCCGACGGTCTCTGGGTCCTCCTCTCACTCGCTGTTCTATGGCCGCCGGTCTCTGGGTCCTCCTCTCACTCGCTATTCTAAGGCCGCCGGTCTCTGGGTCCTCCTCTCACTCGCTGTTCTAAGGCCGCCGGTCTCTGGGTCCTCCTCTCACTCGCTGTTCTAACGCCGCCGGTCTCTGGGTCCTCCTCTCACTCGCTGTTCTAAGGCCACCGGTCTCTGGGTCCTCCTCTCACTCGCTGTTCTAAGGCCGCCGGTCTCTGGGTCCTCCTCTCACTCGCTGTTCTATGGCCGCCGGTCTCTGGGTCCTCCTCTCTCTCCTGCTGTTCTATGGCCGCCGGTCTCTGGGTCCTCCTCTCACTCGCTGTTCTATGGCCGCCGGTCTCTGGGTCCTCCTCTCACTCGCTGTTCTATGGCCGCCGGTCTCTGGGTCCTCCTCTCACTCGCTGTTCTAAGGCCGCCGGTCTCTGGGTCCTCCTCTCTCTCGCTGCTCTCTGGCCGACGGTCTCTGGGTCCTCCTCTCACTCGCTGTTCTAACGCCGCCGGTCTCTGGGTCCTCCTCTCACTCGCTGTTCTAAGGCCACCGGTCTCTGGGTCCTCCTCTCACTCGCTGTTCTAAGGCCGCCGGTCTCTGGGTCCTCCTCTCACTCGCTGTTCTAACGCCGCCGGTCTCTGGGTCCTCCTCTCACTCGCTGTTCTAAGGCCACCGGTCTCTGGGTCCTCCTCTCACTCGCTGTTCTAAGGCCGCCGGTCTCTGGGTCCTCCTCTCACTCGCTGTTCTAAGGCCGCCGGTCTCTGGGTCCTCCTCTCACTCGCTGTTCTAAGGCCGCCGGTCTCTGGGTCCTCCTCTCACTCGCTGTTCTAAGGCCACCGGTCTCTGGGTCCTCCTCTCACTCGCTGCTCTCTGGCCGCCGGTCTCTGGGTCCTCCTCTCACTCGCTGTTCTATGGCCGCCGGTCTCTGGGTCCTCCTCTCACTCGCTGTTCTAAGGCCGCCGGTCTCTGGGTCCTCCTCTCACTCGCTGTTCTATGGCCGACGGTCTCTGGGTCCTCCTCTCACTCGCTGTTCTATGGCCGACGGTCTCTGGGTCCTCCTCTCACTCGCTGTTCTATGGCCGACGGTCTCTGGGTCCTCCTCTCACTCGCTGTTCTATGGCCGACGGTCTCTGGGTCCTCCTCTCACTCGCTGTTCTAAGGCCGCCAGTCTCTGGGTCCTCCTCTCACTCGCTGTTCTAAGGCCGCCGGTCTCTGGGTCCTCCTCTCTCTCGCTGCTCTCTGGCCGACGGTCTCTGGGTCCTCCTCTCACTCGCTGTTCTATGGCCGCCGGTCTCTGGGTCCTCCTCTCACTCGCTGTTCTAAGGCCGCCGGTCTCTGGGTCCTCCTATCTCTTGCTGTTCTATGGCCTCCGGTCTCTGGGTCCTCCTCTCACTCGCTGTTCTATGGCCGACGGTCTCTGGGTCCTCCTCTCACTCGCTGTTCAATGGCTGCCGGTCTCTGGGTCCTCCTCTCACTCGCTGTTCTAAGGCCGCCGGTCTCTGGGTCCTCCTATCTCTTGCTGTTCTATGGCCTCCGGTCTCTGGGTCCTCCTCTCACTCGCTGTTCTATGGCCGACGGTCTCTGGGTCCTCCTCTCTCTCGCTGTTCTATGGCCGCCGGTCTCTGGGTCCTCCTCTCACTCGCTGTTCTATGGCCGCCGGTCTCTGGGTCCTCCTCTCACTCGCTGTTCTATGGCCGACGGTCTCTGGGTCCTCCTCTCTCTCGCTGTTCTAAGGCCGCCGGTCTCTGGGTCCTCCTCTCACTCGCTGTTCTAAGGCCGCCGGTCTCTGGGTCCTCCTCTCACTCGCTGTTCTGTGGCCGCCGGTCTCTGGGTCCTCCTCTCACTCGCTGTTCTATGGCCGACGGTCTCTGGGTCCTCCTCTCACTCGCTGTTCTAAGGCCGCCGGTCTCTGGGTCCTCCTCTCACTCGCTGTTCTGTGGCCGCCGGTCTCTGGGTCCTCCTCTCACTCGCTGTTCTATGGCCGCCGGTCTCTGGGTCCTCCTCTCACTCGCTGTTCTGTGGCCGCCGGTCTCTGGGTCCTCCTCTCACTCGCTGTTCTATGGCCGACGGTCTCTGGGTCCTCCTCTCTCTCGCTGTTCTAAGGCCGCCGGTCTCTGGGTCCTCCTCTCACTCGCTGTTCTAAGGCCGCCGGTCTCTGGGTCATCCTCTCACTCGCTGTTCTAAGGCCGCCGGTCTCTGGGTCCTCCTCTCACTCGCTGTTCTAAGGCCGCCGGTCTCTGGGTCCTCCTCTCACTCGCTGTTCTAAGGCCGCCGGTCTCTGGGTCCTCCTCTCACTCGCTGTTCTATGGCCGACGGTCTCTGGGTCCTCCTCTCACTCGCTGTTCTATGGCCGACGGTCTCTGGGTCCTCCTCGCTCTTCTGCTGTTCTATGGCCGCCGGTCTCTGGGTCCTCCTCTCACTCGCTGTTTTGTGGCCGACTGTCTCTGGGTCCTCCTCTCACTCGCTGTTTTGTGGCCGACTGTCTCTGGGTCCTCCTCGCTCTCCTGCTGTTCTATGGCCGCCGGTCTCTGGGTCCTCCTCTCACTCGCTGTTCTGTGGCCGACGGTCTCTGGGTCCTCCTCTCACTCGCTGATCTCTGGCCGACGGTCTCTGGGTCCTCCTCTCACTCGCTGTTCTGTGGCCGACTGTCTCTGGGTCCTCCTCGCTCTCCTGCTGTTCTATGGCCGCCGGTCTCTGGGTCCTCCTCTCACTCGCTGTTCTATGGCCGCCGGTCTCTGGGTCCTCCTCTCACTCGCTGTTCTAAGGCCACCGGTCTCTGGGTCCTCCTCTCACTCGCTGTTCTAAGGCCGCCGGTCTCTGGGTCCTCCTCTCACTCGCTGTTCTAAGGCCGCCGGTCTCTGGGTCCTCCTCTCACTCGCTGTTCTAAGGCCGCCGGTCTCTGGGTCCTCCTCTCACTCGCTGTTCTAAGGCCACCGGTCTCTGGGTCCTCCTCTCACTCGCTGCTCTCTGGCCGCCGGTCTCTGGGTCCTCCTCTCACTCGCTGTTCTATGGCCGCCGGTCTCTGGGTCCTCCTCTCACTCGCTGTTCTAAGGCCGCCGGTCTCTGGGTCCTCCTCTCACTCGCTGTTCTATGGCCGACGGTCTCTGGGTCCTCCTCTCACTCGCTGTTCTATGGCCGACGGTCTCTGGGTCCTCCTCTCACTCGCTGTTCTATGGCCGACGGTCTCTGGGTCCTCCTCTCACTCGCTGTTCTATGGCCGACGGTCTCTGGGTCCTCCTCTCACTCGCTGTTCTAAGGCCGCCAGTCTCTGGGTCCTCCTCTCACTCGCTGTTCTAAGGCCGCCGGTCTCTGGGTCCTCCTCTCTCTCGCTGCTCTCTGGCCGACGGTCTCTGGGTCCTCCTCTCACTCGCTGTTCTATGGCCGCCGGTCTCTGGGTCCTCCTCTCACTCGCTGTTCTAAGGCCGCCGGTCTCTGGGTCCTCCTATCTCTTGCTGTTCTATGGCCTCCGGTCTCTGGGTCCTCCTCTCACTCGCTGTTCTATGGCCGACGGTCTCTGGGTCCTCCTCTCACTCGCTGTTCAATGGCTGCCGGTCTCTGGGTCCTCCTCTCACTCGCTGTTCTAAGGCCGCCGGTCTCTGGGTCCTCCTATCTCTTGCTGTTCTATGGCCTCCGGTCTCTGGGTCCTCCTCTCACTCGCTGTTCTATGGCCGACGGTCTCTGGGTCCTCCTCTCTCTCGCTGTTCTATGGCCGCCGGTCTCTGGGTCCTCCTCTCACTCGCTGTTCTATGGCCGCCGGTCTCTGGGTCCTCCTCTCACTCGCTGTTCTATGGCCGACGGTCTCTGGGTCCTCCTCTCTCTCGCTGTTCTAAGGCCGCCGGTCTCTGGGTCCTCCTCTCACTCGCTGTTCTAAGGCCGCCGGTCTCTGGGTCCTCCTCTCACTCGCTGTTCTGTGGCCGCCGGTCTCTGGGTCCTCCTCTCACTCGCTGTTCTATGGCCGACGGTCTCTGGGTCCTCCTCTCACTCGCTGTTCTAAGGCCGCCGGTCTCTGGGTCCTCCTCTCACTCGCTGTTCTGTGGCCGCCGGTCTCTGGGTCCTCCTCTCACTCTCTGTTCTATGGCCGCCGGTCTCTGGGTCCTCCTCTCACTCGCTGTTCTGTGGCCGCCGGTCTCTGGGTCCTCCTCTCACTCGCTGTTCTATGGCCGACGGTCTCTGGGTCCTCCTCTCTCTCGCTGTTCTAAGGCCGCCGGTCTCTGGGTCCTCCTCTCACTCGCTGTTCTAAGGCCGCCGGTCTCTGGGTCATCCTCTCACTCGCTGTTCTAAGGCCGCCGGTCTCTGGGTCCTCCTCTCACTCGCTGTTCTAAGGCCGCCGGTCTCTGGGTCCTCCTCTCACTCGCTGTTCTAAGGCCGCCGGTCTCTGGGTCCTCCTCTCACTCGCTGTTCTATGGCCGACGGTCTCTGGGTCCTCCTCTCACTCGCTGTTCTATGGCCGACGGTCTCTGGGTCCTCCTCGCTCTTCTGCTGTTCTATGGCCGCCGGTCTCTGGGTCCTCCTCTCACTCGCTGTTTTGTGGCCGACTGTCTCTGGGTCCTCCTCTCACTCGCTGTTTTGTGGCCGACTGTCTCTGGGTCCTCCTCGCTCTCCTGCTGTTCTATGGCCGCCGGTCTCTGGGTCCTCCTCTCACTCGCTGTTCTGTGGCCGACGGTCTCTGGGTCCTCCTCTCACTCGCTGATCTCTGGCCGACGGTCTCTGGGTCCTCCTCTCACTCGCTGTTCTGTGGCCGACTGTCTCTGGGTCCTCCTCGCTCTCCTGCTGTTCTATGGCCGCCGGTCTCTGGGTCCTCCTCTCACTCGCTGTTCTATGGCCGACTGTCTCTGGGTCCTCCTCTCACTCGCTGTTCTAGGGCCGCCGGTCTCTGGGTCCTCCTCTCTCTCCTGCTGTTCTATGGCAGCCAGACTCTGGGTCCTCCTCTGTCTCCTGCTGTTCTCTGGCCGCCGGTCTCTGGGTCCTCCTCTCACTCGCTGTTCTATGGCCGCCGGTCTCTGGGTCCTCCTCTCACTCGCTGTTCTAAGGCCGCCGGTCTCTGGGTCCTCCTCTCACTCGCTGTTCTAAGGCCGCCGGTCTCTGGGTCCTCCTCTCACTCGCTGTTCTAAGGCCGCCGGTCTCTGGGTCCTCCTCTCACTCGCTGTTTCAAGGCCGCCGGTCTCTGGGTCCTCCTCTCACTCGCTGTTCTAAGGCCGCCGGTCTCTGGGTCCTCCTCTCACTCGCTGTTCTAAGGCCGCCGGTCTCTGGGTCCTCCTCTCACTCGCTGTTTTAAGGCCGCCGGTCTCTGGGTCCTCCTCTCACTCGCTGTTCCAAGGCCGCCGGTCTCTGGGTCCTCCTCTCTCTCCTGCTGTTCTATGGCCGCCGGTCTCTGGGTCCTCCTCTCACTCGCTGTTCTATGGCCGCCGGTCTCTGGGTCCTCCTCTCACTCGCTGTTCTAAGGCCGCCGGTCTCTGGGTCATCCTCTCTCTCGCTGCTCTCTGGCCGACGGTCTCTGGGTCCTCCTCTCACTCGCTGTTCTATGGCCGCCGGTCTCTGGGTCCTCCTCTCACTCGCTATTCTAAGGCCGCCGGTCTCTGGGTCCTCCTCTCACTCGCTCTTCTAAGGCCGCCGGTCTCTGGGTCCTCCTCTCACTCGCTGTTCTAACGCCGCCGGTCTCTGGGTCCTCCTCTCACTCGCTGTTCTAAGGCCACCGGTCTCTGGGTCCTCCTCTCACTCGCTGTTCTAAGGCCGCCGGTCTCTGGGTCCTCCTCTCACTCGCTGTTCTATGGCCGCCGGTCTCTGGGTCCTCCTCTCTCTCCTGCTGTTCTATGGCCGCCGGTCTCTGGGTCCTCCTCTCACTCGCTGTTCTATGGCCGCCGGTCTCTGGGTCCTCCTCTCACTCGCTGTTCTATGGCCGCCGGTCTCTGGGTCCTCCTCTCACTCGCTGTTCTAAGGCCGCCGGTCTCTGGGTCCTCCTCTCTCTCGCTGCTCTCTGGCCGACGGTCTCTGGGTCCTCCTCTCACTCGCTGTTCTATGGCCGCCGGTCTCTGGGTCCTCCTCTCACTCGCTGTTCTAAGGCCGCCGGTCTCTGGGTCCTCCTCTCACTCGCTGTTCTAAGGCCGCCGGTCTCTGGGTCCTCCTCTCACTCGCTGTTCTAACGCCGCCGGTCTCTGGGTCCTCCTCTCACTCGCTGTTCTAAGGCCGCCGGTCTCTGGGTCCTCCTCTCACTCGCTGTTCTAAGGCCGCCGGTCTCTGGGTCCTCCTCTCACTCGCTGTTCTAAGGCCGCCGGTCTCTGGGTCCTCCTCTCACTCGCTGTTCTAAGGCCGCCGGTCTCTGGGTCCTCCTCTCACTCGCTGTTCTAAGGCCACCGGTCTCTGGGTCCTCCTCTCACTCGCTGCTCTCTGGCCGCCGGTCTCTGGGTCCTCCTCTCACTCGCTGTTCTATGGCCGCCGGTCTCTGGGTCCTCCTCTCACTCGCTGTTCTAAGGCCGCCGGTCTCTGGGTCCTCCTCTCACTCGCTGTTCTATGGCCGACGGTCTCTGGGTCCTCCTCTCACTCGCTGTTCTATGGCCGACGGTCTCTGGGTCCTCCTCTCACTCGCTGTTCTATGGCCGACGGTCTCTGGGTCCTCCTCTCACTCGCTGTTCTATGGCCGACGGTCTCTGGGTCCTCCTCTCACTCGCTGTTCTAAGGCCGCCAGTCTCTGGGTCCTCCTCTCACTCGCTGTTCTAAGGCCGCCGGTCTCTGGGTCCTCCTCTCTCTCGCTGCTCTCTGGCCGACGGTCTCTGGGTCCTCCTCTCACTCGCTGTTCTATGGCCGCCGGTCTCTGGGTCCTCCTCTCACTCGCTGTTCTAAGGCCGCCGGTCTCTGGGTCCTCCTATCTCTTGCTGTTCTATGGCCTCCGGTCTCTGGGTCCTCCTCTCACTCGCTGTTCTATGGCCGACGGTCTCTGGGTCCTCCTCTCACTCGCTGTTCAATGGCTGCCGGTCTCTGGGTCCTCCTCTCACTCGCTGTTCTAAGGCCGCCGGTCTCTGGGTCCTCCTATCTCTTGCTGTTCTATGGCCTCCGGTCTCTGGGTCCTCCTCTCACTCGCTGTTCTATGGCCGACGGTCTCTGGGTCCTCCTCTCTCTCGCTGTTCTATGGCCGCCGGTCTCTGGGTCCTCCTCTCACTCGCTGTTCTATGGCCGCCGGTCTCTGGGTCCTCCTCTCACTCGCTGTTCTATGGCCGACGGTCTCTGGGTCCTCCTCTCTCTCGCTGTTCTAAGGCCGCCGGTCTCTGGGTCCTCCTCTCACTCGCTGTTCTAAGGCCGCCGGTCTCTGGGTCCTCCTCTCACTCGCTGTTCTGTGGCCGCCGGTCTCTGGGTCCTCCTCTCACTCGCTGTTCTATGGCCGACGGTCTCTGGGTCCTCCTCTCACTCGCTGTTCTAAGGCCGCCGGTCTCTGGGTCCTCCTCTCACTCGCTGTTCTGTGGCCGCCGGTCTCTGGGTCCTCCTCTCACTCGCTGTTCTATGGCCGCCGGTCTCTGGGTCCTCCTCTCACTCGCTGTTCTGTGGCCGCCGGTCTCTGGGTCCTCCTCTCACTCGCTGTTCTATGGCCGACGGTCTCTGGGTCCTCCTCTCTCTCGCTGTTCTAAGGCCGCCGGTCTCTGGGTCCTCCTCTCACTCGCTGTTCTAAGGCCGCCGGTCTCTGGGTCATCCTCTCACTCGCTGTTCTGTGGCCGCCGGTCTCTGGGTCCTCCTCTCACTCGCTGTTCTATGGCCGACGGTCTCTGGGTCCTCCTCTCTCTCGCTGTTCTAAGGCCGCCGGTCTCTGGGTCCTCCTCTCACTCGCTGTTCTAAGGCCGCCGGTCTCTGGGTCATCCTCTCACTCGCTGTTCTAAGGCCGCCGGTCTCTGGGTCCTCCTCTCACTCGCTGTTCTAAGGCCACCGGTCTCTGGGTCCTCCTCTCACTCGCTGTTCTATGGCCGACGGTCTCTGGGTCCTCCTCTCACTCGCTGTTCTAAGGCCGCCGGTCTCTGGGTCCTCCTCGCTCTTCTGCTGTTCTATGGCCGCCGGTCTCTGGGTCCTCCTCTCACTCGCTGTTTTGTGGCCGACGGTCTCTGGGTCCTCCTCTCACTCGCTGATCTCTGGCCGACGGTCTCTGGGTCCTCCTCTCACTCGCTGTTCTGTGGCCGACTGTCTCTGGGTCCTCCTCGCTCTCCTGCTGTTCTATGGCCGCCGGTCTCTGGGTCCTCCTCTCACTCGCTGTTCTGTGGCCGACTGTCTCTGGGTCCTCCTCGCTCTCCTGCTGTTCTATGGCCGCCGGTCTCTGGGTCCTCCTCTCACTCGCTGTTCTGTGGCCGACTGTCTCTGGGTCCTCCTCGCTCTCCTGCTGTTCTATGGCCGCCGGTCTCTGGGTCCTCCTCTCACTCGCTGTTCTGTGGCCGACTGTCTCTGGGTCCTCCTCGCTCTCCTGCTGTTCTATGGCCGCCGGTCTCTGGGTCCTCCTCTCACTCGCTGTTCTGTGGCCGACGGTCTCTGGGTCCTCCTCTCACTCGCTGTTCTATGGCCGACGGTCTCTGGGTCCTCCTCTCTCTCGCTGCTCTCTGTCCGACGGTCTCTGGGTCCTCCTCTCTCTCGCTGCTCTCTGTCCGCCGGTCTCTGGGTCCTCCTCTCACTCGCTGTCCTAAGGCCGACGGTCTCTGGGTCCTCCTCTCTTGCGCTGTTCTATGGCCGACGGTCTCTGGGTCCTCCTCTCACTCGCTGTTCTATGGCCGACGGTCTCTGGGTCCTCCTCTCACTCGCTGTTCTATGGCCGACGGTCTCTGGGTCCTCCTCTCACTCGCTGTTCTAAGGCCGCCGGTCTCTGGGTCCTCCTCGCTCTTCTGCTGTTCTATGGCCGCCGGTCTCTGGGTCCTCCTCTCACTCGCTGTTCTGTGGCCGACGGTCTCTGGGTCCTCCTCTCACTCGTTGTTCTATGGCCGACGGTCTCTGGGTCCTCCTCTCACTCGCTGTTCTGTGGCCGACGGTCTCTGGGTCCTCCTCTCACTCGCTGTTCTATGGCCGACGGTCTCTGGGTCCTCCTCTCTCTCGCTGCTCTCTGTCCGACGGTCTCTGGGTCCTCCTCTCTCTCGCTGCTCTCTGTCCGCCGGTCTCTGGGTCCTCCTCTCACTCGCTGTCCTAAGGCCGACGGTCTCTGGGTCCTCCTCTCTTGCGCTGTTCTATGGCCGCCGGTCTCTGGGTCCTCCTCTCACTCGCTGTTCTATGGCCGCCGGTCTCTGGGTCCTCCTCTCACTCGCTGTTCTAAGGCCGCCGGTCTCTGGGTCCTCCTCTCACTCGCTGTTCTAAGGCCGCCGGTCTCTGGGTCCTCCTCTCACTCGCTGTTCTAAGGCCGCCGGTCTCTGGGTCCTCCTCTCACTCGCTGTTCTATGGCCGACGGTCTCTGAGTCCTCCTCTCACTCGCTGTCCTAAGGCCGACGGTCTCTGGGTCCTCCTCTCACTCGCTGTTCTATGGCCGCCGGTCTCTGGGTCCTCCTCTCACTCGCTGTTCTATGGCCGCCGGTCTCTGGGTCCTCCTCTCACTCGCTGTTCTATGGCCGACGGTCTCTGGGTCCTCCTCTCACTCGCTGTTCTATGGCCGACGGTCTCTGAGTCCTCCTCTCACTCGCTGTTCGATGGCCGACGGTCTCTGGGTCCTCCTCTCTCTCGCTGTTCTCTGGCCGCCGGTCTCTGGGTCCTCCTCTCTCTCGCTGTTCTATGGCCGACGGTCTCTGGGTCCTCCTCTCACTCGCTGTTCTAAGGCCGCCGGTCTCTGGGTCTTCTTCCCACTCGCTGTTCTAAGGCCGCCGGTCTCTGGGTCCTCCTCTCACTCGCTGTTCTATGGCCGACGGTCTCTGGGTCCTCCTCTCTCTCGCTGTTCTCTGGCCGACGGTCTCTGGGTCCTCCTCTCTCTCGCTGTTCTAAGGCTGCCGGTCTCTGGGTCCTCCTCTCTCTCGCTGTTCTAAGGCTGCCGGTCTCTGGGTCCTCCTCTCACTCGCTGTTCTAAGGCTGCCGGTCTCTGGTTCCTCCTCTCTCTCGCTGTTCTAAGGCCGCCGGTCTCTGGGTCCTCCTCTCACTCGCTGTTCTATGGCCGACGGTCTCTGGGTCCTCCTCTCTCTCGCTGTTCTCTGGCCGCCGGTCTCTGGGTCCTCCTCTCTCTCGCTGTTCGAAGGCTGCCGGTCTCTGGGTCCTCCTCTTTCTCGCTGTTCTAAGGCCGCCGGTCTCTGGGTCCTCCTCTCACTCGCTGTTCTATGGCCGACGGTCTCTGGGTCCTCCTCTCACTCGCTGTTCTGAGGCCGCCGGTCTCTGGGTCCTCCTCTCTCTCGCTGTTCGAAGGCTGCCGGTCTCTGGGTCCTCCTCTCACTCGCTGTTCTCTGGCCGCCGGTCTCTGGGTCCTCCTCGCTCTCCTGCTGTTCTATGGCCGACGGTCTCTGGGTCCTCCTCTCACTCGCTGTTCTATGGCCGACGGTCTCTGGGTCCTCCTCTCTCTCGCTGTGCTCTGGCAGACGGTCTCTGGGTCCTCCTCTCACTCGCTGTTCTATGGCCGACGGTCTCTGGGTCCTCCTCTCACTCGCTGTTCTATGGCCGCCGGTCTCTGGGTCCTCCTCTCACTCGCTGTTCTATGGCCGCCGGTCTCTGGGTCCTCCTCTCACTCGCTGTTCTATGGCCGACGGTCTCTGGGTCCTCCTCTCTCTCGCTGCTCTCTGTCCGACGGTCTCTGAGTCCTCCTCTCACTCGCTGTCCTAAGGCCGACGGTCTCTGGGTCCTCCTCTCACTCGCTGTTCTATGGCCGCCGGTCTCTGGGTCCTCCTCTCACTCGCTGTTCTATGGCCGCCGGTCTCTGGGTCCTCCTCTCACTCGCTGTTCGAAGGCCGCCGGTCTCTGGGTCCTCATCTCACTCGCTGTTCTAAGGCCGCCGGTCTCTGGGTCCTCCTCGCACTCGCTGTTCTATGGCCGCCGGTCTCTGGGTCCACCTCTCACTCGCTGTTCTATGGCCGCCGGTCTCTGGGTCCTCCTCTCACTCGCTGTTCTAAGGCCGCCGGTCTCTGGGTCCTCCTCTCACTCGCTGTTCTAAGGCCGCCGGTCTCTGGGTCCTCCTCTCACTCGCTGTTCTATGGCCGACGGTCTCTGAGTCCTCCTCTCTCTCCTGCTGTTCTATGGCCGCCGGTCTCTGGGTCCTCCTCTCTCTCCTGCTGTTCTATGGCCACCGGTCTCTGGGTCCTCCTCTCACTCGCTGTTCTATGGCCGCCGGTCTCTGGGTCCTCCTCTCTCTCCTGCTGTTCTATGGCCACCGGTCTCTGGGTCCTCCTCTCACTCGCTGTTCTAAGGCCGCCGGTCTCTGGGTCCTCCTCTCACTCGCTGTTCTAAGGCCGCCGGTCTCTGGGTCCTCCTCTCACTCGCTGTTCTATGGCCGCCGGTCTCTGGGTCCTCCTCTCTCTCCTGCTGTTCTATGGCCACCGGTCTCTGGGTCCTCCTCTCACTCGCTGTTCTAAGGCCGCCGGTCTCTGGGTCCTCCTCTCACTCGCTGTTCTAAGGCCGCCGGTCTCTGGGTCCTCCTCTCACTCGCTGTTCTATGGCCGCCGGTCTCTGGGTCCTCCTCTCTCTCCTGCTGTTCTATGGCCGCCAGTCTCTGGGTCCTCCTCTCACTCGCTGTTCTAAGGCCGCCGGTCTCTGGGTCCTCCTCTCACTCGCTGTTCTATGGCCGACGGTCTCTGGGTCCTCCTCTCACTCGCTGTTCTATGGCCGCCGGTCTCTGGGTCCTCCTCTCACTCGCTGTTCTATGGCCGACGGTCTCTGAGTCCTCCTCTCACTCGCTGTTCGATGGCCGACGGTCTCTGGGTCCTCCTCTCACTCGCTGTTCTATGGCCGACGGTCTCTGGGTCATCCTCTCACTCGCTGTTCTAAGGCCGCCGGTCTCTGGGTCCTCCTCTCACTCGCTGTTCTAAGGCCGCCGGTCTCTGGGTCCTCCTCTCACTCGCTGTTCTATGGCCGACGGTCTCTGGGTCCTCCTCTCTCTCGCTGTTCTAAGGCCGCCGGTCTCTGGGTCCTCCTCTCACTCGCTGTTCTAAGGCCGCCGGTCTCTGGGTCATCCTCTCACTCGCTGTTCTAAGGCCGCCGGTCTCTGGGTCCTCCTCTCTCTCGCTGCTCTCTGTCCGCCGGTCTCTGGGTCCTCCTCTCACTCGCTGTCCTAAGGCCGACGGTCTCTGGGTCCTCCTCTCTTGCGCTGTTCTATGGCCGACGGTCTCTGGGTCCTCCTCTCACTCGCTGTTCTATGGCCGACGGTCTCTGGGTCCTCCTCTCACTCGCTGTTCTAAGGCCGCCGGTCTCTGGGTCCTCCTCGCTCTTCTGCTGTTCTATGGCCGCCGGTCTCTGGGTCCTCC
This sequence comes from Heterodontus francisci, assembly GCF_036365525.1. NCBI lineage: Eukaryota > Metazoa > Chordata > Chondrichthyes > Heterodontiformes > Heterodontidae > Heterodontus > Heterodontus francisci. The sequence continues at coordinate 18,075,779 of NC_090389.1, read as the reverse complement.
TCTCACTCGCTGTTCTGTGGCCGACGGTCTCTGGGTCCTCCTCTCACTCGCTGTTCTATGGCCGACGGTCTCTGGGTCCTCCTCTCACTCGCTGTTCTGTGGCCGACGGTCTCTGGGTCCTCCTCTCACTCGCTGTTCTATGGCCGACGGTCTCTGGGTCCTCCTCTCTCTCGCTGCTCTCTGTCCGACGGTCTCTGGGTCCTCCTCTCTCTCGCTGCTCTCTGTCCGCCGGTCTCTGGGTCCTCCTCTCACTCGCTGTCCTAAGGCCGACGGTCTCTGGGTCCTCCTCTCTTGCGCTGTTCTATGGCCGCCGGTCTCTGGGTCCTCCTCTCACTCGCTGTTCTATGGCCGCCGGTCTCTGGGTCCTCCTCTCACTCGCTGTTCTAAGGCCGCCGGTCTCTGGGTCCTCCTCTCACTCGCTGTTCTAAGGCCGCCGGTCTCTGGGTCCTCCTCTCACTCGCTGTTCTAAGGCCGCCGGTCTCTGGGTCCTCCTCTCACTCGCTGTTCTATGGCCGACGGTCTCTGAGTCCTCCTCTCACTCGCTGTCCTAAGGCCGACGGTCTCTGGGTCCTCCTCTCACTCGCTGTTCTATGGCCGCCGGTCTCTGGGTCCTCCTCTCACTCGCTGTTCTATGGCCGCCGGTCTCTGGGTCCTCCTCTCACTCGCTGTTCTATGGCCGACGGTCTCTGGGTCCTCCTCTCACTCGCTGTTCTATGGCCGACGGTCTCTGAGTCCTCCTCTCACTCGCTGTTCGATGGCCGACGGTCTCTGGGTCCTCCTCTCTCTCGCTGTTCTCTGGCCGCCGGTCTCTGGGTCCTCCTCTCTCTCGCTGTTCTATGGCCGACGGTCTCTGGGTCCTCCTCTCACTCGCTGTTCTAAGGCCGCCGGTCTCTGGGTCTTCTTCCCACTCGCTGTTCTAAGGCCGCCGGTCTCTGGGTCCTCCTCTCACTCGCTGTTCTATGGCCGACGGTCTCTGGGTCCTCCTCTCTCTCGCTGTTCTCTGGCCGACGGTCTCTGGGTCCTCCTCTCTCTCGCTGTTCTAAGGCTGCCGGTCTCTGGGTCCTCCTCTCTCTCGCTGTTCTAAGGCTGCCGGTCTCTGGGTCCTCCTCTCACTCGCTGTTCTAAGGCTGCCGGTCTCTGGTTCCTCCTCTCTCTCGCTGTTCTAAGGCCGCCGGTCTCTGGGTCCTCCTCTCACTCGCTGTTCTATGGCCGACGGTCTCTGGGTCCTCCTCTCTCTCGCTGTTCTCTGGCCGCCGGTCTCTGGGTCCTCCTCTCTCTCGCTGTTCGAAGGCTGCCGGTCTCTGGGTCCTCCTCTTTCTCGCTGTTCTAAGGCCGCCGGTCTCTGGGTCCTCCTCTCACTCGCTGTTCTATGGCCGACGGTCTCTGGGTCCTCCTCTCACTCGCTGTTCTAAGGCCGCCGGTCTCTGGGTCCTCCTCTCTCTCGCTGTTCGAAGGCTGCCGGTCTCTGGGTCCTCCTCTCACTCGCTGTTCTCTGGCCGCCGGTCTCTGGGTCCTCCTCGCTCTCCTGCTGTTCTATGGCCGACGGTCTCTGGGTCCTCCTCTCACTCGCTGTTCTATGGCCGACGGTCTCTGGGTCCTCCTCTCTCTCGCTGTGCTCTGGCAGACGGTCTCTGGGTCCTCCTCTCACTCGCTGTTCTATGGCCGACGGTCTCTGGGTCCTCCTCTCACTCGCTGTTCTATGGCCGCCGGTCTCTGGGTCCTCCTCTCACTCGCTGTTCTATGGCCGCCGGTCTCTGGGTCCTCCTCTCACTCGCTGTTCTATGGCCGACGGTCTCTGGGTCCTCCTCTCTCTCGCTGCTCTCTGTCCGACGGTCTCTGAGTCCTCCTCTCACTCGCTGTCCTAAGGCCGACGGTCTCTGGGTCCTCCTCTCACTCGCTGTTCTATGGCCGCCGGTCTCTGGGTCCTCCTCTCACTCGCTGTTCTATGGCCGCCGGTCTCTGGGTCCTCCTCTCACTCGCTGTTCGAAGGCCGCCGGTCTCTGGGTCCTCATCTCACTCGCTGTTCTAAGGCCGCCGGTCTCTGGGTCCTCCTCGCACTCGCTGTTCTATGGCCGCCGGTCTCTGGGTCCACCTCTCACTCGCTGTTCTATGGCCGCCGGTCTCTGGGTCCTCCTCTCACTCGCTGTTCTAAGGCCGCCGGTCTCTGGGTCCTCCTCTCACTCGCTGTTCTAAGGCCGCCGGTCTCTGGGTCCTCCTCTCACTCGCTGTTCTATGGCCGACGGTCTCTGAGTCCTCCTCTCTCTCCTGCTGTTCTATGGCCGCCGGTCTCTGGGTCCTCCTCTCTCTCCTGCTGTTCTATGGCCACCGGTCTCTGGGTCCTCCTCTCACTCGCTGTTCTATGGCCGCCGGTCTCTGGGTCCTCCTCTCTCTCCTGCTGTTCTATGGCCACCGGTCTCTGGGTCCTCCTCTCACTCGCTGTTCTAAGGCCGCCGGTCTCTGGGTCCTCCTCTCACTCGCTGTTCTAAGGCCGCCGGTCTCTGGGTCCTCCTCTCACTCGCTGTTCTATGGCCGCCGGTCTCTGGGTCCTCCTCTCTCTCCTGCTGTTCTATGGCCACCGGTCTCTGGGTCCTCCTCTCACTCGCTGTTCTAAGGCCGCCGGTCTCTGGGTCCTCCTCTCACTCGCTGTTCTAAGGCCGCCGGTCTCTGGGTCCTCCTCTCACTCGCTGTTCTATGGCCGCCGGTCTCTGGGTCCTCCTCTCTCTCCTGCTGTTCTATGGCCGCCAGTCTCTGGGTCCTCCTCTCACTCGCTGTTCTAAGGCCGCCGGTCTCTGGGTCCTCCTCTCACTCGCTGTTCTATGGCCGACGGTCTCTGGGTCCTCCTCTCACTCGCTGTTCTATGGCCGCCGGTCTCTGGGTCCTCCTCTCACTCGCTGTTCTATGGCCGACGGTCTCTGAGTCCTCCTCTCACTCGCTGTTCGATGGCCGACGGTCTCTGGGTCCTCCTCTCACTCGCTGTTCTATGGCCGACGGTCTCTGGGTCATCCTCTCACTCGCTGTTCTAAGGCCGCCGGTCTCTGGGTCCTCCTCTCACTCGCTGTTCTAAGGCCGCCGGTCTCTGGGTCCTCCTCTCACTCGCTGTTCTATGGCCGACGGTCTCTGGGTCCTCCTCTCTCTCGCTGTTCTAAGGCCGCCGGTCTCTGGGTCCTCCTCTCACTCGCTGTTCTAAGGCCGCCGGTCTCTGGGTCCTCCTCTCACTCGCTGTTCTAAGGCTGCCGGTCTCTGGTTCCTCCTCTCTCTCGCTGTTCTAAGGCCGCCGGTCTCTGGGTCCTCCTCTCACTCGCTGTTCTATGGCCGACGGTCTCTGGGTCCTCCTCTCTCTCGCTGTTCTCTGGCCGCCGGTCTCTGGGTCCTCCTCTCTCTCGCTGTTCGAAGGCTGCCGGTCTCTGGGTCCTCCTCTTTCTCGCTGTTCTAAGGCCGCCGGTCTCTGGGTCCTCCTCTCACTCGCTGTTCTATGGCCGACGGTCTCTGGGTCCTCCTCTCACTCGCTGTTCTAAGGCCGCCGGTCTCTGGGTCCTCCTCTCTCTCGCTGTTCGAAGGCTGCCGGTCTCTGGGTCCTCCTCTCACTCGCTGTTCTCTGGCCGCCGGTCTCTGGGTCCTCCTCGCTCTCCTGCTGTTCTATGGCCGACGGTCTCTGGGTCCTCCTCTCACTCGCTGTTCTATGGCCGACGGTCTCTGGGTCCTCCTCTCTCTCGCTGTGCTCTGGCAGACGGTCTCTGGGTCCTCCTCTCACTCGCTGTTCTATGGCCGACGGTCTCTGGGTCCTCCTCTCACTCGCTGTTCTATGGCCGCCGGTCTCTGGGTCCTCCTCTCACTCGCTGTTCTATGGCCGCCGGTCTCTGGGTCCTCCTCTCACTCGCTGTTCTATGGCCGACGGTCTCTGGGTCCTCCTCTCTCTCGCTGCTCTCTGTCCGACGGTCTCTGAGTCCTCCTCTCACTCGCTGTCCTAAGGCCGACGGTCTCTGGGTCCTCCTCTCACTCGCTGTTCTATGGCCGCCGGTCTCTGGGTCCTCCTCTCACTCGCTGTTCTATGGCCGCCGGTCTCTGGGTCCTCCTCTCACTCGCTGTTCGAAGGCCGCCGGTCTCTGGGTCCTCATCTCACTCGCTGTTCTAAGGCCGCCGGTCTCTGGGTCCTCCTCGCACTCGCTGTTCTATGGCCGCCGGTCTCTGGGTCCACCTCTCACTCGCTGTTCTATGGCCGCCGGTCTCTGGGTCCTCCTCTCACTCGCTGTTCTAAGGCCGCCGGTCTCTGGGTCCTCCTCTCACTCGCTGTTCTAAGGCCGCCGGTCTCTGGGTCCTCCTCTCACTCGCTGTTCTATGGCCGACGGTCTCTGAGTCCTCCTCTCTCTCCTGCTGTTCTATGGCCGCCGGTCTCTGGGTCCTCCTCTCTCTCCTGCTGTTCTATGGCCACCGGTCTCTGGGTCCTCCTCTCACTCGCTGTTCTATGGCCGCCGGTCTCTGGGTCCTCCTCTCTCTCCTGCTGTTCTATGGCCACCGGTCTCTGGGTCCTCCTCTCACTCGCTGTTCTAAGGCCGCCGGTCTCTGGGTCCTCCTCTCACTCGCTGTTCTAAGGCCGCCGGTCTCTGGGTCCTCCTCTCACTCGCTGTTCTATGGCCGCCGGTCTCTGGGTCCTCCTCTCTCTCCTGCTGTTCTATGGCCACCGGTCTCTGGGTCCTCCTCTCACTCGCTGTTCTAAGGCCGCCGGTCTCTGGGTCCTCCTCTCACTCGCTGTTCTAAGGCCGCCGGTCTCTGGGTCCTCCTCTCACTCGCTGTTCTATGGCCGCCGGTCTCTGGGTCCTCCTCTCTCTCCTGCTGTTCTATGGCCGCCAGTCTCTGGGTCCTCCTCTCACTCGCTGTTCTAAGGCCGCCGGTCTCTGGGTCCTCCTCTCACTCGCTGTTCTATGGCCGACGGTCTCTGGGTCCTCCTCTCACTCGCTGTTCTATGGCCGCCGGTCTCTGGGTCCTCCTCTCACTCGCTGTTCTATGGCCGACGGTCTCTGAGTCCTCCTCTCACTCGCTGTTCGATGGCCGACGGTCTCTGGGTCCTCCTCTCACTCGCTGTTCTATGGCCGACGGTCTCTGGGTCATCCTCTCACTCGCTGTTCTAAGGCCGCCGGTCTCTGGGTCCTCCTCTCACTCGCTGTTCTAAGGCCGCCGGTCTCTGGGTCCTCCTCTCACTCGCTGTTCTATGGCCGACGGTCTCTGGGTCCTCCTCTCTCTCGCTGTTCTAAGGCCGCCGGTCTCTGGGTCCTCCTCTCACTCGCTGTTCTAAGGCCGCCGGTCTCTGGGTCATCCTCTCACTCGCTGTTCTAAGGCCGCCGGTCTCTGGGTCCTCCTCTCACTCGCTGTTCTAAGGCCGCCGGTCTCTGGGTCCTCCTCTCACTCGCTGTTCTATGGCCGACGGTCTCTGGGTCCTCCTCTCACTCGCTGTTCTAAGGCCGCCGGTCTCTGGGTCCTCCTCTCACTCGCTGTTTTGTGGCCGACGGTCTCTGGGTCCTCCTCTCACTCGCTGATCTCTGGCCGACGGTCTCTGGGTCCTCCTCTCACTCGCTGTTCTGTGGCCGACTGTCTCTGGGTCCTCCTCGCTCTCCTGCTGTTCTATGGCCGCCGGTCTCTGGGTCCTCCTCTCACTCGCTGTTCTGTGGCCGACTGTCTCTGGGTCCTCCTCGCTCTCCTGCTGTTCTATGGCCGCCGGTCTCTGGGTCCTCCTCTCACTCGCTGTTCTGTGGCCGACTGTCTCTGGGTCCTCCTCGCTCTCCTGCTGTTCTATGGCCGCCGGTCTCTGGGTCCTCCTCTCACTCGCTGTTCTGTGGCCGACTGTCTCTGGGTCCTCCTCGCTCTCCTGCTGTTCTATGGCCGCCGGTCTCTGGGTCCTCCTCTCACTCGCTGTTCTGTGGCCGACGGTCTCTGGGTCCTCCTCTCACTCGCTGTTCTATGGCCGACGGTCTCTGGGTCCTCCTCTCTCTCGCTGCTCTCTGTCCGACGGTCTCTGGGTCCTCCTCTCACTCGCTGTCCTAAGGCCGACGGTCTCTGGGTCCTCCTCTCTTGCGCTGTTCTATGGCCGACGGTCTCTGGGTCCTCCTCTCACTCGCTGTTCTCTGGCCGCCGGTCTCTGGGTCCTCCTCTCACTCGCTGTTCTATGGCCGACGGTCTCTGGGTCCTCCTCGCTCTTCTGCTGTTCTATGGCCGCCGGTCTCTGGGTCCTCCTCTCACTCGCTGTTCTGTGGCCGACGGTCTCTGGGTCCTCCTCTCACTCGCTGTTCTGTGGCCGACGGTCTCTGGGTCCTCCTCTCACTCGCTGTTCTATGGCCGACGGTCTCTGGGTCCTCCTCTCTCTCGCTGCTCTCTGTCCGCCGGTCTCTGGGTCCTCCTCTCACTCGCTGTCCTAAGGCCGACGGTCTCTGGGTCCTCCTCTCTTGCGCTGTTCTATGGCCGCCGGTCTCTGGGTCCTCCTCTCACTCGCTGTTCTATGGCCGCCGGTCTCTGGGTCCTCCTCTCACTCGCTGTTCTAAGGCCGCCGGTCTCTGGGTCCTCCTCTCACTCGCTGTTCTAAGGCCGCCGGTCTCTGGGTCCTCCTCTCACTCGCTGTTCTAAGGCCGCCGGTCTCTGGGTCCTCCTCTCACTCGCTGTTCTATGGCCGACGGTCTCTGAGTCCTCCTCTCACTCGCTGTCCTAAGGCCGACGGTCTCTGGGTCCTCCTCTCACTCGCTGTTCTATGGCCGCCGGTCTCTGGGTCCTCCTCTCACTCGCTGTTCTATGGCCGCCGGTCTCTGGGTCCTCCTCTCACTCGCTGTTCTATGGCCGACGGTCTCTGGGTCCTCCTCTCACTTGCTGTTCTATGGCCGACGGTCTCTGAGTCCTCCTCTCACTCGCTGTTCGATGGCCGACGGTCTCTGGGTCCTCCTCTCTCTCGCTGTTCTCTGGCCGCCGGTCTCTGGGTCCTCCTCTCTCTCGCTGTTCTATGGCCGACGGTCTCTGGGTCCTCCTCTCACTCGCTGTTCTAAGGCCGCCGGTCTCTGGGTCTTCTTCCCACTCGCTGTTCTAAGGCCGCCGGTCTCTGGGTCCTCCTCTCACTCGCTGTTCTATGGCCGACGGTCTCTGGGTCCTCCTCTCTCTCGCTGTTCTCTGGCCGACGGTCTCTGGGTCCTCCTCTCTCTCGCTGTTCTAAGGCTGCCGGTCTCTGGGTCCTCCTCTCTCTCGCTGTTCTAAGGCTGCCGGTCTCTGGGTCCTCCTCTCACTCGCTGTTCTAAGGCTGCCGGTCTCTGGTTCCTCCTCTCTCTCGCTGTTCTAAGGCCGCCGGTCTCTGGGTCCTCCTCTCACTCGCTGTTCTATGGCCGACGGTCTCTGGGTCCTCCTCTCTCTCGCTGTTCTCTGGCCGCCGGTCTCTGGGTCCTCCTCTCTCTCGCTGTTCGAAGGCTGCCGGTCTCTGGGTCCTCCTCTCTCTCGCTGTTCTAAGGCCGCCGGTCTCTGGGTCCTCCTCTCACTCGCTGTTCTATGGCCGACGGTCTCTGGGTCCTCCTCTCACTCGCTGTTCTAAGGCCGCCGGTCTCTGGGTCCTCCTCTCTCTCGCTGTTCGAAGGCTGCCGGTCTCTGGGTCCTCCTCTCACTCGCTGTTCTCTGGCCGCCGGTCTCTGGGTCCTCCTCGCTCTCCTGCTGTTCTATGGCCGACGGTCTCTGGGTCCTCCTCTCACTCGCTGTTCTATGGCCGACGGTCTCTGGGTCCTCCTCTCTCTCGCTGTGCTCTGGCAGACGGTCTCTGGGTCCTCCTCTCACTCGCTGTTCTATGGCCGACGGTCTCTGGGTCCTCCTCTCACTCGCTGTTCTATGGCCGCCGGTCTCTGGGTCCTCCTCTCACTCGCTGTTCTATGGCCGCCGGTCTCTGGGTCCTCCTCTCACTCGCTGTTCTATGGCCGACGGTCTCTGGGTCCTCCTCTCTCTCGCTGCTCTCTGTCCGACGGTCTCTGAGTCCTCCTCTCACTCGCTGTCCTAAGGCCGACGGTCTCTGGGTCCTCCTCTCACTCGCTGTTCTATGGCCGCCGGTCTCTGGGTCCTCCTCTCACTCGCTGTTCTATGGCCGCCGGTCTCTGGGTCCTCCTCTCACTCGCTGTTCGAAGGCCGCCGGTCTCTGGGTCCTCATCTCACTCGCTGTTCTAAGGCCGCCGGTCTCTGGGTCCTCCTCGCACTCGCTGTTCTATGGCCGCCGGTCTCTGGGTCCACCTCTCACTCGCTGTTCTATGGCCGCCGGTCTCTGGGTCCTCCTCTCACTCGCTGTTCTAAGGCCGCCGGTCTCTGGGTCCTCCTCTCACTCGCTGTTCTAAGGCCGCCGGTCTCTGGGTCCTCCTCTCACTCGCTGTTCTATGGCCGACGGTCTCTGAGTCCTCCTCTCTCTCCTGCTGTTCTATGGCCGCCGGTCTCTGGGTCCTCCTCTCTCTCCTGCTGTTCTATGGCCACCGGTCTCTGGGTCCTCCTCTCACTCGCTGTTCTATGGCCGCCGGTCTCTGGGTCCTCCTCTCTCTCCTGCTGTTCTATGGCCACCGGTCTCTGGGTCCTCCTCTCACTCGCTGTTCTATGGCCGCCGGTCTCTGGGTCCTCCTCTCACTCGCTGTTCTAAGGCCGCCGGTCTCTGGGTCCTCCTCTCACTCGCTGTTCTATGGCCGCCGGTCTCTGGGTCCTCCTCTCTCTCCTGCTGTTCTATGGCCACCGGTCTCTGGGTCCTCCTCTCACTCGCTGTTCTAAGGCCGCCGGTCTCTGGGTCCTCCTCTCACTCGCTGTTCTAAGGCCGCCGGTCTCTGGGTCCTCCTCTCACTCGCTGTTCTATGGCCGCCGGTCTCTGGGTCCTCCTCTCTCTCCTGCTGTTCTATGGCCGCCAGTCTCTGGGTCCTCCTCTCACTCGCTGTTCTAAGGCCGCCGGTCTCTGGGTCCTCCTCTCACTCGCTGTTCTATGGCCGACGGTCTCTGGGTCCTCCTCTCACTCGCTGTTCTATGGCCGCCGGTCTCTGGGTCCTCCTCTCACTCGCTGTTCTATGGCCGACGGTCTCTGAGTCCTCCTCTCACTCGCTGTTCGATGGCCGACGGTCTCTGGGTCCTCCTCTCACTCGCTGTTCTATGGCCGACGGTCTCTGGGTCCTCCTCTCACTCGCTGTTCTATGGCCGCCGGTCTCTGGGTCCTCCTCTCACTCGCTGTTCTATGGCCGACGGTCTCTGAGTCCTCCTCTCACTCGCTGTTCGATGGCCGACGGTCTCTGGGTCCTCCTCTCACTCGCTGTTCTATGGCCGACGGTCTCTGAGTCCTCCTCTCACTCGCTGTTCTGTGGCCGCCGGTCTCTGGGTCCTCCTCTCACTCGCTGTTCTATGGCCGACGGTCTCTGAGTCCTCCTCTCACTCGCTGTTCTATGGCCGACGGTCTCTGGGTCCTCCTCTCACTCGCTGTTCTAAGGCCGCCGGTCTCTGGGTCCTCTTCCCACTCGCTGTTCTAAGGCCGCCGGTCTCTGGGTCCTCCTCTCACTCGCTGTTCTATGGCCGACGGTCTCTGGGTCCTCCTCTCACTCGCTGTTCTATGGCCGACGGTCTCTGAGTCCTCCTCTCACTCGCTGTTCTATGGCCGACGGTCTCTGGGTCCTCCTCTCACTCGCTGTTCTATGGCCGACGGTCTCTGAGTCCTCCTCTCACTCGCTGTTCTAAGGCTGCCGGTCTCTGGGTCCTCCTCTCTCTCGCTGTTCTAAGGCTGCCGGTGTCTGGGTCCTCCTCTCACTCGCTGTTCTAAGGCTGCCGGTCTCTGGTTCCTCCTCTCTCTCGCTGTTCTAAGGCCGCCGGTCTCTGGGTCCTCCTCTCACTCGCTGTTCTATGGCCGACGGTCTCTGGGTCCTCCTCTCTCTCGCTGTTCTATGGCCGACGGTCTCTGGGTCCTCCTCTCACTCGCTGTTCTATGGCCGCCGGTCTCTGGGTCCTCCTCTCACTCGCTGTTCTAAGGCCGCCGGTCTCTGGGTCCTCCTCTCACTCGCTGTTCTATGGCCGCCGGTCTCTGGGTCCTCCTCTCACTCGCTGTTCTATGGCCGACGGTCTCTGGGTCCTCCTCTCACTCGCTGTTCTATGGCCGACGGTCTCTGGGTCCTCCTCTCTCTCGCTGCTCTCTGTCCGACGGTCTCTGGGTCCTCCTCTCACTCGCTGTCCTAAGGCCGACGGTCTCTGGGTCCTCCTCTCACTCGCTGTTCTATGGCCGACGGTCTCTGGGTCCTCCTCTCTCTCGCTGCTCTCTGTCCGACGGTCTCTGGGTCCTCCTCTCACTCGCTGTCCTAAGGCCGACGGTCTCTGGGTCCTCCTCTCACTCGCTGTTCTATGGCCGCCGGTCTCTGGGTCCTCCTCTCACTCGCTGTTCTATGGCCGCCGGTCTCTGGGTCCTCCTCTCACTCGCTGTTCTATGGCCGCCGGTCTCTGGGTCCTCCTCACTCTCCTGCTGTTCTATGGCCGCCGGTCTCTGGGTCCTCCTCTCACTCGCTGTTCTAAGGCCGCCGGTCTCTGGGTCCTCCTCTCACTCGCTGTTCTATGGCCGCCGGTCTCTGGGTCCTCCTCTCACTCGCTGTTCTATGGCCGCCGGTCTCTGGGTCCTCCTCTCACTCGCTGTTCTATGGCCGCCGGTCTCTGGGTCCTCCTCTCACTCGCTGATCTCTGGCCGACGGTCTCTGCGTCCTCCTCTCTCTCGCTGTTCTAAGGCCGCCGGTCTCTGGGTCCTCCTCTCACTCGCTGTTATGTGGCCGACGGTCTCTGGGTCCTCCTCTCACTCGCTGTTCTATGGCCGACGGTCTCTGGGTCCTCCTCGCTCTCCTGCTGTTCTATGGCCGCCGGTCTCTGGGTCCTCCTCTCACTCGCTGTTCTATGGCCGACGGTCTCTGGGTCCTCCTCTCACTCGCTGTTCTATGGCCGCCGGTCTCTGGGTCCTCCTCTCACTCGCTGTTCTAAGGCCGCCGGTCTCTGGGTCCTCCTCTCACTCGCTGTTATGTGGCCGACGGTCTCTGGGTCCTCCTCTCACTCGCTGTTCTATGGCCGACGGTCTCTGGGTCCTCCTCTCTCTCGCTGCTCTCTGTCCGACGGTCTCTGGGTCCTCCTCTCACTCGCTGTCCTAAGGCCGACGGTCTCTGAGTCCTCCTCTCACTCGCTGTTCTATGGCCGCCGGTCTCTGGGTCCTCCTCTCACTCGCTGTTCTATGGCTGCCGGTCTCTGGGTCCTCCTCTCACTCGCTGTTCGAAGGCCGCCGGTCTCTGGGTCCTCCTCTCACTCGCTGTTCTAAGGCCGCCGGGCTCTGGGTCCTCCTCTCACTCGCTGTTCTAAGGCCGCCGGTCTCTGGGTCCTCCTCTCACTCGCTGTTCTATGGCCGACAGTCTCTGGGTCCTCCTCGCACTCGCTGTTCTATGGCCGCCGGTCTCTGGGTCCACCTCTCACTCGCTGTTCTATGGCCGCCGGTCTCTGGGTCCTCCTCTCACTCGCTGTTCTAAGGCCGCCGGTCTCTGGGTCCTCCTCTCACTCGCTGTCCTAAGGCCGACGGTCTCTGGGTCCTCCTCGCACTCGCTGTTCTATGGCCGCCGGTCTCTGGGTCCTCCTCTCTCTCGCTGTTCTAAGGCCGCCGGTCTCTGGGCCCTCCTCTCTCTCGCTGTTCTATGGCCGACGGTCTCTGAGTCCTCCTCTCACTCGCTGTCCTAAGGCCGACGGTCTCTGGGTCCTCCTCTCACTCGCTGTTCTATGGCCGCCGGTCTCTGGGTCCTCCTCTCACTCGCTGATCTCTGGCCGACTGTCTCTGGGTCCTCCTCGCTCTCCTGCTGTTCTATGGCCACCGGTCTCTGGGTCCTCCTCTCACTCGCTGTTCTAAGGCCGCCGGTCTCTGGGTCCTCCTCTCACTCGCTGTTCTATGGCCGCCGGTCTCTGGGTCCTCCTCTCACTCGCTGTTCTATGGCCGACGGTCTCTGGGTCCTCCTCTCACTCGCTGTTCTATGGCCGACGGTCTCTGGGTCCTCCTCTCTCTCGCTGCTCTCTGTCCGACGGTCTCTGGGTCCTCCTCTCACTCGCTGTTCTATGGCCGCCGGTCTCTGGGTCCTCCTCTCACTCGCTGTTCTATGGCCGCCGGTCTCTGGGTCCTCCTCTCACTCGCTGTTCAATGGCGCCGGTCTCTGGGTCCTCCTCTCACTCGCTGTTCTAAGGCCGCCGGTCTCTGGGTCCTCCTCTCACTCGCTGTTCTAAGGCCGACGGTCTCTGGATCCTCCTCTCAATCGCTGTCCGAAGGCCGACGGTCTCTGGGTCCTCCTCTCACTCGCTGTTCTATGGCTGCCGGTCTCTGGGTCCTCCTCTCACTCGCTGTTCTATGGCCGACGGTCTCTGGGTCCTCCTCTCACTCGCTGTTCTATGGCCGACGGTCTCTGAGTCCTCCTCTCACTCGCTGTTCGATGGCCGACGGTCTCTGGGTCCTCCTCTCTCTCGCTGTTCTCTGGCCGCCGGTCTCTGGGTCCTCCTCTCTCTCGCTGTTCTATGGCCGACGGTCTCTGGGTCCTCCTCTCACTCGCTGTTCTAAGGCCGCCGGTCTCTGGGTCCTCCTCTCACTCGCTGTTCTATGGCTGCCGGTCTCTGGGTCCTCCTCTCACTCGCTGTTCTATGGCTGCCGCTCTCTGGGTCCTCCTCTCACTCGCTGTTCTATGGCCGACGGTCTCTGGGTCCTCCTCTCACTCGCTGTTATGTGGCCGACGGTCTCTGGGTCCTCCTCTCACTCGCTGTTCTATGGCCGACGGTCTCTGGGTCCTCCTCGCTCTCCTGCTGTTCTATGGCCGCCGGTCTCTGGGTCCTCCTCTCACTCGCTGTTCTATGGCCGACGGTCTCTGGGTCCTCCTCTCACTCGCTGTTCTATGGCCGCCGGTCTCTGGGTCCTCCTCTCACTCGCTGTTCTAAGGCCGCCGGTCTCTGGGTCCTCCTCTCACTCGCTGTTATGTGGCCGACGGTCTCTGGGTCCTCCTCTCACTCGCTGTTCTATGGCCGACGGTCTCTGGGTCCTCCTCTCTCTCGCTGCTCTCTGTCCGACGGTCTCTGGGTCCTCCTCTCACTCGCTGTCCTAAGGCCGACGGTCTCTGAGTCCTCCTCTCACTCGCTGTTCTATGGCTGCCGCTCTCTGGGTCCTCCTCTCACTCGCTGTTCTATGGCCGACGGTCTCTGGGTCCTCCTCTCACTCGCTGTTCTATGGCCGACGGTCTCTGAGTCCTCCTCTCACTCGCTGTTCTATGGCCGACGGTCTCTGGGTCCTCCTCTCTCTCGCTGTTCTCTGGCCGACGGTCTCTGGGTCCTCCTCTCTCTCGCTGTTCTCTGGCCGACGGTCTCTGAGTCGTCCTCTCACTCGCTGTTCTCTGGCCGACGGTCTCTGGGTCCTCCTCTCTCTCGCTGTTCTCTGGCCGACGGTCTCTGAGTCCTCCTCTCTCTCGCTGTTCTAAGGCCGCCGGTCTCTGGGTCCTCCTCTCACTCGCTGTTCTAAGGCTGCCGGTCTCTGGGTCCTCCTCTCTCTCGCTGTTCTATGGCCGACGGTCTCTGGGTCCTCCTCTCTCTCGCTGTTCGAAGGCTGCCGGTCTCTGGGTCCTCCTCGCTCTCGCTGTTCTATGGCCGACGGTCTCTGAGTCCTCCTCTCACTCGCTGTTCTATGGCCGACAGTCTCTGGGTCCTCCTCTCTCTCGCTGTTCTCTGGCCGACGGTCTCTGGGTCCTCCTCTCTCTCGCTGTTCTAAGGCCGCCGGTCTCTGCGTCCTCCTCTCACTCGCTGTTCTATGGCCGACGGTCTCTGGGTCCTCCTCTCTCTCGCTGTTCTATGGCCGCCGGTCTCTGGGTCCTCCTCTCACTCGCTGTTCTAAGGCCGCCGGTCTCTGGGTCCTCCTCTCACTCGCTGTTCTATGGCCGCCGGTCTCTGGGTCCTCCTCTCTCTCCTGCTGTTCTATGGCCGCCAGTCTCTGGGTCCTCCTCTCACTCGCTGTTCTAAGGCCGCCGGTCTCTGGGTCCTCCTCTCACTCGCTGTTCTATGGCCGACGGTCTCTGGGTCCTCCTCTCACTCGCTGTTCTATGGCCGCCGGTCTCTGGGTCCTCCTCTCACTCGCTGTTCTATGGCCGCCGGTCTCTGGGTCCTCCTCTCACTCGCTGTTCTATGGCCGACGGTCTCTGGGTCCTCCTCTCACTCGCTGTTCTATGGCCGACGGTCTCTGAGTCCTCCTCTCACTCGCTGTTCGATGGCCGACGGTCTCTGGGTCCTCCTCTCACTCGCTGTTCTATGGCCGACAGTCTCTGAGTCCTCCTCTCACTCGCTGTTCTATGGCCGACGGTCTCTGGGTCCTCCTCTCACTCGCTGTTCTATGGCCGACGGTCTCTGGGTCCTCCTCTCACTCGCTGTTCTAAGGCCGCCGGTCTCTGGGTCCTCCTCTCTCTCGCTGTTCTAAGGCCGCCGGTCTCTGGGTCCTCCTCTCACTCGCTGTTCTATGGCCGACGGTCTCTGAGTCCTCCTCTCACTCGCTGTTCGATGGCCGACGGTCTCTGGGTCCTCCTCTCACTCGCTGTTCTATGGCCGACGGTCTCTGAGTCCTCCTCTCACTCGCTGTTCTATGGCCGACGGTCTCTGGGTCCTCCTCTCACTCGCTGTTCTATGGCCGACGGTCTCTGAGTCCTCCTCTCACTCGCTGTTCTAAGGCTGCCGGTCTCTGGGTCCTCCTCTCTCTCGCTGTTCTAAGGCTGCCGGTGTCTGGGTCCTCCTCTCACTCGCTGTTCTAAGGCTGCCGGTCTCTGGGTCCTCCTCTCACTCGCTGTTCTAAGGCCGCCGGTCTCTGGGTCCTCCTCTCACTCGCTGTTCTAAGGCTGCCGGTCTCTGGTTCCTCCTCTCTCTCGCTGTTCTAAGGCCGCCGGTCTCTGGGTCCTCCTCTCACTCGCTGTTCTATGGCCGACGGTCTCTGGGTCCTCCTCTCACTCGCTGTTCTAAGGCCGCCGGTCTCTGGGTCCTCCTCTCACTCGCTGTTCTAAGGCCGCCGGTCTCTGGGTCCTCCTCTCACTCGCTGTTCTATGGCCGACGGTCTCTGAGTCCTCCTCTCACTCGCTGTCCTAAGGCCGACGGTCTCTGGGTCCTCCTCTCACTCGCTGTTCTATGGCCGCCGGTCTCTGGGTCCTCCTCTCTCTCCTGCTGTTCTATGGCCACCGGTCTCTGGGTCCTCCTCTCACTCGCTGTTCTAAGGCCGCCGGTCTCTGGGTCCTCCTCTCACTCGCTGTTCTAAGGCCGCCGGTCTCTGGGTCCTCCTCTCACTCGCTGTTCTAAGGCCGCCGGTCTCTGGGTCCTCCTCTCACTCGCTGTTCTAAGGCCGCCGGTCTCTGGGTCCTCCTCTCACTCGCTGTTCTATGGCCGCCGGTCTCTGGGTCCTCCTCTCTCTCCTGCTGTTCTATGGGCGCCAGTCTCTGGGTCCTCCTCTCACTCGCTGTTCTAAGGCCGCCGGTCTCTGGGTCCTCCTCTCACTCGCTGTTCTATGGCCGACGGTCTCTGGGTCCTCCTCTCACTCGCTGTTCTATGGCCGCCGGTCTCTGGGTCCTCCTCTCACTCGCTGTTCTATGGCCGCCGGTCTCTGGGTCCTCCTCTCACTCGCTGTTCTATGGCCGACGGTCTCTGGGTCCTCCTCTCACTCGCTGTTCTATGGCCGACGGTCTCTGAGTCCTCCTCTCACTCGCTGTTCGATGGCCGACGGTCTCTGGGTCCTCCTCTCACTCGCTGTTCTAAGGCCGCCGGTCTCTGGGTCCTCTTCCCACTCGCTGTTCTAAGGCCGCCGGTCTCTGGGTCCTCCTCTCACTCGCTGTTCTATGGCCGACGGTCTCTGGGTCCTCCTCTCACTCGCTGTTCTATGGCCGACGGTCTCTGAGTCCTCCTCTCACTCGCTGTTCGATGGCCGACGGTCTCTGGGTCCTCCTCTCTCTCGCTGTTCTAAGGCTGCCGGTGTCTGGGTCCTCCTCTCACTCGCTGTTCTAAGGCTGCCGGTCTCTGGTTCCTCCTCTCTCTCGCTGTTCTAAGGCCGCCGGTCTCTGGGTCCTCCTCTCACTCGCTGTTCTAAGGCCGCCGGTCTCTGGGTCCTCCTCTCTCTCGCTGTTCTATGGCCGACGGTCTCTGGGTCCTCCTCTCACTCGCTGTTCTAAGGCCGCCGGTCTCTGGGTCCTCCTCTCACTCGCTGTTCTATGGCCGCCGGTCTCTGGGTCCTCCTCTCACTCGCTGTTCTATGGCCGACGGTCTCTGGGTCCTCCTCTCTCTCGCTGTTCTATGTCCGACGGTCTCTGGGTCCTCCTCTCACTCGCTGTCCTAAGGCCGACGGTCTCTGGGTCCTCCTCTCACTCGCTGTTCTATGGCCGACGGTCTCTGGGTCCTCCTCTCTCTCGCTGCTCTCTGTCCGACGGTCTCTGGGTCCTCCTCTCACTCGCTGTCCTAAGGCCGACGGTCTCTGGGTCCTCCTCTCACTCGCTGTTCTATGGCCGCCGGTCTCTGGGTCCTCCTCTCACTCGCTGTTCTATGGCCGCCGGTCTCTGGGTCCTCCTCTCACTCGCTGTTCTATGGCCGCCGGTCTCTGGGTCCTCCTCTCACTCGCTGTTATGTGGCCGACGGTCTCTGGGTCCTCCTCTCACTCGCTGTTCTATGGCCGACGGTCTCTGGGTCCTCCTCGCTCTCCTGCTGTTCTATGGCCGCCGGTCTCTGGGTCCTCCTCTCACTCGCTGTTCTATGGCCGACGGTCTCTGAGTCCTCCTCTCACTCGCTGTTCTATGGCCGCCGGTCTCTGGGTCCTCCTCTCTCTCGCTGCTCTCTGTCCGACGGTCTCTGGGTCCTCCTCTCACTCGCTGTCCTAAGGCCGACGGTCTCTGGGTCCTCCTCTCACTCGCTGTTCTATGGCCGCCGGTCTCTGGGTCCTCCTCTCACTCGCTGTTCTATGGCTGCCGGTCTCTGGGTCCTCCTCTCACTCGCTGTTCTATGGCCGCCGGTCTCTGGGTCCTCCTCTCACTCGCTGTTCTAAGGCCGCCGGTCTCTGGGTCCTCCTCTCACTCGCTGTTCTAAGGCCGCCGGTCTCTGGGTCCTCCTCTCACTCGCTGTTCTAAGGCCGCCGGTCTCTGGGTCCTCCTCTCACTCGCTGTCCTAAGGCCGACGGTCTCTGGGTCCTCCTCTCACTCGCTGTTCTATGGCCGCCGGTCTCTGGGTCCTCCTCTCACTCGCTGATCTCTGGCCGACTGTCTCTGGGTCCTCCTCGCTCTCCTGCTGTTCTATGGCCACCGGTCTCTGGGTCCTCCTCTCACTCGCTGATCTCTGGCCGACTGTCTCTGGGTCCTCCTCTCACTCGCTGTTCTAAGGCCGCCGGTCTCTGGGTCCTCCTCTCTCTCGCTGTTCTATGGCCGACGGTCTCTGGGTCCTCCTCTCACTCGCTGTTCTATGGCCGCCGGTCTCTGGGTCCTCCTCTCACTCGCTGTCCTAAGGCCGACGGTCTCTGGGTCCTCCTCTCACTCGCTGTTCTATGGCCGCCGGTCTCTGGATCCTCCTCTCACTCGCTGTTCTATGGCCGACGGTCTCTGGATCCTCCTCTCACTCGCTGTTCTATGGCCGACAGTCTCTGGGTCCTCCTCTCACTCGCTGTTCTATGGCCGCCGGTCTCTGGGTCCTCCTCTCACTCGCTGTTCTATGGCCGACGGTCTCTGGGTCCTCCTCTCACTCGCTGTTCTATGGCCGCCGGTCTCTGGGTCCTCCTCTCACTCGCTGTTCTATGGCCGACGGTCTCTGGGTCCTCCTCTCAATCGCTGTCCGAAGGCCGACGGTCTCTGGGTCCTCCTCTCACTCGCTGTTCTATGGCCGCCGGTCTCTGGGTCCTCCTCTCACTCGCTGTTCTATGGCTGCCGGTCTCTGGGTCCTCCTCTCACTCGCTGTTCTATGGCCGACGGTCTCTGGGTCCTCCTCTCACTCGCTGTTCTATGGCCGACGGTCTCTGAGTCCTCCTCTCACTCGCTGTTCGATGGCCGACGGTCTCTGGGTCCTCCTCTCTCTCGCTGTTCTCTGGCCGCCGGTCTCTGGGTCCTCCTCTCTCTCGCTGTTCTATGGCCGACGGTCTCTGGGTCCTCCTCTCACTCGCTGTTCTAAGGCCGCCGGTCTCTGGGTCCTCTTCTCACTCGCTGTTCTAAGGCCGCCGGTCTCTGGGTCCTCCTCTCACTCGCTGTTCTATGGCTGCCGGTCTCTGGGTCCTCCTCTCACTCGCTGTTCTATGGCTGCCGGTCTCTGGGTCCTCCTCTCACTCGCTGTTCTATGGCCGACGGTCTCTGAGTCCTCCTCTCACTCGCTGTTCTATGGCCGACGGTCTCTGGGTCCTCCTCTCTCTCGCTGTTCTCTGGCCGACGGTCTCTGGGTCCTCCTCTCTCTCGCTGTTCTCTGGCCGACGGTCTCTGAGTCGTCCTCTCACTCGCTGTTCTCTGGCCGATGGTCTCTGGGTCCTCCTCTCTCTCGCTGTTCTCTGGCCGACGGTCTCTGAGTCCTCCTCTCTCTCGCTGTTCTAAGGCCGCCGGTCTCTGGGTCCTCCTCTCACTCGCTGTTCTAAGGCTGCCGGTCTCTGGGTCCTCCTCTCTCTCGCTGTTCTATGGCCGACGGTCTCTGGGTCCTCCTCTCTCTCGCTGTTCGAAGGCTGCCGGTCTCTGGGTCCTCCTCGCTCTCGCTGTTCTATGGCCGACGGTCTCTGAGTCCTCCTCTCACTCGCTGTTCTATGGCCGACAGTCTCTGGGTCCTCCTCTCTCTCGCTGTTCTCTGGCCGACGGTCTCTGGGTCCTCCTCTCTCTCGCTGTTCTAAGGCCGCTGGTCTCTGCGTCCTCCTCTCACTCGCTGTTCTATGGCCGACGGTCTCTGGGTCCTCCTCTCTCTCGCTGTTCTATGGCCGCCGGTCTCTGGGTCCTCCTCTCACTCGCTGTTCTAAGGCCGCCGGTCTCTGGGTCCTCCTCTCACTCGCTGTTCTATGGCCGCCGGTCTCTGGGTCCTCCTCTCTCTCCTGCTGTTCTATGGCCGCCAGTCTCTGGGTCCTCCTCTCACTCGCTGTTCTAAGGCCGCCGGTCTCTGGGTCCTCCTCTCACTCGCTGTTCTATGGCCGACGGTCTCTGGGTCCTCCTCTCACTCGCTGTTCTAAGGCCGCCGGTCTCTGGGTCCTCCTCTCACTCGCTGTTCTATGGCCGACGGTCTCTGGGTCCTCCTCTCACTCGCTGTTCTATGGCCGCCGGTCTCTGGGTCCTCCTCTCACTCGCTGTTCTATGGCCGACGGTCTCTGGGTCCTCCTCTCACTCGCTGTTCTATGGCCGACGGTCTCTGAGTCCTCCTCTCACTCGCTGTTCGATGGCCGACGGTCTCTGGGTCCTCCTCTCACTCGCTGTTCTATGGCCGACGGTCTCTGAGTCCTCCTCTCACTCGCTATTCTATGGCCGACGGTCTCTGGGTCCTCCTCTCACTCGCTGTTCTAAGGCCGCCGGTCTCTGGGTCCTCTTCCCACTCGCTGTTCTAAGGCCGCCGGTCTCTGGGTCCTCCTCTCACTCGCTGTTCTATGGCCGACGGTCTCTGGGTCCTCCTCTCACTCGCTGTTCTATGGCCGACGGTCTCTGGGTCCTCCTCTCTCTCGCTGTTCTATGGCCGACGGTCTCTGGGTCCTCCTCTCACTCGCTGTTCTATGGCCGCCGGTCTCTGGGTCCTCCTCTCACTCGCTGTTCTAAGGCCGCCGGTCTCTGGGTCCTCCTCTCACTCGCTGTTCTATGGCCGCCGGTCTCTGGGTCCTCCTCTCACTCGCTGTTCTATGGCCGACGGTCTCTGGGTCCTCCTCTCTCTCGCTGCTCTCTGTCCGACGGTCTCTGGGTCCTCCTCTCACTCGCTGTCCTAAGGCCGACGGTCTCTGGGTCCTCCTCTCACTCGCTGCTCTCTGTCCGACGGTCTCTGGGTCCTCCTCTCACTCGCTGTCCTAAGGCCGACGGTCTCTGGGTCCTCCTCTCACTCGCTGTTCTATGGCCGACGGTCTCTGGGTCCTCCTCTCACTCGCTGTTCTATGGCCGCCGGTCTCTGGGTCCTCCTCGCTCTCCTGCTGTTCTATGGCCGCCGGTCTCTGGGTCCTCCTCTCACTCGCTGTTCTATGGCCGCCGGTCTCTGGGTCCTCCTCTCACTCGCTGTTCTATGGCCGCCGGTCTCTGGGTCCTCCTCGCTCTCCTGCTGTTCTATGGCCGCCGGTCTCTGGGTCCTCCTCTCACTCGCTGTTCTATGGCCGCCGGTCTCTGGGTCCTCCTCTCACTCGCTGATCTCTGGCCGACGGTCTCTGGGTCCTCCTCTCTCTCGCTGTTCTAAGGCCGCCGGTCTCTGGGTCCTCCTCGCTCTCCTGCTGTTCTATGGCCGCCGGTCTCTGGGTCCTCCTCTCACTCGCTGTTATGTGGCCGACGGTCTCTGGGTCCTCCTCTCACTCGCTGTTCTATGGCCGACGGTCTCTGGGTCCTCCTCGCTCTCCTGCTGTTCTATGGCCGCCGGTCTCTGGGTCCTCCTCTCACTCGCTGTTCTATGGCCGCCGGTCTCTGGGTCCTCCTCTCACTCGCTGTTCGAAGGCTGCCGGTCTCTGGGTCCTCCTCTCACTCGCTGTTCTATGGCCGACGGTCTCTGGGTCCTCCTCTCACTCGCTGTTCTATGGCCGCCGGTCTCTGGGTCCTCCTCTCACTCGCTGTTCTAAGGCCGCCGGTCTCTGGGTCCTCCTCTCACTCGCTGTTCTATGGCCGACGGTCTCTGGGTCCTCCTCGCTCTCCTGCTGTTCTATGGCCGCCGGTCTCTGGGTCCTCCTCTCACTCGCTGTTCTATGGCCGACGGTCTCTGGGTCCTCCTCTCACTCGCTGTTCTATGGCCGCCGGTCTCTGGGTCCTCCTCTCACTCGCTGTTCTATGGCTGCCGGTCTCTGGGTCCTCCTCTCACTCGCTGTTCGAAGGCCGCCGGTCTCTGGGTCCTCCTCTCACTCGCTGTTCTAAGGCCGCCGGTCTCTGGGTCCACCTCTCACTCGCTGTTCTATGGCCGCCGGTCTCTGGGTCCTCCTCTCACTCGCTGTTCTAAGGCCGCCGGTCTCTGGGTCCTCCTCTCACTCGCTGTTCTATGGCCGACGGTCTCTGGGTCCTCCTCTCACTCGCTGTCCTAAGGCCGACGGTCTCTGGGTCCTCCTCTCACTCGCTGTTCTATGGCCGCCGGTCTCTGGGTCCTCCTCTCTCTCGCTGTTCTATGGCCGACGGTCTCTGAGTCCTCCTCTCACTCGCTGTCCTAAGGCCGACGGTCTCTGGGTCCTCCTCTCACTCGCTGTTCTATGGCCGCCGGTCTCTGGGTCCTCCTCTCACTCGCTGTTCTATGGCTGCCGGTCTCTGGGTCCTCCTCTCACTCGCTGTTCTAAGGCCGCCGGTCTCTGGGTCCTCCTCTCACTCGCTGTTCTATGGCCGACGGTCTCTGAGTCCTCCTCTCACTCGCTGTCCTAAGGCCGACGGTCTCTGGGTCCTCCTCTCACTCGCTGTTCTATGGCCGCCGGTCTCTGGGTCCTCCTCTCACTCGCTGATCTCTGGCCGACTGTCTCTGGGTCCTACTCTCACTCGCTGTTCTATGGCCGCCGGTCTCTGGGTCCTCCTCTCACTCGCTGTTCTATGGCCGACGGTCTCTGGGTCCTCCTCTCTCTCGCTGCTCTCTGTCCGCCGGTCTCTGGGTCCTCCTCTCACTCGCTGTTCTAAGGCCGCCGGTCTCTGGGTCCTCCTCTCACTCGCTGTTCTAAGGCCGCCGGTCTCTGGGTCCTCCTCTCACTCGCTGTTCTATGGCCGACGGTCTCTGGGTCCTCCTCTCACTCGCTGTTCTAAGGCCGCCGGTCTCTGGGTCCTCCTCTCACTCGCTGTTCTATGGCCGCCGGTCTCTGGGTCCTCCTCTCACTCGCTGTTCTATGGCCGACGGTCTCTGGGTCCTCCTCTCTCTCGCTGCTCTCTGTCCGCCGGTCTCTGGGTCCTCCTCTCACTCGCTGTTCTAAGGCCGCCGGTCTCTGGGTCCTCCTCTCACTCGCTGTTCTAAGGCCGCCGGTCTCTGGGTCCTCCTCTCACTCGCTGTTCTATGGCCGACGGTCTCTGGGTCCTCCTCTCACTCGCTGTTCTAAGGCCGCCGGTCTCTGGGTCCTCCTCTCACTCGCTGTTCTATGGCCGCCGGTCTCTGGGTCCTCCTCTCACTCGCTGTTCAATGGCCGCCGGTCTCTGGGACCTCCTCTCACTCGCTGTTCTAAGGCCGCCGGTCTCTGGGTCCTCCTCTCACTCGCTGTTCTAAGGCCGCCGGTCTCTGGGTCCTCCTCTCACTCGCTGTTCTATGGCCGACGGTCTCTGGATCCTCCTCTCACTCGCTGTCCTAAGGCCGACGGTCTCTGGGTCCTCCTCTCACTCGCTGTTCTATGGCCGCCGGTCTCTGGGTCCTCCTCTCACTCGCTGTTCTATGGCCGACGGTCTCTGGGTCCTCCTCTCAATCGCTGTCCGAAGGCCGACGGTCTCTGGGTCCTCCTCTCACTCGCTGTTCTATGGCCGCCGGTCTCTGGGTCCTCCTCTCACTCGCTGTTCTATGGCTGCCGGTCTCTGGGTCCTCCTCTCACTCGCTGTTCTATGGCCGACGGTCTCTGGGTCCTCCTCTCACTCGCTGTTCTATGGCCGACGGTCTCTGAGTCCTCCTCTCACTCGCTGTTCGATGGCCGACGGTCTCTGGGTCCTCCTCTCTCTCGCTGTTGTCTGGCCGCCGGTCTCTGGGTCCTCCTCTCTCTCGCTGTTCTATGGCCGACGGTCTCTGGGTCCTCCTCTCACTCGCTGTTCTAAGGCCGCCGGTCTCTGGGTCCTCTTCTCACTCGCTGTTCTAAGGCCGCCGGTCTCTGGGTCCTCCTCTCACTCGCTGTTCTATGGCTGCCGGTCTCTGGGTCCTCCTCTCACTCGCTGTTCTATGGCTGCCGGTCTCTGGGTCCTCCTCTCACTCGCTGTTCTATGGCCGACGGTCTCTGGGTCCTCCTCTCACTCGCTGTTCTATGGCCGACGGTCTCTGAGTCCTCCTCTCACTCGCTGTTCTATGGCCGACGGTCTCTGGGTCCTCCTCTCTCTCGCTGTTCTCTGGCCGACGGTCTCTGGGTCCTCCTCTCTCTCGCTGTTCTCTGGCCGACGGTCTCTGAGTCGTCCTCTCACTCGCTGTTCTCTGGCCGACGGTCTCTGGGTCCTCCTCTCTCTCGCTGTTCTCTGGCCGCCGGTCTCTGGGTCCTCCTCTCACTCGCTGTTCTAAGGCTGCCGGTCTCTGGGTCCTCCTCTCTCTCGCTGTTCTATGGCCGACGGTCTCTGGGTCCTCCTCTCTCTCGCTGTTCGAAGGCTGCCGGTCTCTGGGTCCTCCTCGCTCTCGCTGTTCTATGGCCGACGGTCTCTGAGTCCTCCTCTCACTCGCTGTTCTATGGCCGACAGTCTCTGGGTCCTCCTCTCTCTCGCTGTTCTCTGGCCGACGGTCTCTGGGTCCTCCTCTCTCTCGCTGTTCTAAGGCCGCCGGTCTCTGGGTCCTCCTCTCACTCGCTGTTCTATGGCCGACGGTCTCTGGGTCCTCCTCTCTCTCGCTGTTCTCTGGCCGACGGTCTCTGAGTCCTCCTCTCTCTCGCTGTTCTATGGCTGCCGGTCTCTGGGTCCTGCTCTCTCTCGCTGTTCTAAGGCTGCCGGTCTCTGGGTCCTCCTCTCACTCGCTGTTCTAAGGCCGCCTGTCTCTGGGTCCTCCTCTCACTCGCTGTTCTATGGCCGACGGTCTCTGGGCCCTCCTCTCTCTCGCTGTTCTAAGGCTGCCGGTCTCTGGGTCCTCCTCTCACTCGCTGTTCTAAGGCCGCCGGTCTCTGGGTCCTCCTCTCACTCGCTGTTCTATGGCCGACGGTCTCTGTGCCCTCCTCTCACTCGCTGTTCTAAGGCCGCCGCTCTCTGGGTCCTCCTCTCACTCGCTGTTCTATGGCCGACGGTCTCTGAGTCCTCCTCTCACTCGCTGTTCTATGGCCGACGGTCTCTGAGTCCTCCTCTCACTCGCTGTTCTATGGCCGACGGTCTCTGGGCCCTCCTCTCTCTCGCTGTTCTAAGGCTGCCGGTCTCTGGGTCCTCCTCTCTCTCGCTGTTCTAAGGCCGCCGGTCTCTGCGTCCTCCTCTCACTCGCTGTTCTATGGCCGACGGTCTCTGGGTCCTCCTCTCTCTCGCTGTTCTCTGGCCGACGGTCTCTGGGTCCTCCTCTCTCTCGCTGTTCTAAGGCTGCCGGTCTCTGGGTCCTCCTCTCACTCGCTGTTCTAAGGCCGCCTGTCTCTGGGTCCTCCTCTCACTCGCTGTTCTATGGCCGACGGTCTCTGAGTCCTCCTCTCTCTCGCTGTTCTATGGCCGACGGTCTCTGAGTCCTCCTCTCACTCGCTGTTCTATGGCCGACGGTCTCTGGGCCCTCCTCTCACTCGCTGTTCTAAGGCCGCCGGTCTCTGGGCCCTCCTCTCACTCGCTGTTCTAAGGCCGCCGCTCTCTGGGTCCTCCTCTCACTCGCTGTTCTCTGGCCGACGGTCTCTGGGTCCTCCTCTCTCTCGCTGTTCTAAGGCTGCCGGTCTCTGGGTCCTCCTCTCTCTCGCTGTTCTAAGGCTGCCGGTCTCTGGGTCGTCCTCTCACTCGCTGTTCTAAGGCTGCCGGTCTCTGGGTCCTCCTCTCACTCGCTGTTCTATGGCCGACGGTGTCTGGGTCCTCCTCTCTCTCGCTGTTCTCTGGCCGACGGTGTCTGGGTCCTCCTCTCACTCGCTGTTCTAAGGCCGCCGGTCTCTGGGTCCTCCTCTCACTCGCTGTTCTAAGGCTGCCGGTCTCTGAGTCCTCCTCTCACTCGCTGTTCTATGGCCGACGGTCTCTGGGCCCTCCTCTCACTCGCTGTTCTAAGGCCGCCGGTCTCTGGGTCCTCCTCTCACTCGCTGTTCTCTGGCCGACGGTCTCTGGGTCCTCCTCTCTCTCGCTGTTCTAAGGCTGCCGGTCTCTGGGTCCTCCTCTCTCTCGCTGTTCTAAGGCTGCCGGTCTCTGGGTCGTCCTCTCACTCGCTGTTCTAAGGCTGCCGGTCTCTGGGTCCTCCTCTCACTCGCTGTTCTATGGCCGACGGTCTCTGGGTCCTCCTCTCTCTCGCTGTTCTCTGGCCGCCGGTCTCTGGGTCCTCCTCTCTCTCGCTGTTCTAAGGCTGCCGGTCTCTGGGTCCTGCTCTCTCTCGCTGTTCTAAGGCTGCCGGTCTCTGGGTCCTCCTCTCTCTCGCTGTTCTCTGGCCGACGGTGTCTGGGTCCTCCTCTCACTCGCTGTTCTAAGGCCGCCGGTCTCTGGGTCCTCCTCTCACTCGCTGTTCTAAGGCTGCCGGTCTCTGGGTCCTCCTCTCACTCGCTGTTCTAAGGCCGCCGGTCTCTGGGTCCTCCTCTCACTCGCTGTTCTATGGCCGCCGGTCTCTGGGTCCTCCTCTCACTCGCTGTTCTAAGGCCGCCGGTCTCTGGGTCCTCCTCTCACTCGCTGTTCTATGGCCGCCGGTCTCTGGGTCCTCCTCTCTCTCGCTGTTCTAAGGCCGCCGGTCTCTGGGTCCTCCTCTCACTCGCTGTTCTATGGCCGCCGGTCTCTGGGTCCTCCTCTCTCTCGCTGTTCTATGGCCGCCGGTCTCTGGGTCCTCCTCTCACTCGCTGTTCTAAGGCCGCCGGTCTCTGGGTCCTCCTCTCACTCGCTGTTCTATGGCCGCCGGTCTCTGGGTCCTCCTCTCTCTCGCTGTTCTATGGCCGCCGGTCTCTGGGTCCTCCTCTCACTCGCTGTTCTATGGCCGCCGGTCTCTGGGTCCTCCTCTCACTCGCTGTTCTATGGCCGCCGGTCTCTGGGTCCTCCTCTGTCTCCTGCTGTTCTCTGGCCGCCGGTCTCTGGGTCCTCCTCTGTCTCCTGCTGTTCTCTTGCTGCCGGTCTCTGGATCCTGCTCTCTCTCGCTGTTCTCTGGCCGCCGGTCTCTGGGTCCTCCTCTCTCTCGCTGTTCTAAGGGTGCCGGTCTCTGGGTCCTCCTCTCTCTCGCTGTTCTCTGGCAGACGGTCTCTGGGTCCTCCTCTCTCTCGCTGTTCTAAGGCTGCCGGTCTCTGGGTCCTCCTCTCACTCGCTGTTCTAAGGCCGCCGGTCTCTGGGTCCTCCTCTCACTCGCTGTTCTATGGCCGCCGGTCTCTGGGTCCTCCTCTCACTCGCTGTTCTATGGCTGCCGGTCTCTGGGTCCTCCTCTGTCTCCTGCTGTTCTCTGGCCGCCGGTCTCTGGGTCCTCCTCTCACTCGCTGTTCTCTGGCCGCCGGTCTCTGGGTCCTCCTCTGTCTCCTGCTGTTCTCTGGCCGCCGGTCTCTGGGTCCTCCTCTCTCTCGCTGTTCTCTGGCAGACGGTCTCTGGGTCCTCCTCTCTCTCGCTGTTCTCTGGCAGACGGTCTCTGGGTCCTCCTCTCTATCGCTGTTCTCTGGCAGACGGTCTCTGGGTCCTCCTCTCTCTCGCTGTTCTCTGGTCGAAGGTCTCTGGGTCCTCCGCTCACTCGCTGTCCTCAGGCCGACGGTCTCTGGGTCCTCCTCTCACTCGCTGTTCTATGGCCGCCGGTCTCTGGGTCCTCCTCTCACTCGCTGTTCTATGGCCGCCGGTCTCTGGGTCCTCCTCTCACTCGCTGTTCTATGGCCGCCGGTCTCTGGGTCCTCCTCTCACTCGCTGTTCTAAGGCCGCCGGTCTCTGGGTCCTCCTCTCACTCGCTGTTCTAAGGCCGCCGGTCTCTGGGTCCTCCTCTCACTCGCTGTTCTCAGTCCGCCGGTCTCTGAGTCCTCCTCTCACTCGCTGTCCTAAGGCCGACGGTCTCTGGGTCCTCCTCTCACTCGCTGTTCTATGGCCGCCGGTCTCTGGGTCCTCCTCTCACTCGCTGTTCTATGGCCGACGGTCTCTGGGTCCTCCTCTCACTCGCTGTCCGAAGGCCGACGGTCTCTGGGTCCTCCTCTCACTCGCTGTGCTATGGCCGCCGGTCTCTGGGTCCTCCTCTCACTCGCTGTTCTATGGCCGCCGGTCTCTGGGTCCTCCTCTCACTCGCTTTTCTATGGCCGCCGGTCTCTGAGTCCTCCTCTCACTCGCTGTTCTATGGCCGACGGTCTCTGGGTCCTCCTCTCACTCGCTGTTCTCTGGCCGACGGTCTCTGGGTCCTCCTCTCACTCGCTGTTCTATGGCCGACGGTCTCTGAGTCCTCCTCTCACTCGCTGTTCTATGGCCGACGGTCTCTGGGTCCTCCTCTCTCTCGCTGTTCTCTGGCCGCCGGTCTCTGGGTCCTCCTCTCTCTCGCTGTTCTATGGCCGACGGTCTCTGAGTCCTCCTCTCACTCGCTGTTCTATGGCCGACGGTCTCTGGGCCCTCCTCTCACTCGCTGTTCTAAGGCCGCTGGTCTCTGGGTCCTCCTCTCACTCGCTGTTCTAATGCCGCCGCTCTCTGGGTCCTCCTCTCACTCGCTGTTCTATGGCCGACGGTCTCTGGGTCCTCCTCTCACTCGCTGTTCTATGGCCGACGGTCTCTGAGTCCTCCTCTCACTCGCTGTTCTATGGCCGACAGTCTCTGGGTCCTCCTCTCTCTCGCTGTTCTCTGGCCGACGGTCTCTGGGTCCTCCTCTCACTCGCTGTTCTAAGGCTGCCGGTCTCTGGGTCCTCCTCTCTCTCGCTGTTCTAAGGCTGCCGGTCTCTGGGTCCTCCTCTCACTCGCTGTTCTCAGGCTGTCGGTCTCTGGGTCCTCCTCTCTCTCGCTGTTCTAAGGCCGCCGGTCTCTGCGTCCTCCTCTCACTCGCTGTTCTATGGCCGACGGTCTCTGGGTCCTCCTCTCTCTCGCTGTTCTCTGGCCGCCGGTCTCTGGGTCCTCCTCTCTCTCGCTGTTCTAAGGCTGCCGGTCTCTGGGTCCTGCTCTCTCTCGCTGTTCTAAGGCTGCCGGTCTCTGGGTCCTCCTCTCTCTCGCTGTTCTATGGCCGACGGTCTCTGAGTCCTCCTCTCACTCGCTGTTCTAAGGCCGCCTGTCTCTGGGTCCTCCTCTCTCTCGCTGTTCTATGGCCGACGGTCTCTGAGTCCTCCTCTCACTCGCTGTTCTATGGCCGACGGTCTCTGGGCCCTCCTCTCACTCGCTGTTCTATGGCCGACGGTCTCTGGGTCCTCCTCTCTCTCGCTGTTCTAAGGCTGCCGGTCTCTGGGTCCTGCTCTCTCTCGCTGTTCTAAGGCTGCCGGTCTCTGGGTCCTCCTCTCTCTCGCTGTTCTATGGCCGACGGTCTCTGAGTCCTCCTCTCACTCGCTGTTCTAAGGCCGCCTGTCTCTGGGTCCTCCTCTCTCTCGCTGTTCTATGGCCGACGGTCTCTGGGCCCTCCTCTCACTCGCTGTTCTAAGGCCGCCGCTCTCTGGGTCCTCCTCTCACTCGCTGTTCTCTGGCCGACGGTCTCTGGGTCCTCCTCTCTCTCGCTGTTCTAAGGCTGCCGGTCTCTGGGTCCTCCTCTCTCTCGCTGTTCTAAGGCTGCCGGTCTCTGGGTCGTCCTCTCACTCGCTGTTCTAAGGCTGCCGGTCTCTGGGTCCTCCTCTCACTCGCTGTTCTATGGCCGACGGTCTCTGGGTCCTCCTCTCTCTCGCTGTTCTAAGGCTGCCGGTCTCTGGGTCCTGCTCTCTCTCGCTGTTCTAAGGCTGCCGGTCTCTGGGTCCTGCTCTCTCTCGCTGTTCTAAGGCTGCCGGTCTCTGAGTCCTCCTCTCTCTCGCTGTTCTCTGGCCGCCGGTCTCTGGGTCCTCCTCTCTCTCGCTGTTCTAAGGCTGCCGGTCTCTGGGTCCTGCTCTCTCTCGCTGTTCTAAGGCTGCCGGTCTCTGGGTCCTCCTCTCACTCGCTGTTCTAAGGCCGCCGGTCTCTGGGTCCTCCTCTCTCTCGCTGTTCTCTGGCCGACGGTGTCTGGGTCCTCCTCTCTCTCGCTGTTCTAAGGCCGCCGGTCTCTGGGTCCTCCTCTCACTCGCTGTTCTATGGCCGCCGGTCTCTGGGTCCTCCTCTCACTCGCTGTTCTAAGGCCGCCGGTCTCTGGGTCCTCCTCTCACTCGCTGTTCTATGGCCGCCGGTCTCTGGGTCCTTCTCTCTCTCGCTGTTCTAAGGCCGCCGGTCTCTGGGTCCTCCTCTCACTCGCTGTTCTATGGCCGCCGGTCTCTGGGTCCTCCTCTGTCTCCTGCTGTTCTCTGGCCGCCGGTCTCTGGGTCCTCCTCTGTCTCCTGCTGTTCTCTTGCTGCCGGTCTCTGGATCCTGCTCTCTCTCGCTGTTCTCTGGCAGACGGTCTCTGGGTCCTCCTCTCTCTCGCTGTTCTCTGGCCGCCGGTCTCTGGGTCCTCCTCTGTCTCCTGCTGTTCTCTGGCCGCCGGTCTCTGGGTCCTCCTCTCTCTCGCTGTTCTCTGGCAGACGGTCTCTGGGTCCTCCTCTCTCTCGCTGTTCTCTGGCAGACGGTCTCTGGGTCCTCCTCTCTATCGCTGTTCTCTGGCAGACGGTCTCTGGGTCCTCCTCTCTCTCGCTGTTCTCTGGTCGACGGTCTCTGGGTCCTCCGCTCTCTCGCTGTTCTCTGGCCGACGGTCTCTGGGTCCTCCTCTCACTCGCTGTTCGAAGGCCGCCGCTCTCTGGGTCCTCCTCTCTCTCTCTGTTCTATGGCCGCCAGTCTCTGGGTCCTCCTCTCTCTCGCTGTCCTGAGGCCGACGGTCTCTGGGTCCTCCTCTCACTCGCTGTTCTATGGCCGCCAGTCTCTGGGTCCTCCTCTCTCTCGCTGTTCTATGGCCGCCGGTCTCTGGGTCCTCCTCTCACTCGCTGTCCTAAGGCCGACGGTCTCTGGGTCCTCCTCTCACTCGCTGTTCTATGGCCGCCAGTCTCTGGGTCCTCCTCTCTCTCGCTGTTCTATGGCCGCCGGTCTCTGGGTCCTCCTCTCTCTCGCTGTTCTATGGCCGCCAGTCTCTGGGTCCTCCTCTCTCTCGCTGTTCTCTGGCCGCCGGTCTCTGGGTCCTCCTCTCTCTCGCTGTTCTAGGGCCGCCGGTCTCTGGGTCCTCCTCTCTCTCGCTGTTCTCTGGCCGCCGGTCTCTGGGTCCTCCTCTCTCTCGCTGTTCTAGGGCCGCCGGTCTCTGGGTCCTCCTCTCACTCGCTGTTCTATGGCCGCCAGTCCCTGGGTCCTCCTCTCTCTCGCTGTTCTTTGGCCGCCAGTCTCTGGGTCCTCCTCTCACTCGCTGTTCTTTGGCCGCCAGTCTCTGGGTCCTCCTCTCTCTCGCTGTTCTTTGGCCGCCAGTCTCTGGGTCCTCCTCTCTCTCGCTGTTCTATGGCCGCTGGTCTCTGGGTCCTCCTCTCTCTCGCTGTTCTCTGGCTGACGGTCTCCGGGTCCTCCTCTCTATCGCTGTTCTTTTGCCGCCAGTCTCTGGGTCCTCCTCTCTCTCGCTGTTCTATGGCCGCTGGTCTCTGGGTCCTCCTCTCACTCGCTGTTCTAAGGCCGCCGGTCTCTGGGTCCTCCTCTCACTCGCTGTTCTATGGCCGCCGGTCTCTGGTTCCTCCTCTCTCTCGCTGTTCTGAGGCCGCCGGTCTCTGGGTCCTCCTCTCACTCGCTGTTCTATGGCCGCCGGTCTCTGGGTCCTCCTCTCTCTCGCTGTTCTCAGGCCGCCGGTCTCTGGGTCCTCCTCTCACTCGCTGTTCTATGGCCGCCGGTCTCTGGGTCCTCCTTTCACTCGCTGTTCTATGGCCGCCGGTCTCTGGGTCCTCCTCTGTCTCCTGCTGTTCTCTTGCCGCCGGTCTCTGGGTCCTCCTCTCTCTCGCTGTTCTCTGGCAGACGGTCTCTGGGTCCTCCTCTCTCTCGCTGTTCTCTGGCCGCCGGTCTCTGGGTCCTCCTCTGTCTCCTGCTGTTCTCTGGCCGCCGGTCTCTGGGTCCTCCTCTCTCTCGCTGTTCTCTGGCAGACAGTCTCTGAGTCCTCCTCTCTCTCGCTGTTCTCTGGCCGCCGGTCTCTGGGTCCTCCTCTCACTCGCTGTTCTAAGGCCGCCGGTCTCTGGGTCCTCCTCTCACTCGCTGTTCTCAGGCCGCCGGTCTCTGAGTCCTCCTCTCACTCGCTGTCCTAAGGCCGACGGTCTCTGGGTCCTCCTCTCACTCGCTGTTCTATGGCCGCCGGTCTCTGGGTCCTCCTCTCACTCGCTGTTCTATGGCCGACGGTCTCTGGGTCCTCCTCTCACTCGCTGTCCGAAGGCCGACGGTCTCTGGGTCCTCCTCTCACTCGCTGTTCTATGGCCGCCGGTCTCTGGGTCCTCCTCTCACTCGCTGTTCTATGGCCGCCGGTCTCTGGGTCCTCCTCTCACTCGCTGTTCTCTGGCCGACGGTCTCTGGGTCCTCCTCTCACTCGCTGTTCTATGGCCGACGGTCTCTGAGTCCTCCTCTCACTCGCTGTTCTCTGGCCGCCGGTCTCTGGGTCCTCCTCTCACTCGCTGTTCTATGGCCGACGGTCTCTGGGTCCTCCTCTCACTCGCTGTTCTAAGGCCGCCGGTCTCTGGGTCCTCCTCTCACTCGCTGTTCTATGGCCGCCGGTCTCTGAGTCCTCCTCTCACTCGCTGTTCTAAGGCCGCCGCTCTCTGGGTCCTCCTCTCACTCGCTGTTCTATGGCCGACGGTCTCTGAGTCCTCCTCTCACTCGCTGTTCTATGGCCGACGGTCTCTGAGTCCTCCTCTCTCTCGCTGTTCTCTGGCCGACGGTCTCTGGGTCCTCCTCTCACTCGCTGTTCTAAGGCTGCCGGTCTCTGGGTCCTCCTCTCTCTCGCTGTTCTAAGGCTGCCGGTCTCTGGGTTCTCCTCTCACTCGCTGTTCTCAGGCTGCCGGTCTCTGGGTCCTCCTCTCTCTCGCTGTTCTAAGGCCGCCGGTCTCTGCGTCCTCCTCTCTCTCGCTGTTCTCTGGCCGCCGGTCTCTGGGTCCTCCTCTCTCTCGCTGTTCTAAGGCCGCCGGTCTCTGCGTCCTCCTCTCTCTCGCTGTTCTAAGGCCGCCGGTCTCTGCGTCCTCCTCTCTCTCGCTGTTCTCTGGCCGACGGTCTCTGGGTCCTCCTCTCTCTCGCTGTTCTATGGCCGACGGTCTCTGGGTCCTCCTCTCTCTCGCTGTTCTCTGGCCGCTGGTCTCTGGGTCCTCCTCTCTCTCGCTGTTCTAAGGCTTCCGGTCTCTGGGTCCTGCTCTCTCTCGCTGTTCTAAGGCTGCCGGTCTCTGGGTCCTCCTCTCACTCGCTGTTCTAAGGCCGCCTGTCTCTGGGTCCTCCTCTCTCTCGCTGTTCTATGGCCTACGGTCTCTGAGTCCTCCTCTCACTCGCTGTTCTATGGCCGACGGTCTCTGGGCCCTCCTCTCACTCGCTGTTCTAAGGCCGCCGGTCTCTGGGTCCTCCTCTCACTCGCTGTTCTAAGGCCGCCGCTCTCTGGGTCCTCCTCTCACTCGCTGTTCTCTGGCCGACGGTCTCTGGGTCCTCCTCTCTCTCGCTGTTCTAAGGCTGCCGGTCTCTGGGTGCTCCTCTCTCTCGCTGTTCTAAGGCTGCCGGTCTCTGGGTCGTCCTCTCACTCGCTGTTCTAAGGCTGCCGGTCTCTGGGTCCTCCTCTCACTCGCTGTTCTATGGCCGACGGTCTCTGGGTCCTCCTCTCTCTCGCTGTTCTCTGGCCGCCGGTCTCTGGGTCCTCTTCTCTCTCGCTGTTCTAAGGCTGCCGGTCTCTGGGTCCTCCTCTCACTCGCTGTTCTAAGGCCGCCGGTCTCTGGGTCCTCCTCTCTCTCGCTGTTCTCTGGCCGACGGTGTCTGGGTCCTCCTCTCTCTCGCTGTTCTAAGGCCGCCGGTCTCTGGGTCCTCCTCTCTCTCGCTGTTCTCTGGCCGACGGTGTCTGGGTCCTCCTCTCTCTCGCTGTTCTAAGGCTGCCGGTCTCTGGGTCCTGCTCTCTCTCGCTGTTCTAAGGCTGCCGGTCTCTGGGTCCTCCTCTCACTCGCTGTTCTAAGGCCGCCGGTCTCTGGGTCCTCCTCTCTCTCGCTGTTCTCGGGCCGACGGTGTCTGGGTCCTCCTCTCTCTCGCTGTTCTAAGGCCGCCGGTCTCTGGGTCCTCCTCTCACTCGCTGTTCTATGGCCGCCGGTCTCTGGGTCCTCCTCTCACTCGCTGTTCTAAGGCCGCCGGTCTCTGGGTCCTCCTCTCACTCGCTGTTCTATGGCCGCCGGTCTCTGGGTCCTCCTCTCTCTCGCTGTTCTAAGGCCGCCCGTCTCTGGGTCCTCCTCTCTCTCGCTGTTCTAAGGCCGCCGGTCTCTGGGTCCTCCTCTCACTCGCTGTTCTATGGCCGCCGGTCTCTGGGTCCTCCTCTCTCTCGCTGTTCTAAGGCCGCCGGTCTCTGGGTCCTCCTCTCTCTCGCTGTTCTAAGGCCGCCGGTCTCTGGGTCCTCCTCTGTCTCCTGCTGTTCTCTGGCCGCCGGTCTCTGGGTCCTCCTCTGTCTCCTGCTGTTCTCTTGCTGCCGGTCTCTGGGTCCTCCTCTCTCTCGCTGTTCTCTGGCCGCCGGTCTCTGGGTCCTCCTCTGTCTCCTGCTGTTCTCTTGCTGCCGGTCTCTGGGTCCTCCTCTCTCTCGCTGTTCTCTGGCCGCCGGTCTCTGGGTCCTCCTCTGTCTCCTGCTGTTCTATGGCCGCCGGTCTCTGGGTCCTCCTCTGTCTCCTGCTGTTCTCTGGCCGCCGGTCTCTGGGTCCTCCTCTCTCTCGCTGTTCTCTGGCAGACGGTCTCTGGGTCCTCCTCTCTCTCGCTGTTCTCTGGCAGACGGTCTCTGGGTCCTCCTCTCTATCGCTGTTCTCTGGCAGACGGTCTCTGGGTCCTCCTCTCTCTCGCTGTTCTCTGGTCGACGGTCTCTGGGTCCTCCGCTCTCTCGCTGTTCTCTGGCCGACGGTCTCTGGGTCCTCCTCTCACTCGCTGTTCTAAGGCCGCCGCTCTCTGGGTCCTCCTCTCTCTCTCTGTTCTATGGCCGCCAGTCTCTGGGTCCTCCTCTCTCTCGCTGTCCTGAGGCCGACGGTCTCTGGGTCCTCCTCTCACTCGCTGTTCTATGGCCGCCAGTCTCTGGGTCCTCCTCTCTCTCGCTGTTCTATGGCCGCCGGTCTCTGGGTCCTCCTCTCACTCGCTGTCCTAAGGCCGACGGTCTCTGGGTCCTCCTCTCACTCGCTGTTCTATGGCCGCCAGTCTCTGGGTCCTCCTCTCTCTCGCTGTTCTATGGCCGCCGGTCTCTGGGTCCTCCTCTCTCTCGCTGTTCTATGGCCGCCGGTCTCTGGGTCCTCCTCTCTCTCGCTGTTCTCTGGCCGCCGGTCTCTGGGTCCTCCTCTCTCTCGCTGTTCTAGGGCCGCCGGTCTCTGGGTCCTCCTCTCTCTCGCTGATCTAGGCCCGCCGGTCTCTGGGTCCTCCTCTCACTCGCTGTTCTATGGCCGCCAGTCCCTGGGTCCTCCTCTCTCTCGCTGTTCTTTGGCCGCCAGTCTCTGGGTCCTCCTCTCACTCTCTGTTCTATGGCCGCCAATCCCTGGGTCCTCCTCTCTCTCGCTGTTCTATGGCCGCCAGTCCCTGGGTCCTCCTCTCTCTCGCTGTTCTTTGGCCGCCAGTCTCTGGGTCCTCCTCTCACTCGCTGTTCTTTGGCCGCCAGTCCCTGGGTCCTCCTCTCTCTCGCTGTTCTTTGGCCGCCAGTCTCTGGGTCCTCCTCTCTCTCGCTGTTCTTTGGCCGCCAGTCTCTGGGTCCTCCTCTCTCTCGCTGTTCTATGGCCGCTGGTCTCTGGGTCCTCCTCTCTCTCGCTGTTCTCTGGCTGACGGTCTCTGGGTCCTCCTCTCTATCGCTGTTCTATGGCCGCCAGTCTCTGGGTCCTCCTCTCTATTGCTGCTCTCTGGCCGACGGTCTCTGGGTCCTCCTCTCACTCGCTGTTCTAAGGCCGCCGGTCTCTGGGTCCTCCTCTCACTCGCTGTTCTATGGCCGCCGGTCTCTGGTTCCTCCTCTCTCTCGCTGTTCTGAGGCCGCCGGTCTCTGGGTCCTCCTCTCACTCGCTGTTCTATGGCCGCCGGTCTCTGGGTCCTCCTCTCTCTCGCTGTTCTATGGCCGCCGGTCTCTGGGTCCTCCTCTCTCTCGCTGTTCTTTGGCCGCCAGTCTCTGGGTCCTCCTCTCACTCGCTGTTCTATGGCCGCCAATCCCTGGGTCCTCCTCTCTCTCGCTGTTCTATGGCCGCCAGTCCCTGGGTCCTCCTCTCTCTCGCTGTTCTTTGGCCGCCAGTCTCTGGGTCCTCCTCTCACTCGCTGTTCTTTGGCCGCCAGTCCCTGGGTCCTCCTCTCTCTCGCTGTTCTTTGGCCGCCAGTCTCTGGGTCCTCCTCTCTCTCGCTGTTCTTTGGCCGCCAGTCTCTGGGTCCTCCTCTCTCTCGCTGTTCTATGGCCGCTGGTCTCTGGGTCCTCCTCTCTCTCGCTGTTCTCTGGCTGACGGTCTCTGGGTCCTCCTCTCTATCGCTGTTCTATGGCCGCCAGTCTCTGGGTCCTCCTCTCTATCGCTGTTCTTTGGCCGCCAGTCTCTGGGTCCTCCTCTCTATTGCTGCTCTCTGGCCGACGGTCTCTGGGTCCTCCTCTCACTCGCTGTTCTAAGGCCGCCGGTCTCTGGGTCCTCCTCTCACTCGCTGTTCTATGGCCGCCGGTCTCTGGTTCCTCCTCTCTCTCGCTGTTCTGAGGCCGCCGGTCTCTGGGTCCTCCTCTCACTCGCTGTTCTATGGCCGCCGGTCTCTGGGTCCTCCTCTCTCTCGCTGTTCTCAGGCCGCCGGTCTCTGGGTCCTCCTCTCACTCGCTGTTCTATGGCCGCCGGTCTCTGGGTCCTCCTTTCACTCGCTGTTCTATGGCCGCCGGTCTCTGGGTCCTCCTTTCACTCGCTGTTCTATGGCCGCCGGTCTCTGGGTCCTCCTCTCACTCGCTGTCCTAAGGCCGACGGTTTCTGGGTCCTCCTCTCTCTCGCTGTTCTCTGGCCGCCGGTCTCTGGGTCCTCCTCTCTCTCGCTGTTCTCTGGCAGACGGTCTCTGGGTCCTCCTCTCTCTCGCTGTTCTCTGGCCGCCGGTCTCTGGGTCCTCCTCTCTCTCGCTGTTCTCTGGCAGACGGTCTCTGGGTCCTCCTCTCTCTCGCTGTTCTCTGGCCGCCGGTCTCTGGGTCCTCCTCTGTCTCCTGCTGTTCTCTGGCCGCCGGTCTCTGGGTCCTCCTCTGTCTCCTGCTGTTCTCTTGCCGCCGGTCTCTGGGTCCTCCTCTCTCTCGCTGTTCTCTGGCAGACGGTCTCTGGGTCCTCCTCTCTCTCGCTGTTCTCTGGCCGCCGGTCTCTGGGTCCTCCTCTCTCTCGCTGTTCTCTGGCAGACGGTCTCTGGGTCCTCCTCTCTCTCGCTGTTCTCTGGCCGCCGGTCTCTGGGTCCTCCTCTGTCTCCTGCTGTTCTCTGGCCGCCGGTCTCTGGGTCCTCCTCTGTCTCCTGCTGTTCTCTTGCCGCCGGTCTCTGGGTCCTCCTCTCTCTCGCTGTTCTCTGGCAGACGGTCTCTGGGTCCTCCTCTCTCTCGCTGTTCTCTGGCCGACGGTCTCTGGGTCCTCCTCTCACTCGCTGTCCTAAGGCCGACAGTCTCTGGGTCCTCCTCTCACTCGCTGTTCTATGGCCGCCAGTCTCTGCGTCCTCCTCTCTCTCGCTGTCCTAAGGCCGACAGTCTCTGGGTCCTCCTCTCACTCGCTGTTCTATGGCCGCCGGTCTCTGGGTCCTCCTCTCACTCGCTGTTCTATGGCCGCCAGTCTCTGGGTCCTCCTCTCTCTCGCTGTCCTAAGGCCGACAGTCTCTGGGTCCTCCTCTCACTCGCTGTTCTATGGCCGCCAGTCTCTGGGTCCTCCTCTCTCTCGCTGTTCTATGGCCGCCGGTCTCTGGGTCCTCCTCTCACTCGCTGTTCTAAGGCCGCCGGTCTCTGGGTCCTCCTCTCACTCGCTGTTCTATGGCCGCCGGTCTCTGGGTCCTCCTCTCACTCGCTGTTCTATGGCCGCCGGTCTCTGGGTCCTCCTCTGTCTCCTGCTGTTCTCTGGCCGCCGGTCTCTGGGTCCTCCTCTGTCTCCTGCTGTTCTCTTGCTGCCGGTCTCTGGGTCCTCCTCTCTCTCGCTGTTCTCTGGCAGACGGTCTCTGGGTCCTCCTCTCTCTCGCTGTTCTCTGGCCGCCGGTCTCTGGGTCCTCCTCTGTCTCCTGCTGTTCTCTGGCCGACAGTCTCTGGGTCCTCCTCTCTCTCGCTGTTCTCTGGCAGACGGTCTCTGGGTCCTCCTCGCTCTCCTGCTGTTCTATGGCCGCCGGTCTCTGCGTCCTCCTCTCACTCGCTGTTCTAAGGCCGCCGGTCTCTGGGTCCTCCTCTCACTCGCTGTTCTGTGGCCGACGGTCTCTGGGTCCTCCTCTCACTCGCTGTTCGAAGGCCGACGGTCTCTGGGTCCTCCTCTCACTCGCTGTTCTAAGGCCGCCGGTCTCTGGGTCCTCCTCTCACTCGCTGTTCGAAGGCCGACGGTCTCTGGGTCCTCCTCTCACTCGCTGTTCTATGGCCGCCGGTCTCTGGGTCCTCCTCTCACTCGCTGTTCTATGGCCGACGGTCTCTGGGTCCTCCTCTCACTCGCTGTTCTATGGCCGACGGTCTCTGGGTCCTCCTCTCACTCGCTGTTCTATGGCCGCTGGTCTCTGGGTCCTCCTCTCACTCGCTGTTCTATGGCCGAAGGTCTCTGGGTCCTCCTCTCACTCGCTGTTCTATGGCCGCCGGTCTCTGGGTCCTCCTCTCACTCGCTGTTCGAAGGCCGCCGGTCTCTGGGTCCTCCTCTCACTCGCTGTTCTAAGGCTGCCGGTCTCTGGGTCCTCCTCTCTCTCGCTGTTCTATGGCCGCCAGTCTCTGGGTCCTCCTCTCTCTCGCTGTCCTAAGGCCGACAGTCTCTGGGTCCTCCTCTCACTCGCTGTTCTATGGCCGCCAGTCTCTGGGTCCTCCTCTCTCTCGCTGTTCTATGGCCGCCGGTCTCTGGGTCCTCCTCTCACTCGCTGTTCTAAGGCCGCCGGTCTCTGGGTCCTCCTCTCACTCGCTGTTCTATGGCCGCCGGTCTCTGGGTCCTCCTCTCACTCGCTGTTCTATGGCCGCCGGTCTCTGGGTCCTCCTCTGTCTCCTGCTGTTCTCTGGCCGCCGGTCTCTGGGTCCTCCTCTGTCTCCTGCTGTTCTCTTGCTGCCGGTCTCTGGATCCTGCTCTCTCTCGCTGTTCTCTGGCAGACGGTCTCTGGGTCCTCCTCTCTCTCGCTGTTCTAAGGCTGCCGGTCTCTGGGTCCTCCTCTCACTCGCTGTTCTAAGGCCGCCGGTCTCTGGGTCCTCCTCTCACTCGCTGTTCTAAGGCCGCCGGTCTCTGGGTCCTCCTCTCACTCGCTGTTCTATGGCCGCCGGTCTCTGGGTCCTCCTCTCACTCGCTGTTCTATGGCCGACGGTCTCTGGGTCCTCCTCTCACTCGCTGTTCTATGGCCGACGGTCTCTGGGTCTTCCTCTCACTCGCTGTTCTATGGCCGCCGGTCTCTGGGTCCTCCTCTCACTCGCTGTTCTATGGCCGAAGGTCTCTGGGTCCTCCTCTCACTCGCTGTTCTATGGCCGCCGGTCTCTGGGTCCTCCTCTCACTCGCTGTTCGAAGTCCGCCGGTCTCTGGGTCCTCCTCTCACTCGCTGTTCTAAGGCCGCCGGTCTCTGGGTCCTCCTCGCACTCGCTGTTCTATGGCCGCCGGTCTCTGGGTCCTCCTCTCACTCGCTGTTCTATGGCCGCCGGTCTCTGGGTCCTCCTCTCACTCGCTGTTCTAAGGCCGCCGGTCTCTGGGTCCTCCTCTCACTCGCTGTTCTAAGGCCGCCGGTCTCTGGGTCCTCCTCTCACTCGCTGTTCTAAGGCCGCCGGTCTCTGGGTCCTCCTCTCACTCGCTGTTCTATGGCCGACGGTCTCTGAGTCCTCCTCTCACTCGCTGTCCTAAGGCCGACGGTCTCTGGGTCCTCATCTCACTCGCTGTTCTATGGCCGCCGGTCTCTGGGTCCTCCTCTCACTCGCTGTTCTATGGCCGACGGTCTCTGGGTCCTCCTCTCACTCACTGTCCGAAGGCCGACGGTCTCTGGGTCCTCCTCTCACTCGCTGTTCTATGGCCGCCGGTCTCTGGGTCCTCCTCTCACTCGCTGTTCTATGGCCGCCGGTCTCTGGGTCCTCCTCTCACTCGCTGTTCTATGGCCGACGGTCTCTGGGTCCTCCTCTCACTCGCTGTTCTATGGCCGACGGTCTCTGAGTCCTCCTCTCACTCGCTGTTCTATGGCCGACGGTCTCTGGGTCCTCCTCTCTCTCACTGTTCTCTGGCCGCCGGTCTCTGGGTCCTCCTCTCTCTCGCTGTTCTATTGCCGACTGTCTCTGAGTCCTCCTCTCACTCGCTGTTCTATGGCCGACGGTCTCTGGGTCCTCCTCTCACTCGCTGTTCTAAGGCTGCCGGTCTCTGGGTCCTCCTCTCACTCGCTGTTCTAAGGCCGCCGGTCTCTGGGTCCTCCTCTCACTCGCTGTTCTATGGCCGACGGTCTCTGGGTCCTCCTCTCACTCGCTGTTCTATGGCCGACAGTCTCTGAGTCCTCCTCTCACTCGCTGTTCTATGGCCGACGGTCTCTGGGTCCTCCTCTCTCTCGCTGTTCTCTGGCCGACGGTCTCTGGGTCCTCCTCTCTCTCGCTGTTCTAAGGCTGCCGGTGGGTGGGTCCTCCTCTCTCTCGCTGTTCTAAGGCTGCCGGTCTCTGGGTCCTCCTCTCACTCGCTGTTCTAAGGCTGCCAGTCTCTGGGTCCTCCTCTCTCTCGCTGTTCTAAGGCCGCCGGTCTCTGGGTCCTCCTCTCACTCGCTGTTCTATGGCCGCCGGTCTCTGGGTCCTCCTCTCTCTCGCTGTTCTCTGGCCGCCGGTCTCTGGGTCCTCCTCTCTCTCGCTGTTCGAAGGCTGCCGGTCTCTGGGTCCTCCTCTCTCTCGCTGTTCGAAGGCTGCCGGTCTCTGGGTCCTCCTCTCACTCGCTGTTCTGTGTCCGACGGTCTCTGGGTCCTCCTCGCTCTCCTGCTGTTCTATGGCCGCCGGTCTCTGGGTCCTCCTCTGTCTCCTGCTGTTCTCTTGCTGCCGGTCTCTGGATCCTGCTCTCTCTCGCTGTTCTCTGGCCGCCGGTCTCTGGGTCCTCCTCTCTCTCGCTGTTCTAAGGCTGCCGGTCTCTGGGTCCTCCTCTCTCTCGCTGTTCTCTGGCAGACGGTCTCTGGGTCCTCCTCTCTCTCGCTGTTCTAAGGCTGCCGGTCTCTGGGTCCTCCTCTCACTCGCTGTTCTAAGGCCGCCGGTCTCTGGGTCCTCCTCTCACTCGCTGTTGTAAGGCCGCCGGTCTCTGGGTCCTCCTCTCACTCGCTGTTCTATGGCCGACGGTCTCTGGGTCCTCCTCTCACTCGCTGTTCTATGGCCGACGGTCTCTGGGTCCTCCTCTCACTCGCTGTTCTATGGCCGACGGTCTCTGGGTCCTCCTCTCACTCGCTGTTCTATGGCCGCCGGTCTCTGGGTCCTCCTCTCACTCGCTGTTCTATGGCCGAAGGTCTCTGGGTCCTCCTCTCACTCGCTGTTCTATGGCCGCCGGTCTCTGGGTCCTCCTCTCACTCGCTGTTCGAAGGCCGCCGCTCTCTGGGTCCTCCTCTCACTCGCTGTTCTAAGGCCGCCGGTCTCTGGGTCCTCCTCGCACTCGCTGTTCTATGGCCGCCGGTCTCTGGGTCCTCCTCTCACTCGCTGTTCTATGGCCGCCGGTCTCTGGGTCCTCCTCTCACTCGCTGTTCTAAGGCCGCCGGTCTCTGGGTCCTCCTCTCACTCGCTGTTCTAAGGCCGCCGGTCTCTGGGTCCTCCTCTCACTCGCTGTTCTAAGGCCGCCGGTCTCTGGGTCCTCCTCTCACTCGCTGTCCTAAGGCCGACGGTCTCTGGGTCCTCATCTCACTCGCTGTTCTATGGCCGCCGGTCTCTGGGTCCTCCTCTCACTCGCTGTTCTAAGGCTGCCGGTCTCTGGGTCCTCCTCTCTCTCGCTGTTCTCTGGCAGACGGTCTCTGGGTCCTCCTCTCTCTCGCTGTTCTAAGGCTGCCGGTCTCTGGGTCCTCCTCTCACTCGCTGTTCTATGGCCGACGGTCTCTGGGTCCTCCTCTCACTCGCTGTTCTATGGCCGACGGTCTCTGAGTCCTCCTCTCACTCGCTGTTCTATGGCCGACGGTCTCTGGGTCCTCCGCTCACTCGCTGTTCTATGGCCGCCGGTCTCTGGGTCCTCCTCTCACTCGCTGTTCTAAGGCCGCCGGTCTCTGGGTCCTCCTCTCACTCGCTGTTCTATGGCCGACGGTCTCTGAGTCCTCCTCTCACTCAGTGTCCTAAGGCCGACGGTCTCTGGGTCCTCATCTCACTCGCTGTTCTATGGCCGCCGGTCTCTGGGTCCTCCTCTCACTCGCTGTTCTATGGCCGACGGTCTCTGGGTCCTCCTCTCACTCGCTGTCCGAAGGCCGACGGTCTCTGGATCCTCCTCTCACTCGCTGTTCTATGGCCGCCGGTCTCTGGGTCCTCCTCTCACTCGCTGTTCTATGGCCGACGGTCTCTGGGTCCTCCTCTCACTCGCTGTTCTATGGCCGACGGTCTCTGAGTCCTCCTCTCACTCGCTGTTCTATGGCCGACGGTCTCTGGGTCCTCCTCTCTCTCACTGTTCTCTGGCCGCCGGTCTCTGGGTCCTCCTCTCTCTCGCTGTTCTATTGCCGACTGTCTCTGAGTCCTCCTCTCACTCGCTGTTCTATGGCCGACGGTCTCTGGGTCCTCCTCTCACTCGCTGTTCTAAGGCTGCCGGTCTCTGGGTCCTCCTCTCACTCGCTGTTCTAAGGCCGCCGGTCTCTGGGTCCTCCTCTCACTCGCTGTTCTATGGCCGACGGTCTCTGGGTCCTCCTCTCACTCGCTGTTCTATGGCCGACAGTCTCTGAGTCCTCCTCTCACTCGCTGTTCTATGGCCGACGGTCTCTGGGTCCTCCTCTTTCTCGCTGTTCTCTGGCCGACGGTCTCTGGGTCCTCCTCTCACTCGCTGTTCTAAGGCTGCCGGTCTCTGGGTCCTCCTCTCTCTCGCTGTTCTAAGGCTGCCGGTCTCTGGGTCCTCCTCTCTCTCGCTGTTCTAAGGCTGCCGGTCTCTGGGTCCTCCTCTCTCTCGCTGTTCTAAGGCCGCCGGTCTCTGGGTCCTCCTCTCACTCGCTGTTCTATGGCCGCCGGTCTCTGGGTCCTCCTCTCTCTCGCTGTTCTCTGGCCGCCGGTCTCTGGGTCCTCCTCTCTCTCGCTGTTCGAAGGCTGCCGGTCTCTGGGTCCTCCTCTCTCTCGCTGTTCTAAGGCCGCCGGTCTCTGGGTCCTCCTCTCACTCGCTGTTCTGTGGCCGACGGTCTCTGGGTCCTCCTCGCTCTCCTGCTGTTCTATGGCCGCCGGTCTCTGGGTCCTCCTCTCACTCGCTGTTCTATGGCCGACGGTCTCTGGGTCCTCCTCTCACTCGCTGTTCTATGGCCGCCGGTCTCTGGGTCCTCCTCTCACTCGCTGTTCTATGGCCGACGGTCTCTGGGTCCTCCTCTCTCTCGCTGCTCTCTGTCCGACGGTCACTGGGTCCTCCTCTCACTCGCTGTCCTCAGGCCGACGGTCTCTGGGTCCTCCTCTCACTCGCTGTTCTATGGCCGCCGGTCTCTGGGTCCTCCTCTCACTCGCTGTTCTATGGCCGCCGGTCTCTGGGTCCTCCTCTCACTCGCTGTTCTATGGCCGCCGGTCTCTGGGTCCTCCTCTCACTCGCTGTTCTATGGCCGCCGGTCTCTGGGTCTTCCTCTCACTCGCTGTTCTAAGGCCGCCGGTCTCTGGGTCCTCCTCTCACTCGCTGTTCTAAGGCCGCCGGTCTCTGGGTCCTCCTCTCACTCGCTGTTCTCAGGCCGCCGGTCTCTGAGTCCTCCTCTCACTCGCTGTCCTAAGGCCGACGGTCTCTGGGTCCTCCTCTCACTCGCTGTTCTATAGCCGCCGGTCTCTGGGTCCTCCTCTCACTCGCTGTTCTATGGCCGACGGTCTCTGGGTCCTCCTCTCACGCGCTGTCCGAAGGCCGACGGTCTCTGGGTCCTCCTCTCACTCGCTGTTCTATGGCCGCCGGTCTCTGGGTCCTCCTCTCACTCGCTGTTCTATGGCCGCCGGTCTCTGGGTCCTCCTCTCACTCGCTGTTCTCTGGCCGACGGTCTCTGGGTCCTCCTCTCACTCGCTGTTCTATGGCCGACGGTCTCTGAGTCCTCCTCTCACTCGCTGTTCTATGGCCGACGGTCTCTGGGCCCTCCTCTCACTCGCTGTTCTAAGGCCGCCGCTCTCTGGGTCCTCCTCTCACTCGCTGTTCGATGGCCGACGGTCTCTGGGTCCTCCTCTCACTCGCTGTTCTATGGCCGACGGTCTCTGAGTCCTCCTCTCACTCGCTGTTCTATGGCCGACAGTCTCTGGGTCCTCCTCTCTCTCGCTGTTCTCTGGCCGACGGTCTCTGGGTCCTCCTCTCTCTCGCTGTTCTAAGGCCGCCGGTCTCTGCGTCCTCCTCTCACTCGCTGTTCTATGGCCGACGGTCTCTGGGTCCTCCTCTCTCTCGCTGTTCTCTGGCCGCCGGTCTCTGGGTCCTCCTCTCTCTCGCTGTTCTAAGGCTGCCGGTCTCTGGGTCCTGCTCTCTCTCGCTGTTCTAAGGCTGCCGGTCTCTGGGTCCTCCTCTCACTCGCTGTTCTAAGGCTGCCGGTCTCTGGGTCCTGCTCTCTCTCGCTGTTCTAAGGCTGCCGGTCTCTGGG
The DNA here is from genome assembly GCF_036365525.1 of Heterodontus francisci. Classification (NCBI taxonomy): domain Eukaryota; kingdom Metazoa; phylum Chordata; class Chondrichthyes; order Heterodontiformes; family Heterodontidae; genus Heterodontus; species Heterodontus francisci. The sequence continues at coordinate 18,031,827 of NC_090389.1, read as the reverse complement.
TCCTCCTCTCACTCGCTGTTCTATGGCCGCCGGTCTCTGGGTCCTCCTCTCACTCGCTGTTCTCTGGCCGACGGTCTCTGGGTCCTCCTCTCTCTCGCTGTTCTAAGGCGGCCGGTCTCTGGGTCCTCCTTTCTCTCGCTGTTCTAAGGCTGCCGGTCTCTGGGTCCTCCTCTCACTCGCTGTTCTAAGGCTGCCGGTCTCTGGGTCCTCCTCTCACTCGCTGTTCTATGGCCGACGGCCTCTGGGTCCTCCTCTCTCTCGCTGTTCTCTGGCCGCCGGTCTCTGGGTCCTCCTCTCTCTCGCTGTTCTAAGGCTGCCGGTCTCTGGGTCCTGCTCTCTCTCGCTGTTCTAAGGCTGCCGGTCTCTGGGTCCTCCTCTCACTCGCTGTTCTATGGCCGCCGGTCTCTGGGTCCTCCTCTCACTCGCTGTTCTAAGGCCGCCGGTCTCTGGGTCCTCCTCTCACTCGCTGTTCTATGGCCGCCGGTCTCTGGGTCCTCCTCTCTCTCGCTGTTCTAAGGCCGCCGGTCTCTGGGTCCTCCTCTCACTCGCTGTTCTATGCCCGCCGGTCTCTGGGTCCTCCTCTGTCTCCTGCTGTTCTCTGGCCGCCGGTCTCTGGGTCCTCCTCTGTCTCCTGCTGTTCTCTTGCTGCCGGTCTCTGGATCCTGCTCTCTCTCGCTGTTCTCTGGCAGACGGTCTCTGGGTCCTCCTCTCTCTCGCTGTTCTCTGGCCGCCGGTCTCTGGGTCCTCCTCTGTCTCCTGCTGTTCTCTGGCCGCCGGTCTCTGGGTCCTCCTCTCTCTCGCTGTTCTCTGGCAGACGGTCTCTGGGTCCTCCTCTCTCTCGCTGTTCTCTGGCAGACGGTCTCTGGGTCCTCCTCTCTATCGCTGTTCTCTGGCAGACGGTCTCTGGGTCCTCCTCTCTCTCGCTGTTCTCTGGTCGACGGTCTCTGGGTCCTCCGCTCTCTCGCTGTTCTCTGGCCGACGGTCTCTGGGTCCTCCTCTCACTCGCTGTTCTAAGGCCGCCGCTCTCTGGGTCCTCCTCTCTCTCTCTGTTCTATGGCCGCCAGTCTCTGGGTCCTCCTCTCTCTCGCTGTCCTGAGGCCGACGGTCTCTGGGTCCTCCTCTCACTCGCTGTTCTATGGCCGCCAGTCTCTGGGTCCTCCTCTCTCTCGCTGTTCTATGGCCGCCGGTCTCTGGGTCCTCCTCTCACTCGCTGTCCTAAGGCCGACGGTCTCTGGGTCCTCCTCTCACTCGCTGTTCTATGGCCGCCGGTCTCTGGGTCCTCCTCTCTCTCGCTGTTCTATGGCCGCCGGTCTCTGGGTCCTCCTCTCTCTCGCTGTTCTCTGGCCGCCGGTCTCTGGGTCCTCCTCTCTCTCGCTGTTCTAGGGCCGCCGGTCTCTGGGTCCTCCTCTCTCTCGCTGATCTAGGCCCGCCGGTCTCTGGGTCCTCCTCTCACTCGCTGTTCTATGGCCGCCAGTCCCTGGGTCCTCCTCTCTCTCGCTGTTCTTTGGCCGCCAGTCTCTGGGTCCTCCTCTCTCTCGCTGTTCTTTGGCCGCCAGTCTCTGGGTCCTCCTCTCTCTCGCTGTTCTATGGCCGCTGGTCTCTGGGTCCTCCTCTCTCTCGCTGTTCTCTGGCTGACGGTCTCTGGGTCCTCCTCTCTATCGCTGTTCTATGGCCGCCAGTCTCTGGGTCCTCCTCTCTATCGCTGTTCTATGGCCGCCAGTCTCTGGGTCCTCCTCTCTATTGCTGCTCTCTGGCCGACGGTCTCTGGGTCCTCCTCTCACTCGCTGTTCTAAGGCCGCCGGTCTCTGGGTCCTCCTCTCACTCGCTGTTCTATGGCCGCCGGTCTCTGGTTCCTCTTCTCTCTCGCTGTTCTGAGGCCGCCGGTCTCTGGGTCCTCCTCTCACTCGCTGTTCTATGGCCGCCGGTCTCTGGGTCCTCCTCTCACTCGCTGTTCTATGGCCGCCGGTCTCTGGGTCCTCCTCTCTCTCGCTGTTCTCTGGCAGACGGTCTCTGGGTCCTCCTCTCACTCGCTGTTCTATGGCCGCCGGTCTCTGGGTCCTCCTTTCACTCGCTGTTCTATGGCCGCCGGTCTCTGGGTCCTCCTCTTAATCCTGCTGTTCTCTTGCCGCCGGTCTCTGGGTCCTCCTCTCTCTCGCTGTTCTCTGGCAGACGGTCTCTGGGTCCTCCTCTGTCTCCTGCTGTTCTCTGGCCGCCGGTCTCTGGGTCCTCCTCTCTCTCGCTGTTCTCTGGCAGACGGTCTCTGGGTCCTCCTCTCTCTCGCTGTTCTCTGGCCGACGGTCTCTGGGTCCTCCGCTCTCTCGCTGTTCTCTGGCCGACGGTCTCTGGGTCCTCCTCTCACTCGCTGTTCTAAGGCTGCCGGTCTCTGGGTCCTCCTCTCTCTCGCTGTTCTATGGCCGCCAGTCTCTGGGTCCTCCTCTCTCTCGCTGTCCTAAGGCCGACAGTCTCTGGGTCCTCCTCTCACTCGCTGTTCTATGGCCGCCAGTCTCTGGGTCCTCCTCTCTCTCGCTGTTCTATGGCCGCCGGTCTCTGGGTCCTCCTCTCTCTCGCTGTTCTAAGGCCGCCGGTCTCTGGGTCCTCCTCTCACTCGCTGTTCTATGGCCGCCGGTCTCTGGGTCCTCCTCTCACTCGCTGTTCTATGGCCGCCGGTCTCTGGGTCCTCCTCTCACTCGCTGTTCTCTGGCAGACGGTCTCTGGGTCCTCCTCTGTCTCCTGCTGTTCTCTGGCCGCCGGTCTCTGGGTCCTCCTCTCACTCGCTGTTCTCTGGCCGCCGGTCTCTGGGTCCTCCTCTGTCTCCTGCTGTTCTCTGGCCGCCGGTCTCTGGGTCCTCCTCTCTCTCGCTGTTCTCTGGCAGACGGTCTCTGGGTCCTCCTCTCTCTCGCTGTTCTCTGGCAGACGGTCTCTGGGTCCTCCTCTCTCTCGCTGTTCTCTGGCAGACGGTCTCTGGGTCCTCCTCTCTATCGCTGTTCTCTGGCAGACGGTCTCTGGGTCCTCCTCTCTCTCGCTGTTCTCTGGCCGACGGTCTCTGGGTCCTCCGCTCTCTCGCTGTTCTCTGGCCGACGGTCTCTGGGTCCTCCTCTCACTCGCTGTTCTAAGGCCGCCGCTCTCTGGGTCCTCCTCTCTCTCTCTGTTCTATGGCCGCCAGTCTCTGGGTCCTCCTCTCTCTCGCTGTCCTGAGGCCGACGGTCTCTGGGTCCTCCTCTCACTCGCTGTTCTATGGCCGCCAGTCTCTGGGTCCTCCTCTCTCTCGCTGTTCTATGGCCGCCGGTCTCTGGGTCCTCCTCTCACTCGCTGTCCTAAGGCCGACGGTCTCTGGGTCCTCCTCTCACTCGCTGTTCTATGGCCGCCAGTCTCTGGGTCCTCCTCTCTCTCGCTGTTCTATGGCCGCCGGTCTCTGGGTCCTCCTCTCTCTCGCTGTTCTATGGCCGCCGGTATCTGGGTCCTCCTCTCTCTCGCTGTTCTCTGGCCGCCGGTCTCTGGGTCCTCCTCTCTCTCGCTGTTCTAGGGCCGCCGGTCTCTGGGTCCTCCTCTCTCTCGCTGATCTAGGCCCGCCGGTCTCTGGGTCCTCCTCTCACTCGCTGTTCTATGGCCGCCAGTCCCTGGGTCCTCCTCTCTCTCGCTGTTCTTTGGCTGCCAGTCTCTGGGTCCTCCTCTCACTCGCTGTTCTTTGGTCGCCAGTCTCTGGGTCCTCCTCTCTCTCGCTGTTCTTTGGCCGCCAGTCTCTGGGTCCTCCTCTCTCTCGCTGTTCTATGGCCGCTGGTCTCTGGGTCCTCCTCTCTCTCGCTGTTCTCTGGCTGACGGTCTCTGGGTCCTCCTCTCTATCGCTGTTCTATGGCCGCCAGTCTCTGGGTCCTCCTCTCTATCGCTGTTCTATGGCCGCCAGTCTCTGGGTCCTCCTCTCTATTGCTGCTCTCTGGCCGACGGTCTCTGGGTCCTCCTCTCACTCGCTGTCCTAAGGCCGACGGTCTCTGGGTCCTCCTCTCACTCGCTGTTCTATGGCCGCCAGTCTCTGGGTCCTCCTCTCTCTCGCTGTTCTATGGCCGCCGGTCTCTGGGTCCTCCTCTCTCTCGCTGTTCTCTGGCCGCCGGTCTCTGGGTCCTCCTCTCTCTCGCTGTTCTCTGGCCGCCGGTCTCTGGGTCCTCCTCTCTCTCGCTGTTCTAGGGCCGCCGGTCTCTGGGTCCTCCTCTCTCTCGCTGATCTAGGCCCGCCGGTCTCTGGGTCCTCCTCTCACTCGCTGTTCTATGGCCGCCAGTCCCTGGGTCCTCCTCTCTCTTGCTGTTCTTTGGCCGCCAGTCTCTGGGTCCTCCTCTCACTCGCTGTTCTTTGGCCGCCAGTCTCTGGGTCCTCCTCTCTCTCGCTGTTCTTTGGCCGCCAGTCTCTGGGTCCTCCTCTCTCTCGCTGTTCTATGGCCGCTGGTCTCTGGGTCCTGCTCTCTCTCGCTGTTCTCTGGCTGACGGTCTCTGGGTCCTCCTCTCTCTCGCTGTTCTATGGCCGCTGGTCTCTGGGTCCTCCTCTCTCTCGCTGTTCTATGGCCGCCAGTCTCTGGGTCCTCCTCTCTATCGCTGTTCTATGGCCGCCAGTCTCTGGGTCCTCCTCTCTATTGCTGCTCTCTGGCCGACGGTCTCTGGGTCCTCCTCTCACTCGCTGTTCTAAGGCCGCCGGTCTCTGGGTCCTCCTCTCACTCGCTGTTCTATGGCCGCCGGTCTCTGGTTCCTCCTCTCTCTCGCTGTTCTGAGGCCGCCGGTCTCTGGGTCCTCCTCTCACTCGCTGTTCTATGGCCGCCGGTCTCTGGGTCCTCCTCTCTCTCGCTGTTCTCAGGCCGCCGGTCTCTGGGTCCTCCTCTCACTCGCTGTTCTATGGCCGCCGGTCTCTGGGTCCTCCTTTCACTCGCTGTTCTATGGCCGCCGGTCTCTGGGTCCTCCTCTGTCTCCTGCTGTTCTCTGGCCGCCGGTCTCTGGGTCCTCCTCTGTCTCCTGCTGTTCTCTTGCCGCCGGTCTCTGGGTCCTCCTCTCTCTCGCTGTTCTCTGGCAGACGGTCTCTGGGTCCTCCTCTCTCTCGCTGTTCTCTGGCCGCCGGTCTCTGGGTCCTCCTCTCTCTCGCTGTTCTCTGGCAGACGGTCTCTGGGTCCTCCTCTCACTCGCTGTTCTATGGCCGCCGGTCTCTGGGTCCTCCTCTGTCTCCTGCTGTTCTCTGGCCGCCGGTCTCTGGGTCCTCCTCTCTCTCGCTGTTCTCTGGCAGACGGTCTCTGGGTCCTCCTCTCTCTCGCTGTTCTCTGGCCGCCGGTCTCTGGGTCCTCCTCTCTCTCGCTGTTCTCTGGCAGACGGTCTCTGGGTCCTCCTCTCTCTCGCTGTTCTCTGGCAGACGGTCTCTGGGTCCTCCTCTCTCTCGCTGTTCTCTGGCCGACGGTCTCTGGGTCCTCCGCTCTCTTGCTGTTCTCTGGCCGACGGTCTCTGGGTCCTCCTCTCACTCGCTGTTCTAAGGCTGCCGGTCTCTGGGTCCTCCTCTCTCTCGCTGTTCTATGGCCGCCAGTCTCTGGGTCCTCCTCTCTCTCGCTGTCCTAAGGCCGACAGTCTCTGGGTCCTCCTCTCACTCGCTGTTCTATGGCCGCCAGTCTCTGGGTCCTCCTCTCTCTCGCTGTTCTATGGCCGCCGGTCTCTGGGTCCTCCTCTCACTCGCTGTTCTAAGGCCGCCGGTCTCTGGGTCCTCCTCTCACTCGCTGTTCTATGGCCGCCGGTCTCTGGGTCCTCCTCTCTCTCGCTGTTCTATGGCCGCCGGTCTCTGGGTCCTCCTCTGTCTCCTGCTGTTCTCTGGCCGCCGGTCTCTGGGTCCTCCTCTCTCTCGCTGTTCTCTGGCAGACGGTCTCTGGGTCCTCCTCTCTCTCGCTGTTCTCTGGCCGCCGGTCTCTGGGTCCTCCTCTCTCTCGCTGTTCTCTGGCAGACGGTCTCTGGGTCCTCCTCTCTCTCGCTGTTCTCTGGCAGACAGTCTCTGGGTCCTCCTCTCTCTCGCTGTTCTCTGGCCGACGGTCTCTGGGTCCTCCTCTCACTCGCTGTTCTAAGGCTGCCGGTCTCTGGGTCCTCCTCTCTCTCGCTGTTCTATGGCCGCCAGTCTCTGGGTCCTCCTCTCTCTCGCTGTCCTAAGGCCGCCGGTCTCTGGGTCCTCCTCTCACTCGCTGTTCTATGGCCGCCAGTCTCTGGGTCCTCCTCTCACTCGCTGTTCTATGGCCGCCGGTCTCTGGGTCCTCCTCTGTCTCCTGCTGTTCTCTGGCCGCCGGTCTCTGGGTCCTCCTCTCACTCGCTGTTCTCTGGCCGCCGGTCTCTGGGTCCTCCTCTGTCTCCTGCTGTTCTCTGGCCGCCGGTCTCTGGGTCCTCCTCTCTCTCGCTGTTCTCTGGCAGACGGTCTCTGGGTCCTCCTCTCTCTCGCTGTTCTCTGGCAGACGGTCTCTGGGTCCTCCGCTCTCTCGCTGTTCTCTGGCCGACGGTCTCTGGGTCCTCCGCTCTCTCGCTGTTCTCTGGCCGACGGTCTCTGGGTCCTCCTCTCACTCGCTGTTCTAAGGCCGCCGCTCTCTGGGTCCTCCTCTCTCTCTCTGTTCTATGGCCGCCAGTCTCTGGGTCCTCCTCTCTCTCGCTGTCCTGAGGCCGACGGTCTCTGGGTCCTCCTCTCACTCGCTGTTCTATGGCCGCCAGTCTCTGGGTCCTCCTCTCTCTCGCTGTTCTATGGCCGCCGGTCTCTGGGTCCTCCTCTCACTCGCTGTCCTAAGGCCGACGGTCTCTGGGTCCTCCTCTCACTCGCTGTTCTATGGCCGCCAGTCTCTGGGTCCTCCTCTCTCTCGCTGTTCTATGGCCGCCGGTATCTGGGTCCTCCTCTCTCTCGCTGTTCTCTGGCCGCCGGTCTCTGGGTCCTCCTCTCTCTCACTGTTCTCTGGCCGCCGGTCTCTGGGTCCTCCTCTCACTCGCTGTCCTAAGGCCGACGGTCTCTGGGTCCTCCTCTCACTCGCTGTTCTATGGCCGCCAGTCTCTGGGTCCTCCTCTCTCTCGCTGTTCTATGGCCGCCGGTATCTGGGTCCTCCTCTCTCTCGCTGTTCTCTGGCCGCCGGTCTCTGGGTCCTCCTCTCTCTCACTGTTCTCTGGCCGCCGGTCTCTGGGTCCTCCTCTCTCTCGCTGTTCTAGGGCCGCCGGTCTCTGGGTCCTCCTCTCTCTCGCTGATCTAGGCCCGCCGGTCTCTGGGTCCTCCTCTCACTCGCTGTTCTATGGCCGCCAGTCCCTGGGTCCTCCTCTCTCTCGCTGTTCTTTGGCCGCCAGTCTCTGGGTCCTCCTCTCACTCGCTGTTCTTTGGCCGCCGGTCTCTGGGTCCTCCTCTCTCTCGCTGTTCTTTGGCCGCCAGTCTCTGGGTCCTCCTCTCTCTCGCTGTTCTATGGCCGCTGGTCTCTGGGTCCTCCTCTCTCTCGCTGTTCTCTGGCCGCCTGTCTCTGGGTCCTCCTCTCTATCGCTGTTCTATGGCCGCCAGTCTCTGGGTCCTCCTCTCTATTGCTGCTCTCTGGCCGACGGTCTCTGGGTCCTCCTCTCACTCGCTGTTCTAAGGCCGCCGGTCTCTGGGTCCTCCTCTCACTCGCTGTTCTATGGCCGCCGGTCTCTGGTTCCTCCTCTCTCTCGCTGTTCTGAGGCCGCCGGTCTCTGGGTCCTCCTCTCACTCGCTGTTCTATGGCCGCCGGTCTCTGGGTCCTCCTCTCTCTCGCTGTTCTCAGGCCGCCGGTCTCTGGGTCCTCCTCTCACTCGCTGTTCTATGGCCGCCGGTCTCTGGGTCCTCCTTTCACTCGCTGTTCTATGGCCGCCGGTCTCTGGGTCCTCCTCTGTCTCCTGCTGTTCTCTGGCCGCCGGTCTCTGGGTCCTCCTCTCTCTCGCTGTTCTCAGGCCGCCGGTCTCTGGGTCCTCCTCTCACTCGCTGTTCTATGGCCGCCGGTCTCTGGGTCCTCCTTTCACTCGCTGTTCTATGGCCGCCGGTCTCTGGGTCCTCCTCTGTCTCCTGCTGTTCTCTTGCCGCCGGTCTCTGGGTCCTCCTCTCTCTCGCTGTTCTCTGGCAGACGGTCTCTGGGTCCTCCTCTCTCTCGCTGTTCTCTGGCCGCCGGTCTCTGGGTCCTCCTCTGTCTCCTGCTGTCCTCTGGCCGCCGGTCTCTGGGTCCTCCTCTCACTCGCTGTTCTATGGCCGCCGGTCTCTGGGTCCTTCTCTGTCTCCTGCTGTTCTCTGGCAGACGGTCTCTGGGTCCTCCTATCTCTCGCTGTTCTCTGGCCGCCGGTCTCTGGGTCCTCCTCTCTCTCGCTGTTCTCTGGCGGACGGTCTCTGGGTCCTCCTCTCTCTCGCTGTTCTCTGGCAGACGGTCTCTGGGTCCTCCTCTCTCTCGCTGTTCTCTGGCCGACGGTCTCTGGGTCCTCCGCTCTCTCGCTGTTCTCTGGCCGACGGTCTCTGGGTCCTCCTCTCACTCGCTGTTCTAAGGCCGCCGGTCTCTGGGTCCTCCTCTCTCTCGCTGTTCTATGGCCGCCAGTCTCTGGGTCCTCCTCTCTCTCGCTGTCCTAAGGCCGACAGTCTCTGGGTCCTCCTCTCACTCGCTGTTCTATGGCCGCCAGTCTCTGGGTCCTCCTCTCTCTCGCTGTTCTATGGCCGCCGGTCTCTGGGTCCTCCTCTCACTCGCTGTCCTAAGGCCGACGGTCTCTGGGTCCTCCTCTCACTCGCTGTTCTATGGGCGCCAGTCTCTGGGTCCTCCTCTCTCTCGCTGTTCTATGGCCGCCGGTCTCTTGGTCCTCCTCTCTCTCGCTGTTCTATGGCCGCCGGTCTCTGGGTCCTCCTCTCTCTCGCTGTTCTATGGCCGCCGGTCTCTGGGTCCTCCTCTCTCTCGCTGTTCTCTGGCCGACGGTCTCTGGGTCCTCCTCTCTCTCGCTGTTCTAGGGCCGCCGGTCTCTGGGTCCTCCTCTCTCTCGCTGATCTAGGCCCGCCGGTCTCTGGGTCCTCCTCTCACTCGCTGTTCTATGGCCGCCAGTCCCTGGGTCCTCCTCTCTCTCGCTGTTCTTTGGCCGCCAGTCTCTGGGTCCTCCTCTCACTCGCTGTTCTTTGGCCGCCAGTCTCTGGGTCCTCCTCTCTCTCGCTGTTCTTTGGCCGCCAGTCTCTGGGTCCTCCTCTCACTCGCTGTTCTTTGGCCGCCAGTCTCTGGGTCCTCCTCTCTCTCGCTGTTCTATGGCCGCCAGTCTCTGGGTCCTCCTCTCTATCGCTGTTCTATGGCCGCCAGTCTCTGAGTCCTCCTCTCTATCGCTGTTCTAAGGCCGACGGTCTCTGGGTCCTCCTCCCTCTCGCTGCTCTCTGGCCGACGGTCTCTGGGTCCTCCTCCCACCCGCTGTTCTATGGCCGCCGGTCTCTGGGTCCTCCTCCCTCTCGCTGTTCTATGGCCGCCGGTCTCTGGGTCCTCCTCTCTAAAGCTGTTCTATGGCCGTCAGTCTCTGGGTCCTCCTCTCTATCGCTGTTCTATGGCCGCCAGTCTCTGGGTCCTCCTCCCTCTCGCTGTTCTATGGCCGCCGGTCTCTGGGTCCTCCTCTCTAAAGCTGTTCTATGGCCGTCAGTCTCTGGGTCCTCCTCTCTATCGCTGTTCTATGGCCGCCGGTCTCTGGGTCCTCCTCTCACTCGCTGTTCTATGGCCGCCGGTCTCTGGGTCCTCCTCTCTCTCGCTGCTCTCTGGCCGACGGTCTCTGGGTCCTCCTCTGTCTCGCTGCTCGTTGGCCGACGGTCTCTGGGTCCTCCTCTCTCTCGCTGCTCGTTGGCCGACGGTCTCTGGGTCCTCCTCTCTCTCGCTGCTCTCTGGCCGACGGTCTCTGGGTCCTCCTCTCTCTTGCTGCTCGTTGGCCGACGGTCTCTGGGTCCTCCTCTCTCTCGCTTCTCTCTGGCCGACGGTCTCTGGGTCCTCCTCTTTCTCCTGCTGTTCTATGGCCGCCGGTCTCTGGGTCCTCCTCTCTCTTCTGCTGTTCAATGACCGCCGGTCTCTGGGTCCTCCTCTCTCTCGCTGCTCTCTGGCAGACGGTCTCTGGGTCCTCCTCTCTCTCGCTGTTCTCTGGCCGCCGGTCTCTGAGTCCTCCTCTCACTCGCTGTTCTATGGCCGCCGGTCTCTGGGTCCTCCTCTGTCTCCTGCTGTTCTCTGGCAGACGGTCTCTGGGTCCTCCTATCTCTCGCTGTTCTCTGGCCGCCGGTCTCTGGGTCCTCCTCTCTCTCGCTGTTCTCTGGCAGACGGTCTCTGGGTCCTCCTCTCTCTCGCTGTTCTCTGGCAGACGGTCTCTGGGTCCTCCTCTCTCTCGCTGTTCTCTGGCCGACGGTCTCTGGGTCCTCCGCTCTCTCGCTGTTCTCTGGCCGACGGTCTCTGGGTCCTCCTCTCACTCGCTGTTCTAAGGCCGCCGGTCTCTGGGTCCTCCTCTCTCTCGCTGTTCTATGGCCGCCAGTCTCTGGGTCCTCCTCTCACTCGCTGTCCTAAGGCCGACAGTCTCTGGGTCCTCCTCTCACTCGCTGTTCTATGGCCGCCAGTCTCTGGGTCCTCCTCTCTCTCGCTGTTCTATGGCCGCCGGTCTCTGGGTCCTCCTCTCACTCGCTGTCCTAAGGCCGACGGTCTCTGGGTCCTCCTCTCACTCGCTGTTCTATGGGCGCCAGTCTCTGGGTCCTCCTCTCTCTCGCTGTTCTATGGCCGCCGGTCTCTTGGTCCTCCTCTCTCTCGCTGTTCTATGGCCGCCGGTCTCTGGGTCCTCCTCTCTCTCGCTGTTCTATGGCCGCCGGTCTCTGGGTCCTCCTCTCTCTCGCTGTTCTCTGGCCGACGGTCTCTGGGTCCTCCTCTCTCTCGCTGTTCTAGGGCCGCCGGTCTCTGGGTCCTCCTCTCTCTCGCTGATCTAGGCCCGCCGGTCTCTGGGTCCTCCTCTCACTCGCTGTTCTATGGCCGCCAGTCCCTGGGTCCTCCTCTCTCTCGCTGTTCTTTGGCCGCCAGTCTCTGGGTCCTCCTCTCACTCGCTGTTCTTTGGCCGCCAGTCTCTGGGTCCTCCTCTCTCTCGCTGTTCTTTGGCCGCCAGTCTCTGGGTCCTCCTCTCACTCGCTGTTCTTTGGCCGCCAGTCTCTGGGTCCTCCTCTCTCTCGCTGTTCTATGGCCGCTGGTCTCTGGGTCCTCCTCTCTCTCGCTGTTCTCTGGCTGACGGTCTCTGGGTGCTCCTCTCTATCGCTGTTCTATGGCCGCCAGTCTCTGGGTCCTCCTCTCTATCGCTGTTCTATGGCCGCCAGTCTCTGAGTCCTCCTCTCTATCGCTGTTCTAAGGCCGACGGTCTCTGGGTCCTCCTCCCACCCGCTGTTCTATGGCCGCCGGTCTCTGGGTCCTCCTCCCTCTCGCTGTTCTATGGCCGCCGGTCTCTGGGTCCTCCTCTCTATCGCTGTTCTATGGCCGTCAATCTCTGGGTCCTCCTCTCTATCGCTGTTCCATGGCCGCCAGTCTCTGGGTCCTCCTCTCACTCGCTGTTCTAAGGCCGACGGGCTCTGGGTCCTCCTCTCACTCGCTGTTCCATGGCCGCCGGTCTCTGGGTCCTCCTCTCTCCCGCTGCTCTCTGGCCGACGGTCTCAGGGTCCTCCTCTCACTCGCTGTTCTATGGCCGACGGTCTCTGGGTCCTCCTCTCTATCGCTGTTCTATGGCCGCCAGTCTCTGGGTCCTCCTCTCACTCGCTGTTCTATGGCCGCCGGTCTCTGGGTCCTCCTCTCTCCCGCTGCTCTCTGGCCGACGGTCTCAGGGTCCTCCTCTCACTCGCTGTTCTATGGCCGACGGTCTCTGGGTCCTCCTCTCTATCGCTGTTCTATGGCCGTCAGTCTCTGGGTCCTCCTCTCTATCGCTGTTCTATGGCCGCCAGTCTCTGGGTCCTCCTCTCTATCGCTGTTCCATGGCCGCCAGTCTCTGAGTCCTCCTCTCTATCGCTGTTCTAAGGCCGACGGTCTCTGGGTCCTCCTCTCACTCGCTGTTCTATGGCCGACGATCTCTGGGTCCTCCTCTCACTCGCTGCTCTTTGGCCGACGGTCTCTGGTTCCTCCTCTCTCTCGCTGTTCTCTGGCCGACGGTCTCTGGGTCCTCCTCTCTCTCCTGCTGTTCTATGGCCGCCGGTCTCTGGGTCCTCCTCTCACTCGCTGCTCTCTGGCCGACGGTCTCTGGGTCCTCCTCTGTCTCGCTGCTCGTTGCCGACGGTCTCTGGGTCCTCCTCTCTCTTGCTGCTCGTTGGCCGACGGTCTCTGGGTCCTCCTCTCTCTCGCTGCTCTCTGGCCGACGGTCTCTGGGTCCTCCTCTCTCTTGCTGCTCGTTGGCCGACGGTCTCTGGGTCCTCCTCTCTCTCCTGCTGTTCTATGGCCGCCGGTCTCTGGGTCCTCCTCTCTCTCGCTGCTCTCTGGCCGACGGTCTCTGGGTCCTCCTCTGTCTCGCTGCTCGTTGGCCGACGGTCTCTGGGTCCTCCTCTCTCTCGCTGCTCTCTGGCCGACGGTCTCTGGGTCCTCCTCTCTCTTGCTGCTCGTTGGCCGACGGTCTCTGGGTCCTCCTCTCTCTCGCTGCTCTCTGGCCGACGGTCTCTGGGTCCTCCTCTTTCTCCTGCTGTTCTATGGCCGCCGGTCTCTGGGTCCTCCTCTCTCTTCTGCTGTTCTATGGCCGCCGGTCTCTGGGTCCTCCTCTCTCTCGCTGCTCTCTGGCCGCCGGTCTCTGGGTCCTCCTCTGTCTTGCTGTTTTATGGCCGCTGGTCTCCTGTTCTTGGGCTTGGAAACGGAAGTTCAGCTTTGAGCGAACGAGCTGGTAGTCTGTATGACAGTCAGCACTGGGTTTGACTCTCAATGCAGGACGACCTTTAGGTCACACTGGCGCACCAAGATGTAATCTCTCAGCTGCTGCTGTTTAGAGTGGGGATGCATCCATGTGGTCTTGAAAGGATATTTTTGTTGAAAGAAGGTGTTGGTTATGAACTGCTGCATTTCTGCACAGAGTTCCAAGAGTAAACTTCCGTTTTCATTAAAGTTTCTCACTCCATGGTTTCTGAGCACTCCCTTCCATGCCAGGCTATCACAGCCCACTTTGGCTTTGAAATCACTAAGGATGACAATATTGTCCTTGGGAGGGGCATTCTGGATGAGTTCATGGAGATCTGTGTGGAACTTATCTTTGTCAGCTGGGTTAGCCTTCAGGGTTGGAGCATAAACACTGATGAGGGTTAGGGAGGGGGAGGGGCAGGGACATGATGCACTCGGAATGGCCGATTAGCAGGCTTGAAAGTTTAGTGGCAATAATCATCTTCACCATGAATCTGACACCAAAGAGACATTGTTCACCTGAGGTCTACCTGACCAATAAAGGGTGCAGCGAGCATTGTGTTCTGTTAGGCTCCGTGTTCTGAGAAGTGGACCTCACTCAGGGCCAGTATATCAATGTCTAGTCTGGCTAGCTCATGGAGCACCAGTGCTGAGCATTGTTAGGGGCAGCTGTTGTCACCAGAGTCGAGCATTGTTCTCACGTTCCAGCAGGCAAGTTTCAGAATTTTTCTTCTTTTCCCACCTTTTGAAGTGAGGTTCGGAGTTCGCATTTTCTTCTGTCGCAGTTTGACCGCATTAAGAGACGCCCATTGACCACGGCAAGTCAACTGGGTGGTAGAGAGACGAACATTTGTTCAGGACACCTCTCCAATTCAGGAGCAAGCAGCGCTGTCCTTCAAAATGTCTGCGTGGTCGCTCAGGGTGCAATCGGGTGATTATGTAGTCACTAGGTCATCATCAAAACAAACAATATCCTGAGCCGCCTGCATGCAGGATTGAAACTGTGGCTGCCAGTGTCATCTTGCACTTGCTGTTTTCACCAGTTTCCCATCACTACAGGGCTTGCTTGTTGAGTTATAGTTGGGTTGGATGGATTTCCTTCCTGTCTGCACAGTGCTGCTTTAAGGTGGAATACAGTTTGCATTGACTGACCCCATCCTTTAAGCCTGGAGCTCATCTGTCATAGTCCAGTGAACTGGGACAGCGGCAGCGAGGTCTCCAAACCAAAACACACCGTCCAAAACACACCGTCCAAAACACACCGTCCAAAACACACCGTCCAGAACACACCGTCCAAAACACACCACACAAAACACACCATCCAAAACACACCGTCCAAAACACACCGTCCAGAACACACCGTCCAAAACACACCACACAAAACACACCATCCAAAACACACCGTCCAAAACACACCGTCCAAAACACACCGTCCAAAACACGCCGTCCAGAACACACCGTCCAAAACACACCGTCCAGAACACACCGTCCAAATCACACCATCCAAATCACACCGTCCAAAACACACCGTCCAAAACACACCGTCCAAAACACACCGTCCAAAACACACCACATAAAACACACTTTCCAAAACACACCGTCCAAATCACACCATCCAAATCACACCGTCCAAAACATACCATCCAAATCACACCGTCCAAAACACACCGTCCAAATCACACCACATAAAATACACCATCCAAAATACACCATCCAAAACACATCGTCCAAATCACACCGTCCAAAACACACCATCCAAAACACACCACATAAAATACACCATCCAAAACACACCGTCCAAAACACACCACATAAAACACACCATCCAAAACACACCGTCCAAATCACACCGTCCAAAACACACCATCCAAAACACACCACATAAAACACACCATCCAAAACACACCGTCCAAATCACACCGTCCAAAACACACCATCCAAAACACACCACATAAAATACACCATCCAAAACACACCGTCCAAAACACACCGTCCAAATCACACCGTCCAAAACACACCATCCAAAACACACCACATAAAATACACCATCCAAAACACACCGTCCAAAACACACCATCCAAAACGCACCACATAAAACACACCATCCAAAACACACCGTCCAAATCACACCGTCCAAAACACACCATCCAAAACACACGACATAAAACACACCATCCAAAACACACCGTCCAAATCACACCGTCCAAAACACACCATCCAAAACACACCACATAAAATACACGATCCAAATCACACCGTCCAAAACACACCATCCAAAACACACCGTCCAAAACACACCGTCCAAAACACACCGTCCAGAACACACCGTCCAAATCACACCGTCCAAATCACACCGTCCAAAACACACCGTCCAAAACACACCACAAAAAACACACCATCCAAAACACACCGTCCAAATCACACCGTCCAAAACACACTACATAAAACACACCATCCAAAACACACCGTCCAAATCACACCGTCCAAAACACACTACATAAATCACACCGTCCAAAACACACCGTCCAAAACACACAACATAAAACACACCATCCAAAACACACCGTCCAAATCACACCGTCCAAAACACACTACATAAATCACACCGTCCAAATCACACCGTCCAAAACACACCATCCAAAACACACCACAAAAAACACACCATCCAAAACACACCGTCCAAATCACACCGTCCAAAACACACTACATAAAACACACCATCCAAATCACACCGTCCAAAACACACTACATAAAACACACCATCCGAAACACACCGTCCAAATCACACCGTCCAAAACACACCATCCAAAACATACCACATAAAATACACCATCCAAAACACACCGTCCAAAACACACCGTCCAAAACACACTGTCCAAAACACACCGTCCAAAACACACCGTCCAAAACACACCATCCAAAACATACCACATAAAATACACCATCCAAAACACACCGTCCAAAACACACCGTCCAAAACACACTGTCCAAAACACACTGTCCAAAACACACCGTCCAAAACACACTGTCCAAAACACACCGTCCAAAACACACTGTCCAAAACACACTGTCCAAAACACACCGTCCAAAACACACTGTCCAAAACACACCGTCCAAAACACACCGTCCAAATCACACCGTCCAAATCACACCGTCCAAAACACACCACACAAAACACACCGTCCAAAACACACCACACAAAACACACCGTCCAAATCACACCACACAAAACACACCATCCAAAACACACCGTCCAAATCACACCACACAAAACACACCGTCCAAAACACACCGTCCAAATCACACCATCCAAAACACACCGTCCAAATCACACCGTCCAAATCACACAGTCCAAATCACACCGTCCAAATCACACCGTCCAAATCACACCATCCAAATCACACCGTCCAAATCACACCGTCCAAATCACACCGTCCACATCACACCACACAAAACACACCATCCAAAACACACTGTCCAAAACACACCGTCCAAAACACACTGTCCAAAACACACCGTCCAAAACACACTGTCCAAAACACACTGTCCAAAACACACCGTCCAAAACACACTGTCCAAAACACACCGTCCAAAACACACTGTCCAAAACACACTGTCCAAAACACACCGTCCAAAACACACTGTCCAAAACACACCGTCCAAAACACACCGTCCAAAACACACTGTCCAAAACACACCGTCCAAAACACACTGTCCAAAACACACTGTCCAAAATACACCGTCCAAAACACACTGTCCAAAACACACCGTCCAAAACACACCGTCCAAATCACACCGTCCAAATCACACCGTCCAAAACACACCACACAAAACACACCATCCAAAACACACCGTCCAAATCACACCGTCCAAAACACACCACACAAAACACACCGTCCAAAACACACCGTCCAAAACACACCACGCAAAACACACCGTCCAATACACACCACACAAAACACACCGTCCAAAACACACCGTCCAAAACACACCACATAAATCACACCATCCAAAACACACCGTCCAAATCACACCATCCAAATCACACCATCCAAATCACACCGTCCAAATCACACCGTCCAAATCACACCACACAAAACACACCGTCCAAAACACACCGTCCAAATCACACCACACAAAACACACCGTCCAAAACACACCGTCCAAAACACACCGTCCAAATCACACCACACAAAACACACCGTCCAAAACACACCACACAAAACACACCGTCCAAAACACACCGTTCAAAACACACCACATAAATCACACCGTCCAAAACACACCGTCCAAAACACACCACATAAAACACACCGTCCAAATCACACCATCCAAAACACACCGTCCAAATCACACCATCCAAAACACACCACATAAAATACACCGTCCAAAACACACCGTCCAAAACACACTGTCCAAAACACACCGTCCAAATCACCCCGTCCAAAACACACCGTCCAAATCACACCATCCAAAACACACTGCCCAAATCACACCACACAAAACACACTGTCCAAAACACACCGTCTAAATCACACCGTCCAAAACACACGACATAAAACACACCGTCCAAAACACAATGTCCAAATCACACCGTCCGATACACACCAGATAAAACACACCATCCAAAACACACCGTCCAAAACACACAGTCCAAATCACACCGTCCAAAACACACCGTCCAAAACACACCGTCCAAATCACACCATCCAAATCACACCGTCCAAAACACACCACATAAAACACACCATCCAAAACACACCATCCAAATCACACCATCCACATCACACCGTCCAAAACACACCAGATAAAACACACCATCCAAAACACACCGTCCAAATGACACTGTCCAAATCACACCGTCCAAAACACACCAGATAAAACACACCATCCAAAACGCACCGTCCAAAACACACAGTCCAAATCACACCGTCCAAAACAAACTGTCCAAATCACACCGTCCAAAACACACCACATAAAACACACCACATAAAACACAACGTCCAAAACACACCACACAAAACACTCCATCCAAAACACACCGTCCAAAACACACCGTCCAAAACACACCATCCAAAACACACCACATAAAACACAACATCCAAAACACACCGTCCAAATCACACCGTCCAAAACACACCTTCTAAAACACACCACATAAAACACACCGTCCAAAACACACCATCCAAAACACACCACATAAAACACACCATCCAAAACACACCACATAAAACACACCGTCCAAAACACACAGTCCAAAACACACCACACAAAACACACCGTCCAAAACACACCATCCAAAACACACCGTCCAAAACACACCGTCCAAAACACACCATCCAAAACACACCGTCCAAATCACACCATACAAAACACACCGTCCAAAACACACCATCCAAAACACACCACATAAAACACACCATCCAAAACACACCGTGCAAAACACACCGTCCAAAACACACCATCCAAAACACACCACATAAAACACACCATCCAAAACACACCGTCCAAATCACACCGTCCAAAACACACCGTCCAATACACACCATCCAAAACACACCAAATAAAACACACCGTCCAAATCACACCGTCCAAAACACACCGTCCAAATCACACCGTCCAAAACACACCGTCCAAATCACACCGTCCAAAACACACCGTCCAAAATACACCACATAAAACACACCATCCAAAACACACCGTCCAAAACACGCCGTCCAAAAAACACCGTCCAAATCACACCGTCCAGAACACACCATCCAAATCACACCGTCCAAAACACACCGTCCAAAACACACCATCCAATACACACCACATAAAACACAACATCCAAAACACACCGTCCAAATCACACCGTCCAAAACACACCTTCTAAAACACACCACATAAAACACACCGTCCAAAACACACCATCCAAAACACACCACATAAAACACACCATCCAAAACACACCACATAAAACACACCGTCCAAAACACACAGTCCAAAACACACCACACAAAACACACCGTCCAAAACACACCATCCAAAACACACCGTCCAAAACACACCGTCCAAAACACACCATCCAAAACACACCACATAAAACACACCATCCAATACACACCGTCCAAATCACACCGTCCAAAACACACCGTCCAAAACACACCGTCCAAATCACACCATACAAAACACACCGTCCAAAACACACCATCCAAAACACACCACATAAAACACACCATCCAAAACACACCGTGCAAAACACACCGTCCAAAACACACCATCCAAAACACACCACATAAAACACACCATCCAAAACACACCGTCCAAATCACACCGTCCAAAACACACCGTCCAATACACACCATCCAAAACACACCAAATAAAACACACCGTCCAAATCACACCGTCCAAAACACACCGTCCAAATCACACCGTCCAAAACACACCGTCCAAATCACACCGTCCAAAACACACCGTCCAAAATACACCACATAAAACACACCATCCAAAACACACCGTCCAAAACACGCCGTCCAAAAAACACCGTCCAAATCACACCGTCCAGAACACACTGTCCAAATCACACCGTCCAAAACACACCGTCCAGAACACACCACATAAAACACACCATCCAAAACACACCGTCCAAAACACACCATCCAAAACACACCGTCCAAATCACACCGTCCAGAACACACCACATAAAACACACCATCCAAAACACACCGTCCAAAACACACCGTCCAAAACACACCGTCCAAAACACACCGTCCATAACACACTGTCCAAAACACACCGTCCAAATCACCCCGTCCAAAACACACCGTCCAAATCACACCGTCCAAAACACACCGCCCAAATCACACCACACAAAACACACTGTCCAAAACACACCGTCTAAATCACACCGTCCAAAACACACGACATAAAACACACCGTCCAAAACACAATGTCCAAATCACACCGTCCAATACACACCGTCCAAAACACACAGTCCAACTCACACCGTCCAAAACACACCGTCCAAAACACACCGTCCAAATCACACCATCCAAATCACACCGTCCAAAACACACCACTTAAAACACACCATCCAAAACACACCATCCAAATCACACCGTCCAAAACACACCAGATAAAGCACACCATCCAAAACACACCGTCCAAATAACACTGTCCAAATCACACGGTCCAAAACACACCAGATAAAACACACCATCCAAAACGCACCGTCCAAAACACACCGTCCAAAACAAACTGTCCAACTCACACTGTCCAAATCACACCGTCCAAAACACACCGTCCAAAACACACCGTCCAAAACACACCAGATAAAACACACCATCCAAAACACACCGTCCAAATCACACCGTCCAAAACACACCAGATAAAACACACCATCCAAAACACTCCGTCCAAATCACACCGTCCAAAACACACCACATAAAACACACCACATAAAACACACCGTCCAAAACACACCATCCAAAACACACCACATAAAACACACCATCCAAAACACACCACATAAAACACACTGTCCAAAACACACCGTCCAAAACACACCGTCCAAAACACACCACATAAAACACACCATCCAATACACACCGTCCAAATCACACCGTGCAAAACACACCGTCCAAAACACACCATCCAAAACACACCGTCCAAATCACACCATACAAAACACACCGTCCAAAACACACCATCCAAAACACACCGTCCAAAACACACCGTCCAAAACACACCGTCCAAAACACACCATCCAAAACACACCGTCCAAAACACACCGTCCAAAACACACCATCCAAAACACACCACATAAAACACACCATCCAAAACACACCGTCCAAATCACACCGTCCAAAACACACCGTCCAATACACACCATCCAAAACACACCAAATAAAACACACCGTCCAAATCACACCGTCCAAAACACACCGTCCAAATCACACTGTCCAAAATACACCGTCCAAATCACACCGTCCAAAACACACCGTCCAAAACACACCGTCCAAATCACACCGTCCAGAACACACCGTCCAAATCACACCGTCCAAAACACACCGTCCAAAATACAGCGTCCAAATCACACCGTCCAAAACACACCGTCCAAAATACACCACATAAAACACACCATCCAAAACACACCGTCCAAATCACACCGTCCAGAACACACCGTCCAAATCACACCGTCCAAAACACACCGTCCAAAATACACCGTCCAAATCACACCGTCCAAAACACACCGTCCAAAATACACCACATAAAACACACCATCCAATACACACCATCCAAAACACGCCGTCCAAAACTCACCGTCCAAATCACACCGTCCAAATCACACCATACAAAACACACCGTTCAAAACACACCGTCCAAATCACACCGTACAAAACACAACGTCCAAAACACACCATCCAAATCACACCATCCAAAACACACCGTCCAAAACACACCATCCAAAACACACCGCCCAAATCACACCACACAAAACACACTGTCCAAAACACACCGTCTAAATCACACCGTCCAAAACACACGACATAAAACACACCGTCCAAAACACAATGTCCAAATCACACCGTCCAATACACACCGTCCAAAACACACAGTCCAACTCACACCATCCAAAACACACCGTCCAAAACACACCGTCCAAATCACACCATCCAAATCACACCGTCCAAAACACACCACATAAAACACACCATCCAAAACACACCATCCAAATCACACCATCCAAATCACACGGTCCAAAACACACCAGATAAAACACACCATCCAAAACACACCGTCCAAATAACACTGTCCAAAACAAACTGTCCAACTCACACTGTCCAAATCACACCGTCCAAAACACACCACATAAAACACACCATCCAAAACACACCGTCCAAATCACACCGTCCAAAACACACCAGATAAAACACACCATCCAAAACACTCCGTCCAAATCACACCGTCCAAAACACACCACATAAAACACACCATCCAAAACACACCAAATAAATCACACCGTCCAAAACACACCGTCCAAAACACACCGTCCAAATCACACCGTCCAAAATACACCGTCCAACTCACACCATCCAAAACACACCACATAAAACACACCGTCCAAAACACACCACACAAAACACACCGTCCAAATCACACCGTCCAAAACACACCGTCCAAATCACACCGTCCAAATCACACTGTCCAAATCACACCGTCCAAATCACACCATCCAAAACACACCGTCCAAATCACACCGTCCAAATCACACTGTCCAAATCACACCGTCCAAATCACACTGTCCAAATCACACCGTCCAAAACACACCGTCCAAAACACACCATCCAAAACACACCACATAAATCACACCATCCAAAACACACCATCCAAAGCACACCGTCCAAATCACACCATCCAAAACACACCGTCCAAAACACACCGTCCAAAACACACCGTCCAAAACACACCATCCAAATCACACTGTCCAAATCACACCATCCAAAACACACTATCCAAAACACACCATCCAAAACACACCGTCCAAAACACACCATCCAAAACACACCGTCCAAATCACACCATCCAAAACACACCATCCAAAACACACCATCCAAAGCACACCATCCAAAACACACCACATAAAACACACCGTCCAAAACACACCATCCAAATCACATAGTCCAAAACACACCGTCCAAAACACACCATCCAAATCACACAGTCCAAAACACACCGTCCAAATCACACCGTCCAAAACACACCGTCCAAAATACACCGTCCAAATCACACCATCCAAAACACACCATCCAAAACACACCATCCAAATCACACCGTCCAAAACACACCGTCCAAATCACACAGTCCAAATCACACCATCCAAAACACACCATCCAAATCACACCATCCAAAACACACCGTCCAAATCACACCGTCCAAAATACACCACATAAAACACACCATCCAAAACACACCATCCAAAAGACACCGTCCAAAACATACCATCCAAAACACACCATCCAAAACACACCGTCCAAAACACACCGTCCAAAACACACCGTCCAAATCACACCATACAAAACACACCGTCCAAAACACACCATCCAAATCACACCATCCAAAACACACCGTCCAAAACACACCATCCAAAATACACCGCCCAAATCACACCACACAAAACACACTGTCCAAAACACACCGTCTAAATCACACCGTCCAAAACACACGACATAAAACACACCGTCCAAAACACACAGTCCAACTCACACCGTCCAAAACACACCGTCCAAAACACACCGTCCAAATCACACCATCCAAATCACACCGTCCAAAACACACCACATAAAACACACCATCCAAAACACACCATCCAAATCACACCATCCAAATCACACCGTCCAAAACACACCAGATAAAACACACCATCCAAAACACACCGTCCAAATAACACTGTCCAAATCACACGGTCCAAAACACACCAGATAAAACACACCATCCAAAACGCACCGTCCAAAACACACCGTCCAAAACAAACTGTCCAACTCACACTGTCCAAATCACACCGTCCAAAACACACCACATAAAACACACCATCCAAAACACACCGTCCAAATCACACCGTCCAAAACACACCAGATAAAACACACCATCCAAAACACTCCGTCCAAATCACACCGTCCAAAACACACCACATAAAACACACCATCCAAAACACACCAAATAAAACACACCGTCCAAAACACACCGTCCAAATCACACCGTCCAAAACACACCGTCCAAAATACACCGTCCAAATCACACCGTCCAAAATACACCGTCCAACTCACACCATCCAAAACACACCACATAAAACACACCGTCCAAAACACACCACACAAAACACACCGTCCAAATCACACCGTCCAAAACACACCGTCCAAATCACACCGTCCAAATCACACTGTCCAAATCACACCGTCCAAATCACACCATCCAAAACACACCGTCCAAATCACACCGTCCAAATCACACTGTCCAAATCACACCGTCCAAATCACACTGTCCAAATCACACCGTCCAAAACACATGACATAAAACACACCATCCAAAACACACCGTCCAAAACACACCATCCAAAACACACCACATAAATCACACCATCCAAAACACACCATCCAAAGCACACCGTCCAAATCACACCATCCAAAACAC
Source organism: Heterodontus francisci (assembly GCF_036365525.1). Lineage (NCBI taxonomy): Eukaryota > Metazoa > Chordata > Chondrichthyes > Heterodontiformes > Heterodontidae > Heterodontus > Heterodontus francisci. The sequence goes on along the minus strand of NC_090389.1, from coordinate 18,007,802 downwards.
ACCGTCCAAAACACACCGTCCAAAACACACCGTCCAAAACACACCATCCAAATCACACTGTCCAAATCACACCATCCAAAACACACTATCCAAAACACACCATCCAAAACACACCGTCCAAAACACACCATCCAAAACACACCATCCAAATCACACAGTCCAAAACACACCGTCCAAAACACACTGTCCAAATCACACCGTCCAAAACACACCGTCCAAAATACACGGTCCAAATCACACCATCCAAAACACACCATCCAAAACACACCATCCAAATCACACCGTCCAAAACACACCGTCCAAATCACACAGTCCAAATCACACCATCCAAAACACACCATCCAAATCACACCATCCAAAACACACCGTCCAAATCACACCGTCCAAAATACACCACATAAAACACACCATCCAAAACACACCATCCAAAAGACACCGTCCAAAACACACCGTCCAAATCACACCGTCCAAATCACACCGTCCAAATCACACCATCCAAAACACACCATCCAAAACACACCATCCAAAGCACACCATCCAAAACACACCACATAAAACACACCGTCCAAAACACACCGTCCAAATCACACAGTCCAAAACACACCGTCCAAAACACACCATCCAAATCACACAGTCCAAAACACACCGTCCAAAACACACTGTCCAAATCACACCGTCCAAAACACACCGTCCAAAATACACCGTCCAAATCACACCATCCAAAACACACCATCCAAAACACACCATCCAAATCACACCATCCAAAACACACCGTCCAAATCACACAGTCCAAATCACACCATCCAAAACACACCATCCAAATCACACCATCCAAAACACACCGTCCAAATCACACCGTCCAAAATACACCACATAAAACACACCATCCAAAACACACCATCCTAAACACACCGTCCAAATCACACAGTCCAAATCACACCATCCAAAACACACCATCCAAATCACACCATCCAAAACACACCGTCCAAATCACACCGTCCAAAATACACCACATAAAACACACCATCCAAAACACACCATCCAAAAGACACCGTCCAAAACACACCGTCCAAATCACACCGTCCAAATCACACCGTCCAAATCACACAGTCCAAAACACACCACATAAAACATACCATCCAAAACACACCATCCAAAACACACCGTCCAAAACACGCCGTCCAAAACACACCGTCCAAATCACACTGTCCAAAACACACCACATAAAACACACCGTCCAAAACACACCGTCCAAATCACACCGTCCAAAATACACCATCCAAATCACACCGTCCAAAACACGCCGTCCAAAACACACCGTCCAAATCACACCGTCCAAAATACACCACATAAAACACACCATCCAAAACACACCGTCCAAAACACGCCGTCCAAAACACACCGTCCAAATCACACCGTCCAGAACACACCACATAAAACGCATCATCCAAAACACACCATCCAAAACACACCGTCCAAATCACACCATCCAAAACACACCATCCAAAACACACCGTCCAAAACACACCAGATAAAACACACCATCCAAAACACTCTGTCCAAATCACACCGTCCAAAACACACCACATAAAACACACCATCCAAAACACACCAAATAAAACACACCGTCCAAAACACACCGTCCAAATCACACCGTCCAAAACACACCGTCCAAAATACACCGTCCAAATCACACCGTCCAAAATACACCGTCCAACTCACACCATCCAAAACACACCACATAAAACACACCGTCCAAAACACCACACAAAACACACCGTCCAAATCACACCGTCCAAAACACACCGTCCAAAACACACCGTCCAAATCACACTGTCCAAATCACAGCGTCCAAATCACACCATCCAAAACACACCGTCCAAATCACACCGTCCAAATCACACTGTCCAAATCACACCGTCCAAATCACACTGTCCAAATCACACCGTCCAAAACACACGACATAAAACACACCATCCAAAACACACCGTCCAAAACACACCATCCAAAACACACCACATAAATCACACCATCCAAAACACACCATCCAAAGCACACCGTCCAAATCACACCATCCAAAACACACCGTCCAAAACACACCGTCCAAAACACACCATCCAAATCACACTGTCCAAATCACACCATCCAAAACACACTATCCAAAACACACCATCCAAAACACACCGTCCAAAACACACCATCCAAAACACACCGTCCAAATCACACCATCCAAAACACACCATCCAAAACACACCATCCAAAGCACACCATCCAAAACACACCACATAAAACACACCGTCCAAAACACACCGTCCAAATCACACCGTCCAAATCACACCGTCCAAAACACACCTTCCAAATCACACAGTCCAAAACACACCGTCCAAAACACACCGTCCAAATCACACCGTCCAAAACACACCGTCCAAAATACACCGTCCAAATCACACCATCCAAAACACACCATCCAAAACACACCATCCAAATCACACCGTCCAAAACACACCGTCCAAATCACACAGTCCAAATCACACCATCCAAAACACACCATCCAAATCACACCATCCAAAACACACCGTCCAAATCACACCGTCCAAAATACACCACATAAAACACACCATCCAAAACACACCATCCAAAAGACACCGTCCAAAACACACCGTCCAAATCACACCGTCCAAATCACACAGTCCAAAACACACCACATAAAACATAACATCCAAAACACACCATCCAAAACACACCGTCCAAAACACGGCGTCCAAAACACGCCGTCCAAATCACACTGTCCAAAACACACCACATAAAACACACCGTCCAAAACACACCGTCCAAATCACACCGTCCAAAATACACCATCCAAATCACACCGTCCAAAACACGCCGTACAAAACACACCGTCCAAATCACACCGTCCAAAATACACCACATAAAACACACCATCCAAAACACACCGTCCAAAACACGCCGTCCAAAACACACCGTCCAAATCACACCGTCCAGAACACACCACATAAAACACATCATCCAAAACACACCATCCAAAACACACCGTCCAAATCACACCATCCAAAACACACCATCCAAAACACACCGTCCAAAACACACTGTCCAAAACACACCGTCCAAATCACCCCGTCCAAAACACACCGCCCAAATCACACCGTCCAAAACACACCGCCCAAATCTCACCACACAAAACACACTGTCCAAAACACACCCTCCAAAACACACTGTCCAAAACACACTGTCCAAAACACACCGTCTAAATCACACCGTCCAAAACACACGACATAAAACACACCGTCCAAAACACAACGTCCAAAACACACCGTCCAAATCACACCATCCAAATCACACCGTCCAAAACACACCACATAAAACACACCATCCAAAACACACCATCCAAATCACACCATCCAAATCACACCATCCAAAACACACCAGATAAAACACACCATCCAAAACACACCATCCAAATAACACTGTCCAAATCACACGGTCCAAAACACACCAGATAAAACACACCATCCAAAACGCACCGTCCAAAACACACCGTCCAAATCACACTGTCCAAATCACACCGTCCAAAACACACCACATAAAACACACCATCCAAAACACACCGTCCAAATCACACCATCCAAAACACACCAGATAAAACACACCATCCAAAACACTCCGTCCAAATCACACCGTCCAAAACACACCACATAAAACACACCATCCAAAACACACCAAATAAAACACACCGTCCAAAATACACCGTCCAAATCACACCGTCCAAAACACACCGTCCAAAATACACCGTCCAAATCACACCGTCCAAAATACACCGTCCAACTCACACCATCCAAAACACACCACATAAAACACACCGTCCAAAACACACCACACAAAACACACCGTACAAATCACACCGTCCAAAACACACCGTCCAAATCACACCGTCCAAATCACACTGTCCAAATCACACCGTCCAAATCACACCATCCAAAACACACCGTCCAAATCACACCGTCCAAATCACACTGTCCAAATCACACCGTCCAAATCACACTGTCCAAATCACACCGTCCAAAACACACAACATAAAACACACCATCCAAAACACACCGTCCAAAACACACCATCCAAAACACACCACATAAATCACACCATCCAAAACACACCATCCAAAGCACACCGTCCAAATCACACCATCCAAAACACACCGTCCAAAATACACCGTCCAAAACACACCGTCCAAAACACACCATCCAAATCACACTGTCCAAATCACACCATCCAAAACACACTATCCAAAACACACCATCCAAAACACACCGTCCAAAACACACCATCCAAAACACACCGTCCAAATCACACCATCCAAAACACACCATCCAAAACACACCATCCAAAACACACCACATAAAACACACCGTCCAAAACACACCGTCCAAATCACACAGTCCAAAACACACCGTCCAAAACACACCATCCAAATCACACAGTCCAAAACACACCGTCCAAAACACACCGTCCAAATCACACCGTCCAAAACACACCGTCCAAATCACACCGTCCAAATCACACAGTCCAAAACACACCACATAAAACATACCATCCAAAAGACACCATCCAAAACACACCGTCCAAAACACGCCGTCCAAAACACACCGTCCAAATCACACTGTCCAAAACACACCACATAAAACACACCGTCCAAAACACACCGTCCAAATCACACCATCCAAAATACACCATCCAAATCACACCGTCCAAAACACGCCGTCCAAAACACACCGTCCAAATCACACCGTCCAAAATACACCACATAAAACACACCATCCAAAACACACCGTCCAAAACACGCCGTCCAAAACACACCGTCCAAATCACACCGTCCAGAACACACCACATAAAACACATCATCCAAAACACACCATCCAAAACACACTGTCCAAATCACACCATCCAAAACACACCATCCAAAACACACCGTCCAAAACACACTGTCCAAAACACACCGTCCAAATCACCCCGTCCAAAACACACCGCCCAAATCACACCGTCCAAAACACACCGCCCAAATCTCACCACACAAAACACACTGTCCAAAACACACCCTCCAAAACACACTGTCCAAAACACACTGTCCAAAACACACCGTCTAAATCACACCGTCCAAAACAGACGACATAAAACACACCGTCCAAAACACACAGTCCAAATCACACCGTCCAAAACACACCGTCCAAAACACACCGTCCAAATCACACCATCCAAATCACACCGTCCAAAACACACCACATAAAACACACCATCCAAAACACACCGTCCAAATCACACCATCCAAATCACACCGTCCAAAACACACCAGATAAAACACACCATCCAAAACACACCGTCCAAATCACACTGTCCAAAACACACCGTCCAAAATACACCACATAAAACACACCATCCAAAACACACCATCCAAAACACACCATCCAAATCACACCGTCCAAAACACACCGTCCAAATCACACCGTCCAAAATACACCACATAAAGCACACCATCCAAAACACACCATCCAAAAGACACCGTCCAAAACACACCGTCCAAATCACACCGTCCAAATCACACCGTCCAAATCACACAGTCCAAAACACACCACATAAAATACACCATCCAAAACACACCGTCAAAATCACACCGTCCAAAACACACCGTCCAAAATACACCGTCCAAATCACACCGTCCAAAACACACCGTCCAAGACACACCGTCCAAATCACACCGTCCAAATCACACCGTCCAAATCACACAGTCCAAAACACACCACATAAAACACACCATCCAAAACACACCGTCCAAAACACGCCGTCCAAAACACACCGTCCAAATCACACCGTCCAAAACACACCGTCCAAAACACACCGTCCAAATCACACCATCCAAAACACACAGTCCAAATCACACCGTCCAAAACACACCATCCAAAACACACCGTCCAAATCACACCATCCAAATCACACCGTCCAAAACACACCACATAAAACACACCATCCAAAACACACCGTCCAAATCACACCGTCCAAATCACACCGTCCAAAACCCACCAGATAAAACACACCATCCAAAACACACCATCCAAATCACACTGTCCAAATCACACCGTCCAAAACACACCGTCCAAAACACACGGTCCAAAATACACCACATAAAACACACCATCCAAAACACACCATCCAAAACACACCATCCAAATCACACCGTCCAAAACACACCGTCCAAATCACACCGTCCAAAATACACCACATAAAACACACCATCCAAAACACACCATCCAAAAGACACCGTCCAAAACACACCGTCCAAATCACACCATCCAAATCACACCGTCCAAATCACACAGTCCAAAACACACCAAATAAAACACACCATCCAAAACACACCATCCAAAATACACCGTCCAAAACACGCCGTCCAAAACACACCGTCCAAATCACACCGTCCAAAACACACCACATAAAACACACCGTCCAAAACACACCGTCCAAATCACACCGTCCAAAATACACCATCCAAATCACACCGTCCAAAACACGCCGTCCAAAACACACCGTCCAAATCACACCGTACAAAATACACCACATAAAACACACCATCCAAAACACACCGTCCAAAACACGCCGTCCAAAACACACCGTCCAAATCACACCGTCCAGAACACACCACATAAAACACATCATCCAAAACACACCATCCAAAACACACCGTCCAAAACACACAGTGCAAAACACACCGTCCAAATCACATCGTCCAAATCACACCGTCCAGAACACACCACATAAAACACATCATCCAAAACACACCATCCAAAACACACCGTCCAAATCACACCATCCAAAACACACCACATAAAATACACAGTCCAAAACACACCGTCCAAAACACACTGTCCAAAACACATCGTCCAAATCACCCCATCCAAAACACACCATCCAAAACACACCGTCCAAATCACACTGTCCAAATCACACCGTCCAAATCACACCGTCCAAAACACACCACATAAAACACACCATCCAAAACACACCGTCCAAAACACACCACATAAAACACACCATCCAAATCACTCCGTCCAAAACACACCATCCAAATCACACAGTCCAAATCACACCACACAAAACACACTGTCCAAAACACACCGTCTAAATCACACCGTCCAAAACACACAACATAAAACACACCGTCCAAAACACAATGTCCAAATCACACCGTCCAATACACACCGTCCAAAACACACAGTCCAAATCACACCGTCCAAAACACACCGTCCAAAACACACCGTCCAAATCACACCATCCAAATCACACCGTCCAAAACACACCACATAAAACACACCATCCAAAACACACCGTCCAAATCACACTGTCCAAATCACACCGTCCAATACACACCAGATAAAACACACCATCCAAAACGCACCGTACAAAACACACCATCCAAAACACACCATACAAATCACACTGTCCAAATCACACTGTCCAAAACACACCAGATAAAACACACCATCAAAAACACACCGTCCAAATCACACTGTCCAAATCACACCGTCCAAATCACACCGTCCAAAACACACCACATAAAACACACCATCCAAAACACACCGTCCAAAACACACCACATAAAACACACCATCCAAATCACACCGTCCAAAACAGACCAGATAAAACACACCATCCAAAACACTCCGTCCAAAACACACCATCCAAATCACACAGTCCAAATCACACCGTCCAAAACACACCGTCCAAATCACACAGTCCAAATCACACCGTCCAAAACACACCATCCGAAACACACCGTCCAAAACACACCGTCCAAAACACACCATCCAAATCACACAGTCCAAATCACACCGTCCAAATCACACCGTCCAAAACACACCAGATAAAACACACCATCCAAAACGCACCGTACAAAACACACCGTCCAAAACACACCGTACAAATCACACCGTCCAAAGCACACCGTCCAAAACACACCACATAAAACACACCATCCAAAACACACCATCCAAATCACACCATCCAAATCACACCGTCCAGAACACACCACATAAAACACATCATCCAAAACACACCATCCAAAACACACCGTCCAAATCACACCATCCAAAACACACCACATAAAATACACCGTCCAAAACACACCGTCCAAATCACACCGTCCAATACACACCGTCCAAAACACACAGTCCAAATCACACCGTCCAAATCACACCGTCCAAAACCCACCAGATAAAACACACCATCCAAAACACACCGTCCAAATCACACTGTCCAAAACACACGGTCCAAAATACACCACATAAAACACACCATCCAAAACACACCATCCAAAACACACCATCCAAATCACACCGTCCAAAACACACCGTCCAAATCACACCGTCCAAAATACACCACATAAAACACACCATCCAAAACACACCATCCAAAAGACACCGTCCAAAACACACCGTCCAAATCACACCGTCCAAATCACACCGTCCAAATCTTCTTTTTTTCTTTTGGGCCTCCTTATCTCGAGAGACAATGGATACGCGCCTGGAGGTGGTCAGTGGTTTGTGAAGCAGCGCCTGGAGTGGCTATAAAGGCCAATTCTGGAGTGACAGGCTCTTCCACAGGTGCTGCAGAGAAATTTGTTTGTTGGGGCTGTTGCACAGTTGGCTCTCCCCTTGCGCCTCTGTCTTTTTTCCTGCCAACTACTAAGTCTCTTCGACTCGCCACAATTTAGCCCTGTCTTTATGGCTGCCCGCCAGCTCTGGCGAATGCTGGCAACTGACTCCCACGACTTGTGATCAATGTCACACGATTTCATGTCGCGTTTGCAGACGTCTTTATAACGGAGACATGGACGGCCGGTGGGTCTGATACCAGTGGCGAGCTCGCTGTACAATGTGTCTTTGGGGATCCTGCCATCTTCCATGCGGCTCACATGGCCAAGCCATCTCAAGCGCCGCTGACTCAGTAGTGTGTATAAGCTGGGGGTGTTGGCCGCTTCAAGGACTTCTGTGTTGGAGATATAGTCCTGCCACCTGATGCCAAGTATTCTCCGAAGGCAGCGAAGATGGAATGAATTGAGACGTCGCTCTTGGCTGACATACGTTGTCCAGGCCTCGCTGCCGTAGAGCAAGGTACTGAGGACACAGGCCTGATACACTCGGACTTTTGTGTTCCGTGTCAGTGCGCCATTTTCCCACACTCTCTTGGCCAGTCTGGACATAGCAGTGGAAGCCTTACCCATGCGCTTGTTGATTTCTGCATCTAGAGACAGGTTACTGGTGATAGTTGAGCCTAGGTAGGTGAACTCTTGAACCACTTCCAGAGCGTGGTCGCCAATATTGATGGATGGATCATTTCTGACATCCTGCCCCATGATGTTCGTTTTCTTGAGGCTGATGGTTAGGCCAAATTCATTGCAGGCAGACGCAAACCTGTCGATGAGACTCTGCAGGCATTCTTCAGTGTGAGATGTTAAAGCAGCATCGTCAGCAAAGAGGAGTTCTCTGATGAGGACTTTCCGTACTTTGGACTTCGCTCTTAGACGGGCAAGGTTGAACAACCTGCCCCCTGATCTTGTGTGGAGGAAAATTCCTTCTTCAGAGGATTTGAACGCATGTGAAAGCAGCAGGGAGAAGAAAATCCCAAAAAGTGTGGGTGCGAGAACACAGCCCTGTTTCACACCACTCAGGATAGGAAAGGGCTCTGATGAGGAGCACACTGATGAATCACACAGTCCAAAACACACCAAATAAAACACACCATCCAAAACACACCATCCAAAACACACCGTCCAAAACACGCCGTCCAAAACACACCGTCCAAATCACACCGTCCAAAACACACCACATAAAACACACCGTCCAAAACACACCGTCCAAATCACACCGTCCAAAATACACCATCCAAATCACACCGTCCAAAACACGCCGTCCAAAACACACCGTCCAAATCACACCGTACAAAATACACCACATAAAACACAACATCCAAAACACACCGTCCAAAACACGCCGTCCAAAACACACCGTCCAAATCACACCGTCCAGAACACACCACATAAAACACATCATCCAAAACACACCATCCAAAACACACCGTCCAAAACACACAGTCCAAAACACACCGTCCAAATCACATCGTCCACAACACACCACATAAAACACATCATCCAAAACACACCATCCAAAACACACCGTCCAAATCACACCATCCAAAACACACCACATAAAATACACAGTCCAAAACACACCGCCCAAAACACACTGTCCAAAACACATCGTCCAAATCACCCCATCCAAAACACACCGTCCAAATCACACCGTCCAAAACACACCGCCCAAATCACACCACACAAAACACACTGTCCAAAACACACCGTCTAAATCACACCGTCCAAAACACACAACATAAAACACACCGTCCAAAACACCATGTCCAAATCACACCGTCCAATACACACCGTCCAAAACACACAGTCCAAATCACACCGTCCAAAACACACCGTCCAAAACACACCGTCCAAATCACACCATCCAAATCACACCGTCCAAAACACACCACATAAAACACACCATCCAAAACACACCGTCCAAATCACACTGTCCAAATCACACCGTCCAATACACACCAGATAAAACACACCATCCAAAACGCACCGTACAAAACACACCATCCAAAACACACCGGACAAATCACACTGTCCAAATCACACTGTCCAAAACACACCAGATAAAACACACCATCAAAAACACACCGTCCAAATCACACTGTCCAAATCACACCGTCCAAATCACCCCGTCCAAAACACACCACATAAAACACACCATCCAAAACACACCGTCCAAAACACACCACATAAAACACACCATCCAAATCACACCGTCCAAAACACACCAGATAAAACACACCAGATAAAACACACCATCCAAAACACTCCGTCTAAAACACACCATCCAAATCACACAGTCCAAATCACACCGTCCAAAACACACCGTCCAAATCACAAAGTCCAAATCACACCGTCCAAAACACACCATCCAAAACACACCGTCCAAAACACACCATCCAAATCACACAGTCCAAATCACACCGTCCAAATCACACCGTCCAAAACACACCAGATAAAACACACCATCCAAAACGCACCGTACAAAACACACCATCCAAAACACACCGTCCAAAACACACCATCCAAATCACACAGTCCAAATCACACCGTCCAAAACACACCGTCCAAAACACACCACATAAAACACACCATCCAAAACACACCATCCAAATCACACCGTCCAGAACACACCACATAAAACACATCATCCAAAACACACCATCCAAAACACACCGTCCAAATCACACCATCCAAAACACACCACATAAAATACACCGTCCAAAACACACCGTCCAAAACACACTGTCCAAAACACACTGTCCAAATCACCCCGTCCAAAACACACCATCCAAATCACACCGTCCAAAACACACCACATAAAACACACCATCCAAAACACACCGTCCAAATCACACCGTCCAAAACACACCGTCCAAATCACACCGTCCAAAACACACCGTCCAAAATACACCGTCCAAATCACACCGTCCAAAACACACCATCCAAAATACACCCCATAAAACACACCGTCCAAAACACACCATCCAAATCACACAGTCCAAAACACACCGTCCAAAACACACCGTCCAAATCACACAGTCCAAAACACACCGTCCAAAACACACCATCCAAATCACACCGTCCAAAACACACCGTCCAAATCACACCGTCCAAAATACACCACATAAAACACACCATCCAAAACACACCATCCAAATCACACAGTCCAAAACACACCATCCAAAACACACCATCCAAAAGACACCGTCCAAAACACACCGTCCAAATCACACCGTCCAAATCACACCGTCCAAATCACACCGTCCAAAACACGCCGTCCAAAACACACCACATAAAACACACCGTCCAAAACACACCGTCCAAATCACACCATCCAAAATACACCATCCAAATCACACCGTCCAAAACACGCCGTCCAAAACACACCGTCCAAATCACACCGTATAAAATACACCACATAAAACACACCATCCAAAACACACCGTCCAAAACACGCCGTCCAAAACACACCGTCCAAATCACACCGTCCAGAACACACCACATCAAACACATCATCCAAAACACACCATCCAAAACACACCGTCCAAAACACGCCGTCCAAAACACACCGTCCAAATCACACCGTCCAGAACACACCACATAAAACACATCATCCAAAACACACCATCCAAAACACACCGTCCAAATCACACCGTCCAAAACACACTGTCCAAATCACCCCGTCCAAAACACACCGTCCAAATCACACTGTCCAAAACACACCGCCCAAATCACACCACACAAATCACACCGTCCAAAACACACCACATAAAATACACCATCCAAAACACACCGTCCAAAACACACTGTCCAAAACACACTGTCCAAATCACCCCGTCCAAAACACACCGTCCAAATCACACCGTCCAAAACACACCGCCCAAATCACACCACACAAATCACACCGTCCAAAACACACGACATAAAACACACCGTCCAAAACACACAGTCCAAATCACACCGTCCAAAACACACCGTCCAAAACACACCGTCCAAATCACACCATCCAAATCACACCATCCAAAACACACCACATAAAACACATCATCCAAAACATACCGTCCAAATCACACTGTCCAAATCACACCGTCCAAAACACACCAGATAAAACACACCATCCAAAACGCACCGTCCAAAACACACCATCCAAAACACACCGTCCAAATCACACTGTCCAAATCACACCGTCCAAAACACACCAGATAAAACACACCATCCAAAACACACCGTCCAAATCACACCGTCCAAATCACACTGTCCAAATCACACCGTCCAAATCACACCGTCCAAAACACACCATATAAAACACACCATCCAAAACACACCATCCAAATCACACCGTCCAAATCACACTGTCCAAATCACACCATCCAAAACACACCGTTCAAAACACACCGTCCAAATCACACCATATAAAACACACCATCCAAAACACACCGTCCAAAACACACCGTCCAAAAGACACCGTCCATAACACCCTGTCCAAAACACACCGTCCAAATCACCCCGTCCAAAACACACCGCCCAAATCACACAACACAAAACACACTGTCCAAAACACACCGTCTAAATCACACCGTCCAAAACACATGACATAAAACACACCGTCCAAAACACAATGTCCAAATCACACCGTCCAATACACACAGTCCAAAACACACAGTCCAAATCACACCGTCCAAAACACACCGTCCAAAACACACCACATAAAACACACCATCCAAAACACACCATCCAAATCACACCATCCAAATCACAACGTCCAAAACACACCAGATAAAACACACCATCCAAAACACACCGTCCAAATCACACTGTCCAAATCACACCGTCCAAAACACACCAGATAAAACACACCATCCAAATCACACCGTCCAAAACAAACTGTCCAACTCACACCATCCAAATCACACCGTCCAAAACACACCACATAAAACACACCATCCAAAACACACCGTCCAAAACACACCACATAAAACACACCATCCAAAACACACCGTCCAAATCACACCGTCCAAAACACACCAGATAAAACACACCATCCAAAACACTCCGTCCAAATCACACCGTCCAAAACACACCACATAAAACACACCATCCAAAACACACCAAATAAAACACACCGTCCAAAACACACCGTCCAAATCACACCGTCCAAAACACACCGTCCAAAATACACCGTCCAAATCACACCGTCCAAAACACACCATCCAAATCACACCGTCCAAAACAAACCGTCCAAATCACACCGTCCAAAATACACCGTCCAAATCACACCGTCCAAAACACACCATCCAAATCACACCGTCCAAAACAAACTGTCCAACTCACACCATCCAAATCACACCGTCCAAAACACACCACATAAAACACACCATCCAAAACACACCGTCCAAAACACACCACATAAAACACACCATCCAAAACACACCGTCCAAATCACACCGTCCAAAACACACCAGATAAAACACACCATCCAAAACACACCAAATAAAACACACCATCCAAATCACACAGTCCAAAACACACCGTCCAAAACACACCATCCAAATCACACAGTCCAAAACACACCGTCCAAATCACACAGTCCAAAACACACCGTCCAAAACACACCATCCAAATCACACAGTCCAAAACACACCGTCCAAATCACACCGTCCAAAACACACCGTCCAAAATACACCGTCCAAATCACACCATCCAAAACACACCATCCAAAACACACCATCCAAAACACACCATCCAAATCACACCATCCAAATCACACCGTCCAAAACACACCAGATAAAACACACCATCCAAAACACACTGTCCAAATCACACCGTCCAAAACACACCAGATAAAACGCACCGTCCAAAACACGCCGTCCAAAACACACCGTCCAAATCACACCGTCCAAAACACACCACATAAAACACACCGTCCAAAACACACCGTCCAAATCACACCGTCCAAAATACACCATCCAAATCACACCGTCCAAAACACGCCGTCCAAAACACACCGTCCAAATCACACCGTACAAAATACACCACATAAAACACACCATCCAAAACACACCGTCCAAAACACGCCGTCCAAAACACACCGTCCAAATCACACCGTCCAGAACACACCACATAAAACACATCATCCAAAACACACCATCCAAAACACACCGTCCAAAACACACAGTCCAAAACACACCGTCCAAATCACATCGTCCAAAACACACCGTCCAGAACACACCACATAAAACACATCATCCAAAACACACCATCCAAAACACACCGTCCAAATCACACCATCCAAAACACACCACATAAAATACACAGTCCAAAACACACCGTCCAAAACACACTGTCCAAAACACATCGTCCAAATCACCCCATCCAAAACACACCGTCCAAATCACACCGTCCAAAACACACCGCCCAAATCACACCACACAAAACACACTGTCCAAAACACACCGTCTAAATCACACCGTCCAAAACAAACAACATAAAACACACCGTCCAAAACACAATGTCCAAATCACACCGTCCAATACACACCGTCCAAAACACACAGTCCAAATCACACCGTCCAAAACACACCGTCCAAAACACACCGTCCAAATCACACCATCCAAATCACACCGTCCAAAACACACCACATAAAACACACCATCCAAAACACACCGTCCAAATCACACTGTCCAAATCACACCGTCCAATACACACCAGATAAAACACACCATCCAAAACGCACCGTACAAAACACACCATCCAAAACACACCGTACAAATCACACTGTCCAAATCACACTGTCCAAAACACACCAGATAAAACACACCATCAAAAACACACCGTCCAAATCACACCGTCCAAAACACACCACATAAAACACACCATCCAAAACACACCGTCCAAAACACACCACATAAAACACACCATCCAAAACGCACCGTACAAAACACACCATCCAAAACACACCGTACAAATCACACTGTCCAAATCACACTGTCCAAAACACACCAGATAAAACACACCATCAAAAACACACCGACCAAATCACACCGTCCAAAACACACCACATAAAACACACCATCCAAAACACACCGTCCAAAACACACCACATAAAACACACCATCCAAATCACACCGTCCAAAACAGACCAGATAAAACACACCATCCAAAACACTCCGTCCAAAACACACCATCCAAATCACACTGTCCAAATCACACCGTCCAAATCACACCGTCCAAAACACACCACATAAAACACACCATCCAAAACACAGCGTCCAAAACACACCACATAAAACACACCATCCAAATCACACCGTCCAAAACAGACCAGATAAAACACACCATCCAAAACACTCCGTCCAAAACACACCATCCAAATCACACAGTCCAAATCACACCGTCCAAAACACACCGTCCAAATCACACAGTCCAAATCACACCGTCCAAAACACACCATCCGAAACACACCGTCCAAAACACACCGTCCAAAACACACCATCCAAATCACACAGTCCAAATCACACCGTCCAAATCACACCGTCCAAAACACACCAGATAAAACACACCATCCAAAACGCACCGTACAAAACACACCGTCCAAAACACACCGTACAAATCACACCGTCCAAAACACACCGTCCAAAACACACCACATAAAACACACCATCCAAAACACACCATCCAAATCACACCATCCAAATCACACCGTCCAGAACACACCACATAAAACACATCATCCAAAACACACCATCCAAAACACACCGTCCAAATCACACCATCCAAAACACACCACATAAAATACACCGTCCAAAACACACCGTCCAAATCACACCGTCCAATACACACCGTCCAAAACACACAGTCCAAATCACACCGTCCAAATCACACCGTCCAAAACCCACCAGATAAAACACACCATCCAAAACACACCGTCCAAATCACACTGTCCAAAACACACGGTCCAAAATACACCACTTAAAACACACCATCCAAAACACACCATCCAAAACACACCATCCAAATCACACCGTCCAAAACACACCGTCCAAATCACACCGTCCAAAATACACCACATAAAACACACCATCCAAAACACACCATCCAAAAGACACCGTCCAAAACACACCGTCCAAATCACACCGTCCAAATCACACCGTCCAAATCACACAGTCCAAAACACACCAAATAAAACACACCATCCAAAACACACCATCCAAAACACACCGTCCAAAACACGCCGTCCAAAACACACCGTCCAAATCACACCGTCCAAAACACACCACATAAAACACACCGTCCAAAACACACCGTCCAAATCACACCGTCCAAAATAATCCATCCAAATCACACCGTCCAAAACACGCCGTCCAAAACACACCGTCCAAATCACACCGTACAAAATACACCACATAAAACACAACATCCAAAACACACCGTCCAAAACACGCCGTCCAAAACACACCGTCCAAATCACACCGTCCAGAACACACCACATAAAACACATCATCCAAAACACACCATCCAAAACACACCGTCCAAAACACACAGTCCAAAACACACCGTCCAAATCACATCGTCCACAACACACCACATAAAACACATCATCCAAAACACACCATCCAAAACACACCGTCCAAATCACACCGTCCAAAACACACCGTCCAAATCACACCGTCCAAAACACACCATCCAAAATACACCGTCCAAATCACACCATCCAAAACACACCATCCAAAACACACCATCCAAAACACACCATCCAAATCACACCATCCAAATCACACCGTCCAAAACACACCAGATAAAACACACCAAATAAAACACACCATCCAAAACACACCATCCAAAATACACCGTCCAAAACACGCCGTCCAAAACACACCGTCCAAATCACACCGTCCAAAACACACCACATAAAACACACCGTCCAAAACACACCGTCCAAATCACACCGTCCAAAATACACCATCCAAATCACACCGTCCAAAACACGCCGTCCAAAACACACCGTCCAAATCACACCGTCCAAAATACACCATCCAAAACACACCGTCCAAAACACGCCGTCCAAAACACACCGTCCAAATCACACCGTCCAGAACACACCACATAAAACACATCATCCAAAACACACCATCCAAAACACACCGTCCAAAACACACAGTCCAAAACACACCGTCCAAATCACATCGTCCAAAACACACCGTCCAGAACACACCACATAAAACACATCATCCAAAACACACCATCCAAAACACACCGTCCAAATCACACCGTCCAGAACACACCACATAAAACACATCATCCAAAACACACCATCCAAAACACACCGTCCAAAACACACAGTCCAAAACACACCGTCCAAATCACATCGTCCAAAACACACCGTCCAGAACACACCACATAAAACACATCATCCAAATCACACCATCCAAAACACACCACATAAAATACACAGTCCAAAACACACCGTCCAAAACACACTGTCCAAAACACATCGTCCAAATCACCCCATCCAAAACACACCGTCCAAATCACACCGACCAAAACACACCGCCCAAATCACACCACACAAAACACACTGTCCAAAACACACCGTCTAAATCACACCGTCCAAAACACACAACATAATACACACCGTCCAAAACACACACTCCAAATCACACCGTCCAAAACACACCGTCCAAAACACACCGTCCAAATCACACCATCCAAATCACACCGTCCAAAACACACCACATAAAACACACCATCCAAAACACACCGTCCAAATCACACTGTCCAAATCACACCGTCCAATACACACCAGATAAAACACACCATCCAAAACGCACCGTACAAAACACACCATCCAAAACACACCGTACAAATCACACTGTCCAAATCACACTGTCCAAAACACACCAGATAAAACACACCATCAAAAACACACCGTCCAAATCACACTGTCCAAATCACACCGTCCAAATCACACCGTCCAAAACACACCACATAAAACACACCATCCAAAACACACCGTCCAAAACACACCACATAAAACACACCATCCAAATCACACCGTCCAAAACAGACCAGATAAAACACACCATCCAAAACACTCCGTCCAAAACACACCATCCAAATCACACAGTCCAAATCACACCGTCCAAAACACACCGTCCAAATCACACAGTCCAAATCACACCGTCCAAAACACACCATCCGAAACACACCGTCCAAAACACACCGTCCAAAACACACCATCCAAATCACACAGTCCAAATCACACCGTCCAAATCACACCGTCCAAAACACACCAGATAAAACACACCATCCAAAACGCACCGTACAAAACACACCGTCCAAAACACACCGTACAAATCACACCGTCCAAAACACACCGTCCAAAACACACCACATAAAACACACCATCCAAAACACACCATCCAAATCACACCATCCAAATCACACCGTCCAGAACACACCACATAAAACACATCATCCAAAACACACCATCCAAAACACACCGTCCAAATCACACCATCCAAAACACACCACATAAAATACACCGTCCAAAACACACCGTCCAAATCACACCGTCCAATACACACCGTCCAAAACACACAGTCCAAATCACACCGTCCAAATCACACCGTCCAAAACCCACCAGATAAAACACACCATCCAAAACACACCGTCCAAATCACACTGTCCAAAACACACGGTCCAAAATACACCACATAAAACACACCATCCAAAACACACCATCCAAAACACACAATCCAAATCACACCGTCCAAAACACACCGTCCAAATCACACCGTCCAAAATACACCACATAAAACACACCATCCAAAACACACCATCCAAAAGACACCGTCCAAAACACACCGTCCAAATCACACCGTCCAAATCACACCGTCCAAATCACACAGTCCAAAACACACCAAATAAAACACACCATCCAAAACACACCATCCAAAACACACCGTCCAAAACACGCCGTCCAAAACACACCGTCCAAATCACACCGTCCAAAACACACCACATAAAACACACCGTCCAAAACACACCGTCCAAATCACACCGTCCAAAATACACCATCCAAATCACACCGTCCAAAACACGCCGTCCAAAACACACCGTCCAAATCACACCGTACAAAATACACCACATAAAACACAACATCCAAAACACACCGTCCAAAACACGCCGTCCAAAACACACCGTCCAAATCACACCGTCCAGAACACACCACATAAAACACATCATCCAAAACACACCATCCAAAACACACCGTCCAAAACACACAGTCCAAAACACACCGTCCAAATCACATCGTCCACAACACACCACATAAAACACATCATCCAAAACACACCATCCAAAACACACCGTCCAAATCACACCGTCCAAAACACACCGTCCAAATCACACCGTCCAAAACACACCGTCCAAAATACACCGTCCAAATCACACCATCCAAAACACACCATCCAAAACACACCATCCAAATCACACCATCCAAATCACACCGTCCAAAACACACCAGATAAAACACACCAAATAAAACACACCATCCAAAACACACCATCCAAAATACACCGTCCAAAACACGCCGTCCAAAACACACCGTCCAAATCACACCGTCCAAAACACACCACATAAAACACACCGTCCAAAACACACCGTCCAAATCACACCGTCCAAAATACACCGTCCAAATCACACCGTACAAAATACACCACATAAAACACACCATCCAAAACACACCGTCCAAAACACGCCGTCCAAAACACACCGTCCAAATCACATCGTCCAAAACACACCGTCCAGAACACACCACATAAAACACATCATCCAAAACACACCATCCAAAACACACCGTCCAAAACACACAGTCCAAAACACACCGTCCAAATCACATCGTCCAAAACACACCGTCCAGAACACACCACATAAAACACATCATCCAAAACACACCATCCAAAACACACCGTCCAAATCACACCGTCCAGAACACACCACATAAAACACATCATCCAAAACACACCATCCAAAACACACCGTCCAAAACACACAGTCCAAAACACACCGTCCAAATCACATCGTCCAAAACACACCGTCCAGAACACACCACATAAAACACATCATCCAAATCACACCATCCAAAACACACCACATAAAATACACAGTCCAAAACACACCGTCCAAAACACACTGTCCAAAACACATCGTCCAAATCACCCCATCCAAAACACACCGTCCAAATCACACCGTCCAAAACACACCGCCCAAATCACACCACACAAAACACACTGTCCAAAACACACCGTCTAAATCACACCGTCCAAAACACACAACATAAAACACACCGTCCAAAACACAATGTCCAAAATACACCGTCCAAATCACACCGTCCAAAACACACCATCCAAAATACACCACATAAAACACACCGTCCAAAACACACCGTCCAAATCACACAGTCCAAAACACACCGTCCAAATCACACTGTCCAAATCACACCGTCCAATACACACCAGATAAAACACACCATCCAAAACGCACCGTACAAAACACACCATCCAAAACACACCGTACAAAACACACTGTCCAAATCACACTGTCCAAAACACACCAGATAAAACACACCATCAAAAACACACCGTCCAAATCACACTGTCCAAATCACACCGTCCAAATCACACCGTCCAAAACACACCACATAAAACACACCATCCAAAACACACCGTCCAAAACACACCACATAAAACACACCATCCAAATCACACGGTCCAAAACAGACCAGATAAAACACACCATCCAAAACACTCCGTCCAAAACACACCATCCAAATCACACAGTCCAAATCACACCGTCCAAAACACACCGTCCAAATCACACAGTCCAAATCACACCGTCCAAAACACACCATCCGAAACACACCGTCCAAAACACACCGTCCAAAACACACCATCCAAATCACACAGTCCAAATCACACCGTCCAAATCACACCGTCCAAAACACACCAGATAAAACACACCATCCAAAACGCACCGTACAAAACACACCGTCCAAAACACACCGTACAAATCACACCGTCCAAAACACACCGTCCAAAACACACCACATAAAACACACCATCCAAAACACACCATCCAAATCACACCATCCAAATCACACCGTCCAGAACACACCACATAAAACACATCATCCAAAACACACCATCCAAAACACACCGTCCAAATCACACCATCCAAAACACACCACATAAAATACACCGTCCAAAACACACCGTCCAAATCACACCGTCCAATACACACCGTCCAAAACACACAGTCCAAATCACACCGTCCAAATCACACCGTCCAAAACCCACCAGATAAAACACACCATCCAAAACACACCGTCCAAATCACACTGTCCAAAACACACGGTCCAAAATACACCACATAAAACACACCATCCAAAACACACCATCCAAAACACACCATCCAAATCACACCGTCCAAAACACACCGTCCAAATCACACCGTCCAAAATACACCACATAAAACACACCATCCAAAACACACCATCCAAAAGACACCGTCCAAAACACACCGTCCAAATCACACCGTCCAAATCACACCGTCCAAATCACACAGTCCAAAACACACCAAATAAAACACACCATCCAAAACACACCATCCAAAACACGCCGTCCAAAACACACCGTCCAAATCACACCGTCCAAAACACACCACATAAAACACACCGTCCAAAACACAC
Source organism: Heterodontus francisci (assembly GCF_036365525.1). Classification (NCBI taxonomy): domain Eukaryota; kingdom Metazoa; phylum Chordata; class Chondrichthyes; order Heterodontiformes; family Heterodontidae; genus Heterodontus; species Heterodontus francisci. Next base: position 17,985,342 of record NC_090389.1, on the reverse strand, counting down.
CGTCCAAATCACACCGTCCAAAATACACCATCCAAATCACACCGTCCAAAACACGCCGTCCAAAACACACCGTCCAAATCACACCGTACAAAATACACCACATAAAACACAACATCCAAAACACACCGTCCAAAACACGCCGTCCAAAACACACCGTCCAAATCACACCGTCCAGAACACACCACATAAAACACATCATCCAAAACACACCATCCAAAACACACCGTCCAAAACACACAGTCCAAAACACACCGTCCAAATCACATCGTCCACAACACACCACATAAAACACATCATCCAAAACACACCATCCAAAACACACCGTCCAAATCACACCATCCAAAACACACCACATAAAATACACAGTCCAAAACACACCGTCCAAAACACACTGTCCAAAACACATCGTCCAAATCACCCCATCCAAAACACACCGTCCAAATCACACCGTCCAAAACACACCGCCCAAATCACACCACACAAAACACACTGTCCAAAACACACCGTCTAAATCACACCGTCCAAAACACACAACATAAAACACACCGTCCAAAACACCATGTCCAAAGCACACCGTCCAATACACACCGTCCAAAACACACAGTCCAAATCACACCGTCCAAAACACACCGTCCAAAACACACCGTCCAAATCACACCATCCAAATCACACCGTCCAAAACACACCACATAAAACACACCATCCAAAACACACCGTCCAAATCACACTGTCCAAATCACACCGTCCAATACACACCAGATAAAACACACCATCCAAAACGCACCGTACAAAACACACCATCCAAAACACACCAGACAAATCACACTGTCCAAATCACACTGTCCAAAACACACCAGATAAAACACACCATCAAAATCACACCGTCCAAATCACACTGTCCAAATCACACCGTCCAAATCACCCCGTCCAAAACACACCACATAAAACACACCATCCAAAACACACCGTCCAAAACACACCACATAAAACACACCATCCAAATCACACCGTCCAAAACACACCAGATAAAACACACCATCCAAAACACTCCGTCCAAAACACACCATCCAAATCACACAGTCCAAATCACACCGTCCAAAACACACCGTCCAAATCACAAAGTCCAAATCACACCGTCCAAAACACACCATCCAAAACACACCGTCCAAAACACACCGTCCAAAACACACCATCCAAATCACACAGTCCAAATCACACCGTCCAAATCACACCGTCCAAAACACACCAGATAAAACACACCATCCAAAACGCACCGTACAAAACACACCATCCAAAACACACCGTACAAATCACACCGTCCAAAACACACCGTCCAAAACACACCACATAAAACACACCATCCAAAACACACCATCCAAATCACACCATCCAAATCACACCGTCCAGAACACATCACATAAAACACATCATCCAAAACACACCATCCAAAACACACCGTCCAAATCACACCATCCAAAACACACCACATAAAATACACCGTCCAAAACACACCGTCCAAAACACACTGTCCAAAACACACTGTCCAAATCACCCCGTCCAAAACACACCATCCAAATCACACCGTCCAAAACACACCACATAAAACACACCATCCAAAACACACCGTCCAAATCACACCGTCCAAAACACACCGTCCAAATCACACCGTCCAAAACACACCGTCCAAAATACACCGTCCAAATCACACCGTCCAAAACACACCATCCAAAATACACCACATAAAACACACCGTCCAAAACACACCATCCAAATCACACAGTCCAAAACACACCGTCCAAAACACACCGTCCAAATCACACAGTCCAAAACACACCGTCCAAAACACACCATCCAAATCACACCGTCCAAAACACACCGTCCAAATCACACCGTCCAAAATACACCACATAAAACACACCATCCAAAACACACCATCCAAATCACACAGTCCAAAACACACCATCCAAAACACACCATCCAAAAGACACCGTCCAAAACACACCGTCCAAATCACACCGTCCAAATCACACCGTCCAAATCACACCGTCCAAAACACGCCGTCCAATACACACCGTCCAAAACACACAGTCCAAATCACACCGTCCAAAACACACCACATAAAACACACCGTCCAAAACACACCGTCCAAATCACACCGTCCAAAATACACCATCCAAATCACACCGTCCAAAACACGCCGTCCAAAACACACCGTCCAAATCACACCGTACAAAATACACCACATAAAACACACCATCCAAAACACACCGTCCAAAACACGCCGTCCAAAACACACCGTCCAAATCACACCGTCCAGAACACACCACATAAAACACATCATCCAAAACACACCATCCAAATCACACCATCCAAATCACACCGTCCAGAACACATCACATAAAACACATCATCCAAAACACACCATCCAAAACACACCGTCCAAATCACACCATCCAAAACACACCACATAAAATACACCGTCCAAAACACACCGTCCAAAACACACTGTCCAAAACACACTGTCCAAATCACCCCGTCCAAAACACACCATCCAAATCACACCGTCCAAAACACACCACATAAAACACACCATCCAAAACACACCGTCCAAATCACACCGTCCAAAACACACCGTCCAAATCACACCGTCCAAAACACACCGTCCAAAATACACCGTCCAAATCACACCGTCCAAAACACACCATCCAAAATACACCACATAAAACACACCGTCCAAAACACACCATCCAAATCACACAGTCCAAAACACACCGTCCAAAACACACCGTCCAAATCACACAGTCCAAAACACACCGTCCAAAACACACCATCCAAATCACACCGTCCAAAACACACCGTCCAAATCACACCGTCCAAAATACACCACATAAAACACACCATCCAAAACACACCATCCAAATCACACAGTCCAAAACACACCATCCAAAAGACACCGTCCAAAACACACCGTCCAAATCACACCGTCCAAATCACACCGTCCAAATCACACCGTCCAAAACACGCCGTCCAATACACACCGTCCAAAACACACAGTCCAAATCACACCGTCCAAAACACACCACATAAAACACACCGTCCAAAACACACCGTCCAAATCACACCGTCCAAAATACACCATCCAAATCACACCGTCCAAAACACGCCGTCCAAAACACACCGTCCAAATCACACCGTACAAAATACACCACATAAAACACACCATCCAAAACACACCGTCCAAAACACGCCGTCCAAAACACACCGTCCAAATCACACCGTCCAGAACACACCACATAAAACACATCATCCAAAACACACCATCCAAAACACACCGTCCAAATCACACCATCCAAAACACACCACATAAAATACACCATCCAAAACACACTGTCCAAAACACACTGTCCAAATCACGCCGTCCAAAACACACCGTCCAAATCACACCGTCCAAAACACACCGCCCAAATCACACCATCCAAAACACACCATCCAAAACACACCATCCAAATCACACCGTCCAAAACACACCGTCCAAATCACACCGTCCAAAATACACCACATAAAACACACCATCCAAAACACACCATCCAAAAGGCACCGTCCAAAACACACCGTCCAAATCACACCGTCCAAATCACACCGTCCAAATCACACAGTCCAAAACACACCAAATAAAACACACCATCCAAAACACACCATCCAAAACACACCATCCAAAACACGCCGTCCAAAACACACCGTCCAAATCACACCGTCCAAAACACACCACATAAAACACACCGTCCAAAACACACCGTCCAAATCACACCGTCCAAAATACACCATCCAAATCACACCGTCCAAAACACGCCGTCCAAAACACACCGTCCAAATCACACCGTACAAAATACACCACATAAAACACAACATCCAAAACACACCGTCGAAAACACGCCGTCCAAAACACACCGTCCAAATCACACCGTCCAGAACACACCACATAAAACACATCATCCAAAACACACCATCCAAAACACACCGTCCAAAACACACAGTCCAAAACACACCGTCCAAATCACATCGTCCACAACACACCACATAAAACACATCATCCAAAACACACCATCCAAAACACACCGTCCAAATCACACCATCCAAAACACACCACATAAAATACAGAGTCCAAAACACACCGTCCAAAACACACTGTCCAAAACACATCGTCCAAATCACCCCATCCAAAACACACCGTCCAAATCACACCGTCCAAAACACACCGCCCAAATCACACCACACAAAACACACTGTCCAAAACACACCGTCTAAATCACACCGTCCAAAACACACAACATAAAACACACCGTCCAAAACACCATGTCCAAATCACACCGTCCAATACACACCGTCCAAAACACACAGTCCAAATCACACCGTCCAAAACACACCGTCCAAAACACACCGTCCAAATCACACCATCCAAATCACACCGTCCAAAACACACCACATAAAACACACCATCCAAAACACACCGTCCAAATCACACTGTCCAAATCACACCGTCCAATACACACCAGATAAAACACACCATCCAAAACGCACCGTACAAAACACACCATCCAAAACACACCAGACAAATCACACTGTCCAAATCACACTGTCCAAAACACACCAGATAAAACACACCATCAAAATCACACCGTCCAAATCACACTGTCCAAATCACACCGTCCAAATCACCCCGTCCAAAACACACCACATAAAACACACCATCCAAAACACACCGTCCAAAACACACCACATAAAACACACCATCCAAATCACACCGTCCAAAACACACCAGATAAAACACACCATCCAAAACACTCCGTCCAAAACACACCATCCAAATCACACAGTCCAAATCACACCGTCCAAAACACACCGTCCAAATCACAAAGTCCAAATCACACAGTCCAAATCACACCGTCCAAATCACACCGTCCAAAACACACCAGATAAAACACACCATCCAAAACGCACCGTACAAAACACACCATCCAAAACACACCGTACAAATCACACCGTCCAAAACACACCGTCCAAAACACACCACATAAAACACACCATCCAAAACACACCATCCAAATCACACCATCCAAATCACACCGTCCAGAACACATCACATAAAACACATCATCCAAAACACACCATCCAAAACACACCGTCCAAATCACACCATCCAAAACACACCACATAAAATACACCGTCCAAAACACACTGTCCAAATCACCCCGTCCAAAACACACCATCCAAATCACACCGTCCAAAACACACCACATAAAACACACCATCCAAAACACACCGTCCAAATCACACCGTCCAAAACACACCGTCCAAATCACACCGTCCAAAACACACCGTCCAAAATACACCGTCCAAATCACACCGTCCAAAACACACCATCCAAAATACACCACATAAAACACACCGTCCAAAACACACCATCCAAATCACACAGTCCAAAACACACCGTCCAAAACACACCGTCCAAATCACACAGTCCAAAACACACCGTCCAAAACACACCATCCAAATCACACCGTCCAAAACACACCGTCCAAATCACACCGTCCAAAATACACCACATAAAACACACCATCCAAAACACACCATCCAAATCACACAGTCCAAAACACACCATCCAAAACACACCATCCAAAAGACACCGTCCAAAACACACCGTCCAAATCACACCGTCCAAATCACACCGTCCAAATCACACCGTCCAAAACACGCCGTCCAATACACACCGTCCAAAACACACAGTCCAAATCACACCGTCCAAAACACACCACATAAAACACACCGTCCAAAACACACCGTCCAAATCACACCGTCCAAAATACACCATCCAAATCACACCGTCCAAAACACGCCGTCCAAAACACACCGTCCAAATCACACCGTACAAAATACACCACATAAAACACACCATCCAAAACACACCGTCCAAAACACGCCGTCCAAAACACACCGTCCAAATCACACCGTCCAGAACACACCACATAAAACACATCATCCAAAACACACCATCCAAATCACACCATCCAAATCACACCGTCCAGAACACATCACATAAAACACATCATCCAAAACACACCATCCAAAACACACCGTCCAAATCACACCATCCAAAACACACCACATAAAATACACCGTCCAAAACACACCGTCCAAAACACACTGTCCAAAACACACTGTCCAAATCACCCCGTCCAAAACACACCATCCAAATCACACCGTCCAAAACACACCACATAAAACACACCATCCAAAACACACCGTCCAAATCACACCGTCCAAAACACACCGTCCAAATCACACCGTCCAAAACACACCGTCCAAAATACACCGTCCAAATCACACCGTCCAAAACACACCATCCAAAATACACCACATAAAACACACCGTCCAAAACACACCATCCAAATCACACAGTCCAAAACACACCGTCCAAAACACACCGTCCAAATCACACAGTCCAAAACACACCGTCCAAAACACACCATCCAAATCACACCGTCCAAAACACACCGTCCAAATCACACCGTCCAAAATACACCACATAAAACACACCATCCAAAACACACCATCCAAATCACACAGTCCAAAACACACCATCCAAAACACACCATCCAAAAGACACCGTCCAAAACACACCGTCCAAATCACACCGTCCAAATCACACCGTCCAAATCACACCGTCCAAAACACGCCGTCCAATACACACCGTCCAAAACACACAGTCCAAATCACACCGTCCAAAACACACCACATAAAACACACCGTCCAAAACACACCGTCCAAATCACACCGTCCAAAATACACCATCCAAATCACACCGTCCAAAACACGCCGTCCAAAACACACCGTCCAAATCACACCGTACAAAATACACCACATAAAACACACCATCCAAAACACACCGTCCAAAACACGCCGTCCAAAACACACCGTCCAAATCACACCGTCCAGAACACACCACATAAAACACATCATCCAAAACACACCATCCAAAACACACCGTCCAAATCACACCATCCAAAACACACCACATAAAATACACCATCCAAAACACACTGTCCAAAACACACTGTCCAAATCACCCCGTCCAAAACACACCGTCCAAATCACACCGTCCAAAACACACCGCCCAAATCACACCGTCCAAAACACACGACATAAAACACACCGTCCAAAACACAATGTCCAAATCACACCGTCCAATACACACCGTCCAAAACACACAGTCCAAATCACACCGTCCAAAACACACCGTCCAAAACACACCGTCCAAATCACACCATCCAAATCACACCGTCCAAAACACACCACATAAAACACATCATCCAAAACACACCGTCCAAATCACACTGTCCAAATCACACCGTCCAAAACACACCAGATAATACACACCATCCAAAACGCACCGTCCAAAACACACCATCCAAAACACACCGTCCAAATCACACCGTCCAAATCACACCGTCCAAAACACACCAGATAAAACACACCATCCAAAACACACCATCCAAATCACACCGTCCAAATCACACTGTCCAAATCACACCATCCAAAACACACCGTTCAAAACACACCGTCCAAATCACACCATATAAAACACATCATCCAAAACACACCGTCCAAAACACACCATCCAAAACACACCGTCCATAACACCCTGTCCAAAACACACCGTCCAAATCACCCCGTCCAAAACACACCGCCCAAATCACACAACACAAAACACACTGTCCAAAACACACCGTCTAAATCACACCGTCCAAAACACATGACATAAAACACACCGTCCAAAACACAATGTCCAAATCACACCGTCCAATACACACAGTCCAAAACACACAGTCCAAATCACACCGTCCAAAACACACCGTCCAAAACACACCACATAAAACACACCATCCAAAACACACCATCCAAATCACACCATCCAAATCACAACGTCCAAAACACACCAGATAAAACACACCATCCAAAACACACCGTCCAAATCACACTGTCCAAATCACACCGTCCAAAACACACCAGATAAAACACACCATCCAAAGCGCACCGTCCAAAACACACCACATAAAACACACCATCCAAAACACACCATCCAAATCACACCATCCAAATCACAACGTCCAAAACACACCAGATAAAACACACCATCCAAAACACACCGTCCAAATCACACTGTCCAAATCACACCGTCCAAAACACACCAGATAAAACACACCATCCAAATCACACCGTCCAAAACAAACTGTCCAACTCACACCATCCAAATCACACCGTCCAAAACACACCACATAAAACACACCATCCAAAACACACCGTCCAAATCACACCGTCCAAAACACACCAGATAAAACACACCATCCAAAACACTCCATCCAAATCACACCGTCCAAAACACACCACATAAAACACACCATCCAAAACACACCAAATAAAACACACCGTCCAAAACACACCGTCCAAATCACACCGTCCAAAACACACGGTCCAAAATACACCGTCCAAATCACACCGTCCAAAACACACCATCCAAATCACACCGTCCAAAACAAACCGTCCAAATCACACCGTCCAAAATACACCGTCCAAATCACACCGTCCAAAACACACCGTCCAAAACACACCGTCCAAATCACACAGTCCAAATCACACCGTCCAAAACACACCGTCCAAATCACACCGTCCAAAACACACCGTCCAAAATACACCGTCCAAATCACACCGTCCAAAACACACCATCCAAAATACACCACATAAAACACACCGTCCAAAACACACCATCCAAATCACACAGTCCAAAACACACCGTCCAAAACACACCGTCCAAATCACACAGTCCAAAACACACCGTCCAAAACACACCATCCAAATCACACCGTCCAAAACACACCGTCCAAATCACACCGTCCAAAATACACCACATAAAACACACCATCCAAAACACACCATCCAAATCACACAGTCCAAAACACACCATCCAAAACACACCATCCAAAAGACACCGTCCAAAACACACCGTCCAAATCACACCGTCCAAATCACACCGTCCAAATCACACCGTCCAAAACACGCCGTCCAATACACACCGTCCAAAACACACAGTCCAAATCACACCGTCCAAAACACACCACATAAAACACACCGTCCAAAACACACCGTCCAAATCACACCGTCCAAAATACACCATCCAAATCACACCGTCCAAAACACGCCGTCCAAAACACACCGTCCAAATCACACCGTACAAAATACACCACATAAAACACACCATCCAAAACACACCGTCCAAAACACGCCGTCCAAAACACACCGTCCAAATCACACCGTCCAGAACACACCACATAAAACACATCATCCAAAACACACCATCCAAATCACACCATCCAAATCACACCGTCCAGAACACATCACATAAAACACATCATCCAAAACACACCATCCAAAACACACCGTCCAAATCACACCATCCAAAACACACCACATAAAATACACCGTCCAAAACACACCGTCCAAAACACACTGTCCAAAACACACTGTCCAAATCACCCCGTCCAAAACACACCATCCAAATCACACCGTCCAAAACACACCACATAAAACACACCATCCAAAACACACCGTCCAAATCACACCGTCCAAAACACACCGTCCAAATCACACCGTCCAAAACACACCGTCCAAAATACACCGTCCAAATCACACCGTCCAAAACACACCATCCAAAATACACCACATAAAACACACCGTCCAAAACACACCATCCAAATCACACAGTCCAAAACACACCGTCCAAAACACACCGTCCAAATCACACAGTCCAAAACACACCGTCCAAAACACACCATCCAAATCACACCGTCCAAAACACACCGTCCAAATCACACCGTCCAAAATACACCACATAAAACACACCATCCAAAACACACCATCCAAATCACACAGTCCAAAACACACCATCCAAAAGACACCGTCCAAAACACACCGTCCAAATCACACCGTCCAAATCACACCGTCCAAATCACACCGTCCAAAACACGCCGTCCAATACACACCGTCCAAAACACACAGTCCAAATCACACCGTCCAAAACACACCACATAAAACACACCGTCCAAAACACACCGTCCAAATCACACCGTCCAAAATACACCATCCAAATCACACCGTCCAAAACACGCCGTCCAAAACACACCGTCCAAATCACACCGTACAAAATACACCACATAAAACACACCATCCAAAACACACCGTCCAAAACACGCCGTCCAAAACACACCGTCCAAATCACACCGTCCAGAACACACCACATAAAACACATCATCCAAAACACACCATCCAAAACACACCGTCCAAATCACACCATCCAAAACACACCACATAAAATACACCATCCAAAACACACTGTCCAAAACACACTGTCCAAATCACGCCGTCCAAAACACACCGTCCAAATCACACCGTCCAAAACACACCGCCCAAATCACACCATCCAAAACACACCATCCAAAACACACCATCCAAATCACACCGTCCAAAACACACCGTCCAAATCACACCGTCCAAAATACACCACATAAAACACACCATCCAAAACACACCATCCAAAAGGCACCGTCCAAAACACACCGTCCAAATCACACCGTCCAAATCACACCGTCCAAATCACACAGTCCAAAACACACCAAATAAAACACACCATCCAAAACACACCATCCAAAACACACCATCCAAAACACGCCGTCCAAAACACACCGTCCAAATCACACCGTCCAAAACACACCACATAAAACACACCGTCCAAAACACACCGTCCAAATCACACCGTCCAAAATACACCATCCAAATCACACCGTCCAAAACACGCCGTCCAAAACACACCGTCCAAATCACAGCGTACAAAATACACCACATAAAACACAACATCCAAAACACACCGTCGAAAACACGCCGTCCAAAACACACCGTCCAAATCACACCGTCCAGAACACACCACATAAAACACATCATCCAAAACACACCATCCAAAACACACCGTCCAAAACACACAGTCCAAAACACACCGTCCAAATCACATCGTCCACAACACACCACATAAAACACATCATCCAAAACACACCATCCAAAACACACCGTCCAAATCACACCATCCAAAACACACCACATAAAATACAGAGTCCAAAACACACCGTCCAAAACACACTGTCCAAAACACATCGTCCAAATCACCCCATCCAAAACACACCGTCCAAATCACACCGTCCAAAACACACCGCCCAAATCACACCACACAAAACACACTGTCCAAAACACACCGTCTAAATCACACCGTCCAAAACACACAACATAAAACACACCGTCCAAAACACCATGTCCAAATCACACCGTCCAATACACACCGTCCAAAACACACAGTCCAAATCACACCGTCCAAAACACACCGTCCAAAACACACCGTCCAAATCACACCATCCAAATCACACCGTCCAAAACACACCACATAAAACACACCATCCAAAACACACCGTCCAAATCACACTGTCCAAATCACACCGTCCAATACACACCAGATAAAACACACCATCCAAAACGCACCGTACAAAACACACCATCCAAAACACACCAGACAAATCACACTGTCCAAATCACACTGTCCAAAACACACCAGATAAAACACACCGTCCAAATCACACTGTCCAAATCACACCGTCCAAATCACCCCGTCCAAAACACACCACATAAAACACACCATCCAAAACACACCGTCCAAAACACACCACATAAAACACACCATCCAAATCACACCGTCCAAAACACACCAGATAAAACACACCATCCAAAACACTCCGTCCAAAACACACCATCCAAATCACACAGTCCAAATCACACCGTCCAAAACACACCGTCCAAATCACAAAGTCCAAATCACACAGTCCAAATCACACCGTCCAAATCACACCGTCCAAAACACACCAGATAAAACACACCATCCAAAACGCACCGTACAAAACACACCATCCAAAACACACCGTACAAATCACACCGTCCAAAACACACCGTCCAAAACACACCACATAAAACACACCATCCAAAACACACCATCCAAATCACACCATCCAAATCACACCGTCCAGAACACATCACATAAAACACATCATCCAAAACACACCATCCAAAACACACCGTCCAAATCACACCATCCAAAACACACCACATAAAATACACCGTCCAAAACACACTGTCCAAATCACCCCGTCCAAAACACACCATCCAAATCACACCGTCCAAAACACACCACATAAAACACACCATCCAAAACACACCGTCCAAATCACACCGTCCAAAACACACCGTCCAAATCACACCGTCCAAAACACACCGTCCAAAATACACCGTCCAAATCACACCGTCCAAAACACACCATCCAAAATACACCACATAAAACACACCGTCCAAAACACACCATCCAAATCACACAGTCCAAAACACACCGTCCAAAACACACCGTCCAAATCACACAGTCCAAAACACACCGTCCAAAACACACCATCCAAATCACACCGTCCAAAACACACCGTCCAAATCACACCGTCCAAAATACACCACATAAAACACACCATCCAAAACACACCATCCAAATCACACAGTCCAAAACACACCATCCAAAACACACCATCCAAAAGACACCGTCCAAAACACACCGTCCAAATCACACCGTCCAAATCACACCGTCCAAATCACACCGTCCAAAACACGCCGTCCAATACACACCGTCCAAAACACACAGTCCAAATCACACCGTCCAAAACACACCACATAAAACACACCGTCCAAAACACACCGTCCAAATCACACCGTCCAAAATACACCATCCAAATCACACCGTCCAAAACACGCCGTCCAAAACACACCGTCCAAATCACACCGTACAAAATACACCACATAAAACACACCATCCAAAACACACCGTCCAAAACACGCCGTCCAAAACACACCGTCCAAATCACACCGTCCAGAACACACCACATAAAACACATCATCCAAAACACACCATCCAAATCACACCATCCAAATCACACCGTCCAGAACACATCACATAAAACACATCATCCAAAACACACCATCCAAAACACACCGTCCAAATCACACCATCCAAAACACACCACATAAAATACACCGTCCAAAACACACCGTCCAAAACACACTGTCCAAAACACACTGTCCAAATCACCCCGTCCAAAACACACCATCCAAATCACACCGTCCAAAACACACCACATAAAACACACCATCCAAAACACACCGTCCAAATCACACCGTCCAAAACACACCGTCCAAATCACACCGTCCAAAACACACCGTCCAAAATACACCGTCCAAATCACACCGTCCAAAACACACCATCCAAAATACACCACATAAAACACACCGTCCAAAACACACCATCCAAATCACACAGTCCAAAACACACCGTCCAAAACACACCGTCCAAATCACACAGTCCAAAACACACCGTCCAAAACACACCATCCAAATCACACCGTCCAAAACACACCGTCCAAATCACACCGTCCAAAATACACCACATAAAACACACCATCCAAAACACACCATCCAAATCACACAGTCCAAAACACACCATCCAAAACACACCATCCAAAAGACACCGTCCAAAACACACCGTCCAAATCACACCGTCCAAATCACACCGTCCAAATCACACCGTCCAAAACACGCCGTCCAATACACACCGTCCAAAACACACAGTCCAAATCACACCGTCCAAAACACACCACATAAAACACACCGTCCAAAACACACCGTCCAAATCACACCGTCCAAAATACACCATCCAAATCACACCGTCCAAAACACGCCGTCCAAAACACACCGTCCAAATCACACCGTACAAAATACACCACATAAAACACACCATCCAAAACACACCGTCCAAAACACGCCGTCCAAAACACACCGTCCAAATCACACCGTCCAGAACACACCACATAAAACACATCATCCAAAACACACCATCCAAAACACACCGTCCAAATCACACCATCCAAAACACACCACATAAAATACACCATCCAAAACACACTGTCCAAAACACACTGTCCAAATCACCCCGTCCAAAACACACCGTCCAAATCACACCGTCCAAAACACACCGCCCAAATCACACCGTCCAAAACACACGACATAAAACACACCGTCCAAAACACAATGTCCAAATCACACCGTCCAATACACACCGTCCAAAACACACAGTCCAAATCACACCGTCCAAAACACACCGTCCAAAACACACCGTCCAAATCACACCATCCAAATCACACCGTCCAAAACACACCACATAAAACACATCATCCAAAACACACCGTCCAAATCACACTGTCCAAATCACACCGTCCAAAACACACCAGATAATACACACCATCCAAAACGCACCGTCCAAAACACACCATCCAAAACACACCGTCCAAATCACACCGTCCAAATCACACCGTCCAAAACACACCAGATAAAACACACCATCCAAAACACACCATCCAAATCACACCGTCCAAATCACACTGTCCAAATCACACCATCCAAAACACACCGTTCAAAACACACCGTCCAAATCACACCATATAAAACACACCATCCAAAACACACCGTCCAAAACACACCATCCAAAACACACCGTCCATAACACCCTGTCCAAAACACACCGTCCAAATCACCCCGTCCAAAACACACCGCCCAAATCACACAACACAAAACACACTGTCCAAAACACACCGTCTAAATCACACCGTCCAAAACACATGACATAAAACACACCGTCCAAAACACAATGTCCAAATCACACCGTCCAATACACACAGTCCAAAACACACAGTCCAAATCACACCGTCCAAAACACACCGTCCAAAACACACCACATAAAACACACCATCCAAAACACACCATCCAAATCACACCATCCAAATCACAACGTCCAAAACACACCAGATAAAACACACCATCCAAAACACACCGTCCAAATCACACTGTCCAAATCACACCGTCCAAAACACACCAGATAAAACACACCATCCAAAGCGCACCGTCCAAAACACACCACATAAAACACACCATCCAAAACACACCATCCAAATCACACCATCCAAATCACAACGTCCAAAACACACCAGATAAAACACACCATCCAAAACACACCGTCCAAATCACACTGTCCAAATCACACCGTCCAAAACACACCAGATAAAACACACCATCCAAATCACACCGTCCAAAACAAACTGTCCAACTCACACCATCCAAATCACACCGTCCAAAACACACCACATAAAACACACCATCCAAAACACACCGTCCAAATCACACCGTCCAAAACACACCAGATAAAACACACCATCCAAAACACTCCATCCAAATCACACCGTCCAAAACACACCACATAAAACACACCATCCAAAACACACCAAATAAAACACACCGTCCAAAACACACCGTCCAAATCACACCGTCCAAAACACACGGTCCAAAATACACCGTCCAAATCACACCGTCCAAAACACACCATCCAAATCACACCGTCCAAAACAAACCGTCCAAATCACACCGTCCAAAATACACCGTCCAAATCACACCGTCCAAAACACACCGTCCAAAACACACCGTCCAAATCACACAGTCCAAAACACACCGTCCAAAACACACCATCCAAATCACACTGTCCAAAACACACCGTCCAAATCACACAGTCCAAAACACACCGTCCAAAACACACCATCCAAATCACACAGTCCAAAACACACCGTCCAAAACACACCATCCAAAAGACACCGTCCAAAACACACCGTCCAAATCACACCGTCCAAATCACACCGTCCAAATCACACCGTCCAAAACACGCCGTCCAAAACACACCACATAAAACACACCGTCCAAAACACACCGTCCAAATCACACCGTCCAAAATACACCATGCAAATCACACCGTCCAAAACACGCCGTCCAAAACACACCGTCCAAATCACACCGTACAAAATACACCACATAAAACACACCATCCAAAACACACCGTCCAAAACACGCCGTCCAAAACACACCGTCCAAATCACACCGTCCAGAACACACCACATAAAACACATCATCCAAAACACACCATCCAAAACACACCGCCCAAATCACACCACACAAAACACACTGTCCAAAACACACCGTCCAAATCACACCGTCCAGAACACACCACATAAAACACATCATCCAAAACACACCATCCAAAACACACCGTCCAAATCACACCATCCAAAACACACCACATAAAATACAGAGTCCAAAACACACCGTCCAAAACACACTGTCCAAAACACATCGTCCAAATCACCCCATCCAAAACACACCGTCCAAATCACACCGTCCAAAACACACCGCCCAAATCACACCACACAAAACACACTGTCCAAAACACACCGTCTAAATCACACCGTCCAAAACACACAACATAAAACACACCGTCCAAAACACCATGTCCAAATCACACCGTCCAATACACACCGTCCAAAACACACAGTCCAAATCACACCGTCCAAAACACACCGTCCAAAACACACCGTCCAAATCACACCATCCAAATCACACCGTCCAAAACACACCACATAAAACACACCATCCAAAACACACCGTCCAAATCACACTGTCCAAATCACACCGTCCAATACACACCAGATAAAACACACCATCCAAAACGCACCGTACAAAACACACCATCCAAAACACACCAGACAAATCACACTGTCCAAATCACACTGTCCAAAACACACCAGATAAAACACACCATCAAAATCACACCGTCCAAATCACACTGTCCAAATCACACCGTCCAAATCACCCCGTCCAAAACACACCACATAAAACACACCATCCAAAACACACCGTCCAAAACACACCACATAAAACACACCATCCAAATCACACCGTCCAAAACACACCAGATAAAACACACCATCCAAAACACTCCGTCCAAAACACACCATCCAAATCACACAGTCCAAATCACACCGTCCAAAACACACCGTCCAAATCACAAAGTCCAAATCACACAGTCCAAATCACACCGTCCAAATCACACCGTCCAAAACACACCAGATAAAACACACCATCCAAAACGCACCGTACAAAACACACCATCCAAAACACACCGTACAAATCACACCGTCCAAAACACACCGTCCAAAACACACCACATAAAACACACCATCCAAAACACACCATCCAAATCACACCATCCAAATCACACCGTCCAGAACACATCACATAAAACACATCATCCAAAACACACCATCCAAAACACACCGTCCAAATCACACCATCCAAAACACACCACATAAAATACACCGTCCAAAACACACTGTCCAAATCACCCCGTCCAAAACACACCATCCAAATCACACCGTCCAAAACACACCACATAAAACACACCATCCAAAACACACCGTCCAAATCACACCGTCCAAAACACACCGTCCAAATCACACCGTCCAAAACACACCGTCCAAAATACACCGTCCAAATCACACCGTCCAAAACACACCATCCAAAATACACCACATAAAACACACCGTCCAAAACACACCATCCAAATCACACAGTCCAAAACACACCGTCCAAAACACACCGTCCAAATCACACAGTCCAAAACACACCGTCCAAAACACACCATCCAAATCACACCGTCCAAAACACACCGTCCAAATCACACCGTCCAAAATACACCACATAAAACACACCATCCAAAACACACCATCCAAATCACACAGTCCAAAACACACCATCCAAAACACACCATCCAAAAGACACCGTCCAAAACACACCGTCCAAATCACACCGTCCAAATCACACCGTCCAAATCACACCGTCCAAAACACGCCGTCCAATACACACCGTCCAAAACACACAGTCCAAATCACACCGTCCAAAACACACCACATAAAACACACCGTCCAAAACACACCGTCCAAATCACACCGTCCAAAATACACCATCCAAATCACACCGTCCAAAACACGCCGTCCAAAACACACCGTCCAAATCACACCGTACAAAATACACCACATAAAACACACCATCCAAAACACACCGTCCAAAACACGCCGTCCAAAACACACCGTCCAAATCACACCGTCCAGAACACACCACATAAAACACATCATCCAAAACACACCATCCAAATCACACCATCCAAATCACACCGTCCAGAACACATCACATAAAACACATCATCCAAAACACACCATCCAAAACACACCGTCCAAATCACACCATCCAAAACACACCACATAAAATACACCGTCCAAAACACACCGTCCAAAACACACTGTCCAAAACACACTGTCCAAATCACCCCGTCCAAAACACACCATCCAAATCACACCGTCCAAAACACACCACATAAAACACACCATCCAAAACACACCGTCCAAATCACACCGTCCAAAACACACCGTCCAAATCACACCGTCCAAAACACACCGTCCAAAATACACCGTCCAAATCACACCGTCCAAAACACACCATCCAAAATACACCACATAAAACACACCGTCCAAAACACACCATCCAAATCACACAGTCCAAAACACACCGTCCAAAACACACCGTCCAAATCACACAGTCCAAAACACACCGTCCAAAACACACCATCCAAATCACACCGTCCAAAACACACCGTCCAAATCACACCGTCCAAAATACACCACATAAAACACACCATCCAAAACACACCATCCAAATCACACAGTCCAAAACACACCATCCAAAACACACCATCCAAAAGACACCGTCCAAAACACACCGTCCAAATCACACCGTCCAAATCACACCGTCCAAATCACACCGTCCAAAACACGCCGTCCAATACACACCGTCCAAAACACACAGTCCAAATCACACCGTCCAAAACACACCACATAAAACACACCGTCCAAAACACACCGTCCAAATCACACCGTCCAAAATACACCATCCAAATCACACCGTCCAAAACACGCCGTCCAAAACACACCGTCCAAATCACACCGTACAAAATACACCACATAAAACACACCATCCAAAACACACCGTCCAAAACACGCCGTCCAAAACACACCGTCCAAATCACACCGTCCAGAACACACCACATAAAACACATCATCCAAAACACACCATCCAAAACACACCGTCCAAATCACACCATCCAAAACACACCACATAAAATACACCATCCAAAACACACTGTCCAAAACACACTGTCCAAATCACCCCGTCCAAAACACACCGTCCAAATCACACCGTCCAAAACACACCGCCCAAATCACACCGTCCAAAACACACGACATAAAACACACCGTCCAAAACACAATGTCCAAATCACACCGTCCAATACACACCGTCCAAAACACACAGTCCAAATCACACCGTCCAAAACACACCGTCCAAAACACACCGTCCAAATCACACCATCCAAATCACACCGTCCAAAACACACCACATAAAACACATCATCCAAAACACACCGTCCAAATCACACTGTCCAAATCACACCGTCCAAAACACACCAGATAATACACACCATCCAAAACGCACCGTCCAAAACACACCATCCAAAACACACCGTCCAAATCACACCGTCCAAATCACACCGTCCAAAACACACCAGATAAAACACACCATCCAAAACACACCATCCAAATCACACCGTCCAAATCACACTGTCCAAATCACACCATCCAAAACACACCGTTCAAAACACACCGTCCAAATCACACCATATAAAACACACCATCCAAAACACACCGTCCAAAACACACCGTCCAAAACACACCGTCCATAACACCCTGTCCAAAACACACCGTCCAAATCACCCCGTCCAAAACACACCGCCCAAATCACACAACACAAAACACACTGTCCAAAACACACCGTCTAAATCACACCGTCCAAAACACATGACATAAAACACACCGTCCAAAACACAATGTCCAAATCACACCGTCCAATACACACAGTCCAAAACACACAGTCCAAATCACACCGTCCAAAACACACCGTCCAAAACACACCACATAAAACACACCATCCAAAACACACCATCCAAATCACACCATCCAAATCACAACGTCCAAAACACACCAGATAAAACACACCATCCAAAACACACCGTCCAAATCACACTGTCCAAATCACACCGTCCAAAACACACCAGATAAAACACACCATCCAAAGCGCACCGTCCAAAACACACCACATAAAACACACCATCCAAAACACACCATCCAAATCACACCATCCAAATCACAACGTCCAAAACACACCAGATAAAACACACCATCCAAAACACACCGTCCAAATCACACTGTCCAAATCACACCGTCCAAAACACACCAGATAAAACACACCATCCAAATCACACCGTCCAAAACAAACTGTCCAACTCACACCATCCAAATCACACCGTCCAAAACACACCACATAAAACACACCATCCAAAACACACCGTCCAAATCACACCGTCCAAAACACACCAGATAAAACACACCATCCAAAACACTCCATCCAAATCACACCGTCCAAAACACACCACATAAAACACACCATCCAAAACACACCAAATAAAACACACCGTCCAAAACACACCGTCCAAATCACACCGTCCAAAACACACGGTCCAAAATACACCGTCCAAATCACACCGTCCAAAACACACCATCCAAATCACACCGTCCAAAACAAACCGTCCAAATCACACCGTCCAAAATACACCGTCCAAATCACACCGTCCAAAACACACCGTCCAAAACACACCGTCCAAATCACACAGTCCAAAACACACCGTCCAAAACACACCATCCAAATCACACTGTCCAAAACACACCGTCCAAATCACACAGTCCAAAACACACCGTCCAAAACACACCATCCAAATCACACAGTCCAAAACACACCGTCCAAAACACACCATCCAAAAGACACCGTCCAAAACACACCGTCCAAATCACACCGTCCAAATCACACCGTCCAAATCACACCGTCCAAAACACGCCGTCCAAAACACACCACATAAAACACACCGTCCAAAACACACCGTCCAAATCACACCGTCCAAAATACACCATGCAAATCACACCGTCCAAAACACGCCGTCCAAAACACACCGTCCAAATCACACCGTACAAAATACACCACATAAAACACACCATCCAAAACACACCGTCCAAAACACGCCGTCCAAAACACACCGTCCAAATCACACCGTCCAGAACACACCACATAAAACACATCATCCAAAACACACCATCCAAAACACACCGCCCAAATCACACCACACAAAACACACTGTCCAAAACACACCGTCCAAATCACACCGTCCAGAACACACCACATAAAACACATCATCCAAAACACACCATCCAAAACACACCGTCCAAATCACACCGTCCAGAACACACCACATAAAACACATCATCCAAAACACACCATCCAAAACACACCATCCAAAACACACCGTCCAAATCACACTGTCCAAATCACACCGTCCAAAACACACCAGATAAAACACACCATCCAAATCACACCATCCAAAACAAACTGTCCAACTCACACCATCCAAATCACACCGTCCAAAACACACCACATAAAACACACCATCCAAAACACACCGTCCAAAACACACCACATAAAACACACCATCCAAAACACACCGTCCAAATCACACCGTCCAAAACACACCAGATAAAACACACCATCCAAAACACTCCGTCCAAATCACACCGTCCAAAACACACCACATAAAACACACCATCCAAAACACACCAAATAAAACACACCGTCCAAAACACACCGTCCAAATCACACCGTCCAAAACACACCGTCCAAAATACACCGTCCAAATCACACCGTCCAAAACACACCATAAAAATAACACCGTCCAAAACAAACCGTCCAAATCACACCGTCCAAAATACACCGTCCAAATCACACCGTCCAAAACACACCGTCCAAAACACACCGTCCAAATCACACAGTCCAAATCACACCGTCCAAAACACACCATCCAAATCACACCGTCCAAAACACACCGTCCAAATCACACAGTCCAAAACACACCGTCCAAAACACACCATCCAAATCACACAGTCCAAAACACACCGTCCAAAACACACCGTCCAAAAGACACCGTCCAAAACACACCGTCCAAATCACACCGTCCAAATCACACCGTCCAAATCACACCGTCCAAAACACGCCGTCCAAAACACACCACATAAAACACACCGTCCAAAACACACCGTCCAAATCACACCGTCCAAAATACACCATCCAAATCACACCGTCCAAAACACGCCGTCCAAAACACACCGTCCAAATCACACCGTACAAAATACACCACATAAAACACACCATCCAAAACACACCGTCCAAAACACGCCGTCCAAAACACACCGTCCAAATCACACCGTCCAGAACACACCACATAAAACACATCATCCAAAACACACCATCCAAAACACACCGTCCAAATCACACCATCCAAAACACACCACATAAAATACACCATCCAAAACACACCGTCCAAAACACACTGTCCAAAACACACTGTCCAAATCACCCCGTCCAAAACACACCGTCCAAATCACACCGTCCAAAACACACCGCCCAAATCACACCACACAAATCACACCGTCCAAAACACACGACATAAAACACACCGTCCAAAACACAATGTCCAAATCACACCGTCCAATACACACCGTCCAAAACACACAGTCCAAATCACACCATCCAAAACACACCGTCCAAAACACACCGTCCAAATCACACCATCCAAATCACACCGTCCAAAACACACCACATAAAACACATCATCCAAAACACACCGTCCAAATCACACTGTCCAAATCACACCGTCCAAAACACACCAGATAAAACACACCATCCAAAACGCACCGTCCAAAACACACCATCCAAAACACACCGTCCAAATCACACTGTCCAAATCACACCGTCCAAATCACACCGTCCAAAACACACCAGATAAAACACACCATCCAAAACACACCATCCAAATCACACCGTCCAAATCACACTGTCCAAATCACACCACCCAAAACACACCGTTCAAAACACAACGTCCAAATCACACCATATAAAACACACCATCCAAAACACACCGTCCAAAACACACCGTCCAAAACACACCGTCCATAACACCCTGTCCAAAACACACCGTCCAAAACACACCGTCCAAATCACCCCGTCCAAAACACACCGCCCAAATCACACAACACAAAACACACTGTCCAAAACACACCGTCTAAATCACACCATCCAAAACAAACTGTCCAACTCACACCATCCAAATCACACCGTCCAAAACACACCACATAAAACACACCATCCAAAACACACCGTCCAAATCACACCGTCCAAAACACACCAGATAAAACACACCATCCAAAACACTCCGTCCAAATCACACCGTCCAAAACACACCACATAAAACACACCATCCAAAACACACCAAATAAAACACACCGTCCAAAACACACCGTCCAAATCACACCGTCCAAAACACACCGTCCAAAATACACCGTCCAAATCACACCGTCCAAAACACACCATAAAAATAACACCGTCCAAAACAAACCGTCCAAATCACACCGTCCAAAATACACCGTCCAAATCACACCGTCCAAAACACACCGTCCAAAACACACCGTCCAAATCACACAGTCCAAATCACACCGTCCAAAACACACCATCCAAATCACACCGTCCAAAACACACCGTCCAAATCACACAGTCCAAAACACACCGTCCAAAACACACCATCCAAATCACACAGTCCAAAACACACCGTCCAAAACACACCGTCCAAAAGACACCGTCCAAAACACACCGTCCAAATCACACCGTCCAAATCACACCGTCCAAATCACACCGTCCAAAACACGCCGTCCAAAACACACCACATAAAACACACCGTCCAAAACACACCGTCCAAATCACACCGTCCAAAATACACCATCCAAATCACACCGTCCAAAACACGCCGTCCAAAACACACCGTCCAAATCACACCGTACAAAATACACCACATAAAACACACCATCCAAAACACACCGTCCAAAACACGCCGTCCAAAACACACCGTCCAAATCACACCGTCCAGAACACACCACATAAAACACATCATCCAAAACACACCATCCAAAACACACCGTCCAAATCACACCATCCAAAACACACCACATAAAATACACCATCCAAAACACACCGTCCAAAACACACTGTCCAAAACACACTGTCCAAATCACCCCGTCCAAAACACACCGTCCAAATCACACCGTCCAAAACACACCGCCCAAATCACACCACACAAATCACACCGTCCAAAACACACGACATAAAACACACCGTCCAAAACACAATGTCCAAATCACACCGTCCAATACACACCGTCCAAAACACACAGTCCAAATCACACCATCCAAAACACACCGTCCAAAACACACCGTCCAAATCACACCATCCAAATCACACCGTCCAAAACACACCACATAAAACACATCATCCAAAACACACCGTCCAAATCACACTGTCCAAATCACACCGTCCAAAACACACCAGATAAAACACACCATCCAAAACGCACCGTCCAAAACACACCATCCAAAACACACCGTCCAAATCACACTGTCCAAATCACACCGTCCAAATCACACCGTCCAAAACACACCAGATAAAACACACCATCCAAAACACACCATCCAAATCACACCGTCCAAATCACACTGTCCAAATCACACCACCCAAAACACACCGTTCAAAACACAACGTCCAAATCACACCATATAAAACACACCATCCAAAACACACCGTCCAAAACACACCGTCCAAAACACACCGTCCATAACACCCTGTCCAAAACACACCGTCCAAAACACACCGTCCAAATCACCCCGTCCAAAACACACCGCCCAAATCACACAACACAAAACACACTGTCCAAAACACACCGTCTAAATCACACCGTCCAAAACACATGACATAAAACACACCGTCCAAAACACAATGTCCAAATCACACCGTCCAATACACACAGTCCAAAACACACAGTCCAAATCACACCGTCCAAAACACACCGTCCAAAACACACCACATAAAACACACCATCCAAAACACACCATCCAAATCACACCATCCAAATCACAACGTCCAAAACACACCAGATAAAACACACCATCCAAAACACACCGTCCAAATCACACTGTCCAAATCACACCGTCCAAAACACACCAGATAAAACACACCATCCAAAACGCACCGTCCAAAACAAACCACATAAAACACACCATCCAAAACACACCATCCAAATCACACCATCCAAATCACAACGTCCAAAACACACCAGATAAAACACACCATCCAAAACACACCGTCCAAATCACACTGTCCAAATCACACCGTCCAAAACACACCAGATAAAATACACCATCCAAATCACACCGTCCAAAACACACCACATAAAACACACCATCCAAAACACACCATCCAAAATACACCGTCCAAATCACACCGTCCAAAACACACCACATAAAACACACCATCCAAAACACTCCGTCCAAATCACACCGTCCAAAACACACCACATAAAACACACCATCCAAAACACACCAAATAAAACACACCGTCCAAAACACACCGTCCAAATCACACCGTCCAAAACACACCGTCCAAAATACACCGTCCAAATCACACCGTCCAAAACACACCATCCAAATCACACCGTCCAAAACAAACCGTCCAAATCACACCGTCCAAAATACACCGTCCAAATCACACCGTCCAAAACACACCGTCCAAAACACACCGTCCAAATCACACAGTCCAAAACACACCGTCCAAAACACACCGTCCAAATCACACCGTCCAAAACACACCGTCCAAATCACACAGTCCAAAACACACCGTCCAAAACACACCATCCAAATCACACAGTCCAAAACACACCGTCCAAAACACACCGCCCAAATCACACAGTCCAAAACACACCGTCCAAAACACACCATCCAAATCACACCGTCCAAAACACACCGTCCAAATCACACAGTCCAAAACACACCGTCCAAAACACACCATCCAAATCACACAGTCCAAAACACACCGTCCAAAACACACCGTCCAAATCACACCGTCCAAAACACACCGTCCAAAATACACCGTCCAAATCACACCATCCAAAACACACCATCCAAAACACACCATCCAAAACACACCATCCAAATCACACCGTCCAAAACACACCAGATAAAACACACCATCCAAAACACACTGTCCAAATCACACCGTCCAAAACACACCAGATAAAACGCACCGTCCAAAACACACAGTCCAAATCACACCGTCCAAAACAAACTGACCAACTCACACCATCCAAATCACACCGTCCAAAACACACCACATAAAACACACCATCCAAAACACTCCACATAAAACACACCATCCAAAACACACCGTCCAAATCACACCGTCCAAAACACACCAGATAAAACACACCATCCAAAACACTCCGTCCAAATCACACCGTCCAAAACACACCACATAAAACACACCATCCAAAACACACCAAATAAAACACACCATGAAAACACACCGTCCAAATCACACCGTCCAAAACACACCGTCCAAAATACACCGTCCAAATCACACCGTCCAAAACACACCATCCAAAATACACCACATAAAACACACCGTCCAAAACACACCGTCCAAATCACACAGTCCAAAACACACCGTCCAAAACACACCACATAAAACACACCATCCAAAACACACCGTCCAAATCACACCGTCCAAAGCACACCAGATAAAACACACCATCCAAAACACTCCGTCCAAATCACACCGTCCAAAACACACCACATAAAACTCACCATCCAAAACACAACAAATAAAACACACCGTCCAAAACACACCGTCCAAATCACACCGTCCAAAACACCCCGTCCAAAATACACCGTCCAAATCACACCGTCCAAAACACACCATCCAAAATACACCACATAAAACACACCGTCCAAAACACACCGTCCAAATCACACAGTCCAAAACACACCGTCCAAAACACACCGTCCAAATCACACAGTCCAAAACACACCGTCCAAAACACACCGTCCAAATCAGACCGTCCAAAACACACCGTCCAAATCACACCGTCCAAAATACACCACATAAAGCACACCATCCAAAACACACCATCCAAAAGACACCGTCCAAAACACACCGTCCAAATCACACCGTCCAAATCACACCGTCCAAATCACACAGTCCAAAACACACCACATAAAATACACCATCCAAAACACACCGTCCCAATCACACCGTCCAAAACACACCGTCCAAAATACACCGTCCAAATCACACCGTCCAAAACACACCGTCCAAAACACACTGTCCAAATCACACCGTCCAAATCACACCGTCCAAATCACACAGTCCAAAACACACCACATAAAACACACCATCCAAAACACACCGTCCAAATCACACCGTCCAAAACACACAACATAAAACACACCATCTAAAACACACCGTCCAAAACACGCCGTCCAAATCACACCGTCCAAATCACACCGTCCAGAACACACCACATAAAACACATCAACCAAAACACACCATCCAAAACACACCGTCCAAAACACAATGTCCAAATCACACCGTCCAATACACACCGTCCAAAACACACAGTCCAAATCACACCGTCCAAAACACACCGTCCAAAACACACCGTCCAAATCACACCATCCAAATCACACCGTCCAAAATACACCGTCCAAATCACACCGTCCAAAACACACCATCCAAATCACACCGTCCAAAACAAACCGTCCAAATCACACCGTCCAAAATACACCGTCGAAATCACACCGTCCAAAACGCACCGTCCAAAACACACCGTCCAAATCACACAGTCCAAAACACACCGTCCAAAACACACCATCCAAATCACACCGTCCAAAACACACCATCCAAATCACACAGTCCAAAACACACCGTCCAAAACACACCGTCCAAATCACACAGTCCAAAACACACCGTCCAAAACACACCATCCAAATCTCACCGTCCAAAACACACCGTCCAAATCACACAGTCCAAAACACACCGTCCAAAACACACCATCCAAATCACACAGTCCAAAACACACCGTCCAAAACACACCGTCCAAATCACACCGTCCAAAACACACCGTCCAAAATACACCGTCCAAATCACACCATCCAAAACACACCATCCAAAACACACCATCCAAAACACACCATCCAAATCACACCATCCAAATCACACCGTCCAAAACACACCAGATAAAACACACCATCCAAAACACACTGTCCAAATCACACCGTCCAAAACACACCAGATAAAACGCACCGTCCAAAACACACAGTCCAAATCACACCGTCCAAAACAAACTGACCAACTCACACCATCCAAATCACACCGTCCAAAACACACCACATAAAACACACCATCCAAAACACTCCACATAAAACACACCATCCAAAACACACCGTCCAAATCACACCGTCCAAAACACATCAGATAAAACACACCATCCAAAACACTCCGTCCAAATCACACCGTCCAAAACACACCACATAAAACACACCATCCAAAACACACCAAATAAAACACACCGTGAAAACACACCGTCCAAATCACACCGTCCAAAACACACCGTCCAAAATACACCGTCCAAATCACACCGTCCAAAACACACCATCCAAAATACACCACATAAAACACACCGTCCAAAACACACCGTCCAAATCACACAGTCCAAAACACACCGTCCAAAACACACCACATAAAACACACCATCCAAAACACACCGTCCAAATCACACCGTCCAAAACACACCAGATAAAACACACCATCCAAAACACTCCGTCCAAATCACACCGTCCAAAACACACCACATAAAACTCACCATCCAAAACACAACAAATAAAACACACCGTCCAAAACACACCGTCCAAATCACACCGTCCAAAATACACCGTCCAAATCACACCGTCCAAAACACACCATCCAAAATACACCACATAAAACACACCGTCCAAAACACACCGTCCAAATCACACAGTCCAAAACACACCGTCCAAAACACACCGTCCAAATCACACAGTCCAAAACACACCGTCCAAAACACACCGTCCAAATCAGAGCGTCCAAAACACACCGTCCAAATCACACCGTCCAAAATACACCACATAAAGCACACCATCCAAAACACACCATCCAAAAGACACCGTCCAAAACACACCGTCCAAATCACACCATCCAAATCACACTGTCCAAATCACACAGTCCAAAACACACCACATAAAATACACCATCCAAAACACACCGTCCAAATCACACCGTCCAAAACACACCGTCCAAAATACACCGTCCAAATCACACCATCCAAAACACACCGTCCAAAACACACCGTCCAAATCACACCGTCCAAATCACACCGTCCAAATCACACAGTCCAAAACACACCACATAAAACACACCATCCAAAACACACCGTCCAAATCACACCGTCCAAAACACACAACATAAAACACACCATCTAAAACACACCGTCCAAAACACGCCGTCCAAATCACACCGTCCAAATCACACCGTCCAGAACACACCACATAAAACACATCAACCAAAACACACCATCCAAAACACACCGTCCAAAACACAATGTCCAAATCACACCGTCCAATACACACCGTCCAAAACACACAGTCCAAATCACACCGTCCAAAACACACCGTCCAAAACACACCGTCCAAATCACACCATCCAAATCACACCGTCCAAAATACACCGTCCAAATCACACCGTCCAAAACACACCATCCAAATCACACCGTCCAAAACAAACCGTCCAAATCACACCGTCCAAAATACACCGTCCAAATCACACCGTCCAAAACACACCGTCCAAAACACACCGTCCAAAACACACCGTCCAAATCACACAGTCCAAAACACACCGTCCAAAACACACCGTCCAAATCACACCGTCCAAAACACACCGTCCAAATCACACAGTCCAAAACACACCGTCCAAAACACACCATCCAAATCACACAGTCCAAAACACACCGTCCAAAACACACCGTCCAAATCACACAGTCCAAAACACACCGTCCAAAACACACCATCCAAATCACACCGTCCAAAACACACCGTCCAAATCACACAGTCCAAAACACACCGTCCAAAACACACCATCCAAATCACACAGTCCAAAACACACCGTCCAAAACACACCGTCCAAATCACACCGTCCAAAACACACCGTCCAAAATACACCGTCCAAATCACACCATCCAAAACACACCATCCAAAACACACCATCCAAAACACACCATCCTAATCACACCATCCAAATCACACCGTCCAAAACACACCAGATAAAACACACCATCCAAAACACACCGTCCAAAACACACCGTCCAAAACACACCGTCCATAACACCCTGTCCAAAACACACCGTCCAAAACACACCGTCCAAATCACCCCGTCCAAAACACACCGCCCAAATCACACAACACAAAACACACTGTCCAAAACACACCGTCTAAATCACACCGTCCAAAACACATGACATAAAACACACCGTCCAAAACACAATGTCCAAATCACACCGTCCAATACACACAGTCCAAAACACACAGTCCAAATCACACCGTCCAAAACACACCGTCCAAAACACACCACATAAAACACACCATCCAAAACACACCATCCAAATCACACCATCCAAATCACAACGTCCAAAACACACCAGATAAAACACACCATCCAAAACACACCGTCCAAATCACACTGTCCAAATCACACCGTCCAAAACACACCAGATA
Source organism: Heterodontus francisci (assembly GCF_036365525.1). Taxonomy (NCBI): domain Eukaryota; kingdom Metazoa; phylum Chordata; class Chondrichthyes; order Heterodontiformes; family Heterodontidae; genus Heterodontus; species Heterodontus francisci. The sequence goes on along the minus strand of NC_090389.1, from coordinate 17,954,356 downwards.
AAACACACCATCCAAAACGCACCGTCCAAAACAAACCACATAAAACACACCATCCAAAACACACCATCCAAATCACACCATCCAAATCACAACGTCCAAAACACACCAGATAAAACACACCATCCAAAACACACCGTCCAAATCACACTGTCCAAATCACACCGTCCAAAACACACCAGATAAAACACACCATCCAAATCACACCGTCCAAAACAAACTGTCCAACTCACACCATCCAAATCACACCGTCCAAAACACACCACATAAAACACACCATCCAAAACACACCATCCAAAATACACCGTCCAAATCACACCGTCCAAAACACACCACATAAAACACACCATCCAAAACACTCCGTCCAAATCACACCGTCCAAAACACACCACATAAAACACACCATCCAAAACACACCAAATAAAACACACCGTCCAAAACACACCGTCCAAATCACACCGTCCAAAACACACCGTCCAAAATACACCGTCCAAATCACACCGTCCAAAACACACCATCCAAATCACACCGTCCAAAACAAACCGTCCAAATCACACCGTCCAAAATACACCGTCCAAATCACACCGTCCAAAACACACCGTCCAAAACACACCGTCCAAATCACACAGTCCAAAACACACCGTCCAAAACACACCGTCCAAATCACACCGTCCAAAACACACCGTCCAAATCACACAGTCCAAAACACACCGTCCAAAACACACCATCCAAATCACACAGTCCAAAACACACCGTCCAAAACACACCGCCCAAATCACACAGTCCAAAACACACCGTCCAAAACACACCATCCAAATCACACCGTCCAAAACACAGCGTCCAAATCACACAGTCCAAAACACACCGTCCAAAACACACCATCCAAATCACACAGTCCAAAACACACCGTCCAAAACACACCGTCCAAATCACACCGTCCAAAACACACCGTCCAAAATACACCGTCCAAATCACACCATCCAAAACACACCATCCAAAACACACCATCCAAAACACACCATCCAAATCACACCGTCCAAAACACACCAGATAAAACACACCATCCAAAACACACTGTCCAAATCACACCGTCCAAAACACACCAGATAAAACGCACCGTCCAAAACACACAGTCCAAATCACACCGTCCAAAACAAACTGACCAACTCACACCATCCAAATCACACCGTCCAAAACACACCACATAAAACACACCATCCAAAACACTCCACATAAAACACACCATCCAAAACACACCGTCCAAATCACACCGTCCAAAACACACCAGATAAAACACACCATCCAAAACACTCCGTCCAAATCACACCGTCCAAAACACACCACATAAAACACACCATCCAAAACACACCAAATAAAACACACCATGAAAACACACCGTCCAAATCACACCGTCCAAAACAAACCGTCCAAAATACACCGTCCAAATCACACCGTCCAAAACACACCATCCAAAATACACCACATAAAACACACCGTCCAAAACACACCGTCCAAATCACACAGTCCAAAACACACCGTCCAAAACACACCACATAAAACACACCATCCAAAACACACCGTCCAAATCACACCGTCCAAAGCACACCAGATAAAACACACCATCCAAAACACTCCGTCCAAATCACACCGTCCAAAACACACCACATAAAACTCACCATCCAAAACACAACAAATAAAACACACCGTCCAAAACACACCGTCCAAATCACACCGTCCAAAACACCCCGTCCAAAATACACCGTCCAAATCACACCGTCCAAAACACACCATCCAAAATACACCACATAAAACACACCGTCCAAAACACACCGTCCAAATCACACAGTCCAAAACACACCGTCCAAAACACACCGTCCAAATCACACAGTCCAAAACACACCGTCCAAAACACACCGTCCAAATCAGACCGTCCAAAACACACCGTCCAAATCACACCGTCCAAAATACACCACATAAAGCACACCATCCAAAACACACCATCCAAAAGACACCGTCCAAAACACACCGTCCAAATCACACCGTCCAAATCACACCGTCCAAATCACACAGTCCAAAACACACCACATAAAATACACCATCCAAAACACACCGTCCCAATCACACCGTCCAAAACACACCGTCCAAAATACACCGTCCAAATCACACCGTCCAAAACACACCGTCCAAAACACACTGTCCAAATCACACCGTCCAAATCACACCGTCCAAATCACACAGTCCAAAACACACCACATAAAACACACCATCCAAAACACACCGTCCAAATCACACCGTCCAAAACACACAACATAAAACACACCATCTAAAACACACCGTCCAAAACACGCCGTCCAAATCACACCGTCCAAATCACACCGTCCAGAACACACCACATAAAACACATCAACCAAAACACACCATCCAAAACACACCGTCCAAAACACAATGTCCAAATCACACCGTCCAATACACACCGTCCAAAACACACAGTCCAAATCACACCGTCCAAAACACACCGTCCAAAACACACCGTCCAAATCACACCATCCAAATCACACCGTCCAAAATACACCGTCCAAATCACACCGTCCAAAACACACCATCCAAATCACACCGTCCAAAACAAACCGTCCAAATCACACCGTCCAAAATACACCGTCGAAATCACACCGTCCAAAACACACCGTCCAAAACACACCGTCCAAATCACACAGTCCAAAACACACCGTCCAAAACACACCATCCAAATCACACCGTCCAAAACACACCATCCAAATCACACAGTCCAAAACACACCGTCCAAAACACACCGTCCAAATCACACAGTCCAAAACACACCGTCCAAAACACACCATCCAAATCACACCGTCCAAAACACACCGTCCAAATCACACAGTCCAAAACACACCGTCCAAAACACACCATCCAAATCACACAGTCCAAAACACACCGTCCAAAACACACCGTCCAAATCACACCGTCCAAAACACACCGTCCAAAATACACCGTCCAAATCACACCATCCAAAACACACCATCCAAAACACACCATCCAAAACACACCATCCAAATCACACCATCCAAATCACACCGTCCAAAACACACCAGATAAAACACACCATCCAAAACACACTGTCCAAATCACACCGTCCAAAACACACCAGATAAAACGCACCGTCCAAAACACACAGTCCAAATCACACCGTCCAAAACAAACTGACCAACTCACACCATCCAAATCACACCGTCCAAAACACACCACATAAAACACACCATCCAAAACACTCCACATAAAACACACCATCCAAAACACACCGTCCAAATCACACCGTCCAAAACACATCAGATAAAACACACCATCCAAAACACTCCGTCCAAATCACACCGTCCAAAACACACCACATAAAACACACCATCCAAAACACACCAAATAAAACACATCGTGAAAACACACCGTCCAAATCACACCGTCCAAAACACACCGTCCAAAATACACCGTCCAAATCACACCGTCCAAAACACACCATCCAAAATACACCACATAAAACACACCGTCCAAAACACACCGTCCAAATCACACAGTCCAAAACACACCGTCCAAAACACACCACATAAAACACACCATCCAAAACACACCGTCCAAATCACACCGTCCAAAACACACCAGATAAAACACACCATCCAAAACACTCCGTCCAAATCACACCGTCCAAAACACACCACATAAAACTCACCATCCAAAACACAACAAATAAAACACACCGTCCAAAACACACCGTCCAAATCACACCGTCCAAAATACACCGTCCAAATCACACCGTCCAAAACACACCATCCAAAATACACCACATAAAACACACCGTCCAAAACACACCGTCCAAATCACACAGTCCAAAACACACCGTCCAAAACACACCGTCCAAATCACACAGTCCAAAACACACCGTCCAAAACACACCGTCCAAATCAGACCGTCCAAAACACACCGTCCAAATCACACCGTCCAAAATACACCACATAAAGCACACCATCCAAAACACACCATCCAAAAGACACCGTCCAAAACACACCGTCCAAATCACACCATCCAAATCACACTGTCCAAATCACACAGTCCAAAACACACCACATAAAATACACCATCCAAAACACACCGTCCAAATCACACCGTCCAAAACACACCGTCCAAAATACACCGTCCAAATCACACCATCCAAAACACACCGTCCAAAACACACCGTCCAAATCACACCGTCCAAATCACACCGTCCAAATCACACAGTCCAAAACACACCACATAAAACACACCATCCAAAACACACCGTCCAAATCACACCGTCCAAAACACACAACATAAAACACACCATCTAAAACACACCGTCCAAAACACGCCGTCCAAATCACACCGTCCAAATCACACCGTCCAGAACACACCACATAAAACACATCAACCAAAACACACCATCCAAAACACACCGTCCAAAACACAATGTCCAAATCACACCGTCCAATACACACCGTCCAAAACACACAGTCCAAATCACACCGTCCAAAACACACCGTCCAAAACACACCGTCCAAATCACACCATCCAAATCACACCGTCCAAAATACACCGTCCAAATCACACCGTCCAAAACACACCATCCAAATCACACCGTCCAAAACAAACCGTCCAAATCACACCGTCCAAAATACACCGTCCAAATCACACCGTCCAAAACACACCGTCCAAAACACACCGTCCAAAACACACCGTCCAAATCACACAGTCCAAAACACACCGTCCAAAACACACCGTCCAAATCACACCGTCCAAAACACACCGTCCAAATCACACAGTCCAAAACACACCGTCCAAAACACACCATCCAAATCACACAGTCCAAAACACACCGTCCAAAACACACCGTCCAAATCACACAGTCCAAAACACACCGTCCAAAACACACCATCCAAATCACACCGTCCAAAACACACCGTCCAAATCACACAGTCCAAAACACACCGTCCAAAACACACCATCCAAATCACACAGTCCAAAACACACCGTCCAAAACACACCGTCCAAATCACACCGTCCAAAACACACCGTCCAAAATACACCGTCCAAATCACACCATCCAAAACACACCATCCAAAACACACCATCCAAAACACACCATCCTAATCACACCATCCAAATCACACCGTCCAAAACACACCAGATAAAACACACCATGCAAAACACACTGTCCAAATCACACCGTCCAAAACACACCAGACAAAACGCACCGTCCAAAACACACAGTCCAAATCACACCGTCCAAAACAAACTGACCAACTCACACCATCCAAATCACACCGTCCAAAACACACCACATAAAACACACCATCCAAAACACTCCACATAAAACACACCATCCAAAACGCACCGTCCAAATCACACCGTCCAAAACACATCAGATAAAACACACCATCCAAAACACTCCGTCCAAATCACACCGTCCAAAACACACCACATAAAACACACCATCCAAAACACACCAAATAAAACACACCGTGAAAACACACCGTCCAAATCACACCGTCCAAAACACACCGTCCAAAATACACCGTCCAAATCACACCGTCCAAAACACACCATCCAAAATACACCACATAAAACACACCGTCCAAAACACACCGTCCAAATCACACAGTCCAAAACACACCGTCCAAAACACACCACATAAAACACACCATCCAAAACACACCGTCCAAATCACACCGTCCAAAACACACCAGATAAAACACACCATCCAAAACACTCCGTCCAAATCACACCGTCCAAAACACACCACATAAAACTCACCATCCAAAACACAACAAATAAAACACACCGTCCAAAACACACCGTCCAAATCACACCGTCCAAAACACACCGTCCAAAATACACCGTCCAAATCACACCGTCCAAAACACACCATCCAAAATACACCACATAAAACACACCGTCCAAAACACACCGTCCAAATCACACAGTCCAAAACACACCGTCCAAAACACACCGTCCAAATCACACAGTCCAAAACACACCGTCCAAAACACACCATCCAAATCACACAGTCCAAAACACACCGTCCAAAACACACCGTCCAAATCACACCGTCCAAAACACACCGTCCAAAATACACCGTCCAAATCACACCATCCAAGACACACCATCCAAAACACACCATCCTAATCACACCATCCAAATCACACCGTCCAAAACACACCAGATAAAACACACCATCCAAAACACACTGTCCAAATCACACCGTCCAAAACACACCAGATAAAACGCACCGTCCAAAACACACAGTCCAAATCACACCGTCCAAAACAAACTGACCAACTCACACCATCCAAATCACACCGTCCAAAACACACCACATAAAACACACCATCCAAAACACTCCACATAAAACACACCATCCAAAACGCACCGTCCAAATCACACCGTCCAAAACACATCAGATAAAACACACCATCCAAAACACTCCGTCCAAATCACACCGTCCAAAACACACCACATAAAACACACCATCCAAAACACACCAAATAAAACACACCGTGAAAACACACCGTCCAAATCACACCGTCCAAAACACACCGTCCAAAATACACCGTCCAAATCACACCGTCCAAAACACACCATCCAAAATACACCACATAAAACACACCGTCCAAAACACACCGTCCAAATCACACAGTCCAAAACACACCGTCCAAAACACACCACATAAAACACACCATCCAAAACACACCGTCCAAATCACACCGTCCAAAACACACCAGATAAAACACACCATCCAAAACACTCCGTCCAAATCACACCGTCCAAAACACACCACATAAAACTCACCATCCAAAACACAACAAATAAAACACACCGTCCAAAACACACCGTCCAAATCACACCGTCCAAAACACACCGTCCAAAATACACCGTCCAAATCACACCGTCCAAAACACACCATCCAAAATACACCACATAAAACACACCGTCCAAAACACACCGTCCAAATCACACAGTCCAAAACACACCGTCCAAAACACACCGTCCAAATCACACAGTCCAAAACACACCATCCAAAACACACCGTCCAAAACACACCGTCCAAAACACACCGTCCAAATCACACCGTCCAAAATACACCGTCCAAATCACACCGTCCAAAACACACCGTCCAAAACACACCGACCAAATCACACCGTCCAAAACACACCGTCCAAATCACACAGTCCAAAACACACCGTCCAAAACACACCATCCAAATCACACAGTCCAAAACACACCGTCCAAAACACACCGTCCAAATCACACAGTCCAAAACACACCGTCCAAAACACACCATCCAAATCACACCGTCCAAAACACACCGTCCAAATCACACAGTCCAAAACACACCGTCCAAAACACACCATCCAAATCACACAGTCCAAAACACACCGTCCAAAACACACCGTCCAAATCACACAGTCCAAAACACACCGTCCAAAACACACCATCCAAATCACACAGTCCAAAACACACCGTCCAAAACACACCGTCCAAATCACACCGTCCAAAACACACCGTCCAAAATACACCGTCCAAATCACACCATCCAAAACACACCATCCAAAACACACCATCCAAAACACACCATCCAAATCACACCATCCAAATCACACCGTCCAAAACACACCAGATAAAACACACCATCCAAAACACACTGTCCAAATCACACCGTCCAAAACACACCAGATAAAACGCACCGTCCAAAACACACAGTCCAAATCACACCGTCCAAAACAAACTGACCAACTCACACCATCCAAATCACACCGTCCAAAACACACCACATAAAACACACCATCCAAAACACTCCACATAAAACACACCATCCAAAACACACCGTCCAAATCACACCGTCCAAAACACATCAGATAAAACACACCATCCAAAACACTCCGTCCAAATCACACCGTCCAAAACACACCACATAAAACACACCATCCAAAACACACCAAATAAAACACACCGTGAAAACACACCGTCCAAATCACACCGTCCAAAACACACCGTCCAAAATACACCGTCCAAATCACACCGTCCAAAACACACCATCCAAAATACACCACATAAAACACACCGTCCAAAACACACCGTCCAAATCACACAGTCCAAAACACACCGTCCAAAATACACCACATAAAACACACCGTCCAAAACACACCGTCCAAATCACACCGTCCAAATCACACCGTCCAAAACACACCAGATAAAACACACCATCCAAAACACTCCGTCCAAATCACACCGTCCAAAACACACCACATAAAACTCACCATCCAAAACACAACAAATAAAACACACCGTCCAAAACACACCGTCCAAAATACACCGTCCAAATCACACCGTCCAAAACACACCATCCAAAATACACCACATAAAACACACCATCCAAAACACACCGTCCAAATCACACAGTCCAAAACACACCGTCCAAAACACACCGTCCAAATCACACAGTCCAAAACACACCGTCCAAAACACACCGTCCAAATCAGACCGTCCAAAACACACCGTCCAAATCACACCGTCCAAAATACACCACATAAAGCACACCATCCAAAACACACCATCCAAAAGACACCGTCCAAAACACACCGTCCAAATCACACCGTCCAAATCACACCGTCCAAATCACACAGTCCAAAACACACCACATAAAATACACCATCCAAAACACACCGTCCAAATCACACCGTCCAAAACACACCGTCCAAAATACACCGTCCAAATCACACCGTCCAAAACACACCGTCCAAAACACACCGTCCAAATCACACCGTCCAAATCACACCGTCCAAATCACACAGTCCAAAACACACCACATAAAACACACCATCCAAAACACACCGTCCAAATCACACCGTCCAAAACACACAACATAAAACACACCATCTAAAACACACCGTCCAAAACACGCCGTCCAAATCACACCGTCCAAATCACACCGTCCAGAACACACCACATAAAACACATCAACCAAAACACACCGTCCAAAACACACCGTCCAAAACACAATGTCCAAATCACACCGTCCAATACACATCGTCCAAAACACACAGTCCAAATCACACCATCCAAAACACACCGTCCAAAACACACCGTCCAAATCACACCATCCAAATCACTCCGTCCAAAACACACCACATAAAACACAACATCCAAAACACACCGTCCAAATCACACCGTCCAAATCACACCGTCCAAAACCCACCAGATAAAACACAACATCCAAAACACACCGTCCAAATCACACCATCCAAATCACTCCGTCCAAAACACACCACATAAAACACAACATCCAAAACACACCATCCAAAACACACCGTCCAAATCACACTGTCCAAATCACACCGTCCAAAACACACCAGATAAAACACACCGTCCAAATCACACCGTCCAAAACACACGGTCCAAAATACACCACATAAAACACACCATCCAAAACACACCGTCCAAATCACACCGTCCAAAACACACCACATAAAACACACCATCTAAAACACACCGTCCAAAACACGCCGTCCAAATCACACCGTCCAAATCACACCGTCCAGAACACACCACATAAAACACATCAAGCAAAACACACCATCCAAAACACACCGTCCAAAACACAATTTCCAAATCACACCGTCCAATACACACCGTCCAAAACACACAGTCCAAATCACACCGTCCAAAACACACCGTCCAAAACACACCGTCCAAATCACACCATCCAAATCACACCGTCCAAAACACACCACATAAAACACACCATCCAAAACACACCGTCCAAATCACACCGTCCAAATCACACCGTCCAAAACCCACCAGATAAAACACACCATCCAAAAAACACCGTCCAAATCACACTGTCCATATCACACCGTCCAAAATACACCAGATAAAACACACCGTCCAAATCACACCGTCCAAAACACACGGTCCAAAATACACCACATAAAACACACCATCCAAAACACACCATCCAAAACACACCATCCAAATCACACCGTCCAAAACACACCGTTCAAATCACACCGTCCAAAATACACCACATAAAACACACCATCCAAAACACACCATCCAAAACACACCATCCAAAAGACACCGTCCAAAACACACCGTCCAAATCACACCATCCAAATCACACCGTCCAAATCACACAGTCCAAAACACACCAAATAAATCACACCGTCCAAAACACACCACATAAAACACACCGTCCAAAACACACCATCCAAATCACACCGTCCAAAATACACCATCCAAATCACACCGTCCAAAACACGCCGTCCAAAACACACCGTCCAAATCACACCGTCCAAAATACACCACATAAAACACACCATCCAAAACACACCGTCCAAAACACGCCGTCCAAAACACACCGTCCAAATCACACCGTCCAGAACACACCACATAAAACACATCATCCAAAACACACCATCCAAAACACACCGCCCAAATCACACCACACAAAACACACTGTCCAAAACACACCGTCTAAATCACACCGTCCAAAACACACGACATAAAACACACCGTCCAAAACACAATGTCCAAATCACACCGTCCAATACACACCGTCCAAAACACACAGTCCAAATCACACCGTCCAAAACACACCGTCCAAAACACACCGTCCAAATCACACCATCCAAATCACACCGTCCAAAACACACCAGATAAAACACACCATCCAAAACACACCGTCCAAATCACACCGTCCAAAACACACCAGATAAAACACACCATCCAAAACGCACCGTCCAAAACACACAGTCCAAATCACACCGTCCAAAACAAACTGTCCAACTCACACCATCCAAATCACACCGTCCAAAACACACCACATAAAACACACCACACAAAACACACCGTCCAAAACACACCATCCAAAACACACCGTCCAAATCACACCGTCCAGAACACACCGTCCAAATCACACCGTCCAAAACACACCGTCCAAAACACACCATCCAAAACACACCGTCCAAATCACACCGTCCAGAACACACCGTCCAAATCACACCGTCCAAATCACACCGTCCAAATCACACAGTCCAAAACACACCACATAAAATACACCATCCAAAACACACCGTCCAAATCACACCGTCCAAAACACACCGTCCAAAATACACCGTCCAAATCACACCGTCCAAAACACACCGTCCAAAACACACCGTCCAAATCACACCGTCCAAATCACACCGTCCAAATCACACAGTCCAAAACACACCACATAAAACACACCATCCAAAACACACCGTCCAAATCACACCGTCCAAAACACACAACATAAAACACACCATCTAAAACACACCGTCCAAAACACGCCGTCCAAATCACACCGTCCAAATCACACCGTCCAGAACACACCACATAAAACACATCAATCAAAACACACCGTCCAAAACACACCGTCCAAAACACAATGTCCAAATCACACCGTCCAATACACATCGTCCAAAACACACAGTCCAAATCACACCATCCAAAACACACCGTCCAAAACACACCGTCCAAATCACACCATCCAAATCACTCCGTCCAAAACACACCACATAAAACACAACATCCAAAACACACCGTCCAAATCACACCGTCCAAATCACACCGTCCAAAACCCACCAGATAAAACACAACATCCAAAACACACCGTCCAAATCACACCATTCAAATCACTCCGTCCAAAACACACCACATAAAACACAACATCCAAAACACACCATCCAAAACACACCGTCCAAATCACACTGTCCAAATCACACCGTCCAAAACACACCAGATAAAACACACCGTCCAAATCACACCGTCCAAAACACACGGTCCAAAATACACCACATAAAACACACCATCCAAAACACACCGTCCAAATCACACCGTCCAAAACACACAACATAAAACACACCATCTAAAACACACCGTCCAAAACACGCCGTCCAAATCACACCGTCCAAATCACACCGTCCAGAACACACCACATAAAACACATCAACCAAAACACACCATCCAAAACACACCGTCCAAAACACAATTTCCAAATCACACCGTCCAATACACACCGTCCAAAACACACAGTCCAAATCACACCGTCCAAAACACACCGTCCAAAACACACCGTCCAAATCACACCATCCAAATCACACCGTCCAAAACACACCACATAAAACACACCATCCAAAACACACCGTCCAAATCAGACCGTCCAAATCACACCGTCCAAAACCCACCAGATAAAACACACCATCCAAAAAACACCGTCCAAATCACACTGTCCATATCACACCGTCCAAAATACACCAGATAAAACACACCGTCCAAATCACACCGTCCAAAACACACGGTCCAAAATACACCACATAAAACACACCATCCAAAACACACCATCCAAAACACACCATCCAAATCACACCGTCCAAAACACACCGTCCAAATCACACCGTCCAAAATACACCACATAAAACACACCATCCAAAACACACCATCCAAAACACACCATCCAAAAGACACCGTCCAAAACACACCGTCCAAATCACACCATCCAAATCACACCGTCCAAATCACACAGTCCAAAACACACCAAATAAAACACACCATCCAAAACACACCATCCAAAACACACCGTCCAAAACACGCCGTCCAAAACACACCGTCCAAATCACACCGTCCAAAACACACCACATAAAACACACCGTCCAAAACACACCATCCAAATCACACCGTCCAAAATACACCATCCAAATCACACCGTCCAAAACACGCCGTCCAAAACACACCGTCCAAATCACACCGTCCAAAATACACCACATAAAACACACCATCCAAAACACACCGTCCAAAACACGCCGTCCAAAACACACCGTCCAAATCACACCGTCCAGAACACACCACATAAAACACATCATCCAAAACACACCATCCAAAACACACCGCCCAAATCACACCACACAAAACACACTGTCCAAAACACACCGTCTAAATCACACCGTCCAAAACACACGACATAAAACACACCGTCCAAAACACAATGTCCAAATCACACCGTCCAATACACACCGTCCAAAACACACAGTCCAAATCACACCGTCCAAAACACACCGTCCAAAACACACCGTCCAAATCACACCATCCAAATCACACCGTCCAAAACACACCAGATAAAACACACCATCCAAAACACACCGTCCAAATCACACTGTCCAAATCACACCGTCCAAAACACACCAGATAAAACACACCATCCAAAACGCACCGTCCAAAACACACAGTCCAAATCACACCGTCCAAAACAAACTGTCCAACTCACACCATCCAAATCACACCGTCCAAAACACACCACATAAAACACACCACACAAAACACACCGTCCAAAACACACCATCCAAAACACACCGTCCAAATCACACCGTCCAGAACACACCGTCCAAATCACACCGTCCAAAACACACCGTCCAAAACACACCGTCCAAAACACACCGTCCAAAACACACCATCCAAAACACACCACATAAAACACAACATCCAAAACACACCGTCCAAATCACACCGTCCAAATCACACCGTCCAAAACCCACCAGATAAAACACAACATCCAAAACACACCGTCCAAATCACACCATTCAAATCACTCCGTCCAAAACACACCACATAAAACACAACATCCAAAACACACCATCCAAAACACACCGTCCAAATCACACTGTCCAAATCACACCGTCCAAAACACACCAGATAAAACACACCGTCCAAATCACACCGTCCAAAACACACGGTCCAAAATACACCACATAAAACACACCATCCAAAACACACCGTCCAAATCACACCGTCCAAAACACACAACATAAAACACACCATCTAAAACACACCGTCCAAAACACGCCGTCCAAATCACACCGTCCAAATCACACCGTCCAGAACACACCACATAAAACACATCAACCAAAACACACCATCCAAAACACACCGTCCAAAACACAATTTCCAAATCACACCGTCCAATACACACCGTCCAAAACACACAGTCCAAATCACACCGTCCAAAACACACCGTCCAAAACACACCGTCCAAATCACACCATCCAAATCACACCGTCCAAAACACACCACATAAAACACACCATCCAAAACACACCGTCCAAATCAGACCGTCCAAATCACACCGTCCAAAACCCACCAGATAAAACACACCATCCAAAAAACACCGTCCAAATCACACTGTCCATATCACACCGTCCAAAATACACCAGATAAAACACACCGTCCAAATCACACCGTCCAAAACACACGGTCCAAAATACACCACATAAAACACACCATCCAAAACACACCATCCAAAACACACCATCCAAATCACACCGTCCAAAACACACCGTCCAAATCACACCGTCCAAAATACACCACATAAAACACACCATCCAAAACACACCATCCAAAACACACCATCCAAAAGACACCGTCCAAAACACACCGTCCAAATCACACCATCCAAATCACACCGTCCAAATCACACAGTCCAAAACACACCAAATAAAACACACCATCCAAAACACACCATCCAAAACACACCGTCCAAAACACGCCGTCCAAAACACACCGTCCAAATCACACCGTCCAAAACACACCACATAAAACACACCGTCCAAAACACACCATCCAAATCACACCGTCCAAAATACACCATCCAAATCACACCGTCCAAAACACGCCGTCCAAAACACACCGTCCAAATCACACCGTCCAAAATACACCACATAAAACACACCATCCAAAACACACCGTCCAAAACACGCCGTCCAAAACACACCGTCCAAATCACACCGTCCAGAACACACCACATAAAACACATCATCCAAAACACACCATCCAAAACACACCGCCCAAATCACACCACACAAAACACACTGTCCAAAACACACCGTCTAAATCACACCGTCCAAAACACACGACATAAAACACACCGTCCAAAACACAATGTCCAAATCACACCGTCCAATACACACCGTCCAAAACACACAGTCCAAATCACACCGTCCAAAACACACCGTCCAAAACACACCGTCCAAATCACACCATCCAAATCACACCGTCCAAAACACACCAGATAAAACACACCATCCAAAACACACCGTCCAAATCACACTGTCCAAATCACACCGTCCAAAACACACCAGATAAAACACACCATCCAAAACGCACCGTCCAAAACACACAGTCCAAATCACACCGTCCAAAACAAACTGTCCAACTCACACCATCCAAATCACACCGTCCAAAACACACCACATAAAACACACCACACAAAACACACCGTCCAAAACACACCATCCAAAACACACCGTCCAAATCACACCGTCCAGAACACACCGTCCAAATCACACCGTCCAAAACACACCGTCCAAAACACACCGTCCAAAACACACCGTCCAAAACACACCATCCAAAACACACCACATAAAACACACCATCCAAAACACACCGTCCAAATCACACCGTCCAAAACACACCTTCTAAAACACACCACATAAAACACACCATCCAAAACACACCGTCCAAATCACATCGTCCAAAACACACCGTCTAAAACACACCACATAAAACACACCATCCAAAACACACCGTCCAAATCACACCGTCCAAAACACAATACATAAAACACACCACATAAAACACACCGTCCAAAACACACCATCCAAAACACACCACATAAAACACACCATCCAAAACACACCACATAAAACACACCGTCCAAAACACACCGTCCAAAACACACCACACAAAACACACCGTCCAAAACACACCATCCAAAACACACCGTCCAAATCACACCGTCCAAAACACACCGTCCAATACACACCATGCAAAACACAACAAATAAAACACACCGTCCAAATCACACCGTCCAAAACACACCGTCCAAATCACACCGTCCAAAACACACCGTCCAAATCACACTGTCCAAAATACACCGTCCAAATCACACCGTCCAAAACACACCGTCCAAAATACACCACATAAAACACACCATCCAAAACACACCGTCCAAAACACGCCGTCCAAAACACACCGTCCAAATCACACCGTCCAGAACACACCGTCCAAATCACACCATCCAAAACACACCGTCCAAAATACACCGTCCAAATCACACCGTCCAAAACACACCGTCCAAAATACACCACATAAAACACACCATCCAAAACACACCGTCCAAATCACACCGTCCAGAACACACCGTCCAAATCACACCGTCCAAAACACACCGTCCAAAATACACCGTCCAAATCACACCGTCCAAAACACACCGTCCAAAACACACCGTCCAAATCACACCATACAAAACACACTGTTCAAAACACACCGTCCAAATCACACCATACAAAACACACCGTCCAAAACACACCATCCAAATCACACCATCCAAAACACACCGTCCAAAACACACCATCCAAATCACACAGTCCAAATCACACCGTCCAAAACACACCAAATAAAACACACCGTCCAAAACACACCGTCCAAATCACACCGTCCAAAACACACCGTCCAAAACACACCATCCAATACACACCATCCAAAACACACCAAATAAAACACACCGTCCAAATCACACCGTCCAAATCACACAGTCCAAATCACACCGTCCAAAATACACCGTCCAAATCACACCATCCAAACCACACCGTCCAAAACACACCAAATAAAACACACCGTCCAAAACACACCGTCCAAATCACACCATCCAAAACACACCGTCCAAAACACACCATCCAATACACACCATCCAAAACACACCAAATAAAACACACCGTCCAAATCACACCGTCCAAATCACACAGTCCAAATC
Source organism: Heterodontus francisci (assembly GCF_036365525.1). Taxonomy (NCBI): domain Eukaryota; kingdom Metazoa; phylum Chordata; class Chondrichthyes; order Heterodontiformes; family Heterodontidae; genus Heterodontus; species Heterodontus francisci. Next base: position 17,937,459 of record NC_090389.1, on the reverse strand, counting down.
ACACCGTCCAAAATACACCGTCCAATACACACCATCCAAAACACACCAAATAAAACACACCGTCCAAAACACACCGTCCAAATCACACCGTCCAAATCACACCGTCCAAAATACACCGTCCAAATCACACCATCCAAAACACACCGTCCAAAACACACCGTCCAAAACACACCGTCCAAATCACACCGTCCAAAACACACCAAATAAAACACACCATCCAATACACACCATCCAAAACACACCATCCAAATCACACCGTCCAAAACACACCGTCCAAAACACACCATCCAAATCACACAGTCCAAAACACACCGTCCAAAACACACCGTCCAAATCACACAGTCCAAAACACACCGTCCAAAACACACCATCCAAATCACACAGTCCAAAACACACCGTCCAAAACACACCGTCCAAATCACACCGTCCAAAACACACCGTCCAAAATACACCGTCCAAATCACACCATCCAAAACACACCATCCAAAACACACCATCCAAAACACACCATCCAAATCACACCATCCAAATCACACCGTCCAAAACACACCAGATAAAACACACCATCCAAAACACACTGTCCAAATCACACCGTCCAAAACACACCAGATAAAACGCACCGTCCAAAACACACAGTCCAAATCACACCGTCCAAAACAAACTGACCAACTCACACCATCCAAATCACACCGTCCAAAACACACCACATAAAACACACCATCCAAAACACTCCACATAAAACACACCATCCAAAACACACCGTCCAAATCACACCGTCCAAAACACATCAGATAAAACACACCATCCAAAACACTCCGTCCAAATCACACCGTCCAAAACACACCACATAAAACACACCATCCAAAACACACCAAATAAAACACACCGTGAAAACACACCGTCCAAATCACACCGTCCAAAACACACCGTCCAAAATACACCGTCCAAATCACACCGTCCAAAACACACCATCCAAAATACACCACATAAAACACACCGTCCAAAACACACCGTCCAAATCACACAGTCCAAAACACACCGTCCAAAATACACCACATAAAACACACCGTCCAAAACACACCGTCCAAATCACACCGTCCAAATCACACCGTCCAAAACACACCAGATAAAACACACCATCCAAAACACTCCGTCCAAATCACACCGTCCAAAACACACCACATAAAACTCACCATCCAAAACACAACAAATAAAACACACCGTCCAAAACACACCGTCCAAAATACACCGTCCAAATCACACCGTCCAAATCACACAGTCCAAAACACACCGTCCAAAACACACCGTCCAAATCAGACCGTCCAAAACACACCGTCCAAATCACACCGTCCAAAATACACCACATAAAGCACACCATCCAAAACACACCATCCAAAAGACACCGTCCAAAACACACCGTCCAAATCACACCGTCCAAATCACACCGTCCAAATCACACAGTCCAAAACACACCACATAAAATACACCATCCAAAACACACCGTCCAAATCACACCGTCCAAAACACACCGTCCAAAATACACCGTCCAAATCACACCGTCCAAAACACACCGTCCAAAACACACCGTCCAAATCACACCGTCCAAATCACACCGTCCAAATCACACAGTCCAAAACACACCACATAAAACACACCATCCAAAACACACCGTCCAAATCACACCGTCCAAAACACACAACATAAAACACACCATCTAAAACACACCGTCCAAAACACGCCGTCCAAATCACACCGTCCAAATCACACCGTCCAGAACACACCACATAAAACACATCAACCAAAACACACCGTCCAAAACACACCGTCCAAAACACAATGTCCAAATCACACCGTCCAATACACATCGTCCAAAACACACAGTCCAAATCACACCATCCAAAACACACCGTCCAAAACACACCGTCCAAATCACACCATCCAAATCACTCCGTCCAAAACACACCACATAAAACACAACATCCAAAACACACCGTCCAAATCACACCGTCCAAATCACACCGTCCAAAACCCACCAGATAAAACACAACATCCAAAACACACCGTCCAAATCACACCATCCAAATCACTCCGTCCAAAACACACCACATAAAACACAACATCCAAAACACACCATCCAAAACACACCGTCCAAATCACACTGTCCAAATCACACCGTCCAAAACACACCAGATAAAACACACCGTCCAAATCACACCGTCCAAAACACACGGTCCAAAATACACCACATAAAACACACCATCCAAAACACACCGTCCAAATCACACCGTCCAAAACACACCACATAAAACACACCATCTAAAACACACCGTCCAAAACACGCCGTCCAAATCACACCGTCCAAATCACACCGTCCAGAACACACCACATAAAACACATCAAGCAAAACACACCATCCAAAACACACCGTCCAAAACACAATTTCCAAATCACACCGTCCAATACACACCGTCCAAAACACACAGTCCAAATCACACCGTCCAAAACACACCGTCCAAAACACACCGTCCAAATCACACCATCCAAATCACACCGTCCAAAACACACCACATAAAACACACCATCCAAAACACACCGTCCAAATCACACCGTCCAAATCACACCGTCCAAAACCCACCAGATAAAACACACCATCCAAAAAACACCGTCCAAATCACACTGTCCATATCACACCGTCCAAAATACACCAGATAAAACACACCGTCCAAATCACACCGTCCAAAACACACGGTCCAAAATACACCACATAAAACACACCATCCAAAACACACCATCCAAAACACACCATCCAAATCACACCGTCCAAAACACACCGTTCAAATCACACCGTCCAAAATACACCACATAAAACACACCATCCAAAACACACCATCCAAAACACACCATCCAAAAGACACCGTCCAAAACACACCGTCCAAATCACACCATCCAAATCACACCGTCCAAATCACACAGTCCAAAACACACCAAATAAATCACACCGTCCAAAACACGCCGTCCAAAACACACCGTCCAAATCACACCGTCCAAAACACACCACATAAAACACACCGTCCAAAACACACCATCCAAATCACACCGTCCAAAATACACCATCCAAATCACACCGTCCAAAACACGCCGTCCAAAACACACCGTCCAAATCACACCGTCCAAAATACACCACATAAAACACACCATCCAAAACACACCGTCCAAAACACGCCGTCCAAAACACACCGTCCAAATCACACCGTCCAGAACACACCACATAAAACACATCATCCAAAACACACCATCCAAAACACACCGCCCAAATCACACCACACAAAACACACTGTCCAAAACACACCGTCTAAATCACACCGTCCAAAACACACGACATAAAACACACCGTCCAAAACACAATGTCCAAATCACACCGTCCAATACACACCATCCAAAACACACAGTCCAAATCACACCGTCCAAAACACACCGTCCAAAACACACCGTCCAAATCACACCATCCAAATCACACCGTCCAAAACACACCAGATAAAACACACCATCCAAAACACACCGTCCAAATCACACCGTCCAAAACACACCAGATAAAACACACCATCCAAAACGCACCGTCCAAAACACACAGTTCAAATCACACCGTCCAAAACAAACTGTCCAACTCACACCATCCAAATCACACCGTCCAAAACACACCACATAAAACACACCACACAAAACACACCGTCCAAAACACACCATCCAAAACACACCGTCCAAATCACACCGTCCAGAACACACCGTCCAAATCACACCGTCCAAAACACACCGTCCAAAACACACCATCCAAAACACACCGTCCAAATCACACCGTCCAGAACACACCGTCCAAATCACACCGTCCAAATCACACCGTCCAAATCACACAGTCCAAAACACACCACATAAAATACACCATCCAAAACACACCGTCCAAATCACACCGTCCAAAACACACCGTCCAAAATACACCGTCCAAATCACACCGTCCAAAACACACCGTCCAAAACACACCGTCCAAATCACACCGTCCAAATCACACCGTCCAAATCACACAGTCCAAAACACACCACATAAAACACACCATCCAAAACACACCGTCCAAATCACACCGTCCAAAACACACAACATAAAACACACCATCTAAAACACACCGTCCAAAACACGCCGTCCAAATCACACCGTCCAAATCACACCGTCCAGAACACACCACATAAAACACATCAATCAAAACACACCGTCCAAAACACACCGTCCAAAACACAATGTCCAAATCACACCGTCCAATACACATCGTCCAAAACACACAGTCCAAATCACACCATCCAAAACACACCGTCCAAAACACACCGTCCAAATCACACCATCCAAATCACTCCGTCCAAAACACACCACATAAAACACAACATCCAAAACACACCGTCCAAATCACACCGTCCAAATCACACCGTCCAAAACCCACCAGATAAAACACAACATCCAAAACACACCGTCCAAATCACACCATCCAAATCACTCCGTCCAAAACACACCACATAAAACACAACATCCAAAACACACCATCCAAAACACACCGTCCAAATCACACTGTCCAAATCACACCGTCCAAAACACACCAGATAAAACACACCGTCCAAATCACACCGTCCAAAACACACGGTCCAAAATACACCACATAAAACACACCATCCAAAACACACCGTCCAAATCACACCGTCCAAAACACACAACATAAAACACACCATCTAAAACACACCGTCCAAAACACGCCGTCCAAATCACACCGTCCAAATCACACCGTCCAGAACACACCACATAAAACACATCAACCAAAACACACCATCCAAAACACACCGTCCAAAACACAATTTCCAAATCACACCGTCCAATACACACCGTCCAAAACACACAGTCCAAATCACACCGTCCAAAACACACCGTCCAAAACACACCGTCCAAATCACACCATCCAAATCACACCGTCCAAAACACACCACATAAAACACACCATCCAAAACACACCGTCCAAATCAGACCGTCCAAATCACACCGTCCAAAACCCACCAGATAAAACACACCATCCAAAAAACACCGTCCAAATCACACTGTCCATATCACACCGTCCAAAATACACCAGATAAAACACACCGTCCAAATCACACCGTCCAAAACACACGGTCCAAAATACACCACATAAAACACACCATCCAAAACACACCATCCAAAACACACCATCCAAATCACACCGTCCAAAACACACCGTCCAAATCACACCGTCCAAAATACACCACATAAAACACACCATCCAAAACACACCATCCAAAACACACCATCCAAAAGACACCGTCCAAAACACACCGTCCAAATCACACCATCCAAATCACACCGTCCAAATCACACAGTCCAAAACACACCAAATAAAACACACCATCCAAAACACACCATCCAAAACACACCGTCCAAAACACGCCGTCCAAAACACACCGTCCAAATCACACCGTCCAAAACACACCACATAAAACACACCGTCCAAAACACACCATCCAAATCACACCGTCCAAAATACACCATCCAAATCACACCGTCCAAAACACGCCGTCCAAAACACACCGTCCAAATCACACCGTCCAAAATACACCACATAAAACACACCATCCAAAACACACCGTCCAAAACACGCCGTCCAAAACACACCGTCCAAATCACACCGTCCAGAACACACCACATAAAACACATCATCCAAAACACACCATCCAAAACACACCGCCCAAATCACACCACACAAAACACACTGTCCAAAACACACCGTCTAAATCACACCGTCCAAAACACACGACATAAAACACACCGTCCAAAACACAATGTCCAAATCACACCGTCCAATACACACCGTCCAAAACACACAGTCCAAATCACACCGTCCAAAACACACCGTCCAAAACACACCGTCCAAATCACACCATCCAAATCACACCGTCCAAAACACACCAGATAAAACACACCATCCAAAACACACCGTCCAAATCACACTGTCCAAATCACACCGTCCAAAACACACCAGATAAAACACACCATCCAAAACGCACCGTCCAAAACACACAGTCCAAATCACACCGTCCAAAACAAACTGTCCAACTCACACCATCCAAATCACACCGTCCAAAACACACCACATAAAACACACCACACAAAACACACCGTCCAAAACACACCATCCAAAACACACCGTCCAAATCACACCGTCCAGAACACACCGTCCAAATCACACCGTCCAAAACACACCGTCCAAAACACACCGTCCAAAACACACCGTCCAAAACACACCATCCAAAACACACCACATAAAACACACCATCCAAAACACACCGTCCAAATCACACCGTCCAAAACACACCTTCTAAAACACACCACATAAAACACACCATCCAAAACACACCGTCCAAATCACATCGTCCAAAACACACCGTCTAAAACACACCACATAAAACACACCATCCAAAACACACCGTCCAAATCACACCGTCCAAAACACAATACATAAAACACACCACATAAAACACACCGTCCAAAACACACCATCCAAAACACACCACATAAAACACACCATCCAAAACGCACCACATAAAACACACCGTCCAAAACACACCGTCCAAAACACACCACACAAAACACACCGTCCAAAACACACCATCCAAAACACACCGTCCAAATCACACCGTCCAAAACACACCGTCCAATACACACCATGCAAAACACAACAAATAAAACACACCGTCCAAATCACACCGTCCAAAACACACCGTCCAAATCACACCGTCCAAAACACACCGTCCAAATCACACTGTCCAAAATACACCGTCCAAATCACACCGTCCAAAACACACCGTCCAAAATACACCACATAAAACACACCATCCAAAACACACCGTCCAAAACACGCCGTCCAAAACACACCGTCCAAATCACACCGTCCAGAACACACCGTCCAAATCACACCGTCCAAAACACACCGTCCAAAATACACCGTCCAAATCACACCGTCCAAAACACACCGTCCAAAATACACCACATAAAACACACCATCCAAAACACACCGTCCAAATCACACCGTCCAGAACACACCGTCCAAATCACACCGTCCAAAACACACCGTCCAAAATACACCGTCCAAATCACACCGTCCAAAACACACCGTCCAAAACACACCGTCCAAATCACACCATACAAAACACACTGTTCAAAACACACCGTCCAAATCACACCATACAAAACACACCGTCCAAAACACACCATCCAAATCACACCATCCAAAACACACCGTCCAAAACACACCATCCAAATCACACAGTCCAAATCACACCGTCCAAAACACACCAAATAAAACACACCGTCCAAAACACACCGTCCAAATCACACCGTCCAAAACACACCGTCCAAAACACACCATCCAATACACACCATCCAAAACACACCAAATAAAACACACCGTCCAAATCACACCGTCCAAATCACACAGTCCAAATCACACCGTCCAAAATACACCGTCCAAATCACACCATCCAAACCACACCGTCCAAAACACACCAAATAAAACACACCGTCCAAAACACACCGTCCAAATCACACCATCCAAAACACACCGTCCAAAACACACCATCCAATACACACCATCCAAAACACACCAAATAAAACACACCGTCCAAATCACACCGTCCAAATCACACAGTCCAAATCACACCGTCCAAAATACACCGTCCAATACACACCATCCAAAACACACCAAATAAAACACACCGTCCAAAACACACCGTCCAAATCACACCGTCCAAATCACACCGTCCAAAATACACCGTCCAAATCACACCATCCAAAACACACCGTCCAAAACACACCGTCCAAAACACACCGTCCAAATCACACCGTCGAAAACACACCAAATAAAACACACCATCCAATACACACCATCCAAAACACACCATCCAAATCACACCGTCCAAAACACACCGTCCAAATCACACCGTCCAAAATACACCACATAAAACACACCATCCAAAACACACCATCCAAAAGACACCGTCCAAAACACACCGTCCAAATCACACCGTCCAAATCACACCGTCCAAAACACACCGTCCAAAACACACCAGATAAAACACACCATCCAAAACACACCGTCCAAATCACACTGTCCAAATCACACCGTCCAAAACACACCAGATAAAACACACCATCCAAAACGCACCGTCCAAAACACACAGTCCAAATCACACCGTCCAAAACAAACTGTCCAACTCACACCATCCAAATCACACCGTCCAAAACACACCACATAAAACACACCACACAAAACACACCGTCCAAAACACACCATCCAAAACACACCGTCCAAATCACACCGTCCAGAACACACCGTCCAAATCACACCGTCCAAAACACACCGTCCAAAACACACCGTCCAAAACACACCGTCCAAAACACACCATCCAAAACACACCACATAAAACAAACCATCCAAAACACACCGTCCAAATCACACCGTCCAAAACACACCTTCTAAAACACACCACATAAAACACACCATCCAAAACACACCGTCCAAATCACACCGTCCAAAACACACCGTCTAAAACACACCACATAAAACACACCATCCAAAACACACCGTCCAAATCACACCGTCCAAAACACAATACATAAAACACACCACATAAAACACACCGTCCAAAACACACCATCCAAAACACACCACATAAAACACACCATCCAAAACACACCACATAAAACACACCGTCCAAAACACACCGTCCAAAACACACCACACAAAACACACCGTCCAAAACACACCATCCAAAACACACCGTCCAAATCACACCGTCCAAAACACACCGTCCAATACACACCATGCAAAACACAACAAATAAAACACACCGTCCAAATCACACCGTCCAAAACACACCGTCCAAATCACACCGTCCAAAACACACCGTCCAAATCACACTGTCCAAAATACACCGTCCAAATCACACCGTCCAAAACACACCGTCCAAAATACACCACATAAAACACACCATCCAAAACACACCGTCCAAAACACGCCGTCCAAAACACACCGTCCAAATCACACCGTCCAGAACACACCGTCCAAATCACACCGTCCAAAACACACCGTCCAAAATACACCGTCCAAATCACACCGTCCAAAACACACCGTCCAAAATACACCACATCAAACACACCATCCAAAACACACCGTCCAAATCACACCGTCCAGAACACACCGTCCAAATCACACCGTCCAAAACACACCGTCCAAAATACACCGTCCAAATCACACCGTCCAAAACACACCGTCCAAAACACACCGTCCAAATCACACCATACAAAACACACTGTTCAAAACACACCGTCCAAATCACACCATACAAAACACACCGTCCAAAACACACCATCCAAATCACACCATCCAAAACACACCGTCCAAAACACACCATCCAAATCACACAGTCCAAATCACACCGTCCAAAACACACCAAATAAAACACACCGTCCAAAACACACCGTCCAAATCACACCGTCCAAAACACACCGTCCAAAACACACCATCCAATACACACCATCCAAAACACACCAAATAAAACACACCGTCCAAATCACACCGTCCAAATCACACAGTCCAAATCACACCGTCCAAAATACACCGTCCAAATCACACCATCCAAAACACACCGTCCAAAACACACCAAATAAAACACACCGTCCAAAACACACCGTCCAAATCACACCGTCCAAAACACACCGTCCAAAACACACCATCCAATACACACCATCCAAAACACACCAAATAAAACACACCGTCCAAATCACACCGTCCAAATCACACAGTCCAAATCACACCATCCAAAATACACCGTCCAATACACACCATCCAAAACACACCAAATAAAACACACCGTCCAAAACACACCGTCCAAATCACACCGTCCAAATCACACCGTCCAAAATACACCGTCCAAATCACACCATCCAAAACACACCGTCCAAAACACGCCGTCCAAAACACACCGTCCAAATCACACCGTCCAAAACACACCAAATAAAACACACCATCCAATACACACCATCCAAAACACACCATCCAAATCACACCGTCCAAAACACACCGTCCAAATCACACCGTCCAAAACACACCGTCCAAATCACACCGTCCAAAATACACCATCCAAATCATACCATCCAAAACACACCGTCCAAAACACACCATCCAACACACACCATCCAAAACACACCAAATAAAAGACACCGTCCAAAACACACCGTCCAAATCACACCGTCCAAATCACACCGTCCAAAATACACCACATAAAACACACCATCCAAAACACACCGTCCAAATCACACCGTCCAGAACACACCGTCCAAATCACACCGTCCAAATCACACCGTCCAAAATACACCGTCCAAATCACACCATCCAAAACACACCGTCCAAAACACGCCGTCCAAAACACACCGTCCAAATCACACCGTCCAGAACACACCACATAAAACACACCATCCAAAACACACCGTCCAAAACACACCGTCCAAAATACACCACATAAAACACACCATCCAAAACACACCGTCCAAATCACACCGTCCAGAACACACCGTCCAAATCACACCGTCCAAAACACACCGTCCAAAATACACCGTCCAAATCACACCGTCCAAAACACACCGTCCAAAACACACCGCCCAAATCACACCACACAAAACACACTGTCCAAAACACACCGTCTAAATCACACCGTCCAAAACACACGACATAAAACACACCGTCCAAAACACAATGTCCAAATCACACCGTCCAATACACACCGTCCAAAACACACAGTCCAAATCACACCGTCCAAAACACACCGTCCAAAACACACCGTCCAAATCACACCATCCAAATCACACCGTCCAAAACACACCAGATAAAACACACCATCCAAAACACACCGTCCAAATCACACTGTCCAAATCACACCGTCCAAAACACACCAGATAAAACACACCATCCAAAACGCACCGTCCAAAACACACAGTCCAAATCACACCGTCCAAAACAAACTGTCCAACTCACACCATCCAAATCACACCGTCCAAAACACACCACATAAAACACACCACACAAAACACACGGTCCAAAACACACCATCCAAAACACACCGTCCAAATCACACCGTCCAAAACACACCATCCAAAACACACCACACAAAACACACCATCCAAAACACACCGTCCAAAACACACCGTCCAAAACACACCATCCAAAACACACCACATAAAACACACCATCCAAAACACACCGTCCAAATCACACCGTCCAAAACACACCTTCTAAAACACACCACATAAAACACACCGTCCAAAACACACCGTCCAAATCACACCGTCCAAAACACACCGTCTAAAACACACCACATAAAACACACCATCCAAAACACACAGTCAAAATCACACCGTCCAAAACACACCACATAAAACACACCACATAAAACACACCGTCCAAAACACACCATCCAAAACACACCACATAAAACACACCATCCAAAACACACCACATAAAACACACCGTCCAAAACACACCATCCAAAACACACCACACAAAACACACCGTCCAAAACACACCATCCAAAACACACCGTCCAAAACACACCGTCCAAGACACACCGTCCAAATCACACTGTCCAAAACACACTGTCCAAAACACACCATCCAAAACACACCGTCCAAAACACACCACATAAAACACACCATCCAAAACACACCGTCCAAAACACACCACATAAAACACACCACATAAAACACACCGTCCAAAACACACCATCCAAAACACACCACATAAAACACACCATCCAAAACACACCACATAAAACACACCGTCCAAAACACACCGTCCAAAACACACCACACAAAACACACCGTCCAAAACACACCATCCAAAACACACCGTCCAAAACACACCGTCCAAAACACACCATCCAAATCACACTATCCAAAACACACTGTCCAAAACACACCATCCAAAACACACCGTCCAAAACACACCACATAAAACACACTATCCAATACACACCGTCCAAATCACACCGTCCAAAACACACCGTCCAAAACACACCATCCAAAACACACCGTCCAAATCACACCATACAAAACACACCGTCCAAAACACACCATCCAAAACACACCACATAAAACACACCATCCAAAACACACCGTCCAAAACACGCCGTCCAAAACACACCGTCCAAATCACACCGTCCAGAACACACCACATAAAACACACCATCCAAAACACACCGTCCAAAACACACCGTCCAAAATACACCACATAAAACACACCATCCAAAACACACCGTCCAAATCACACCGTCCAGAACACACCGTCCAAATCACACCATCCAAAACACACCGTCCAAAATACACCGTCCAAATCACACCGTCCAAAACACACCGCCCAAATCACACCACACAAAACACACTGTCCAAAACACACCGTCTAAATCACACCGTCCAAAACACACGACATAAAACACACCGTCCAAAACACAATGTCCAAATCACACCGTCCAATACACACCGTCCAAAACACACAGTCCAAATCACACCGTCCAAAACACACCGTCCAAAACACACCGTCCAAATCACACCATCCAAATCACACCGTCCAAAACACACCACATAAAACACACCATCCAAAACACACCGTCCAAATCACACCGTCCAAAACACACCAGATAAAACACACCATCCAAAACGCACCGTCCAAAACACACAGTCCAAATCACACCGTCCAAAACAAACTGTCCAACTCACACCATCCAAATCACACCGTCCAAAACACACCACATAAAACACACCACACAAAACACACGGTCCAAAACACACCATCCAAAACACACCGTCCAAATCACACCGTCCAAAACACACCATCCAAAACACACCACACAAAACACACCATCCAAAACACACCGTCCAAAACACACCGTCCAAAACACACCATCCAAAACACACCACATAAAACACACCATCCAAAACACACCGTCCAAATCACACCGTCCAAAACACACCTTCTAAAACACACCACATAAAACACACCGTCCAAATCACACCGTCCAAAACACACCGTGTAAAACACACCACATAAAACACACCATCCAAAACACACCGTCCAAATCACGCCGTCCAAAACACACCACATAAAACACACCACATAAAACACACCGTCCAAAACACACCATCCAAAACACACCACATAAAACACACCATCCAAAACACACCACATAAAACACACCGTCCAAAACACACCATCCAAAACACACCACACAAAACACACCGTCCAAAACACACCATCCAAAACACACCGTCCAAAACACACCGTCCAAAACACACCGTCCAAATCACACTGTCCAAAACACACTGTCCAAAACACTCCATCCAAAACACACCGTCCAAAACACACCACATAAAACACACCATCCAAAACACACCGTCCAAAACACACCACATAAAACACACCACATAAAACACACCGTCCAAAACACACCATCCAAAACACACCACATAAAACACACCATCCAAAACACACCACATAAAACACACCGTCCAAAACACACCGTCCAAAACACACCACACAAAACACACCGTCCAAAACACACCATCCAAAATACACCGTCCAAAACACACCGTCCAAAACACACCATCCAAATCACACTATCCAAAACACACTGTCCAAAACACACCATCCAAAACACACCGTCCAAAACACACCACATAAAACACACCATCCAATACACACCGTCCAAATCACACCGTCCAAAACACACCGTCCAAAACACACCATCCAAAACACACCGTCCAAATCACACCATACAAAACACACCGTCCAAAACACACCATCCAAAACACACCACATAAAACACACCATCCAAAACACACCGTCCAAAACACACCGTCCAAAACACACCATCCAAAACACACCACATAAAACACACCATCCAAAACACACCGTCCAAATCACACCGTCCAAAACACACCGTCCAATACACACCATGCAAAACACACCAAATAAAACACACCGTCCAAATCACACCATCCAAAACACACCGTCCAAATCACACTGTCCAAAATACACCGTCCAAATCACACCGTCCAAAACACACCGTCCAAAATACACCACATAAAACACACCATCCAAAACACACCGTCCAAAACACGCCGTCCAAAACACACCGTCCAAATCACACCGTCCAGAACACACCGTCCAAATCACACCGTCCAAAACACACCGTCCAAAATACACCGTCCAAATCACACCGTCCAAAACACACCGTCCAAAATACACCACATAAAACACACCATCCAAAACACACCGTCCAAATCACACCGTCCAAAACACACCTTCCAAAATACACCACATAAAACACACCATCCAATACACACCATGCAAAACACGCCGTCCAAAACACACCGTCCAAATCACACCATACAAAACACACCGTTCAAAACACACCGTCCAAATCACACCATACAAAACACACCATCCAAAACACACCATCCAAATCACACCATCCAAAACACACCGTCCAAAACACACCATCCAAATCACACAGTCCAAATCACACCGTCCAAAACACACCAAATAAAACACACCGTCCAAAACACACCGTCCAAATCACACCATCCAAAATACACCGTCCAAATCACACCGTCCAAAACACACCGTCCAAAACACACCATCCAATACACACCATCCAAAACACACCAAATAAAACACACCGTCCAAATTTCTTCTTCTTCTTCTTCTTCTTCTTTTGGGCCTCCTTATCTCGAGAGACAATGGATACGCGCCTGGAGGTGGTCAGTGGTTTGTGAAGCAGTTCCTGGAGTGGCTATAAAGGCCAATTCTGGAGTGACAGGCTCTTCCACAGGTGCTGCAGAGAAATTTGTTTGTTGGGGCTGTTGCACAGTTGGCTCTCCCCTTGCGCCTCTGTCTTTTTTCCTGCCAACTACTAAGTATCTTCGACTCGCCGTCCAAAACACACCGTCCAAATCACACCGTCCAAAATACACCATCCAAATCACACCATCCAAAACACACCGTCCAAAATACGCCGTCCAAAACACACCGTCCAAATCACACCGTCAAGAACAAACCACATAAAACACACCATCCAAAACACACCGTCCAAAACACACCGTCCAAAACACACCATCCAAAACACACCGTCCAAATCACACCGTCCAGAACACACCACATAAAACACACCATCCAAAACACACCGTCCAAAACACACCGTCCAAAACACACCATCCAAAACACACCATCCAAAACACACCGTCCAAAACACACCGTCCAAAACACACCGTCCATAACACACTGTCCAAAACACACCGTCCAAATCACCCCGTCCAAAACACACCGTCCAAATCACACCGTCCAAAACACACCGCCCAAATCACACCACACAAAACACACCGTCCAAAACACACGACATAAAACACACCATCCAAAACACACCGTCCAATACACACCGTCCAAAACACACAGTCCAAATCACACCGTCCAAATCACACCATCCAAATCACACCGCCCAAATCACACCACACAAAACACACCGTCCAAAACACACGACATAAAACACACCATCCAAAACACACCGTCCAATACACACCGTCCAAAACACACAGTCCAAATCACACCGTCCAAATCACACCATCCAAATCACACCATCCAAAACACACGACATAAAACACACCATCCAAAACACACTGTCCAATACACACCGTCCAAAACACACAGTCCAAAACACACCATCCAAATCACACCATCCAAATCACACCGTCCAAAACACACCAGACAAAACACACCATCCAAAACACACCATCCAAATCACACCATCCAAATCACACCGTCCAAAACACACCAGATAAAACACACCATCCAAATCACACCGTCCAAAACACACCGTCCAAAACACACCACATAAAACACACCATCCAAAACACTCCGTCCAAATCACACCGTCCAAAACACACGACATAAAACACACCATCCAAAACACACCGTCCAAAACACACCGTCCAAAACACACGACATAAAACACACCGTCCAAATCACACCGTCCAAAACACACCGTCCAAAACACACGACATAAAACACACCGTCCAAAACACACGACATAAAACACACCATCCAAAACACACCATCCAAAACACACCGTCCAAAACACACCGTCCAAAAGACACCGTCCAAAACACACCGTCCAAATCACACCATCCAAATCACACCGTCCAAATCACACAGTCCAAAACACACCAAATAAAACACACCATCCAAAACACACCATCCAAAACACACCGTCCAAAACACGCCGTCCAAAACACACCGTCCAAATCACACCGTCCAAAACACACCACATAAAACACACCGTCCAAAACACACCATCCAAATCACACCGTCCAAAATACACCATCCAAATCACACCGTCCAAAACACGCCGTCCAAAACACACCGTCCAAATCACACCGTCCAAAATACACCACATAAAACACACCATCCAAAACACACCGTCCAAAACACGCCGTCCAAAACACACCGTCCAAATCACACCGTCCAGAACACACCACATAAAACACATCATCCAAAACACACCATCCAAAACACACCGCCCAAATCACACCACACAAAACACACTGTCCAAAACACACCGTCTAAATCACACCGTCCAAAACACACGACATAAAACACACCGTCCAAAACACAATGTCCAAATCACACCGTCCAATACACACCGTCCAAAACACACAGTCCAAATCACACCGTCCAAAACACACCGTCCAAAACACACCGTCCAAATCACACCATCCAAATCACACCGTCTAAAACACACCAGATAAAACACACCATCCAAAACACACCGTCCAAATCACACTGTCCAAATCACACCGTCCAAAACACACCAGATAAAACACACCATCCAAAACGCACCGTCCAAAACACACAGTCCAAATCACACCGTCCAAAACAAACTGTCCAACTCACACCATCCAAATCACACCGTCCAAAACACACCACATAAAACACACCACACAAAACACACCGTCCAAAACACACCATCCAAAACACACCGTCCAAATCACACCGTCCAGAACACACCGTCCAAATCACACCGTCCAAAACACACCGTCCAAAACACACCATCCAAAACACACCGTCCAAAACACACCATCCAAAACACACCACATAAAACACACCATCCAAAACACACCGTCCAAATCACACCGTCCAAAACACACCTTCTAAAACACACCACATAAAACACACCATCCAAAACACACCGTCCAAATCACACCGTCCAAAACATACCGTCTAAAACACACCACATAAAACACACCATCCAAAACACACCGTCCAAATCACACCGTCCAAAACACAATACATAAAACACACCACATAAAACACACCGTCCAAAACACACCATCCAAAACACACCACATAAAACACACCATCCAAAACACACCACATAAAACACACCGTCCAAAACACACCGTCCAAAACACACCACACAAAACACACCGTCCAAAACACACCATCCAAAACACACCGTCCAAATCACACCGTCCAAAACACACCGTCCAATACACACCATGCAAAACACAACAAATAAAACACACCGTCCAAATCACACCGTCCAAAACACACCGTCCAAATCACACCGTCCAAAACACACCGTCCAAATCACACTGTCCAAAATACACCGTCCAAATCACACCGTCCAAAACACACCGTCCAAAATACACCACATAAAACACACCATCCAAAACACACCGTCCAAAACACGCCGTCCAAAACACACCGTCCAAATCACACCGTCCAGAACACACCGTCCAAATCACACCGTCCAAAACACACCGTCCAAAATACACCGTCCTAATCACACCGTCCAAAACACACCGTCCAAAATACACCACATAAAACACACCATCCAAAACACACCGTCCAAATCACACCGTCCAGAACACACCGTCCAAATCACACCGTCCAAAACACACCGTCCAAAATACACCATCCAAATCACACCGTCCAAAACACACCGTCCAAAACACACCGTCCAAATCACACCATACAAAACACACTGTTCAAAACACACCGTCCAAATCACACCATACAAAACACACCGTCCAAAACACACCATCCAAATCACACCATCCAAAACACACCGTCCAAAACACACCATCCAAATCACACAGTCCAAATCACACCGTCCAAAACACACCAAATAAAACACACCGTCCAAAACACACCGTCCAAATCACACCGTCCAAAACACACCGTCCAAAACACACCATCCAATACACACCATCCAAAACACACCAAATAAAACACACCGTCCAAATCACACCGTCCAAATCACACAGTCCAAATCACACCGTCCAAAATACACCGTCCAAATCACACCATCCAAAACACACCGTCCAAAACACACCAAATAAAACACACCGTCCAAAACACACCGTCCAAATCACACCGTCCAAAACACACCGTCCAAAACACACCATCCAATACACACCATCCAAAACACACCAAATAAAACACACCGTCCAAATCACACCGTCCAAATCACACAGTCCAAATCACACCGTCCAAAATACACCGTCCAATACACACCATCCAAAACACACCAAATAAAACACACCGTCCAAAACACACCGTCCAAATCACACCGTCCAAATCACACCGTCCAAAATACACCGTCCAAATCACACCATCCAAAACACACCGTCCAAAACACGCCGTCCAAAACACACCGTCCAAATCACACCGTCCAAAACACACCAAATAAAACACACCATCCAATACACACCATCCAAAACACACCATCCAAATCACACCGTCCAAAACACACCGTCCAAATCACACCGTCCAAAATACACCACATAAAACACACCATCCAAAACACACCATCCAAAAGACACCGTCCAAAACACACCGTCCAAATCACACCGTCCAAATCACACCGTCCAAAACACACCGTCCAAAACACACCGTCCAAATCACACCATCCAAATCACACCGTCCAAAACACACCAGATAAAACACACCATCCAAAACACACCGTCCAAATCACACTGTCCAAATCACACCGTCCAAAACACACCAGATAAAACACACCATCCAAAACGCACCGTCCAAAACACACAGTCCAAATCACACCGTCCAAAACAAACTGTCCAACTCACACCATCCAAATCACACCGTCCAAAACACACCACATAAAACACACCACACAAAACACACCGTCCAAAACACACCATCCAAAACACACCGTCCAAATCACACCGTCCAGAACACACCGTCCAAATCACACCGTCCAAAACACACCGTCCAAAACACACCGTCCAAAACACACCGTCCAAAACACACCATCCAAAACACACCACATAAAACAAACCATCCAAAACACACCGTCCAAATCACACCGTCCAAAACACACCTTCTAAAACACACCACATAAAACACACCATCCAAAACACACCGTCCAAATCACACCGTCCAAAACACACCGTCTAAAACACACCACATAAAACACACCATCCAAAACACACCGTCCAAATCACACCGTCCAAAACACAATACATAAAACACACCACATAAAACACACCGTCCAAAACACACCATCCAAAACACACCACATAAAACACACCACATAAAACACACCGTCCAAAACACACCGTCCAAAACACACCACACAAAACACACCGTCCAAAACACACCATCCAAAACACACCGTCCAAATCACACCGTCCAAAACACACCGTCCAATACACACCATGCAAAACACAACAAATAAAACACACCGTCCAAATCACACCGTCCAAAACACACCGTCCAAATCACACCGTCCAAAACACACCGTCCAAATCACACTGTCCAAAATACACCGTCCAAATCACACCGTCCAAAACACACCGTCCAAAATACACCACATAAAACACACCATCCAAAACACACCGTCCAAAACACGCCGTCCAAAACACACCGTCCAAATCACACCGTCCAGAACACACCGTCCAAATCACACCGTCCAAAACACACCGTCCAAAATACACCGTCCAAATCACACCGTCCAAAACACACCGTCCAAAATACACCACATAAAACATACCATCCAAAACACACCGTCCAAATCACACCGTCCAGAACACACCGTCCAAATCACACCGTCCAAAACACACCGTCCAAAATACACCGTCCAAATCACACCGTCCAAAACACACCGTCCAAAACACACCGTCCAAATCACACCATACAAAACACACTGTTCAAAACACACCGTCCAAATCACACCATACAAAACACACCGTCCAAAACACACCATCCAAATCACACCATCCAAAACACACCGTCCAAATCACACCGTCCAAAACACACCGTCCAAAACACACCATCCAATACACACCATCCAAAACACACCAAATAAAACACACCGTCCAAATCACACCGTCCAAATCACACAGTCCAAATCACACCGTCCAAAATACACCGTCCAAATCACACCATCCAAAACACACCGTCCAAAACACACCAAATAAAACACACCGTCCAAAACACACCGTCCAAATCACACCGTCCAAAACACACCGTCCAAAACACACCATCCAATACACACCATCCAAAACACACCAAATAAAACACACCGTCCAAATCACACCGTCCAAATCACACAGTCCAAATCACACCATCCAAAATACACCGTCCAATACACACCATCCAAAACACACCAAATAAAACACACCGTCCAAAACACACCGTCCAAATCACACCGTCCAAATCACACCGTCCAAAATACACCGTCCAAATCACACCATCCAAAACACACCGTCCAAAACACGCCGTCCATAACACACCGTCCAAATCACACCGTCCAAAACACACCAAATAAAACACACCATCCAATACACACCATCCAAAACACACCATCCAAATCACACCGTCCAAAACACACCGTCCAAATCACACCGTCCAAAACACACCGTCCAAATCACACCGTCCAAAATACACCGTCCAAATCATACCATCCAAAACACACCGTCCAAAACACACCATCCAACACACACCATCCAAAACACACCAAATAAAACACACCGTCCAAAACACACCGTCCAAATCACACCGTCCAAATCACACCGTCCAAAATACACCGTCCAAATCACACCATCCAATACACACCGTCCAAAACACACCGTCCAAAACACACCGTCCAAATCACACCGTCCAAAACACACCAAATAAAACACACCATCCAATACACACCATCCAAAACACACCATCCAAATCACACCGTCCAAAACACACCGTCCAAATCACACCGTCCAAAATACACCACATAAAACACACCATCCAAAACACACCATCCAAAAGACACCGTCCAAAACACACCGTCCAAATCACACCGTCCAAATCACACCGTCCAAAACACACCGTCCAAAACACACCGTCCAAATCACACCATCCAAATCACACCGTCCAAAACACACCAGATAAAACACACCATCCAAAACACACCGTCCAAATCACACTGTCCAAATCACACCGTCCAAAACACACCAGATAAAACACACCATCCAAAACGCACCGTCCAAAACACACAGTCCAAATCACACCGTCCAAAACAAACTGTCCAACTCACACCATCCAAATCACACCGTCCAAAACACACCACATAAAACACACCACACAAAACACACCGTCCAAAACACACCATCCAAAACACACCGTCCAAATCACACCGTCCAGAACACACCGTCCAAATCACACCGTCCAAAACACACCGTCCAAAACACACCGTCCGAAACACACCGTCCAAAACACACCATCCAAAACACACCACATAAAACAAACCATCCAAAACACACCGTCCAAATCACACCGTCCAAAACACACCTTCTAAAACACACCACATAAAACACACCATCCAAAACACACCGTCCAAATCACACCGTCCAAAACACACCGTCTAAAACACACCACATAAAACACACCATCCAAAACACACCGTCCAAATCACACCGTCCAAAACACAATACATAAAACACACCACATAAAACACACCGTCCAAAACACACCATCCAAAACACACCACATAAAACACACCATCCAAAACACACCACATAAAACACACCGTCCAAAACACACCGTCCAAAACACACCACACAAAACACACCGTCCAAAACACACCATCCAAAACACACCGTCCAAATCACACCGTCCAAAACACACCGTCCAATACACACCATGCAAAACACAACAAATAAAACACACCGTCCAAATCACACCGTCCAAAACACACCGTCCAAATCACACCGTCCAAAACACACCGTCCAAATCACACTGTCCAAAATACACCGTCCAAATCACACCGTCCAAAACACACCGTCCAAAATACACCACATAAAACACACCATCCAAAACACACCGTCCAAAACACGCCGTCCAAAACACACCGTCCAAATCACACCGTCCAGAACACACCGTCCAAATCACACCGTCCAAAACACACCGTCCAAAATACACCGTCCAAATCACACCGTCCAAAACACACCGTCCAAAATACACCACATAAAACACACCATCCAAAACACACCGTCCAAATCACACCGTCCAGAACACACCGTCCAAATCACACCGTCCAAAACACACCGTCCAAAATACACCGTCCAAATCACACCGTCCAAAACACACCGTCCAAAACACACCGTCCAAATCACACCATACAAAACACACTGTTCAAAACACACCGTCCAAATCACACCATACAAAACACACCGTCCAAAACACACCATCCAAATCACACCATCCAAAACACACCGTCCAAAACACACCATCCAAATCACACAGTCCAAATCACACCGTCCAAAACACACCAAATAAAACACACCGTCCAAAACACACCGTCCAAATCACACCGTCCAAAACACACCGTCCAAAACACACCATCCAATACACACCATCCAAAACACACCAAATAAAACACACCGTCCAAATCACACCGTCCAAATCACACAGTCCAAATCACACCGTCCAAAATACACCGTCCAAATCACACCATCCAAAACACACCGTCCAAAACACACCAAATAAAACACACCGTCCAAAACACACCGTCCAAATCACACCGTCCAAAACACACCGTCCAAAACACACCATCCAATACACACCATCCAAAACACACCAAATAAAACACACCGTCCAAATCCCACCGTCCAAATCACACAGTCCAAATCACACCATCCAAAATACACCGTCCAATACACACCATCCAAAACACACCAAATAAAACACACCGTCCAAAACACACCGTCCAAATCACACCGTCCAAATCACACCGTCCAAAATACACCATCCAAATCACACCATCAAAAACACACCGTCCAAATCACACCGTCCAAAACACACCAAATAAAACACACCATCCAATACACACCATCCAAAACACACCATCCAAATCACACCGTCCAAAACACACCGTCCAAATCACACCGTCCAAAACACACCGTCCAAATCACACCGTCCAAAATACACCGTCCAAATCATACCATCCAAAACACACCGTCCAAAACACACCATCCAACACACACCATCCAAAACACACCAAATAAAAGACACCGTCCAAAACACACCGTCCCAATCACACCGTCCAAATCACACCGTCCAAAATACACCACATAAAACACACCATCCAAAACACACCGTCCAAATCACACCGTCCAGAACACACCGTCCAAATCACACCGTCCAAATCACACCGTCCAAAATACACCGTCCAAATCACACCATCCAAAACACACCGTCCAAAACACGCCGTCCAAAACACACCGTCCAAATCACACCGTCCAGAACACACCACATAAAACACACCATCCAAAACACACCGTCCAAAACACACCGTCCAAAATACACCACATAAAACACACCATCCAAAACACACCGTCCAAATCACACCGTCCAGAACACACCGTCCAAATCACACCGTCCAAAACACACCGTCCAAAATACACCGTCCAAATCACACCGTCCAAAACACACCGTCCAAAACACACCGCCCAAATCACACCACACAAAACACACTGTCCAAAACACACCGTCTAAATCACACCGTCCAAAACACACGACATAAAACACACCGTCCAAAACACAATGTCCAAATCACACCGTCCAATACACACCGTCCAAAACACACAGTCCAAATCACACCGTCCAAAACACACCGTCCAAAACACACCGTCCAAATCACACCATCCAAATCACACCGTCCAAAACACACCAGATAAAACACACCATCCAAAACACACCGTCCAAATCACACTGTCCAAATCACACCGTCCAAAACACACCAGATAAAACACACCATCCAAAACGCACCGTCCAAAACACACAGTCCAAATCACACCGTCCAAAACAAACTGTCCAACTCACACCATCCAAATCACACCGTCCAAAACACACCACATAAAACACACCACACAAAACACACGGTCCAAAACACACCATCCAAAACACACCGTCCAAATCACACCGTCCAAAACACACCATCCAAAACACACCACACAAAACACACCATCCAAAACACACCGTCCAAAACACACCGTCCAAAACACACCATCCAAAACACACCACATAAAACACACCATCCAAAACACACCGTCCAAATCACACCGTCCAAAACACACCTTCTAAAACACACCACATAAAACACACCGTCCAAAACACACCGTCCAAATCACACCGTCCAAAACACACCGTCTAAAACACACCACATAAAACACACCATCCAAAACACACCGTCCAAATCACACCGTCCAAAACACACCACATAAAACACACCACATAAAACACACCGTCCAAAACACACCATCCAAAACACACCACATAAAACACACCATCCAAAACACACCACATAAAACACACCGTCCAAAACACACCATCCAAAACACACCACACAAAACACACCGTCCAAAACACACCATCCAAAACACACCGTCCAAAACACACCGTCCAAGACACACCGTCCAAATCACACTGTCCAAAACACACTGTCCAAAACACACCATCCAAAACACACCGTCCAAAACACACCACATAAAACACACCATCCAAAACACACCGTCCAAAACACACCACATAAAACACACCACATAAAACACACCGTCCAAAACACACCATCCAAAACACACCACATAAAACACACCATCCAAAACACACCACATAAAACACACCGTCCAAAACACACCGTCCAAAACACACCACACAAAACACACCGTCCAAAACACACCATCCAAAACACACCGTCCAAAACACACCGTCCAAAACACACCATCCAAATCACACTATCCAAAACACACTGTCCAAAACACACCATCCAAAACACACCGTCCAAAACACACCACATAAAACACACTATCCAATACACACCGTCCAAATCACACCGTCCAAAACACACCGTCCAAAACACACCATCCAAAACACACCGTCCAAATCACACCATACAAAACACACCGTCCAAAACACACCATCCAAAACACACCACATAAAACACACCATCCAAAACACACCGTCCAAAACACGCCGTCCAAAACACACCGTCCAAATCACACCGTCCAGAACACACCACATAAAACACACCATCCAAAACACACCGTCCAAAACACACCGTCCAAAATACACCACATAAAACACACCATCCAAAACACACCGTCCAAATCACACCGTCCAAAACACACCACATAAAACACACCACATAAAACACACCGTCCAAAACACACCATCCAAAACACACCACATAAAACACACCATCCAAAACACACCACATAAAACACACCGTCCAAAACACACCATCCAAAACACACCACACAAAACACACCGTCCAAAACACACCATCCAAAACATACCGTCCAAAAGACACCGTCCAAGACACACCGTCCAAATCACACTGTCCAAAACACACTGTCCAAAACACACCATCCAAAACACACCGTCCAAAACACACCACATAAAACACACCATCCAAAACACACCGTCCAAAACACACCACATAAAACACACCACATAAAACACACCGTCCAAAACACACCATCCAAAACACACCACATAAAACACACCATCCAAAACACACCACATAAAACACACCGTCCAAAACACACCGTCCAAAACACACCACACAAAACACACCGTCCAAAACACACCATCCAAAACACACCGTCCAAAACACACCATCCAAAACACACCATCCAAATCACACTATCCAAAACACACTGTCCAAAACACACCATCCAAAACACACCGTCCAAAACACACCACATAAAACACACCATCCAATACACACCGTCCAAATCACATCGTCCAAAACACACCGTCCAAAACACACCATCCAAAACACACCATCCAAATCACACCATACAAAACACACCGTCCAAAACACACCATCCAAAACACACCACATAAAACACACCATCCAAAACACACCGTCCAAAACACGCCGTCCAAAACACACCGTCCAAATCACACCGTCCAGAACACACCACATAAAACACACCATCCAAAACACACCGTCCAAAACACACCGTCCAAAATACACCACATAAAACACACCATCCAAAACACACCGTCCAAATCACACCGTCCAGAACACACCGTCCAAATCACACCGTCCAAAACACACCGTCCAAAATACACCGTCCAAATCACACCGTCCAAAACACACCATCCAAAACACACCGCCCAAATCACACCACACAAAACACACTGTCCAAAACACACCGTCTAAATCACACCGTCCAAAACACACGACATAAAACACACCGTCCAAAACACAATGTCCAAATCACACCGTCCAATACACACCGTCCAAAACACACAGTCCAAATCACACCGTCCAAAACACACCGTCCAAAACACACCATCCAAATCACACCATCCAAATCACACCGTCCAAAACACACCAGATAAAACACACCATCCAAAACACACCGTCCAAATCACACTGTCCAAATCACACCGTCCAAAACACACCAGATAAAACACACCATCCAAAACGCACCGTCCAAAACACACAGTCCAAATCACACCGTCCAAAACAAACTGTCCAACTCACACCATCCAAATCACACCGTCCAAAACACACCACATAAAACACACCACACAAAACACACGGTCCAAAACACACCATCCAAAACACACCGTCCAAATCACAGCGTCCAAAACACACCATCCAAAACACACCACACAAAACACACCATCCAAAACACACCGTCCAAAACACACCGTCCAAAACACACCATCCAAAACACACCACATAAAACACACCATCCAAAACACACCGTCCAAATCACACCGTCCAAAACACACCTTCTAAAACACACCACATAAAACACACCGTCCAAAACACACCGTCCAAATCACACCGTCCAAAACACACCGTCTAAAACACACCACATAAAACACACCATCCAAAACACACCGTCCAAATCACACCGTCCAAAACACACCACATAAAACACACCACATAAAACACACCGTCCAAAACACACCATCCAAAACACACCACATAAAACACACCATCCAAAACACACCACATAAAACACACCGTCCAAAACACACCATCCAAAACACACCACACAAAACACACCGTCCAAAACACACCATCCAAAACACACCGTCCAAAACACACCGTCCAAAACACACCGTCCAAATCACACTGTCCAAAACACACTGTCCAAAACACTCCATCCAAAACACACCGTCCAAAACACACCACATAAAACACACCATCCAAAACACACCGTCCAAAACACACCACATAAAACACACCACATAAAACACACCGTCCAAAACACACCATCCAAAACACACCACATAAAACACACCATCCAAAACACACCACATAAAACACACCGTCCAAAACACACCGTCCAAAACACACCACACAAAACACACCGTCCAAAACACACCATCCAAAACACACCGTCCAAAACACACCGTCCAAAACACACCATCCAAATCACACTATCCAAAACACACTGTCCAAAACACACCATCCAAAACACACCGTCCAAAACACACCACATAAAACACACCATCCAATACACACCGTCCAAATCACACCGTCCAAAACACAGCGTCCAAAACACACCATCCAAAACACACCGTCCAAATCACACCATACAAAACACACCGTCCAAAACACACCATCCAAAACACACCACATAAAACACACCATCCAAAACACACCGTCCAAAACACACCGTCCAAAACACACCATCCAAAACACACCACATAAAACACACCATCCAAAACACACCGTCCAAATCACACCGTCCAAAACACACCGTCCAATACACACCATGCAAAACACACCAAATAAAACACACCGTCCAAATCACACCATCCAAAACACACCGTCCAAATCACACTGTCCAAAATACACCGTCCAAATCACACCGTCCAAAACACACCGTCCAAAATACACCACATAAAACACACCATCCAAAACACACCGTCCAAAACACACCGTCCAAAACACACCATTCAAAACACACCACATAAAACACACCATCCAAAACACACCGTCCAAATCACACCGTCCAAAACACACCTTCTAAAACACACCACATAAAACACACCGTCCAAAACACACCGTCCAAATCACACCGTCCAAAACACACCGTCTAAAACACACCACATAAAACACACCATCCAAAACACACCGTCCAAATCACACCGTCCAAAACACACCACATAAAACACACCACATAAAACACACCGTCCAAAACACGCCGTCCAAAACACACCGTCCAAATCACACCGTCCAGAACACACCGTCCAAATCACACCGTCCAAAACACACCGTCCAAAATACACCGTCCAAATCACACCGTCCAAAACACACCATACAAAACACACCGTCCAAAACACACCATCCAAAACACACCACATAAAACACACCATCCAAAACACACCGTCCAAAACACGCCGTCCAAAACACACCGTCCAAATCACACCGTCCAGAACACACCACATAAAACACACCATACAAAACACACCGTCCAAAACACACCGTCCAAAATACACCACATAAAACACACCATCCAAAACACACCGTCCAAATCACACCGTCCAGAACACACCGTCCAAATCACACCGTCCAAAACACACCGTCCAAAATACACCGTCCAAATCACACCGTCCAAAACACACCGTCCAAAACACACCGCCCAAATCACACCACACAAAACACACTGTCCAAAACACACCGTCTAAATCACACCGTCCAAAACACACGACATAAAACACACCGTCCAAAACACAATGTCCAAATCACACCGTCCAATACACACCGTCCAAAACACACATTCCAAATCACACCGTCCAAAACACACCGTCCAAAACACACCGTCCAAATCACACCATCCAAATCACACCGTCCAAAATACACCAGATAAAACACACCATCCAAAACACACCGTCCAAATCACACTGTCCAAATCACACCGTCCAAAACACACCAGATAAAACACACCATCCAAATCACACCGTCCAAAACAAACTGTCCAACTCACACCATCCAAATCACACCGTCCAAAACACACCACATAAAACACACCACACAAAACACACGGTCCAAAACACACCATCCAAAACACACCGTCCAAATCACACCGTCCAAAACACACCATCCAAAACACACCACACAAAACACACCATCCAAATCACACTATCCAAAACACACTGTCCAAAACACACCATCCAAAACACACCGTCCAAAACACACCACATAAAACACACTATCCAATACACACCGTCCAAATCACACCGTCCAAAACACACCGTCCAAAACACACCATCCAAAACACACCGTCCAAATCACACCATACAAAACACACCGTCCAAAACACACCATCCAAAACACACCACATAAAACACACCATCCAAAACACACCGTCCAAAACACGCCGTCCAAAACACACCGTCCAAATCACACCGTCCAGAACACACCACATAAAACACACCATCCAAAACACACCGTCCAAAACACACCGTCCAAAATACACCACATAAAACACACCATCCAAAACACACCGTCCAAATCACACCGTCCAAAACACACCACATAAAACACACCACATAAAACACACCGTCCAAAACACACCATCCAAAACACACCACATAAAACACACCATCCAAAACACACCACATAAAACACACCGTCCAAAACACACCATCCAAAACACACCACACAAAACACACCGTCCAAAACACACCATCCAAAACATACCGTCCAAAAGACACCGTCCAAGACACACCGTCCAAATCACACTGTCCAAAACACACTGTCCAAAACACACCATCCAAAACACACCGTCCAAAACACACCACATAAAACACACCATCCAAAACACACCGTCCAAAACACACCACATAAAACACACCACATAAAACACACCGTCCAAAACACACCATCCAAAACACACCGTCCAAATCACACCGTCCAGAACACACCACATAAAACACACCATACAAAACACACCGTCCAAAACACACCGTCCAAAATACACCACATAAAACACACCATCCAAAACACACCGTCCAAATCACACCGTCCAGAACACACCGTCCAAATCACACCGTCCAAAACACACCGTCCAAAATACACCGTCCAAATCACACCGTCCAAAACACACCGTCCAAAACACACCGCCCAAATCACACCACACAAAACACACTGTCCAAAACACACCGTCTAAATCACACCGTCCAAAACACACGACATAAAACACACCGTCCAAAACACAATGTCCAAATCACACCGTCCAATACACACCGTCCAAAACACACATTCCAAATCACACCGTCCAAAACACACCGTCCAAAACACACCGTCCAAATCACACCATCCAAATCACACCGTCCAAAATACACCAGATAAAACACACCATCCAAAACACACCGTCCAAATCACACTGTCCAAATCACACCGTCCAAAACACACCAGATAAAACACACCATCCAAATCACACCGTCCAAAACAAACTGTCCAACTCACACCATCCAAATCACACCGTCCAAAACACACCACATAAAACACACCACACAAAACACACGGTCCAAAACACACCATCCAAAACACACCGTCCAAATCACACCGTCCAAAACACACCATCCAAAACACACCACACAAAACACACCATCCAAATCACACTATCCAAAACACACTGTCCAAAACACACCATCCAAAACACACCGTCCAAAACACACCACATAAAACACACTATCCAATACACACCGTCCAAATCACACCGTCCAAAACACACCGTCCAAAACACACCATCCAAAACACACCGTCCAAATCACACCATACAAAACACACCGTCCAAAACACACCATCCAAAACACACCACATAAAACACACCATCCAAAACACACCGTCCAAAACACGCCGTCCAAAACACACCGTCCAAATCACACCGTCCAGAACACACCACATAAAACACACCATCCAAAACACACCGTCCAAAACACACCGTCCAAAATACACCACATAAAACACACCATCCAAAACACACCGTCCAAATCACACCGTCCAAAACACACCACATAAAACACACCACATAAAACACACCGTCCAAAACACACCATCCAAAACACACCACATAAAACACACCATCCAAAACACACCACATAAAACACACCGTCCAAAACACACCATCCAAAACACACCACACAAAACACACCGTCCAAAACACACCATCCAAAACATACCGTCCAAAAGACACCGTCCAAGACACACCGTCCAAATCACACTGTCCAAAACACACTGTCCAAAACACACCATCCAAAACACACCGTCCAAAACACACCACATAAAACACACCATCCAAAACACACCGTCCAAAACACACCACATAAAACACACCACATAAAACACACCGTCCAAAACACACCATCCAAAACACACCACATAAAACACACCATCCAAAACACACCACATAAAACACACCGTCTAAAACACACCGTCCAAAACACACCACACAAAACACACCGTCCAAAACACACCATCCAAAACACACCGTCCAAAACACACCATCCAAAACACACCATCCAAATCACACTATCCAAAACACACTGTCCAAAACACACCATCCAAAACACACCGTCCAAAACACACCACATAAAACACACCATCCAATACACACCGTCCAAATCACATCGTCCAAAACACACCGTCCAAAACACACCATCCAAAACACACCGTCCAAATCACACCATACAAAACACACCGTCCAAAACACACCATCCAAAACACACCACATAAAACACACCATCCAAAACACACCGTCCAAAACACGCCGTCCAAAACACACCGTCCAAATCACACCGTCCAGAACACACCACATAAAACACACCATCCAAAACACACCGTCCAAAACACACCGTCCAAAATACACCACATAAAACACACCATCCAAAACACACCGTCCAAATCACACCGTCCAGAACACACCGTCCAAATCACACCGTCCAAAACACACCGTCCAAAATACACCGTCCAAATCACACCGTCCAAAACACACCATCCAAAACACACCGCCCAAATCACACCACACAAAACACACTGTCCAAAACACACCGTCTAAATCACACCGTCCAAAACACACGACATAAAACACACCGTCCAAAACACAATGTCCAAATCACACCGTCCAATACACACCGTCCAAAACACACAGTCCAAATCACACCGTCCAAAACACACCGTCCAAAACACACCGTCCAAATCACACCATCCAAATCACACCGTCCAAAACACACCAGATAAAACACACCATCCAAAACACACCGTCCAAATCACACTGTCCAAATCGCACCGTCCAAAACACACCAGATAAAACACACCATCCAAAACGCACCGTCCAAAACACACAGTCCAAATCACACCGTCCAAAACAAACTGTCCAACTCACACCATCCAAATCACACCGTCCAAAACACACCACATAAAACACACCACACAAAACACACGGTCCAAAACACACCATCCAAAACACACCGTCCAAATCACAGCGTCCAAAACACACCATCCAAAACACACCACACAAAACACACCATCCAAAACACACCGTCCAAAACACACCGTCCAAAACACACCATCCAAAACACACCACATAAAACACACCATCCAAAACACACCGTCCAAATCACACCGTCCAAAACACACCTTCTAAAACACACCACATAAAACACACCGTCCAAAACACACCGTCCAAATCACACCGTCCAAAACACACCGTCTAAAACACACCACATAAAACACACCATCCAAAACACACCGTCCAAATCACACCGTCCAAAACACACCACATAAAACACACCACATAAAACACACCGTCCAAAACACACCATCCAAAACACACCACATAAAACACACCATCCAAAACACACCACATAAAACACACCGTCCAAAACACACCATCCAAAACACACCACACAAAACACACCGTCCAAAACACACCATCCAAAACACACCGTCCAAAACACACCGTCCAAAACACACCGTCCAAATCACACTGTCCAAAACACACTGTCCAAAACACTCCATCCAAAACACACCGTCCAAAACACACCACATAAAACACACCATCCAAAACACACCGTCCAAAACACACCACATAAAACACACCACATAAAACACACCGTCCAAAACACACCATCCAAAACACACCACATAAAACACACCATCCAAAACACACCACATAAAACACACCGTCCAAAACACACCGTCCAAAACACACCACACAAAACACACCGTCCAAAACACACCATCCAAAACACACCGTCCAAAACACACCGTCCAAAACACACCATCCAAATCACACTATCCAAAACACACTGTCCAAAACACACCATCCAAAACACACCGTCCAAAACACACCACATAAAACACACCATCCAATACACACCGTCCAAATCACACCGTCCAAAACACACCGTCCGAAACACACCATCCAAAACACACCGTCCAAATCACACCATACAAAACACACCGTCCAAAACACACCATCCAAAACACACCACATAAAACACACCATCCAAAACACACCGTCCAAAACACACCGTCCAAAACACACCATCCAAAACACACCACATAAAACACACCATCCAAAACACACCGTCCAAATCACACCGTCCAAAACACACCGTCCAATACACACCATGCAAAACACACCAAATAAAACACACCGTCCAAATCACACCATCCAAAACACACCGTCCAAATCACACTGTCCAAAATACACCGTCCAAATCACACCGTCCAAAACACACCGTCCAAAATACACCACATAAAACACACCATCCAAAACACACCGTCCAAAACACACCGTCCAAAACACACCATTCAAAACACACCACATAAAACACACCATCCAAAACACACCGTCCAAATCACACCGTCCAAAACACACCTTCTAAAACACACCACATAAAACACACCGTCCAAAACACACCGTCCAAATCACACCGTCCAAAACACACCGTCTAAAACACACCACATAAAACACACCATCCAAAACACACCGTCCAAATCACACCGTCCAAAACACACCACATAAAACACACCACATAAAACACACCGTCCAAAACACGCCGTCCAAAACACACCGTCCAAATCACACCGTCCAGAACACACCGTCCAAATCACACCGTCCAAAACACACCGTCCAAAATACACCGTCCAAATCACACCGTCCAAAACACACCATACAAAACACACCGTCCAAAACACACCATCCAAAACACACCACATAAAACACACCATCCAAAACACACCGTCCAAAACACGCCGTCCAAAACACACCGTCCAAATCACACCGTCCAGAACACACCACATAAAACACACCATACAAAACACACCGTCCAAAACACACCGTCCAAAATACACCACATAAAACACACCATCCAAAACACACCGTCCAAATCACACCGTCCAGAACACACCGTCCAAATCACACCGTCCAAAACACACCGTCCAAAATACACCGTCCAAATCACACCGTCCAAAACACACCGTCCAAAACACACCGCCCAAATCACACCACACAAAACACACTGTCCAAAACACACCGTCTAAATCACACCGTCCAAAACACACGACATAAAACACACCGTCCAAAACACAATGTCCAAATCACACCGTCCAATACACACCGTCCAAAACACACATTCCAAATCACACCGTCCAAAACACACCGTCCAAAACACACCGTCCAAATCACACCATCCAAATCACACCGTCCAAAATACACCAGATAAAACACACCATCCAAAACACACCGTCCAAATCACACTGTCCAAATCACACCGTCCAAAACACACCAGATAAAACACACCATCCAAATCACACCGTCCAAAACAAACTGTCCAACTCACACCATCCAAATCACACCGTCCAAAACACACCACATAAAACACACCACACAAAACACACGGTCCAAAACACACCATCCAAAACACACCGTCCAAATCACACCGTCCAAAACACACCATCCAAAACACACCACACAAAACACACCATCCAAAACACACCGTCAAAAACACACCGTCCAAAACACACCATTCAAAACACACCACATAAAACACACCATCCAAAACACACCGTCCAAATCACACCGTCCAAAACACACCTTCTAAAACACACCACATAAAACACACCGTCCAAAACACACCGTCCAAATCACACCGTCCAAAACACACCGTCTAAAACACACCACATAAAACACACCATCCAAAACACACCGTCCAAATCACACCGTCCAAAACACACCACATAAAACACACCACATAAAACACACCGTCCAAAACACACCATCCAAAACACACCACATAAAACACACCATACAAAACACACCACATAAAACACACCGTCCAAAACACACCATCCAAAACACACCACACAAAACACACCGTCCAAAACACACCATCCAAAACACACCGTCCAAAACACACCGTCCAAAACACACCGTCCAAATCACACTGTCCAAAACACACTGTCCAAAACACTCCATCCAAAACACACCGTCCAAAACACACCACATAAAACACACCATCCAAAACACACCGTCCAAAACACACCACATAAAACACACCACATAAAACACACCGTCCAAAACACACCATCCAAAACACACCACATAAAACACACCATCCAAAACACACCACATAAAACACACCGTCCAAAACACACCGTCCAAAACACACCACACAAAACACACCGTCCAAAACACACCATCCAAAACACACCGTCCAAAACACACCGTCCAAAACACACCATCCAAATCACACTATCCAAAACACACTGTCCAAAACACACCATCCAAAACACACCGTCCAAAACACACCACATAAAACACACCATCCAATACACACCGTCCAAATCACACCGTCCAAAACACACCGTCCAAAACACACCATCCAAAACACACCGTCCAAATCACACCATACAAAACACACCGTCCAAAACACACCATCCAAAACACACCACATAAAACACACCATCCAAAACACACCGTCCAAAACACACCGTCCAAAACACACCATCCAAAACACACCACATAAAACACACCATCCAAAACACACCGTCCAAATCACACCGTCCAAAACACACCGTCCAATACACACCATGCAAAACACACCAAATAAAACACACCGTCCAAATCACACCATCCAACACACACCGTCCAAATCACACTGTCCAAAATACACCGTCCAAATCACACCGTCCAAAACACACCGTCCAAAATACACCACATAAAACACACCATCCAAAACACACCGTCCAAAACACGCCGTCCAAAACACACCGTCCAAATCACACCGTCCAGAACACACCGTCCAAATCACACCGTCCAAAACACACCGTCCAAAATACACCGTCCAAATCACACCGTCCAAAACACACCGTCCAAAATACACCACATAAAACACACCATCCAAAACACACCGTCCAAATCACACCGTCCAAAACACACCTTCCAAAATACACCACATAAAACACACCATCCAATACACACCATGCAAAACACGCCGTCCAAAACACACCGTCCAAATCACACCATACAAAACACACCGTTCAAAACACACCGTCCAAATCACACCATACAAAACACACCGTCCA
Source organism: Heterodontus francisci (assembly GCF_036365525.1). Lineage (NCBI taxonomy): Eukaryota > Metazoa > Chordata > Chondrichthyes > Heterodontiformes > Heterodontidae > Heterodontus > Heterodontus francisci. Next base: position 17,900,182 of record NC_090389.1, on the reverse strand, counting down.
AAACACACCATCCAAATCACACCATCCAAAACACACCGTCCAAAACACACCATCCAAATCACACAGTCCAAATCACACCGTCCAAAACACACCAAATAAAACACACCGTCCAAAACACACCGTCCAAATCACACCATCCAAAATACACCGTCCAAATCACACCGTCCAAATCACACCGTCCAAAACACACCGTCCAAAACACACCATCCAATACACACCATCCAAAACACACCAAATAAAACACACCGTCCAAATTTCTTCTTCTTCTTCTTCTTCTTCTTTTGGGCCTCCTTATCTCGAGAGACAATGGATACGCGCCTGGAGGTGGTCAGTGGTTTGTGAAGCAGCGCCTGGAGTGGCTATAAAGGCCAATTCTGGAGTGACAGGCTCTTCCACAGGTGCTGCAGAGAAATTTGTTTGTTGGGGCTGTTGCACAGTTGGCTCTCCCCTTGCGCCTCTGTCTTTTTTCCTGCCAACTACTAAGTCTCTTCGACTCGCCGTCCAAAACACACCGTCCAAATCACACCGTCCAAAATACACCATCCAAATCACACCATCCAAAACACACCGTCCAAAATACGCCGTCCAAAACACACCGTCCAAATCACACCGTCAAGAACAAACCACATAAAACACACCATCCAAAACACACCGTCCAAAACACACCGTCCAAAACACACCATCCAAAACACACCGTCCAAATCACACCGTCCAGAACACACCACATAAAACACACCATCCAAAACACACCGTCCAAAAAACACCGTCCAGAACACACCATCCAAAACACACCATCCAAAACACACCGTCCTAAACACACCGTCCAAAACACACCGTCCATAACACACTGTCCAAAACACACCGTCCAAATCACCCCGTCCAAAACACACCGTCCAAATCACACCGTCCAAAACACACCGCCCAAATCACACCACACAAAACACACCGTCCAAAACACACGACATAAAACACACCATCCAAAACACACCGTCCAATACACACCGTCCAAAACACACAGTCCAAATCACACCGTCCAAATCACACCATCCAAATCACACCGCCCAAATCACACCACACAAAACACACCGTCCAAAACACACGACATAAAACACACCATCCAAAACACACCGTCCAATACACACCGTCCAAAACACACAGTCCAAATCACACCGTCCAAATCACACCATCCAAATCACACCGTCCAAAACACACGACATAAAACACACCATCCAAAACACACCGTCCAATACACACCGTCCAAAACACACAGTCCAAAACACACCATCCAAATCACACCATCCAAATCACACCGTCCAAAACACACCAGACAAAACACACCATCCAAAACACACCATCCAAATCACACCATCCAAATCACACCGTCCAAAACACACCAGATAAAACACACCATCCAAATCACACCGTCCAAAACACACCGTCCAAAACACACCACATAAAACACACCATCCAAAACACTCCGTCCAAATCACACCGTCCAAAACACACGACATAAAACACACCATCCAAAACACACCGTCCAAAACACACCGTCCAAAACACACGACATAAAACACACCGTCCAAATCACACCGTCCAAAACACACCGTCCAAAACACACGACATAAAACACACCGTCCAAAACACACCACATAAAACACACCATCCAAAACACACCACATAAAACACACCGTCCAAAACACACCATCCAAAACACACCACACAAAACACACCGTCCAAAACACACCATCCAAAACACACCGTCCAAAACACACCGTCCAAAACACACCGTCCAAATCACACTGTCCAAAACACACTGTCCAAAACACTCCATCCAAAACACACCGTCCAAAACACACCACATAAAACACACCATCCAAAACACACCGTCCAAAACACACCACATAAAACACACCACATAAAACACACCGTCCAAAACACACCATCCAAAACACACCACATAAAACACACCATCCAAAACACACCACATAAAACACACCGTCCAAAACACACCGTCCAAAACACACCACACAAAACACACCGTCCAAAACACACCATCCAAAACACACCGTCCAAAACACACCGTCCAAAACACACCATCCAAATCACACTATCCAAAACACACTGTCCAAAACACACCATCCAAAACACACCGTCCAAAACACACCACATAAAACACACCATCCAATACACACCGTCCAAATCACACCGTCCAAAACACACCGTCCAAAACACACCATCCAAAACACACCGTCCAAATCACACCATACAAAACACACCGTCCAAAACACACCATCCAAAACACACCACATAAAACACACCATCCAAAACACACCGTCCAAAACACACCGTCCAAAACACACCATCCAAAACACACCACATAAAACACACCATCCAAAACACACCGTCCAAATCACACCGTCCAAAACACACCGTCCAATACACACCATGCAAAACACACCAAATAAAACACACCGTCCAAATCACACCATCCAAAACACACCGTCCAAATCACACTGTCCAAAATACACCGTCCAAATCACACCGTCCAAAACACACCGTCCAAAATACACCACATAAAACACACCATCCAAAACACACCGTCCAAAACACGCCGTCCAAAACACACCGTCCAAATCACACCGTCCAGAACACACAGTCCAAATCACACCGTCCAAAACACACCGTCCAAAATACACCGTCCAAATCACACCGTCCAAAACACACCGTCCAAAATACACCACATAAAACACACCATCCAAAACACACCGTCCAAATCACACCGTCCAAAACACACCTTCCAAAATACACCACATAAAACACACCATCCAATACACACCATGCAAAACACGCCGTCCAAAACACACCGTCCAAATCACACCATACAAAACACACCGTTCAAAACACACCGTCCAAATCACACCATACAAAACACACCGTCCAAAACACACCATCCAAATCACACCATCCAAAACACACCGTCCAAAACACACCATCCAAATCACACAGTCCAAATCACACCGTCCAAAACACACCAAATAAAACACACCGTCCAAAACACACCGTCCAAATCACACCATCCAAAATACACCGTCCAAATCACACCGTCCAAAACACACCGTCCAAAACACACCATCCAATACACACCATCCAAAACACACCAAATAAAACACACCGTCCAAATTTCTTCTTCTTCTTCTTCTTCTTCTTTTGGGCCTCCTTATCTCGAGAGACAATGGATACGCGCCTGGAGGTGGTCAGTGGTTTGTGAAGCAGCGCCTGGAGTGGCTATAAAGGCCAATTCTGGAGTGACAGGCTCTTCCACAGGTGCTGCAGAGAAATTTGTTTGTTGGGGCTGTTGCACAGTTGGCTCTCCCCTTGCGCCTCTGTCTTTTTTCCTGCCAACTACTAAGTCTCTTCGACTCGCCGTCCAAAACACACCGTCCAAATCACACCGTCCAAAATACACCATCCAAATCACACCATCCAAAACACACCGTCCAAAATACGCCGTCCAAAACACACCGTGCAAATCACACCGTCAAGAACAAACCACATAAAACACACCATCCAAAACACACCGTCCAAAACACACCGTCCAAAACACACCATCCAAAACACACCGTCCAAATCACACCGTCCAGAACACACCACATAAAACACACCATCCAAAACACACCGTCCAAAACACACCGTCCAAAACACACCATCCAAAACACACCATCCAAAACACACCGTCCAAAACACACCGTCCAAAACACACCGTCCATAACACACTGTCCAAAACACACCGTCCAAATCACCCCGTCCAAAACACACCGTCCAAATCACACCGTCCAAAACACACCGCCCAAATCACACCACACAAAACACACCGTCCAAAACACACGACATAAAACACACCATCCAAAACACACCGTCCAATACACACCGTCCAAAACACACAGTCCAAATCACACCGTCCAAATCACACCATCCAAATCACACCGCCCAAATCACACCACACAAAACACACCGTCCAAAACACACGACATAAAACACACCATCCAAAACACACCGTCCAATACACACCGTCCAAAACACACAGTCCAAATCACACCGTCCAAATCACACCATCCAAATCACACCGTCCAAAACACACGACATAAAACACACCATCCAAAACACACCGTCCAATACACACCGTCCAAAACACACAGTCCAAAACACACCATCCAAATCACACCATCCAAATCACACCGTCCAAAACACACCAGACAAAACACACCATCCAAAACACACCATCCAAATCACACCATCCAAATCACACCGTCCAAAACACACCAGATAAAACACACCATCCAAATCACACCGTCCAAAACACACCGTCCAAAACACACCACATAAAACACACCATCCAAAACACTCCGTCCAAATCACACCGTCCAAAACACACGACATAAAACACACCATCCAAAACACACCGTCCAAAACACACCGTCCAAAACACACGACATAAAACACACCGTCCAAATCACACCGTCCAAAACACACCGTCCAAAACACACGACATAAAACACACCATCCAAAACACACCGTCCAAAACACACCGTCCAAAACACACGACATAAAACACACCGTCCAAAACACACGACATAAAACACACCATCCAAAACACACCATCCAAAACACACCGTCCAAAACACACCGTCCAAAACACACGACATAAAACACACCATCCAAATCACACCGTCCAAAACACACCGTCCAAATCACAACGTCCAAAATACACCACATAAAACACACTATCCAAAACACACCGTCCAAATCACACCGTCCAAATCACACCATCCAAAACACACCACATAAAATACACCGTCCAAAACACACCGTCCAAAACACAATGTCCAAATCACACCGTCCAAATCACACCGTCCAAAACACACCGTCCAAATCACACTGTCCAAATCACACTGTCCAAATCACACCACACAAAACACACCGTCCAAAAGAAACCACATAAAATACCCCGTCCAAAACACACCGTCCAAAACACACTATCCAAAACACACCATCCAAAACACACCATCCAAAACACACGGTCCAAATCACACTGTCCAAATCACACCGTCCAAATCGCACCGTCCAAAACACACCATCCAAAACACACCATCCAAAACACACCGTCCAAATCACACTGTCCAAAACACACCGTCCAAATCACACCGTCCAAATCACACCGTCCAAAACACACCGTCCAAATCACACCGTCCAAAACACACCATCCAAAACACACCATCCAAAACACACCGTCCAAATCACACTGTCCAAATCACACCGTCCAAAACACACCGTCCAAATCACACCGTCCAAAACACACCGTCCAAAACACACCGTCCAAAACACACGACATAAAACACACCATCCAAAACACACCACACAAAACACACCACCTAAAACACACCGCACAAAACACACCGTCCAAATCACACCGTCCAAAACACACCGTCCAAATCACACCGTCCAAAACACACCGTCCGAAACACACCACACAAATCACACCATCCAAAACACACCACACAAATCACACCATCCAAATCACACCGTCCAAAACACACCGTCTAAAACACACCACATAAAACACACCGAGAAAAAACACACCACATAAAACACACCATCCAAAACACACCACATAAATTACACCATCCAAATCTTCTTTTGGGCCTCCTTATCTCGAGAGACAATGGATACGCGCCTGGAGGTGGTCAGTGGTTTGTGAAGCAGCGCCTGGAGTGGCTATAAAGGCCAATTCTGGAGTGACAGGCTCTTCCACAGGTGCTGCAGAGAAATTTGTTTGTTGGGGCTGTTGCACAGTTGGCTCTCCCCTTGCGCCTCTGTCTTTTTTCCTGCCAACTACTAAGTCTCTTCGACTCGCCACAATTTAGCTCTGTCTTTATGGCTGCCCGCCAGCTCTGGCGAATGCTGGCAACTGACTCCCACGACTTGTGATCAATGTCACACGATTTCATGTCGCGTTTGCAGACGTCTTTATAACGGAGACATGGACGGCCGGTGGGTCTGATACCAGTGGCGAGCTCGCTGTACAATGTGTCTTTGGGGATCCTGCCATCTTCCATGCGGCTCACATGGCCAAGCCATCTCAAGCGCCGCTGACTCAGTAGTGTGTATAAGCTGGGGATGTTGGCCGCTTCAAGGACTTCTGTGTTGGAGATATAGTCCTGCCACCTGATGCCAAGTATTCTCCGAAGGCAGCGAAGATGGAATGAATTGAGACGTCGCTCTTGGCTGGCATACGTTGTCCAGGCCTCGCTGCCGTAGAGCAAGGTACTGAGGACACAGGCCTGATACACTCGGACTTTTGTGTTCCGTGTCAGTGCGCCATTTTCCCACACTCTCTTGGCCAGTCTGAACATAGCAGTGGAAGCCTTACCCATGCGCTTGTTGATTTCTGCATCTAGAGACAGGTTACTGGTGATAGTTGAGCCTAGGTAGGTGAACTCTTGAACCACTTCCAGAGCGTGGTCGCCAATATTGATGGATGGAGCATTTCTGACATCCTGCCCCATGATGTTCGTTTTCTTGAGGCTGATGGTTAGGCCAAATTCATTGCAGGCAGACGCAAACCTGTCGATGAGACTCTGCAGGCATTCTTCAGTGTGAGATGTTAAAGCAGCATCGTCAGCAAAGAGGAGTTCTCTGATGAGGACTTTCCGTACTTTGGACTTCGCTCTTAGACGGGCAAGGTTGAACAACCTGCCCCCTGATCTTGTGTGGAGGAAAATTCCTTCTTCAGAGGATTTGAACGCATGTGAAAGCAGCAGGGAGAAGAAAATCCCAAAAAGTGTGGGTGCGAGAACACAGCCCTGTTTCACACCACTCAGGATAGGAAAGGGCTCTGATGAGGAGCCACCATGTTGAATTGTGCCTTTCATATTGTCATGGAATGAGGTGATGATACTTAGTAGCTTTGGTGGACATCCGATCTTTTCTAGTAGTCTGAAGAGACCACGTCTGCTGACGAGGTCAAAGGCTTTGGTGAGATCAATGAAAGCAATGTAGAGGGGCATCTGTTGTTCATGGCATTTCTCCTGTATCTGACGAAGGGAGAACAGCATGTCAATAGTCGATCTCTCTGCACGAAGGCCACACTGTACCTCAGGGTAGACGCGCTCGGCCAGCTTCTGGAGCCTGTTCAGAGCGACTCGAGCAAAGACTTTCCCCACTATGCTGAGCAGGGAGATTCCACGGTAGTTGTTGCAGTCACCGCGGTCACCTTTGTTTTTATAGAGGGTGATGATGTTGGCATCGCGCATGTCCTGGGGTACTGCTCCCTCGTCCCAGCACAGGCATAGCAGTTCATGTAGTGCTGAGAGTATAGCAGGCTTGGCACTCTTGATTATTTCAGGGGTAATGCTGTCCTTCCCAGGGGCTTTTCCGCTGGCTAGGGAATCAATGGCATCACTCAGTTCCGATTTGGTTGGCTGTATGTCCAGCTCATCCATGACTGGTAGAGGCTGGGCTGCATTGAGGGCAGTCTCAGTGACAGCATTCTCCCTGGAGTACAGTTCTAGGTAGTGCTCAACCCAGCGGTCCATCTGTTTGCGTTGGTCAGTGATTATGTCCCCCGATTTAGATTTGAGGGGGGTGATCTTCTTGATGGTTGGCCCAAGAGCTCTCTTCATGCCATCATACATTCCTCTGATGTTTCCGGTGTCTGAGGCCAGCTGAATATGGCTGCATAGGTGTTGCCAGTAGTCGTTTGCGCAACGCCTAGCTGTTCTTTGTGCAGTACTTCTGGCTGCTTTAAGTGCTGCGGATGTTAAATCGCTGGGGGCTTTCTTGTAGTTCAAAAGTGCAATGCGCTTAGCGGCTATGACAGGTTCCAGCTCTTCATTATGAGATTGAAACCAGTCTGCATTTCTCTTCGCACTTTTGCCTAACCCAAACCCAAATCACACCGTCCAAAACACACCATCCAAAACACACCGTCCAAAACACACCATCCAAAGCACACCGTCCAAATCACACCGTCCAAAACACACCATCCAAAACACACCGTCCAAAACACACCATCCAAAACACACCATCCAAAACACACCGTCCAAAACACACCATCCAAAACACACCGTCCAAATCACACCGTCCAAAACACACCATCCAAAGCACACCGTCCAAATCACACCATCCAAAACATACCGTCCAAAACACTCCGTCCAAAACACACCGTCCAAAACACACCATCCAAATCACACCGTCCAAAACACACCACATAAAACACACCGTCCAAAACACACCATCCAAAACACACCATCCAAATCACACTGTCCAAAACACACCGTCCAAATCACACCGTTCAAAACACACCACATAAAACACACCATCCAAAACAAACCATCCAAAACACACCGTCCAAATCACACTGTCCAAATCACACCGTCCAAATCACACCGTCCAAAATACACCATCCAAATCACATCATCCAAAACACACCGTCCAAAATACGCCGTCCAAAACACACCGTCCAAATCACACCGTCAAGAACAAACCACATAAAACACACCATCCAAAACACACCGTCCAAAACACACCATCCAAAACACACCATCCAAAACACACCGTCCAAATCACACCGTCCAGAACACACCACATAAAACACACCATCCAAAACACACCGTCCAAAACACACCGTCCAAAACACACCATCCAAAACACACCATCCAAAACACACCGTCCAAAACACACCGTCCAAAACACACCGTCCATAACACACTGTCCAAAACACACCGTCCAAATCACCCCGTCCAAAACACACCGTCCAAATCACACCGTCCAAAACACACCGCCCAAATCACACCACACAAAACACACCGTCCAAAACACACGACATAAAACACACCATCCAAAACACACCGTCCAATACACACCGTCCAAAACACACAGTCCAAATCACACCGTCCAAATCACACCATCCAAATCACACCGTCCAAAACACACCACATCAAACACACCATCCAAAACACACCATCCAAATCACACCATCCAAATCACACCGTCCAAAACACACCAGACAAAACACACCATCCAAAACACACCATCCAAATCACACCATCCAAATCACACCGTCCAAAACACACCAGATAAAACACACCATCCAAAACGCACCGTCCAAAACACACAGTCCAAATCACACCGTCCAAAACACACCGTCCAAAACACACCACATAAAACACACCATCCAAAACACTCCGTCCAAATCACACCGTCCAAAACACACGACATAAAACACACCATCCAAAACACACCGTCCAAAACACACCGTCCAAAACACACGACATAAAACACACCGTCCAAATCACACCGTCCAAAACACACCGTCCAAAACACACGACATAAAACACACCATCCAAAACACACCGTCCAAAACACACCGTCCAAAACACACGACATAAAACACACCGTCCAAAACACACGACATAAAACACACCATCCAAAACACACCATCCAAAACACACCGTCCAAAACACACCGTCCAAAACACACGACATAAAACACACCATCCAAATCACACCGTCCAAAACACACCGTCCAAATCACAACGTCCAAAATACACCACATAAAACACACTATCCAAAACACACCGTCCAAAACACACCGTCCAAAACACACCGTCCAAATCACACCGTCCAAATCACACCATCCAAAACACACCACATAAAATACACCGTCCAAAACACACCGTCCAAAACACAATGTCCAAATCACACCGTCCAAAACACACCGTCCAAATCACACTGTCCAAATCACACTGTCCAAATCACACCACACAAAACACACCGTCCAAAACACACCATCCAAAACACACCACACAAAACATACCGTCCAAAACACACCATCCAAAACACACCGTCCAAATCACACTGTCCAAAACACACCATCCAAAACACACCACATAAAACACACCGTCCAAAACACACCGTCCAAAACACACCAAATAAAACATACCGTCCAAATCACACCGCCCAAATCGCACCATCCAAAACACACCGTCCAAAACACACCATCCAAATCACACCATCGAAAACACACCATCCAAATCACACCATCCAAAACACACCGTCCAAAACACACCATCCAAATCACACCGTCCAAAACACACCACATAAAACACACCATCCAAAACACACCATCCAAAACACACCATCCAAATCACACTGTCCAAAACACACCGTCCAAATCACACCGTTCAAAACACACCACATAAAACACACCATCCAAAACACACCATCCAAAACACACCGTCCAAATCACACTGTCCAAATCACACCGTCCAAAACACACCATCCAAAACACACCACATAAAACACAACACACAAAACACACCGCCCAAAACACACCACACAAAACTCACCACACAAAACACACCACCCAAAACACACCACACAAAACACAACACACAAAACACACCTCCCAAAACACACCACACAAAACACACCACAAAAAAAAACACACAAAACACACCACACAAAACTCACCACACGAAACACACCGCCCAAAACACACCACACAAAATACACCACACAAAACACAATGCCCAAAACACACCGCACAAAACACACCACCCAAAACACACCACACAAAATGCACTGTCCAACACACAATGCACAAAACACACCACCCAAAACACACCACACAAAATACACCGCACAAAACACACTGTCCAGAACACAACACACAAATCACACCGCTCAAAACACACCATCCAAAAGCCACCGCACAAAACCCACCACCCAAACACACCACCCAAAACACACCACACAAAATACACCACTCAAAACACACTGTCCAGAACACAGCGCACAAAACCCACCGCACAAAACCCACCATCCAAAACGCACCGTACAAAACACACCATCCAAACGCCACCGCACAAAACACACCGCCCAAACACACCACCCAAAACACACCACACAAAATACACCGCACAAAACACACCGCACAAAACACACCGCCCAAAACACACCACATGAAACACAACATACAAAACTCACCGCTCAAAACACACCGCACAAAACACACCGTCCAAATCACACCGTCCAAAACACACCGTCCAAATCACACCGTCCAAAACACACCGTCCGAAACACACCACACAAATCACACCATCCAAAACACACCACACAAATCACACCATCCAAATCACACCGTCCAAAACACACCGTCTAAAACACACCACATAAAACACACCGAGAAAAAACACACCACATAAAACACACCATCCAAAACACACCACATAAATCACACCATCCAAATCACACCGTCCAAAACACACCACACAAAACACACCGTCCAAAACACACCATCCAAAACACACCGTCCAAATCACACCGTCCAAAACACACCATCCAAAGCACACCGTCCAAATCACACCATCCAAAACATACCGTCCAAAACACACCGTCCAAAACACACCGTCCAAAACACACCATCCAAATGACACCGTCCAAAACACACCACATAAAACACACCATCCAAAACACACCATCCAAAACACACCATCCAAATCACACTGTCCAAAACACACCGTCCAAATCACACCGTTCAAAACACACCACATAAAACACACCATCCAAAACACACCATCCAAAACGCACCGTACAAAACACACCATCCAAACGCCACCGCACAAAACACACCGCCCAAACACACCACCCAAAACACACCACACAAAATACACCGCACAAAACACACCGCACAAAACACACCGCCCAAAACACACCACATGAAACACAACATACAAAACTCACCGCTCAAAACACACCACACAAAACACACCACCTAAAACACACCGCACAAAACACACCGTCCAAATCACACCGTCCAAAACACACCGTCCAAATCACACCGTCCAAAACACACTGTCCGAAACACACCACATAAATCACACCATCGAAAACACACCACACAAATCACACCATCCAAATCACACCGTCCAAAACACACCGTCTACAACACACCACATAAAACACACCGAGAAAAAACACACCACATAAAACACACCATCCAAAACACACCACATAAATCACACCATCCAAATCACACCATCCAAAACACACCACACAAAACACACCGTCCAAAACACACCATCCATAACACACCGTCCAAAACACACCATCCAAAGCACACCGTCCAAATCACACTGTCCAAAACATACCGTCCAAAACACACCGTCCAAAACACACCGTCCAAAACACACCATCCAAATCACACTGTCCAAAACATACCGTCCAAATCACACCGTCCAAAACACACCGTCCAAAACACACCGTCCAAAACACACCATCCAAATCACACCGTCCAAAACACACCGTCCAAAACACACCGTCCAAAACACACCATCCAAATCACACCGTCCAAAACACACCGTCCAAAACACACCGTCCAAAACACACCATCCAAAACAAACCATCCAAATCACACCGTCCAAAACACACCATCCAAAACACACCATCCAAATCACACAGTCCAAATCACACCGTCCAAATCACACCGTCCAAAATACACCGTCCAAAACACACCATCCAAATCTCACCGTCCAAAACACACCGTCCAAAACACACCATCCAAATCACACCGTCCGAAACACACCGTCCAAAACACACCGTCCAAAAAAAACAGTCCAAAACACACCATCCAAATCACACCGTCCAAAACACACCGTCCAAAACACACCATCCAAAACACACCGTCCAAAACACACCATCCAAATCACACCGTCCAAAACACACCGTCCAAAACACACCATCCAAATCACACCGTCCAAATCACACCGTCCAAAACACACCGTCCAAAATACACCACATAAAACACACTATCCAAAACACACCGTCCAAAACACACCGTCCAAAACACACCATCCAAAACACACCGTCCAAATCACACTGTCCAAATCACACCGTCCAAAACACACCGTCCAAACACACCATCCAAAACACACCACATAAAATACACCGTCCAAAACACACCGTCCAAAACACACCGTCCAAAACACACTATCCAAAACACACCGTCCAAATCACACCGTCCAAATCACACCGTCCAAAACACACCATCCAAAACACACCATCCAAAACACACCGTCCAAATCACACTGTCCAAATCACACCGTCCAAATCACACCGTCCATAACACACCATCCAAAACACACCATCCAAAACACACCGTCCAAAATACACTGTCCAAAACACACCGTCCAAATCACACCGTCCAAATCACACCGTCCAAAACACACCGTCCAAATCACACCGTCCAAAACACACCATCCAAAACACACCATCCAAAACACACCGTCCAAATCACACTGTCCAAATCACACCGTCCAAAACACACCGTCCAAATCACACCGTCCAAAACACACGGTCCAAAACACACCGTCCAAAACACATGACATAAAACACACCATCCAAAACACACCGTCCAAATCACACCGTCCAAAACACACGACATAAAACACACCATCCAAAACACACCGTCCAAAACACACCGTCCAAAACACACGACATAAAACACACCATCCAAAACACACCGTCCAAAACACACGACATAAAACACACCATCCAAAACACATCGTCCCAATCACACCGTCCAAAACACACCGTCCAAAACACACCGTCCAAAATACACCACATAAAACACACTATCCAAATCACACCATCCAAATCACACCGTCCAAAACACACCGTCCAAATCACACCGTCCAAATCACACCGTCCAAAACACACGACATAAAACACACCATCCAAAACACACCGTCCAAAACACACCGTCCAAAACACACGACATAAAACACACCATCCAAAACACACCGTCCAAAACACACCGTCCAAAACACACGACATAAAACACACCATCCAAAACACATCGTCCAAATCACACCGTCCAAAACACACCGTCCAAAACACACCATCCAAAATACACCACATAAAACACACGATCCAAATCACACCATCCAAATCACACCGTCCAAAACACACCGTCCAAATTACACTGTCCAAAACACACCGTCCAAATCACACCGTCCAAATCACACCGTCCAAAACACACCGTCCAAATCACACCGTCCAAAACACACCATCCAAAACACACCATCCAAAACACACCGTCCAAATCACACTGTCCAAATCACACCGTCCAAAACACAACACACAAAACACACCGCCCAAAACACACCACACAAAACTCACCACACAAAACACACCACCCAAAACACACCACACAAAACACAACACACAAAACACACCTCCCAAAACACACCACACAAAACACACCACAAAAAAAAACACACAAAACACACCACACAAAACTCAGCACACGAAACACACCGCCCAAAACACACCACACAAAATACACCACACAAAACACAATGCCCAAAACACACCGCACAAAACACACCACCCAAAACACACCACACAAAATGCACTGTCCAACACACAATGCACAAAACACACCACCCAAAACACACCACACTAAATACACCGCACAAAACACACTGTCCAGAACACAACACACAAATCACACCGCTCAAAACACACCATCCAAAACCCACCGTACAAAACACACCATCCAAACGCCACCGCACAAAACACACCGCCCAAACACACCACCCAAAACACACCACACAAAATACACCGCACAAAACACACCGCACAAAACACACCGCCCAAAACACACCACATGAAACACAACATACAAAACTCTCCGCTCAAAACACACCGCACAAAACACACCGTCCAAATCACACCGTCCAAAACACACCGTCCAAATCACACCGTCCAAAACACACCGTCCGAAACACACCACACAAATCACACCATCCAAAACACACCACACAAATCACACCATCCAAATCACACCGTCCAAAACACACCGTCTAAAACACACCACATAAAACACACCGAGAAAAAACACACCACATAAAACACACCATCCAAAACACACCACATAAATCACACCATCCAAATCACACCGTCCAAAACACACCGTCCAAAACACACCATCCAAATCACACCGTCCAAATCACACCGTCCAAAACACACCGTCCAAAATACACCACATAAAACACACTATCCAAAACACACCGTCCAAAACACACCGTCCAAAACACACCATCCAAAACACACCGTCCAAATCACACTGTCCAAATCACACCGTCCAAAACACACCGTCCAAACACACCATCCAAAACACACCACATAAAATACACCGTCCAAAACACACCGTCCAAAACACACCGTCCAAAACACACTATCCAAAACACACCGTCCAAATCACACCGTCCAAATCACACCGTCCAAAACACACCATCCAAAACACACCATCCAAAACACACCGTTCAAATCACACTGTCCAAATCACACCGTCCAAATCACACCGTCCAAAACACACCATCCAAAACACACCATCCAAAACACACCGTCCAAATTACACTGTCCAAAACACACCGTCCAAATCACACCGTCCAAATCACACCGTCCAAAACACACCGTCCAAATCACACCGTCCAAAACACACCATCCAAAACACACCATCCAAAACACACCGTCCAAATCACACTGTCCAAATCACACCGTCCAAAACACACCGTCCAAATCACACCGTCCAAAACACACGGTCCAAAACACACCGTCCAAAACACATGACATAAAACACACCATCCAAAACACACCGTCCAAATCACACCGTCCAAAACACACGACATAAAACACACCATCCAAAACACACCGTCCAAAACACACCGTCCAAAACACACGACATAAAACACACCATCCAAAACACACCGTCCAAAACACACGACATAAAACACACCATCCAAAACACATCGTCCCAATCACACCGTCCAAAACACACCGTCCAAAACACACCGTCCAAAATACACCACATAAAACACACTATCCAAATCACACCATCCAAATCACACCGTCCAAAACACACCGTCCAAATCACACCGTCCAAATCACACCGTCCAAAACACACGACATAAAACACACCATCCAAAACACACCGTCCAAAACACACCGTCCAAAACACACGACATAAAACACACCATCCAAAACACACCGTCCAAAACACACCGTCCAAAACACACGACATAAAACACACCATCCAAAACACATCGTCCAAATCACACCGTCCAAAACACACCGTCCAAAACACACCGTCCAAAATACACCACATAAAACACACGATCCAAATCACACCATCCAAATCACACCGTCCAAAACACACCGTCCAAATTACACTGTCCAAAACACACCGTCCAAATCACACCGTCCAAATCACACCGTCCAAAACACACCGTCCAAATCACACCGTCCAAAACACACCATCCAAAACACACCATCCAAAACACACCGTCCAAATCACACTGTCCAAATCACACCGTCCAAAACACAACACACAAAACACACCGCCCAAAACACACCACACAAAACTCACCACACAAAACACACCACCCAAAACACACCACACAAAACACAACACACAAAACACACCTCCCAAAACACACCACACAAAACACACCACAAAAAAAAACACACAAAACACACCACACAAAACTCAGCACACGAAACACACCGCCCAAAACACACCACACAAAATACACCACACAAAACACAATGCCCAAAACACACCGCACAAAACACACCACCCAAAACACACCACACAAAATGCACTGTCCAACACACAATGCACAAAACACACCACCCAAAACACACCACACAAAATACACCGCACAAAACACACTGTCCAGAACACAACACACAAATCACACCGCTCAAAACACACCATCCAAAAGCCACCGCACAAAACCCACCACCCAAACACACCACCCAAAACACACCACACAAAATACACCACTCAAAACACACTGTCCAGAACACAGCGCACAAAACCCACTGCACAAAACCCACCATCCAAAACCCACCGTACAAAACACACCATCCAAACGCCACCGCACAAAACACACCGCCCAAACACACCACCCAAAACACACCACACAAAATACACCGCACAAAACACACCGCACAAAACACACCGCCCAAAACACACCACATGAAACACAACATACAAAACTCTCCGCTCAAAACACACCGCACAAAACACACCGTCCAAATCACACCGTCCAAAACACACCGTCCAAATCACACCGTCCAAAACACACCGTCCGAAACACACCACACAAATCACACCATCCAAAACACACCACACAAATCACACCATCCAAATCACACCGTCCAAAACACACCGTCTAAAACACACCACATAAAACACACCGAGAAAAAACACACCACATAAAACACACCATCCAAAACACACCACATAAATCACACCATCCAAATCACACCGTCCAAAACACACCACACAAAACACACCGTCCAAAACACACCATCCAAAACACACCGTCCAAATCACACCGTCCAAAACACACCATCCAAAGCACACCGTCCAAATCACACCATCCAAAACATACCGTCCAAAACACACCGTCCAAAACACACCGTCCAAAACACACCATCCAAATCACACCGTCCAAAACACACCACATAAAACACACCATCCAAAACACACCATCCAAAACACACCATCCAAATCACACTGTCCAAAACACACCGTCCAAATCACACCGTTCAAAACACACCACATAAAACACACCATCCAAAACACACCATCCAAAACACACCGTCCAAATCACACTGTCCAAATCACACCGTCCAAAACACACCATCCAAAACACACCACATAAAACACAACACACAAAACACTCCGCCCAAAACACACCACACAAAACTCACCACACAAAACACACCACCCAAAACACACCACACAAAACACAACACACAAAACACACCTCCCAAAACACACCACACAAAACACACCACAAAAAAAAAAACACACAAAACACACCACACAAAACTCACCACACTAAACACACCGCCCAAAACACACCACACAAAATACACCACACAAAACACAATGCCCAAAACACACCGCACAAAACACACCACCCAAAACACAACACACAAAATGCACTGTCCAACACACAATGCACAAAACACACCACCCAAAACACACCACACAAAATACACCGCACAAAACACACTGTCCAGAACACAACACACAAATCACACCGCTCAAAACACACCATCCAAAAGCCACCGCACAAAACCCACCACCCAAACACACCACCCAAAACACACCACACAAAATACACCACACAAAACACACTGTCCAGAACACAGCGCACAAAACCCACCGCACAAAACCCACCATCCAAAACCCACCGTACAAAACACACCATCCAAACGCCACCGCACAAAACACACCGCCCAAACACACCACCCAAAACACACCACACAAAATACACCGCACAAAACACACCGCACAAAACACACCGCCCAAAACACACCACATGAAACACAACATACAAAACTCACCGCTCAAAACACACCACACAAAACACACCACCTAAAACACACCGCACAAAACACACCGTCCAAATCACACCGTCCAAAACACACCGTCCAAATCACACCGTCCAAAACACACCGTCCGAAACACACCACATAAATCACACCATCGAAAACACACCACACAAATCACACCATCCAAATCACACCGTCCAAATCACACCGTCTACAACACACCACATAAAACACACCGAGAAAAAACACACCACATAAAACACACCATCCAAAACACACCACATAAATCACACCATCCAAATCACACCATCCAAAACACACCACACAAAACACACCGTCCAAAACACACCATCCATAACACACCGTCCAAAACACACCATCCAAAGCACACCGTCCAAATCACACTGTCCAAAACATACCGTCCAAAACACACCGTCCAAAACACACCGTCCAAAACACACCATCCAAATCACACTGTCCAAAACATACCGTCCAAATCACACCGTCCAAAACACACCGTCCAAAACACACCGTCCAAAACACACCATCCAAATCACACCGTCCAAAACACACCATCCAAAACACACCATCCAAATCACACCATCCAAATCACACCGTCCAAAACACACCGTCCAAAACACACCGTCCAAAACACACCGTCCAAAACACACCATCCAAAACAAACCATCCAAATCACACCGTCCAAAACACACCATCCAAAACACACCATCCAAAACACACCATCCAAATCACACAGTCCAAATCACACCGTCCAAATCACACCGTCCAAAATACACCGTCCAAAACACACCATCCAAATCTCACCGTCCAAAACACACCGTCCAAAACACACCATCCAAATCACACCGTCCAAAACACACCGTCCAAAACACAGCGTCCAAAAAAAACAGTCCAAAACACACCATCCAAATCACACCGTCCAAAACACACCGTCCAAAACACACCATCCAAAACACACCGTCCAAAACACACCATCCAAATCACACCGTCCAAAACACACCGTCCAAAACACACCATCCAAATCACACCGTCCAAATCACACCGTCCAAAACACACCGTCCAAAATACACCACATAAAACACACTATCCAAAACACACCGTCCAAAACACACCGTCCAAAACACACCATCCAAAACACACCGTCCAAATCACACTGTCCAAATCACACCGTCCAAAACACACCGTCCAAACACACCGTCCAAAACACACCACATAAAATACACCGTCCAAAACACACCGTCCAAAACACACCGTCCAAAACACACTATCCAAAACACACCGTCCAAATCACACCGTCCAAATCACACCGTCCAAAACACACCATCCAAAACACACCATCCAAAACACACCGTCCAAATCACACTGTCCAAATCACACCGTCCAAATCACACCGTCCAAAACACACCATCCAAAACACACCATCCAAAACACACCGTCCAAATTACACTGTCCAAAACACACCGTCCAAATCACACCGTCCAAATCACACCGTCCAAAACACACCGTCCAAATCACACCGTCCAAAACACACCATCCAAAACACACCATCCAAAACACACCGTCCAAATCACACTGTCCAAATCACACCGTCCAAAACACACCGTCCAAATCACACCGTCCAAAACACACGGTCCAAAACACACCGTCCAAAACACATGACATAAAACACACCATCCAAAACACACCGTCCAAATCACACCGTCCAAAACACACGACATAAAACACACCATCCAAAACACACCGTCTAAAACACACCGTCCAAAACACACGACATAAAACACACCATCCAAAACACACCGTCCAAAACACACGACATAAAACACACCATCCAAAACACATCGTCCCAATCACACCGTCCAAAACACACCGTCCAAAACACACCGTCCAAAATACACCACATAAAACACACTATCCAAATCACACCATCCAACTCACACCGTCCAAAACACACCGTCCAAATCACACCGTCCAAATCACACCGTCCAAAACACACGACATAAAACACACCATCCAAAAAAAACCGTCCAAAACACACCGTCCAAAACACACGACATAAAACACACCATCCAAAACACACCGTCCAAAACACACCGTCCAAAACACACGACATAAAACACACCATCCAAAACACATCGTCCAAATCACACCGTCCAAAACACACCGTCCAAAACACACCGTCCAAAATACACCACATAAAACACACGATCCAAATCACACCATCCAAATCACACCGTCCAAAACACACCGTCCAAAACACACGACATAAAACACACCATCCAAAACACACCGTCCAAAACACACCGTCCAAAACACACGACATAAAACACACCATCCAAAACACATCATCCAAATCACACCGTCCAAAACACACCGTCCAAAACACACCGTCCAAAATACACCACATAAAACACACTATCCAAATCACATCATCCAAATCACACCGTCCAAAACACACCGTCCAAATCACACCGTCCAAATCACACCGTCCAAAACACACGACATAAAACACACCATCCAAAACACACCGTCCAAAACACACCGCTCAAAACACACCACACAAAACACACCACCTAAAACACACCGCACAAAACACACCATCCAAATCACACCGTCCAAAACACACCGTCCAAAACACACCGTCCAAAACACACCGCTCAAAACACACCACACAAAGCACACCACCTAAAACACACCACATAAATCACACCATCCAAAACACACCACACAAATCACACCATCCAAATCACACCGTCCAAAACACACCGTCTACAACACACCACATAAAACACACCGAGAAAAAACACACCACACAAATCACACCATCCAAAACACACCATCCAAAACACACCACATAAATCACACCATCCAAATCACACCGTCCAAAACACACCACACAAAACACACCGTCCAAAACACACCATCCAAAACACACCGTCCAAATCACACCGTCCAAAACACACCATCCAAAGCACACCGTCCAAATCACACCATCCAAAACATACCGTCCAAAACACACCGTCCAAAACACACCGTCCAAAACACACCATCCAAATCACACCGTCCAAAACACACCGTCCAAAACACACCGTCCAAAACACACCATCAAAAACAAACCATCCAAATCACACCGTCCAAAACACACCGTCCAAAACACACCATCCAAAACACACCATCCAAATCACACAGTCCAAATCACACCGTCCAAATCACACCGTCCAAAATACACCGTCCAAAACACACCATCCAAATCTCACCGTCCAAAACACACCATCCAAAACACACCATCCAAATCACACCGTCCAAAACACACCGTCCAAAACACACCGTCCAAAACACACCATCCAAATCACACCGTCCAAAACACACCGTCCAAAACGCACCGTCCAAAACACACCATCCAAAACACACCGTCCAAAACACACCATCCAAATCACACCGTCCAAAACACACCATCCAAAACACACCATCCAAATCACACCGTCCAAAACACACCGTCCAAAACACACCATCCAAATCACACCGTCCAAATCACACCGTCCAAAACACACCGTCCAAAATACACCACATAAAACACACTATCCAAAACACACCGTCCAAAACACACCATCCAAAACACACCATCCAAAACACACCGTCCAAATCACACTGTCCAAATCACACCGTCCAAAACACACCGTCCAAAACACACCGTCCAAAACACACCACATAAAACACACTATCCAAATCACACCATCCAAATCACACCGTCCAAAACACACCGTCCAAATCACACCGTCCAAAACACACCGTCCAAAATACACCACATAAAACACACTATCCAAAACACACCGTCCAAAACACACCATCCAAAACACACCGTCCAAATCACACCGTCCAAATCACACTGTCCAAATCACACCGTCCAAATCACACCGTCCAAAACACACCACATAAAATACACCGTCCAAAACACACCATCCGAAAGCCACCGCACTAAACACACCACCCAAACACACCACCCAAAACACACCACACAAAACACACCACAAAAAAAAAACCACACAAAACACACCACACAAATCTCACCACACTAAGCACACCGCCCAAAACACACCACACAAAATACACCACACAAAACACAATGCCCAAAACACACCGCACAAAACACACCACCCAAAACACACCACACAAAATGCACTGTCCAAAACACAATGCACAAACCACACCACCCAAAACACACCACACAAAATACACCGCACAAAACACACTGTCCAGAACTCAACGCACAAATCACACCGCTCAAAACACACCATCCAAAAGCCACCGCACAAAACACACCACCCAAAACACACCACACAAAATACACCACACAAAACACACTGTCCAGAACACAGCGCACAAAACTCACCGCACAAAACCCACCATCCAAAACCCACCGTACAAAACACACCATCCAAACGCCACCGCACAAAACACATCGCCCAAACACACCATCCAAAACACACCACACAAAATACACCGCACAAAACACACCGCACAAAACACACCGCCCAAAACACACCACACAAAACACACCACCTAAAACACACCGCACAAAACACACCGTCCAAAACACACCACATAAATCACACCGTCCAAAACACACCGTCCAAATCACACCGTCCAAAATACACCGTCCAAATCACACCGTCCAAAACACACCGTCCGAAACACACCACATAAATCACACCATCCAAAACACACCACACAAATCACACCATCCAAATCACACCGTCCAAAACACACCGTCTAAAACACACCACATAAAACACACCGAGAAAAAACACACCACATAAAACACACCATCCAAAAGACACCACATAAATCACACCATCCAAATCACACCGTCCAAAACACACCACACAAAACACACCGTCCAAAACACACCATCCAAAACACACCGTCCAAATCACACCGTCCAAAACACACCATCCAAAGCACACCGTCCAAATCACACAGTCCAAAACATACCGTCCAAAACACACCGTTCAAAACACACCATCCAAATCACACCATCCAAAACACACCATCCAAAACACACCGTCCAAAACACACCATCCAAACCACACAGTCTCAATCACACCGTCCAAATCACACCGTCCAAAACACACCGTCCAAAACACACCATCCAAATCACACCACCTAAAACACACCGCACAAAACACACCGTCCAAAACACACCACATAAATCACACCGTCCAAAACACACCGTCCAAATCACACCGTCCAAAACACACCGCCCAAAACACACCACACAAAACACACCACCTAAAACACACCGCACAAAACACACCGTCCAAAACACACCACATAAATCACACCGTCCAAAACACACCGTCCAAATCACACCGTCCAAAACACACCGTCCAAATCACACCGTCCAAAACACACCGTCCGAAACACACCACATAAATCACACCATCCAAAACACACCACACAAATCACACCATCCAAATCACACCGTCCAAAACACACCGTCTAAAACACACCACATAAAACACACCGAGAAAAAACACACCACATAAAACACACCATCCAAAACACACCACATAAATCACACCATCCAAATCACACCGTCCAAAACACACCACACAAAACACACCGTCCAAAACACACCATCCAAAACACACCGTCCAAATCACACCGTCCAAAACACACCATCCAAAGCACACCGTCCAAATCACACAGTCCAAAACATACCGTCCAAAACACACCGTCCAAAACACACCGTCCAAAACACACCATCCAAATCATACCGTCCAAAACACACCGTCCAAAACACACCGTCCAAAACACACCATCCAAAACACACCATCCAAACCACACAGTCTCAATCACACCGTCCAAATCACACCGTCCAAAACACACCGTCCAAAACACACCATCCAAATCACACCACCTAAAACACACCGCACAAAACACACCGTCCAAAACACACCACATAAATCACACCGTCCAAAACACACCGTCCAAATCACACCGTCCAAAACACACCGCCCAAAACACACCACACAAAACACACCACCTAAAACACACCGCACAAAACACACCGTCCAAAACACACCACATAAATCACACCGTCCAAAACACACCGTCCAAATCACACCGTCCAAAACACACCGTCCAAATCACACCGTCCAAAACACACCGTCCGAAACACACCACATAAATCACACCATCCAAAACACACCACACAAATCACACCATCCAAATCACACCGTCCAAAACACACCGTCTAAAACACACCACATAAAACACACCGAGAAAAAACACACCACATAAAACACACCATCCAATACACACCACATAAATCACACCATCCAAATCACACCGTCCAAAACACACCACACAAAACACACCGTCCAAAACACACCATCCAAAACACACCGTCCAAATCACACCGTCCAAAACACACCATCCAAAGCACACCGTCCAAATCACACAGTCCAAAACATACCGTCCAAAACACACCGTCCAAAACACACCGTCCAAAACACACCATCCAAATCATACCGTCCAAAACACACAGTCCAAAACACACCGTCCAAAACACACCATCCAAAACAAACCATCCAAATCACACCGTCCAAAACACACCGTCCAAAACACACCATCCAAAACACACCATCCAAACCACACAGTCTCAATCACACCGTCCAAATCACACCGTCCAAAACACACCATCCAAAACACACCATCCAAACCACACAGTCTCAATCACACCGTCCAAATCACACCATCCAAAACACACCGTCCAAAACACACAGTCCAAAACACACCGTCCAAAACACACCATCCTAAATCACACCGTCCAAAACACACCGTCCAAAACACACCGTCCAAAACACACCATCCAAAACATACCGTCCAAAACACACCATCCAAATCACACCGTCCAAAACACACCGTCCAAAACACACCATCCAAATCACACCGTCCAAAACACGCCGTCCAAAACACACCATCCAAATCACACCGTCCAAATCACACCGTCCAAAACACACCGTCCAAAATACACCACATAAAACACACTATCCAAAACACACCGTCCAAAACACACTGTCCAAAACACACCATCCAAAACACACCGTCCAAATCACACTGTCCAAATCACACCGTCCAAAACACACCGTCCAAAACACACCGTCCAAAACACACCATCCAAAACACACCACATAAATCACACCGTCCAAAACACACCGTCCAAAACACACCGCACAAAACACACCGCCCAAAACACACCACCTAAAACACACCGCACAAAACACACCGTCCAAAACACACCACATAAATCACACCGTCCAAAACACACCGTCCAAAACACACCGCACAAAACACACCGCCCAAAACACACCACACAAAACACACCACCTAAAACACACCGCACAAAACACACCGTCCAAAACACACCACATAAATCACACCGTCCAAAACACACCGTCCAAATCACACCGTCCAAAATACACCGTCCAAATCACACCGTCCAAAACACACCGTCCGAAACACACCACATAAATCACACCATCCAAAACACACCACACAAATCACACCATCCAAATCACACCGTCCAAAACACACCGTCTAAAACACACCACATAAAACACACCGAGAAAAAACACACCACATAAAACACACCATCCAAAATACACCACATAAATCACACCATCCAAATCACACCGTCCAAAACACACCACACAAAACACACCGTCCAAAACACACCATCCAAAACACACCGTCCAAATCACACCGTCCAAAACACACCGTCCAAAGCACACCGTCCAAATCACACAGTCCAAAACATAGCGTCCAAAACACACCGTCCAAAACACACCGTCCAAAACACACCATCCAAATCACACCATCCAAAACACACCGTCCAAAACACACCGTCCAAAACACACCATCCAAACCACACAGTCTCAATCACACCGTCCAAATCACACCGTCCAAAACACACCGTCCAAAACACACCATCCAAATCACACCACCTAAAACACACCGCACAAAACACACCGTCCAAAACACACCACATAAATCACACCGTCCAAAACACACCGTCCAAATCACACCGTCCAAAACACACCGCCCAAAACACACCACACAAAACACACCACCTAAAACACACCGCACAAAACACACCGTCCAAAACACACCACATAAATCACACCGTCCAAAACACACCGTCCAAATCACACCGTCCAAAACACACCGTCCAAATCACACCGTCCAAAACACACCGTCCGAAACACACCACATAAATCACACCATCCAAAACACACCACACAAATCACACCATCCAAATCACACCGTCCAAAACACACCGTCTAAAACACACCACATAAAACACACCGAGAAAAAACACACCACATAAAACACACCATCCAAAACACACCACATAAATCACACCATCCAAATCACACCGTCCAAAACACACCACACAAAACACACCGTCCAAAACACACCATCCAAAACACACCGTCCAAATCACACCGTCCAAAACACACCATCCAAAGCACACCGTCCAAATCACACAGTCCAAAACATACCGTCCAAAACACACCGTCCAAAACACACCGTCCAAAACACACCATCCAAATCATACCGTCCAAAACACACCGTCCAAAACACACCGTCCAAAACACACCATCCAAAACAAACCATCCAAATCACACCGTCCAAAACACACCGTCCAAAACACACCGTCCAAAACACACCATCCAAACCACACAGTCTCAATCACACCGTCCAAATCACACCGTCCAAAACACACCGTCCAAAACACACCATCCAAATCACACCACCTAAAACACACCGCACAAAACACACCGTCCAAAACACACCACATAAATCACACCGTCCAAAACACACCGTCCAAATCACACCGTCCAAAACACACCGCCCAAAACACACCACACAAAACACACCACCTAAAACACACCGCACAAAACACACCGTCCAAAACACACCACATAAATCACACCGTCCAAAACACACCGTCCAAATCACACCGTCCAAAACACACCGTCCAAATCACACCGTCCAAAACACACCGTCCGAAACACACCACATAAATCACACCATCCAAAACACACCACACAAATCACACCATCCAAATCACACCGTCCAAAACACACCGTCTAAAACACACCACATAAAACACACCGAGAAAAAACACACCACATAAAACACACCATCCAAAACACACCACATAAATCACACCATCCAAATCACACCGTCCAAAACACACCACACAAAACACACCGTCCAAAACACACCATCCAAAACACACCGTCCAAATCACACCGTCCAAAACACACCATCCAAAGCACACCGTCCAAATCACACAGTCCAAAACATACCGTCCAAAACACACCGTCCAAAACACACCGTCCAAAACACACCATCCAAATCATACCGTCCAAAACACACCGTCCAAAACACACCGTCCAAAACACACCATCCAAAACAAACCATCCAAATCACACCGTCCAAAACACACCGTCCAAAACACACCATCCAAAACACACCATCCAAACCACACAGTCTCAATCACACCGTCCAAATCACACCGTCCAAAACACACCATCCAAAACACACCATCCAAACCACACAGTCTCAATCACACCGTCCAAATCACACCATCCAAAACACACCGTCCAAAACACACAGTCCAAAACACACCGTCCAAAACACACCATCCTAAATCACACCGTCCAAAACACACCGTCCAAAACACACCGTCCAAAACACACCATCCAAAACATACCGTCCAAAACACACCATCCAAATCACACCGTCCAAAACACACCGTCCAAAACACACCATCCAAATCACACCGTCCAAAACACGCCGTCCAAAACACACCATCCAAATCACACCGTCCAAATCACACCGTCCAAAACACACCGTCCAAAATACACCACATAAAACACACTAGCCAAAACACACCGTCCAAAACACACTGTCCAAAACACACCATCCAAAACACACCGTCCAAATCACACTGTCCAAATCACACCGTCCAAAACACACCGTCCAAAACACACCGTCCAAAACACACCATCCAAAACACACCGTCCAAATCACACCGTCCAAAACACACCATCCAAAACACACCATCCAAAACACACCGTCCAAATCACACTGTCCAACTCACACCGTCCAAATCGCACCGTCCAAAACACACCACACAAAATACACCGCACAAAACACACCGCACAAAACACACCGCCCAAAACACACCACACAAAACACACCACCTAAAACACACCGCACAAAACACACCGTCCAAAACACACCACATAAATCACACCGTCCAAAACACACCGTCCAAATCACACCGTCCAAAATACACCGTCCAAATCACACCGTCCAAAACACACCGTCCGAAACACACCACATAAATCACACCATCCAAAACACACCACACAAATCACACCATCCAAATCACACCGTCCAAAACACACCGTCTAAAACACACCACATAAAACACACCGAGAAAAAACACACCACATAAAACACACCATCCAAAATACACCACATAAATCACACCATCCAAATCACACCGTCCAAAACACACCACACAAAACACACCGTCCAAAACACACCATCCAAAACACACCGTCCAAATCACACCGTCCAAAACACACCATCCAAAGCACACCGTCCAAATCACACAGTCCAAAACATACCGTCCAAAACACACCGTCCAAAACACACCGTCCAAAACACACCATCCAAATCACACCGTCCAAAACACACCGTCCAAAACACACCGTCCAAAACACACCATCCAAAACAAACCATCCAAATCACACCGTCCAAAACACACCGTCCAAAACACACCATCCAAAACACACCATCCAAACCACACAGTCTCAATCACACCGTCCAAATCACACCGTCCAAAACACACCGTCCAAAACACACCATCCAAATCACACCACCTAAAACACACCGCACAAAACACACCGTCCAAAACACACCACATAAATCACACCGTCCAAAACACACCGTCCAAATCACACCGTCCAAAACACACCGCCCAAAACACACCACACAAAACACACCACCTAAAACACACCGCACAAAACACACCGTCCAAAACACACCACATAAATCACACCGTCCAAAACACACCGTCCAAATCACACCGTCCAAAACACACCGTCCAAATCACACCGTCCAAAACACACCGTCCGAAACACACCACATAAATCACACCATCCAAAACACACCACACAAATCACACCATCCAAATCACACCGTCCAAAACACACCGTCTAAAACACACCACATAAAACACACCGAGAAAAAACACACCACATAAAACACACCATCCAAAACACACCACATAAATCACACCATCCAAATCACACCGTCCAAAACACACCACACAAAACACACCGTCCAAAACACACCATCCAAAACACACCGTCCAAATCACACCGTCCAAAACACACCGTCCAAATCACACCGTCCAAATCACACCGTCCAAAACACACGACATAAAACACACCATCCAAAACACATCGTCCAAATCACACCGTCCAAAACACACGACATAAAACACACCATCCAAAACACATCGTCCAAATCACACCGTCCAAAACACACCGTCCAAAACACACCGTCCAAAATACACCACATAAAACACACTATCCAAATCACACCATCCAAATCACACCGTCCAAAACACACCGTCCAAAGCACACCGTCCAAAACACACGACATAAAACACACCATCCAAAACACACCGTCCAAAACACAAGACATAAAACACACCATCCAAAACACATCGTCCAAATCACACCGTCCAAAACACACCGTCCAAAACACACCGTCCAAAATACACCACATAAAACACACTATCCAAAACACACCGTCCAAAACACACCATCCAAAACACACCGTCCAAATCACACCGTCCAAATCACACTGTCCAAATCACACCGTCCAAATCACACCGTCCAAAACACACCACATAAAATACACCGTCCAAAACACACCATCCAAAAGCCACCGCACAAAACACACCACCCAAACACACCACCCAAAACACACCACACAAAACACACCACAAAAAAAAACACACAAAACACACCACACAAAACTCATCACACTAAGCACACCGCCCAAAACACACCACACAAAATACACCACACAAAACACAATGCCCAAAACACACCGCACAAAACACACCACCCAAAACACACCACACAAAATGCACTGTCCAAAACACAATGCACAAACCACACCACCCAAAACACACCACACAAAATACACCGCACAAAACACACTGTCCAGAACTCAACGCACAAATCACACTGCTCAAAACACACCATCCAAAAGCCACCGCACAAAACACACCACCCAAACACACCACCCAAAACACACCACACAAAATACACCACACAAAACACACTGTCCAGAACACAGCGCACAAAACTCACCGCACAAAACCCAAGATCCAAAACCCACCGTACAAAACACACCATCCAAACGCCACCGCACAAAACACACCGCCCAAACACACCATCCAAAACACACCACACAAAATACACCGCAGAAAACACACCGCACAAAACACACCGCCCAAAACACACCGCACAAAACACACCGTCCAAAACACACCACATAAATCACACCGTCCAAAACACACCGTCCAAATCACACCGTCCAAAATACACCGTCCAAATCACACCGTCCAAAACACACCGTCCGAAACACACCACATAAATCACACCATCCAAAACACACCACACAAATCACACCATCCAAATCACACCGTCCAAAACACACCGTCTAAAACACACCACATAAAACACACCGAGAAAAAACACACCACATAAAACACACCATCCAAAACACACCACATAAATCACACCATCCGAATCACACCGTCCAAAACACACCACACAAAACACACCGTCCAAAACACACCATCCAAAACACACCGTCCAAATCACACCGTCGAAAACACACCATCCAAAGCACACCGTCCAAATCACACCGTCCAAAACACACCACACAAAACACACCGTCCAAAACACACCATCCAAAACACACCGTCCAAATCACACCGTCCAAAACACACCGTCCAAATCACACCGTCCAAATCACACCGTCCAAAACACACGACATAAAACACACCATCCAAAACACATCGTCCAAATCACACCGTCCAAAACACACGACATAAAACACACCATCCAAAACACATCGTCCAAATCACACCGTCCAAAACACACCGTCCAAAACACACCGTCCAAAATACACCACATAAAACACACTATCCAAATCACACCATCCAAATCACACCGTCCAAAACACACCGTCCAAAGCACACCGTCCAAAACACACGACATAAAACACACCATCCAAAACACACCGTCCAAAACACAAGACATAAAACACACCATCCAAAACACATCGTCCAAATCACACCGTCCAAAACACACCGTCCAAAACACACCGTCCAAAATACACCACATAAAACACACTATCCAAAACACACCGTCCAAAACACACCATCCAAAACACACCGTCCAAATCACACCGTCCAAATCACACTGTCCAAATCACACCGTCCAAATCACACCGTCCAAAACACACCACATAAAATACACCGTCCAAAACACACCATCCAAAAGCCACCGCACAAAACACACCACCCAAACACACCACCCAAAACACACCACACAAAACACACCACAAAAAAAAACACACAAAACACACCACACAAAACTCACCACACTAAGCACACCGCCCAAAACACACCACACAAAATACACCACACAAAACACAATGCCCAAAACACACCGCACAAAACACACCACCCAAAACACACCACACAAAATGCACTGTCCAAAACACAATGCACAAACCACACCACCCAAAACACACCACACAAAATACACCGCACAAAACACACTGTCCAGAACTCAACGCACAAATCACACTGCTCAAAACACACCATCCAAAAGCCACCGCACAAAACACACCACCCAAACACACCACCCAAAACACACCACACAAAATACACCACACAAAACACACTGTCCAGAACACAGCGCACAAAACTCACCGCACAAAACCCAAGATCCAAAACCCACCGTACAAAACACACCATCCAAACGCCACCGCACAAAACACACCGCCCAAACACACCATCCAAAACACACCACACAAAATACACCGCAGAAAACACACCGCACAAAACACACCGCCCAAAACACACCGCACAAAACACACCGTCCAAAACACACCACATAAATCACACCGTCCAAAACACACCGTCCAAATCACACCGTCCAAAATACACCGTCCAAATCACACCGTCCAAAACACACCGTCCGAAACACACCACATAAATCACACCATCCAAAACACACCACACAAATCACACCATCCAAATCACACCGTCCAAAACACACCGTCTAAAACACACCACATAAAACACACCGAGAAAAAACACACCACATAAAACACACCATCCAAAACACACCACATAAATCACACCATCCGAATCACACCGTCCAAAACACACCACACAAAACACACCGTCCAAAACACACCATCCAAAACACACCGTCCAAATCACACCGTCGAAAACACACCATCCAAAGCACACCGTCCAAATCACACCGTCCAAAACATACCGTCCAAAACACACCGTCCAAAACACACCGTCCAAAACACACCATCCAAATCACACCGTCCAAAACACACCGTCCAAAACACACCGTCCAAAACACACCATCCAAAACAAACCATCCAAATCACACCGTCCAAAACACACCGTCCAAAACACACCATCCAAAACACACCATCCAAACCACACAGTCTCAATCACACCGTCGAAATCACACCGTCCAAAACACACCGCCAAAAACACACCACACAAAACACACCACCTAAAACACACCGCACAAAACACACCGTCCAAAACACACCACATAAATCACACCGTCCAAAACACACCGTCCAAAACACACCACATAAATCACACCGTCCAAAACACACCGTCCAAATCACACCGTCCAAAACACACCGCCCAAAACACACCACACAAAACACACCACCTAAAACACACCGCACAAAACACACCGTCCAAAACACACCACATAAATCACACCGTCCAAAACACACCGTCCAAATCACACCGTCCAAAACACACCGTCCAAATCACACCGTCCAAAACACACCGTCCGAAACACACCACATAAATCACACCATCCAAAACACACCACACAAATCACACCATCCAAATCACACCGTCCAAAACACACCGTCTAAAACACACCACATAAAACACACCGAGAAAAAACACACCACATAAAACACACCATCCAAAACACACCACATAAATCACACCATCCAAATCACACCGTCCAAAACACACCACACAAAACACACCGTCCAAAACACACCATCCAAAACACACCGTCCAAATCACGCCGTCCAAAACACACCATCCAAAGCACACCGTCCAAATCACACAGTCCAAAACATACCGTCCAAAACACACCGTCCAAAACACACCGTCCAAAACACACCATCCAAATCATACCGTCCAAAACACACCGTCCAAAACACACCGTCCAAAACACACCATCCAAAACAAACCATCCAAATCACACCGTCCAAAACACACCGTCCAAAACACACCATCCAAAACACACCATCCAAACCACACAGTCTCAATCACACCGTCCAAATCACACCGTCCAAAACACACCATCCAAAACACACCATCCAAACCACACAGTCTCAATCACACCGTCCAAATCACACCATCCAAAACACACCGTCCAAAACACACAGTCCAAAACACACCGTCCAAAACACACCATCCTAAATCACACCGTCCAAAACACACCGTCCAAAACACACCGTCCAAAACACACCATCCAAAACATACCGTCCAAAACACACCATCCAAATCACACCGTCCAAAACACACCGTCCAAAACACACCATCCAAATCACACCGTCCAAAACACGCCGTCCAAAACACACCATCCAAATCACACCGTCCAAATCACACCGTCCAAAACACACCGTCCAAAATACACCACATAAAACACACTAGCCAAAACACACCGTCCAAAACACACTGTCCAAAACACACCATCCAAAACACACCGTCCAAATCACACTGTCCAAATCACACCGTCCAAAACACACCGTCCAAAACACACCGTCCAAAACACACCATCCAAAACACACCGTCCAAATCACACCGTCCAAAACACACCATCCAAAACACACCATCCAAAACACACCGTCCAAATCACACTGTCCAACTCACACCGTCCAAATCGCACCGTCCAAAACACACCACACAAAATACACCGCACAAAACACACCGCACAAAACACACCGCCCAAAACACACCACACAAAACACACCACCTAAAACACACTGCACAAAACACACCGTCCAAAACACACCACATAAATCACACCGTCCAAAACACACCGTCCAAATCACACCGTCCAAAATACACCGTCCAAATCACACCGTCCAAAACACACCGTCCGAAACACACCACATAAATCACACCATCCAAAACACACCACACAAATCACACCATCCAAATCACACCGTCCAAAACACACCGTCTAAAACACACCACATAAAACACACCGAGAAAAAACACACCACATAAAACACACCATCCAAAATACACCACATAAATCACACCATCCAAATCACACCGTCCAAAACACACCACACAAAACACACCGTCCAAAACACACCATCCAAAACACACCGTCCAAATCACACCGTCCAAAACACACCATCCAAAGCACACCGTCCAAATCACACAGTCCAAAACATACCGTCCAAAACACACCGTCCAAAACACACCGTCCAAAACACACCATCCAAATCACACCGTCCAAAACACACCATCCAAAACACACCGTCCAAAACACACCATCCAAAACAAACCATCCAAATCACACCGTCCAAAACACACCGTCCAAAACACACCATCCAAAACACACCATCCAAACCACACAGTCTCAATCACACCGTCCAAATCACACCGTCCAAAACACACCGTCCAAAACACACCATCCAAATCACACCACCTAAAACACACCGCACAAAACACACCGTCCAAAACACACCACATAAATCACACCGTCCAAAACACACCGTCCAAATCACACCGTCCAAAACACACCGCCCAAAACACACCACACAAAACACACCACCTAAAACACACCGCACAAAACACACCGTCCAAAACACACCACATAAATCACACCGTCCAAAACACACCGTCCAAATCACACCGTCCAAAACACACCGTCCAAATCACACCGTCCAAAACACACCGTCCGAAACACACCACATAAATCACACCATCCAAAACACACCACACAAATCACACCATCCAAATCACACCGTCCAAAACACACCGTCTAAAACACACCACATAAAACACACCGAGAAAAAACACACCACATAAAACACACCATCCAAAACACACCACATAAATCACACCATCCAAATCACACCGTCCAAAACACACCACACAAAACACACCGTCCAAAACACACCATCCAAAACACACCGTCCAAATCACACCGTCCAAAACACACCGTCCAAATCACACCGTCCAAATCACACCGTCCAAAACACACGACATAAAACACACCATCCAAAACACATCGTCCAAATCACACCGTCCAAAACACACGACATAAAACACACCATCCAAAACACATCGTCCAAATCACACCGTCCAAAACACACCGTCCAAAACACACCGTCCAAAATACACCACATAAAACACACTATCCAAATCACACCATCCAAATCACACCGTCCAAAACACACCGTCCAAAGCACACCGTCCAAAACACACGACATAAAACACACCATCCAAAACACACCGTCCAAAACACAAGACATAAAACACACCATCCAAAACACATCGTCCAAATCACACCGTCCAAAACACACCGTCCAAAACACACCGTCCAAAATACACCACATAAAACACACTATCCAAAACACACCGTCCAAAACACACCATCCAAAACACACCGTCCAAATCACACCGTCCAAATCACACTGTCCAAATCACACCGTCCAAATCACACCGTCCAAAACACACCACATAAAATACACCGTCCAAAACACACCATCCAAAAGCCACCGCACAAAACACACCACCCAAACACACCACCCAAAACACACCACACAAAACACACCACAAAAAAAAACACACAAAACACACCACACAAAACTCACCACACTAAGCACACCGCCCAAAACACACCACACAAAATACACCACACAAAACACAATGCCCAAAACACACCGCACAAAACACACCACCCAAAACACACCACACAAAATGCACTGTCCAAAACACAATGCACAAACCACACCACCCAAAACACACCACACAAAATACACCGCACAAAACACACTGTCCAGAACTCAACGCACAAATCACACTGCTCAAAACACACCATCCAAAAGCCACCGCACAAAACACACCACCCAAACACACCACCCAAAACACACCACACAAAATACACCACACAAAACACACTGTCCAGAACACAGCGCACAAAACTCACCGCACAAAACCCAAGATCCAAAACCCACCGTACAAAACACACCATCCAAACGCCACCGCACAAAACACACCGCCCAAACACACCATCCAAAACACACCACACAAAATACACCGCAGAAAACACACCGCACAAAACACACCGCCCAAAACACACCGCACAAAACACACCGTCCAAAACACACCACATAAATCACACCGTCCAAAACACACCGTCCAAATCACACCGTCCAAAATACACCGTCCAAATCACACCGTCCAAAACACACCGTCCGAAACACACCACATAAATCACACCATCCAAAACACACCACACAAATCACACCATCCAAATCACACCGTCCAAAACACACCGTCTAAAACACACCACATAAAACACACCGAGAAAAAACACACCACATAAAACACACCATCCAAAACACAGCACATAAATCACACCATCCGAATCACACCGTCCAAAACACACCACACAAAACACACCGTCCAAAACACACCATCCAAAACACACCGTCCAAATCACACCGTCGAAAACACACCATCCAAAGCACACCGTCCAAATCACACCGTCCAAAACATACCGTCCAAAACACACCGTCCAAAACACACCGTCCAAAACACACCATCCAAATCACACCGTCCAAAACACACCGTCCAAAACACACCGTCCAAAACACACCATCCAAAACAAACCATCCAAATCACACCGTCCAAAACACACCGTCCAAAACACACCATCCAAAACACACCATCCAAACCACACAGTCTCAATCACACCGTCGAAATCACACCGTCCAAAACACACCGCCAAAAACACACCACACAAAACACACCACCTAAAACACACCGCACAAAACACACCGTCCAAAACACACCACATAAATCACACCGTCCAAAACACACCGTCCAAAACACACCACATAAATCACACCGTCCAAAACACACCGTCCAAATCACACCGTCCAAAACACACCGCCCAAAACACACCACACAAAACACACCACCTAAAACACACCGCACAAAACACACCGTCCAAAACACACCACATAAATCACACCGTCCAAAACACATCGTCCAAATCACACCGTCCAAAACACACCGTCCAAAACACACCGTCCAAAATACACCACATAAAACACACTATCCAAATCACACCATCCAAATCACACCGTCCAAATCACACCGTCCAAAACACACCGTCCAAATCACACCGTCCATATCACACCGTCCAAAACACACCACATAAAACACACCGTCCAAAACACACCGTCCAAATCACACCGTCCAAAACACACCGTCTAAAACACACCACATAAAACACACCGAGAAAAAACACACCACATAAAACACACCATCCAAAACACACCACATAAATCACACCATCCGAATCACACCGTCCAAAACACACCACACAAAACACACCGTCCAAAACACACCATCCAAAACACACCGTCCAAATCACACCGTCGAAAACACACCATCCAAAGCACACCGTCCAAATCACACCGTCCAAAACATACCGTCCAAAACACACCGTCCAAAACACACCGTCCAAAACACACCATCCAAATCACACCGTCCAAAACACACCGTCCAAAACACACCGTCCAAAACACACCATCCAAAACAAACCATCCAAATCACACCGTCCAAAACACACCGTCCAAAACACACCATCCAAAACACACCATCCAAACCACACAGTCTCAATCACACCGTCGAAATCACACCGTCCAAAACACACCGCCAAAAACACACCACACAAAACACACCACCTAAAACACACCGCACAAAACACACCGTCCAAAACACACCACATAAATCACACCGTCCAAAACACACCGTCCAAAACACACCACATAAATCACACCGTCCAAAACACACCGTCCAAATCACACCGTCC